>NC_136062.1:258852358-259466072 GCF_964261635.1 Lissotriton helveticus | reverse complement strand
TGGCATCATATCAAAAACTAAATTTAACAACTAACTGCATCACTGGAAATCTCCCCAAGTTTTGCCTGTCACTTTTATTGATTCCTGATCAATCGGCCAACATCCCTTTGCAAGCCGGGGCCTTTGAGGGTGTGCCGTTGCCTATAAATACAAGAATGCGTTGTTGACTAAAAGCCAAGACTGACCGAAGGTGTCACACATGATATGGGGTCATTTGGCAACTATGTATGCAGCATGTGCACCAACTAGTGCAGGTGGTCACAAGGGGAATATTGAAAAGTCGTTTCATGGGACAAAAAATAGATCATGGAAAAAATTGATTTAATCCAGATATAGTTGCAGAAGTAAATATCTACAAAAATGAAGATAAATCCGCCATAGGCCTGTTACTACATGTAGATGGAGCCAATTCTCTAAAGTTCGAAGCTGAATTTAACCAGAGGAAAACACATTATTAAGGTAGAGTGTGGAGGGAAATATTAAGGGCCAAGATAAATATAGTAATGATAAAATTTAGCAGTAAACTACTTGTCAAGTATTCATTTGGTGGCCATTTTAGGAATGTAGATGTAACATGTACTGATGTGCTGACATGTGACAAGTCTTCATAAACAATGAGTTTGTTGCAGAGGTGGTCAAATTCTTTCTGCCCCTATTGATACTGTACTTTTCCCCACAGTTTTCTGACACCCTACTTACCTTAAGTACATGAAACAAGTGTTCATATATAAAACAGGGAATTTACTATATATTTTTATGTTACTGAACAGTGACTAGGTCATTGGTTACCTACCAGCGTCTGGATGGGGGATCGTAAAACGCTGACATCTTTACTTTTCTCTGAGGCAGTGATAAAAGTGAACGATTGACCACATCTGGCCAGTTAATTCTTTGACGTCTAAGGCCAAAACTAAAGCATGTGCGAGGAAACTAAAAACTGCACAATAAAGGGTCAAGTATGAGAGTCATGTCTGACTATTAAATAATTACTATGGTAAGATCAGAGTCTGAGATGCACGAACAGAATGTGTTTTTGTTAACACTCTGTGTGGTCACCTCCCTCCAGGTCATCCTTGACACCATGGACCCTAGACTTTTGTGGAATACTCTAATACATTCTGGGGCATATGTACAAAGGGCTAACGCCGCCTTAGCAGCACTTTTCCGACGGTTTTGCAGTGATATTTTGATCGCCATATGTATAAGCTATCCCTAACCTCTGTTAGCTGCAGTTTTCCAGCAAAAGCGTCCATTATAAATATCGCCACTTCTGTTAGCGATAATGACATGCAAGGGAGGCGGTTCCCTGCAAAAACGGCCGCTAACCCCACTTTGCGATATTTAGAAGGAGATTCTTTAAGTTCGGAGGACCCAAAAAACTGCCTCTAACTGCAGTTAGAGGCAGTTTTTTAAGACCAGAAAGTAGCTGGTCTTAAAAATGGAGCTAACCCTTGGGGCCTCATTTCAGCAGGTTTTGTTGCTGGACCGCACTGCAAGCAATGTTGCTGCGCTGCACTGCAACAAAACTACAGGGCAGGACTGCACACCATCAATATGATAGTGCGCATTCCTGGGCCTCACTCATGAAAAGTGTTGCAAAGCTGCGACAAGACAGCATTGCAACACTTTTCATTACCTCCTTCTTGCGATACTCTGGAATCCTGAAATATCTATCTGCAATAAAGTCACGCATTGCTGCAGTCGTGTCACAAGAAAGGGCATGCAGTTCTTCAGGGGGGTCACCATAGGGGTGAGTACAAAGAGGCAAACAGTGCTAAACTCCCTTAGGGACATTGTAACACTCGAGGGAGAAGGAGGTAGGGGAATTCCTCCTTTCGGAACTAGGGCCCTCACACACCCAACCAGCTAGGTGTCATGCTTCATTATTGGGTCTGCTCCTCGTCGGGTCGGCGCTGCAATACCCGACGGGCACCCAATAATAGGGCTCTTTAGCAGAGATCTTTTGTTTCTTGCCGTTTGGTGAGGTGTGGGTGAGGGGCCTAGGCTAGCCACATAGCAGTACACACGGTAAAGCACGTCCTATGTTTTTATGTGCGCAGTTCTCCTCCCTGACTACGGAGTCTCCGTAGTCCCAAATTACTATTAGTAGAATTAAACTTGTAATTTGTGAATATCAACAAAATAGTAAACGTACACAGAAGTGTTAATTTCCCTTTGTAAAAAGGCTCAGTGCCTGTACCGGCCAGGAGAGAATGGATCACTCAACATAAAGGATTAGGGCATAAAGGGACAACATCTGATGATCCACAAGTGATCTTACATTTCTGTGACTTGTTTTCTTATCTCCTTCAGGCCCGGGTAGCACTAACAGCATGTTACATTCTCGTGCAGTGAATAGGTGAATGGCTGACACAAGATAACCAAGTATATCACAAGTCAAAGAAATTACTACCGGGGTTTAAATTCAACTACCTTGCTACCGTTAAAAGCAACGTACCACAATAAATGTTTGGTATAATGTCTGGTGGCAGCAAGATACAGTTAACAAACGTGGTACAATTTAAAGAATTATAGCAAAACTCCCAATGCGAACACGCTTTTGAAAATTAGTACTAAAAACTAAGCTGTAGCTCACAAGAGTGCAATCCCTTTCAAGTGCCAAACAATTATGACCTATGAGGGTTCCGAGGCATTTATTTTGCATTTATTTTGATCGTGAGAACAGCGTTTCACAAGAGCACCTACATTACCAATGTTATAATGCAATGCATATAACAAAATGTGCCCACAGTTAAGAAAAGTTGACAGCCAGTTGTCGGACGCGTTTTCAGTTACGCTATTTAGTTTTCATGTGTCCATACTTATTTTGATGAAGGAACCCCTGGTATTGGTTCCTTGGAGGCCTCGGGAAGCCAGAACCTAAATTCCGTATAAGAATGATTTATTTTGCCCCTAATACAATTCACTTAAAAAAAAACATTGTTATTGCAGTAAACGCAGGGACCAACAATAATACAGTGTCTTAAACTTAGAACATTATGAAGTTTTCCATTAATAACTTTGAGTTCAGTACTCTATTGTTATTTAGCCAGGAGAGTGGGTCAGTGAGCTGAACATTCCTCACTGACAAGTGTGGTGTACTGGAAGTCAAGGGTCTGAATCCCAGCAAGGCAGACTGAGCACTTCATCCTCTGAAGTATGCAAATTGAGTAGCATACATTGGGTAAACTAACTTCTGGTACTTCCAAAGATTAGAAATGCATTAATGCAGTCTTTAGTATTAAATAAAACAGGCTAAAATGATGCAAGTCATATTGTTCAATCTGAATTTTAGTTTTTTTGTTGCAAATAACAAAAAGCTCTTTCACCACCTCCAGTTCACTATTCTTGCTGCCTTCACCCCCTCAGGGCGGCTGACATGATTCACAAAGTGTAAGATGTCCAGTGCTCAACATGAGCATTTGGTTGCAGGCAGGGACCACTGGCACTCATTTCTGGGGACCACAACTCATTTTTCCTCATTAAACTTTGACCAAGAGCGCGAGAAAAGTGGAAGGAAGGAGAAATAGAGAGACAAACAGTGCCAAAGGCAGGAAGCAGGGATGAAAAAAGATCTTGCAAGAGGAGTGTCTCCTGGTGGAATGCAGCGTCCCCTAGCTGCAGTCATCTGTGCAAAACTTTGGGCCTCGGCTTTTTTGATCTTTTACAAATTATGCTAGCACTAGAGATGCTGTATTTGCAGAGGGGATTCTTTCAGTCTTATCAAATCCACTTCCCTTTGCGAACAGTTAGAACCCAACCTCAGAGATTGGTAACCAAACAATGAATTGAAACAGTAGGTGCAGTCACAAATTGTTGATAAATCTCTTGCCGATTCAGAAATTGGATTGCGCCCTTTTGACTCCCCCACTTTTTTGCAACTCAAAAAGGATCGTTAATCCTTTCTAGAGTCAGAAATAATTTTCCTCTCGTAAAAACGGCTTTTGTACATTAAACAAGCCATTTTTTCGATTCACAAGCCTGGTGATTTGAGAATCGCAGAATTTACAGCAACTAAGGCTTATGTACATTTAGGCCTAGGGCAATAGGTGGCCTGGTAGTGCTGAATTTGAGCCAGTAGGGCCAAGGGCACCTATTTTTCCTCATTCGATACTGACCGCGAGCAAAAGAGGGAAAAAACACAAACAAGACAAAATCAGCACAAATGGAGAAAGCAGGGACAGGCAAGAGTGATATAAATCAGCAACAGTACCTGGTAGAGAGAGGCCTGAGGTGAATTTAACACTACGCAACCCTCGTATTCAGCACATCAATTTTTAATAACACCGTAGGATCATAGCTTTGGGCACTAGCAGCATTCTTTTACAAATTAAGCACCATCAGGTCAGACTACTATAAGATACCACTTCCCTATAAGGGCAAGTAACCAGGTTTCATATAGGCAATGCGTTTGTACAATCAGTAGATCTCACACACACACACGTACAGTCTTACACATGCAGCACTTCACACATATACACACAGCTTCATACACCCAATGGGGCTCAAATGCAGAGTATTAATCAGGTAAGGAGACTCAAAGCCAAACCTCAGTCACACATATGTAGATTCTCACCACACAAAGATTCACTCACACTCATTGTTTCAAACACTGAGCATAACACAAACAGAGAAAGGCATGGGCAGATTTTGCGGATCCACGATCCGCGGATTTTGCGGATTTGCTGATCGTGGATCCGTAAAATCCGCGGATTTTGCGGATTTGCGGATTATGAATGAGTCACTGAATTTGCGCTTCAACTAGTTCCAGCGACCATGTGTGTGTTACTATGCAATAGCCCCGAAGGGCGCAGGGGTCCCTTGGGTGAGCTGTCCATCATAGTGGGTCAATGGCGGGAAGACAGTGCACACCGCGAGTGTGTGGGCGGGGCTTCCATGCGAGTGCACATGCCTCGTGTGTGTATAAAAGGATTGAGACCAATCAGAGCAGTAGATGAAGAGACAGACCCTCCTGGTAACAGGAACAGCAAATGGATTGCGCTCATGAAAGTCAAGGATACAAAGGCCTCTATCCAGCATCACAGCTGATTTTCGACGGTAGATTTGGGAAGAAGGTTACGGTGTTCTGTGCTCCTCGTCACCAGTGCTTCCATCATTCCCTGGTTAGAAGTGTACATTACCCTGAGTGAAAGTTGTGACACCACTCGATTTTGTTGCTCCTGTGTTTTTGTGTCACAAGTGGTGTTTTCACCGCATTCTGAGCCTGGCCTACTTTTGAAGTAATTAAACTGTCCATAACGATTTTACATATTCAGTATCTCCGGTAGCACATATGCTATAAACAGCACAGCTCGTGAACACCAAGCGTGATTAACTCAGAGAGACACTGAGCTTTTGCGTGCACTGCAGACGGTAAATGTTCTTCCTATTTGGCCATCTGGTCCCTTACTGCTGCACCTGATAAATCCCCCCATAATGCGGTCACATATTTTGTTCAGCATGGATCGATCCACATTTATTTGTGAACTTCCCCCTGACAGGCCACCCTTCGTGGTTGCGAGATGAGGTTAGGTGCATGTGCACTGTAGCTGTACACCCCACTCACTTACCCATCTGCAGAAAGAAATGACTCGGGTAACCACAGGGCGGCATTGACTGAGTGAGGCCCAGCGAGGGCGGGGCCCATTACATGCCAAACTGGCCTGCCGTGCTGAGGAACGCGGTCACATTTTGGTATTCCGGCGATATGACTTTAAGTTTGTTGCACAGATGTTTAAGGCACTTAACATATATGTCAGCAAAGGCAGCTCGTTATTGTTTAAAGGTTTAAACAGTAGGCGTCCCTTTGACAGCTATTTTTCAAAGCTTTAAGTGGTTCATTCGAAATGGATACACAATGATTTCATTGGTACAGTGGCTCAGGGAGATGCACACACTTTCTTTCCTCAATAAACAAATCAATTCGGATGACTTGAGAAAAGGTAATGCGTCCATCAATGTGAAAAGTCCACTCCGCCTCTGGGGAGAAAATGCTCTGGGCTCTGTGTTCATGTTGCAGGACCACAGGAAGTGACCTCACTCACCCCGAAGGGTGCAGGGGTCCCTTCAGCTCCTGGCCACAGGAACAGCACGAGGATTGCGCTCCTGCAAGTCAAGGATGCAAAGGCCTCTATCCGGCTTCCATGCGAGTCCATGCCTCTTGTGTGTATAAAAGGTCAGAGACCGATCAGGAAGCACTAATAGATAAAATAAAGCAGGTCCTCGAGCACCTGCTTTATTTTATCTATTAGTGCTTCCTGTTGAAGTTAACTTAGCTGACTTTGTAACAATTTTAGGATGGCGCTGGCAGCTTATCGGCGCCATCCTAAAATAGTTACAACTTCAAGCTTGAAGGCTTGAACTTTTGCCCCCGAATCCGCCGCTCGCGGATTCGCGGATTTTCGGTAGATTCGCAGGAGTTCGCGTATTGCGGATTTACCGAAAATCCGCGAAATCCGCGAGCGGAACGGATTTTACGCCCATGCTTAATGCACACCCACACACATGCAGTTACCCATGTTAGAGTCACCGATGCATAGAGCCACACAGAGAGAGTCTCAGGCAGGCAGTGTTGTTGTTGAGCTTGGACCAGTTTCAGCTTTCAAAATATGATGTAAGCACCTTCATCTTCAAATGAGAATGACTGTGTCGGTAAAAAGTCCATCACAGCATGTCAACACACAGGTGAGGGCAGCAGAGAGATGAAAAGTTACAATGAACTTCAAGGAGGCAAAAAAAAGAGGATTGATAGCAAGTTCATACCAAACATTGGCAATGCCAATAAGGCTGGCATTAGCCTCCAGCCTTCTGGCAATTTATGTTTTGTTATGGTTTTTGCAAAACTTTATTGTTTGGGTTATGCTGGGTCCTCCTCTGTGTAAAAGAACACAATTTGCTACAGTTAAAGAGGTGTTTTGGGCTCAAAAAACACCCATTACCATAGTACTCCTTGGCACTGAAGGGAATTGCTTTATGTGTTCCTTGTACGATGTAATTGTAGGAAGCTGGCTCTGTATATACTATATTAAAGTAAGGTATAGTGTGCACAGAGTCCTAAGTACTAATAGCTCTCTTTGTGTTAGTGTGGGTGAGCAGTTAGGCGTATCACTCACTCAAGACTGATGGCACACACTCAGAGACTAAATCCAGACCAATTAGGAAGTACAAAAAAGGTATACTTATGTTTTATTTCTAGAACCAAGCAGGACTTTGGCACAGGGAAGTGAAATATACTCTCAAATGCAAGATTTTTTAAGGAACTGCAGTTATGGATGAAATTGCAATTGTTACAGGTTTGGGAGAGGTGTGGTGCAACGGCCAGAGCAGCTGACTCTGGAGCACGAGGCTCACAGTTCGATTGCTGGCAGCAGCTCAGCTCAGCACCCTGTGACTAATAGCTCACAATCTCGGCAATGGCCCCCAGCACCCAGGGTTGATTAGCTTATGTCATACAAATACTGGATACATACATATTGGATTTCAAAACAGGTTAAATTGCACAGTAATTACTTTTGGAATACTTTTAGATTCCTTTTGGATTACATTGACTACTGGGGTGGTATGCCTAGATACCACACCGGGGATCTCACAATACAAGTTAAGTAAGACTTTTTAAGGACTTTTTAAGGTTTGCAGTTTAGTTACTTTTTCTTCCATGCAAAGTTCAACTTGACAGAATATTTTTGGGAACAAAACTCACAACATTGGTTCCTAGGGGAGAAAAAGGATTAACGGTTCTCAGGTAAGTAAACAGCATATGAGTGGGAGTTTTGGGGGTTAGGACCAAGGTTCTCCAAGGTCTAGGTATGTACTCAAGATGCATCACCAGCGGCACTAGGACGGCCAGGTGCAGAGTGCAGGGGCCCAATGTTAGCAAATGAGCCAAAGGGGGCCATCGGTCAGGGACTGCTTACGAGCACACCCCTCGGAATTAGGAGCAAAGCTCTTAGGATGGAGATCAACACTGCCGGGGCCAACAATCAGCACAGGAGCTGCACAACCAGCACCACAGGGGCTGCCAGGTGCAGTGTTCCAAGTCGATGTTGAGGGAGCCGTGGATTTCAATGGAGATCTCCGGTTTGGTAAAGATGCTACAGGCTCAGGCAGGGAGACTTCCTGAAGGTGACAACCAGCTGGAGAGGTAAGTTGGTGCTTGGGGGAAGCCTAGACACTGTTGATGGGCTACTAAAGGCTGTGGGGCGTTAGGTGCAGGGATATCTTTTGGGCCTCTGAGTGCACATTACATTAAATCCCACACTGGCATAAGTGTGGGTTAAATGTGCTGAGAAGTTGTCTACCCAACTTCCCAGGTTTTACTAAAGCCATTATGGAGCTGTAGAGTTTGTAGTGACCAACTCCCAGACCATATACTCTTCATGGCTTTACTACACTTACAATGCCTGAGAATGGACTTGGACACTGTAGGGGTACATGGCTCATGCCACTGTACCCTCACCTGAGGGCTAGTGCACCCTGCTAGAGGGGTGACTTACCTAGGCCCCAGGCAGTGGGTTGGAGGCATGGCACACTGAGATTTGAGCCATGTCGACTCTTCACTTTTCTCGGCACCATAACACGTAGCCTGCAATGGCAGTGTGTGGGTGTTCATGTACAGACTCTTTAAGGGTGGCAAAATAGGTGCTACAGCCCTTAGAGGCCTTCCCTGGTCACAGTGCTCTTGGTAGGTACCTTTTACAAGGGGCTTGCCTGTGGCCAGAGATATGCAGATTATGTGTACAAAGGTACAATTTTGGGAAGGAGCAAACACTCTGGGAACCAGATTGGCCGGGACCCAGGCCACATCAAGTCAAGTTGCATCAGTTGTCAGGAAAAAAGTGGTAGGCAAACATGCAAAAAGGGGCACTTTCCTACAGTATTTATGTTATACACGTCATTTTAGTCAAATCAAAAACAGAAAAAAGTATATCGGTCTGGTATTGCCTGCAAGCCTCTAGCCTTTGAGAAAGAAAATAGTAAAAAAAGAGAGGATAAAAGAGTGTTATGAAAGAAGAGGGTTATGGAAAAAAGAGAGAAAGAAGAGAAAAGGTGGAGAGGAAAAGAAAGGATCGATGAGAAAAAAATAAGAAAATAAGGAAAGAAATTAAGAAAGAAAGAATGAGAGAAAGAAAAAAAGTAAAACGATTTTAACTTAATTCAGTACTGTTTCAAATTGACACATTCTGATATAGTATGCTGTGAAATAGCAGCAGTCAGAAAAGCAAAACACTCCAAAAGAAATTTACAAAAGCTTTGGCAAAAGATGGGATCTGAAAAGACGGAATGTGCATCAGAACCACATCAGACTCTAAACACAAAGGCAGCACTAAAGTAGTTATAAAATAAAAACAAAAACACTGGTGCTGAAGGTACTAGCTTGTGTGTGGAAGTGGTCCTTCTGAGACCGGAAAATGCAGTCACTCAAAGTGAAGTTAACCAGTGGTTTAAGTAGTCTAACCCACTTCCCTAAGCTGTATGCTGTAGTGGGTGGAAGCAAAATGTGAATGGCACAACAACAGACCAATGAATGAAGAGAGATGTCTGAAAGTTAATATATGTAAGTACATAATACATGTTTTAGTAAAATCAAAAGGTCTTGGCTAACGCCAGACATAAAAAGAATCCAAACATATTTTAAGGGCTCCATGGGACTTTCAATCTAGATTACCCGAGCTGGCATCCATGGTGCAACAAAAAATGCGGTAAGAATTAACCCTGGACGGGTAACTCCGATCCGCCAGCCGAGCTTGCGGAGATTTGCCTGCTCCGCAGCGAACGCTGAGTAGGCAAAATCTCTGCATCCTTGGTGGAGCGAAGTTAGCTGCTCCCTCTCCCCTCCCAAAGTCTTTAAAAATGTTTAAAGAAGCCACCTACCTGTTGTCTGCCGCCTCCCCTGCCTGGCCGCTCTTCGTCCTGCTCCTCGAGTCCTGCTCCTCTTGTCCTTCTGTAATTAAAAAAACCACTATTTTGTACGTCTGACGTACGTATGCAGAAGGACGCGAGGAGCAGGACGGAGAGCAGCCAGGCGGCAGACAACAGGAAAGTGGCTTATTTTACATTTTTAAAGACTTTGGGAGGGGGGAGGGAGGGGAGCGAATTTCCATTGAGTTTTTTTTAAACTCTGTGGAAATACGCTTAGAGGCACTTCGCTGGTACACCCAGGGTTAGTAAGAATACATCGAACTGCAAAGGTTTAAACAACTGAACGCAAAAGATGTAATCAGTACTTTTTCAGATGTCGGTTTTCCGTGGGTCATGGATGGCATTACTGCTCCTTACAGCCAGATTCATGAAGCAAGAATCGGCTCGCAAAGTGCCAGATTCTGCGAATCTGGCCCTTTGCGAGCGCTTTTTTTGCATTTGGGATTCATTATCCCAAATGCAAAAATCGCTAATTTTAAAATTGCTAAATTGCGAGGAATTGCATTTAAGGAATCTCTATTTGAGATTCCTTAAATGCAATTCAAGAACCATTTTAGAATTGCGAATTCGAAATTTTTGGCCACTATTTACCGCGAAGTCTGACTTCGTGGTAAATAGCGAAAACTTAGAAAAATGCTCTTTAGTGCACTTTTCTAAGTTGTATGTTACACACACACATGTCCTTTGAACATATGTGTGCGCAACATCAGTCTACATTTTCATTTCAGGGGTGCTACAGGGTGTCCTTTGGACACCCCTGGCACCCTTGAAATCGCAATCCTTATTTGCGATTAGCAAATTGCTAATCGCAAATAAGGAATGACTCCCCATTCATTCCTACCGGCCTTTAAGCCCATAAGAATTAATGGGGAGTTATTCCTTATTTGCGATTAGCAATTTGCTAATCGCAAATAAGGAAGCTGTAGAAATCGCAATTTTTTTTGCGATTTCTACATGAATCCCGTTTTGCGAGTCTTTAATAGCGATTCCTTAATAATCGCTATTATGGACTCGCAAAACGGGACATTGATGAATCTGGCCGATAGTCCTTAATTCAAGAATCAGTCTGAGTCTCCATCTTGTGTTAGTGAAATTCCAATGGCATTCGCGGAACTTTTTTCCCATCTTGGAATTGCACACTGTATAGACTGTTCAGGGCTGCCATGCAATGGCTGGATGCAGCCAGTGGCCTACAATAAGTTGTGTGCCTATTTTGTTAGCTAGGGTCTCCACACATCATGATGAGACCATAGTGGGTATAACTTGAAGGTTCCTAAGAGAGTACCCCCTTCAAACTCTAATATGGAAGCTATTGCATATTACAGTGCAGTACAATATTGTTTACAGTGAGCGGGTAATACAGTTTATGAATGGGTGTAGCATCTAGCTAAGCTTGCAATGTCAGGCACATTCTGTAAACTTTGGTTTGCTTTGGCAAGTACACCCAAGATTGCCCAAGGCATAGATAAACGTGCCCAGCTGCAACCAGGTGCTGGAATCCTGCTGTCGGAGTCCTGTGATGAACGAAAACATGTGCAGGAAATACAAAGGTAGTGGACACAGTGGGCTTGTCTCACCTGCAAACCTTCGCTCTTCAGGTAGGATGCGCAGCGAGGGTGAAAGCCTACATTAGCGTTTTGGTGAGGGGGTGAAGCACAGATAATCAAACTTTGGTGGTAATCGGGGCTCTCTGGGGGACATTTGCCACTGTGCGATAACTTGGGTTCGTGGGCAGGAATCCACGGACTGCCAGGGACCTCTTTGATCAAGGTGGAGAGATGAGGGCAGCTACAAGACTTCTTAGGTAAAGAATAGGTGAGTGGGCATAGGACTTCTGGGAACTCTTTAAGCCAATGTTGCACAGGGTATGTTGTGGATCAGTTCAGGTCAGCACTTATGCTGTTCTGTATAACCCTTTTCAGAAGAGAAATAATGGTTTCACCAGTGCTGCTAAGGGCTCCTAAAGCTTCCTGTTCCCCCATTCTTTGCAAGCTGCACTCTGCACTGATCGGGGTTTTAAAGAAAACGAAATTGCGAGTGAAAACTTTGGATCCTTCACACACCTCTGGTTCTCTTTGGTCATCTCTAGATAAGTAGCAGCTGTTTAAAAAAATCGATTTTACACCCACTGGCACGAAAATAATTCTGAAAATATGAATGAAAATATGATCCAGAATCTGTTGTATTGCTTAGTGTGTAAGTATTCCTTTAACTATCTCGTGTCTAGAATGTATGTGTATTCTATTGGGGAGATTCCATATCTAGTCAGTTGTGGAGCTGTTGCTGGTGAGTAGTACCTTTTTCCCCTGGCGCTCACCTGTTATATTATATGTATTACCTAATAAATACTGAGGTAATCTACTACAACGAACCAACCTCGTTACTACAAGATTGGCAACTATTGGGATCCTAGAAGATTTATTTTATTTGGACAGTTGTAAAAAAAAAAATTTTTCTCTTTCTCTCGTTTTGCTGAGTTCCTGGATATTGCCACAGATGGACTAAAATTGTGGACCGCAGCGTGCAAATATTAAGGCAAGTGTTTGGAAGTACAAGTTTTGTGAAGAGGACTTGGCGCTTTTACCTTTAAGAGTTGCCGTTGCACTGAGGCGTGAAGCATTTTTCAATATTGCCTTAAAGTTCTTGTGCGCGCTGAGCGGTGACGTCTTTCATTGGCCTTGTGAGACATGCGCAGGAGGTGTTGAGGAGGTCAACCTGGTGACGTAGGAACGCACCATCACGTCCTTGACCTTACGTGGCAGCACCTTACGTGGCGGCCATTTTGGGTGCATTAAAAAGGAAAAGAAAACGATGTCATGTGAAACACATCGAGTGGCATGCTGAGGTACAATCTTGACATCACAGGAACCGGAACGATTAGGAAGAATTTGGACAACAGGTGAGGCAGTCGGGAGGGAAAATTTTCGTGAAATTGGATTGAAATTATTAAATTGTTTTTTTTTTTAAAAAGGAAGATAATATATAGAGAAGAAGAGGTACATTTAAAAATACAGAGAGATAAGGAATATAGAATTGGAGTTTTTTTTTGTGAACTTGAATGGGTGAAGGTGACAACGTTCAAGAAGTTAATAGGAGGATGGCACAACAACATTTTTCAATAAGCCCCCCAGAGCCATTTTGGGCTAAAGGTACTCAACCCACTATAAAATGGATTGAATGGAAAGAGTACTTCGTGTATTATATAGAAGCTGTTGATGAAGGTAAAGAAATGAAGCCTGAACAGAAGAAGAGGATTTTGTTACACTCACTGGGACCAGTGGGTTTAAAAACATATTCTAGAATGAGCAAGTGTGAAGACACGGATTTAAATGTAGATACGGACAAATATTTTGCACCCAAGGTGTGTATGGGTGTCATCAGGCATAAGTTCTTTCAAAGGAAACAAACTAAAGATGAAACTGTAGATGAATGGTTGGATGATCTAAAGAAGTTGGCGCTGGATTGTCGCTTTGGTGGACTACATGATGAACTGATTCGTGATCAGATTGTTATGTTTAATAACAATTCTGCGCTACAAGATCGTCTGTGGGTTAATGGTGACACACATTTGGATGATGTTGTTGCTATAATGAGGAAATCGGAGATGTCGGGAAGATGTGCTAATGTGGTTAAAGAAGCGGACAAGGAAGTGTCTAAAACTACGGGGACAGTTTGTAAAGTTCAAGGACCAATGAAGAACTTTCGTCCGCAGTAAGCATGGGTGCAAAATCCGTTCCGCTCGCGGATTTTGCGGATTTTCGGGAAATTCGCGATCCGCGAATTCCCACGAACTTGCCGAAAATCCGCGAATCCGCGAGCGGAACGGATCCGGGGGGCAAAAGTTCAAACTTCAAGCTTGTAACTATTTTAGAACAGCGCCGGCAAGCTGCCAGCACCATTCTAAAATAGTTACTAAGTTAGCTTCAACAGGAAGCACTAATAGATAAAATGCAGGTGCTCGAGCACCTGCTTTATTTTATCTATTAGTGCTTCCTGATAAAGCTAACTTAGTAACTATTTTAGAATGGCACTGGCAGCTTGCCGGCGCCATTCTGAAATAAAACAGGAGTGGGGCAGAGGGCAGAAGGTCACAGAGTGGGGCAGAGGGCAGAAGGGCACAGCAACGAGTGGGGCAGAGGGCAGATTGGCACAAAAACGAGTGGGGAAAGGGGCACAAGGGCACAACAACGAGTGGGGCAGAGGGCAGAATGGCACAAAAACGAGTGGGGCAAGGGGCACAAGGGCACAACAATGAGTGGGGCAAGGGGCACACGGGCACAACAATGAGTGGGGCAAAGGGCAGAATGGCACAAAAACGAGTGGGGCAAGGGGCACAAGGGCACAACAACGAGTGGGGCAGAGGGCAGAATGGCACAAAAACGAGTGGGGCAAGGGGCACAAGGGCACAAAAACGAGTGGGGCAGAGGGCAGAAGGGCACAAAAAAAATGAGAGGGTGGCAGTGATGAACCAGAGGGCGCATCGCGTTCTCGCACAAAAAAAACCCACGAACACGCAAAGCACCCCGCGAACACGCCAAGAGCCCCGCGAACACGCAAAAATAAAAAAATCCGCAAATTCGCACAAATTTGCGAATTTTGCGGATCGCGAATTCGCAAATCCGCAAATTCGCGGATCGCAAATTTGCAAAATTCGCCCATGCTTAGTCCGCAGCAACAAGGGAAATGGGCGTACCAACCTATGAGATTTCCAAGTAGTGGTGTAGAAGAGAGAAGGTGTTATAGATGCAACAGCAAGGAACATTTGGCTTTCAGTCAATTTTGTCCAGCTTTGAAGAAGAAATGTACCAATTGCGGACTCATTGGTCATTTTAGCAAATTATGTCGTAGACGCAGCAATGTTAAATATGTTTGGGATAGAGATGTGGAAGTAGAAGTGGAAGATGATGATGAAGAAGATTGTGTGAAGAATGTGAGGGGCAATGTGGTGATAAATATTTCTGACAACGCTTTGGAAGGGAAACCCATTTGTGAAGTTTCGTTGGGTGGTGTGTGTGTGAGTGTGTATGCGGATTCGGGTTCACCTTACACCATCGTTAACCAAGATGTATGGAGACAAAAGTTTGTGGGTAAGTTGGGTGAACATTTGGATGAATCTGATATTAATCCTGTTAGCTATACAGAAGAGAGAATAGGAATGTTGGCTTTTAGATGGCTCACCTTTTTATTTAAAGGGAGGTTCACCATGGGAAAAATATATGTGGCAAAAGTAGGGCCATCTGTTTTGGGATGGTTTGATCAAAAGAATTTAAATATAATTCTTGATCCGAACAGCAAGGCTAAGGTCCTGATTTTGGATGAAAGAAGTAAGTTGGAGGATGGGTTTTGTGTGTGTTTTCCAAAAGTATTCTGCAAGGAGTTAGGTTCTCTGAAAGGGTTTGAGCATAAAATTGTTTTGAAAAAAAATGCTCAACCTAAAATACATAAAGTAAGACACATTCCGATGTTGATTAGAGAGGAGGTAAAAAAAGAGATTGAAGGGTTGTTGAGCAAGGGTGTAATTGAAGAAATTGAAACATCAGAATGGATTTCTCCGATCGTCGTGGCCAGAAAACCCAATGGAAAAATTTGTTTGTGCATAGATCTGCGCCACTTGAACAATAATATCGTTGTGGATAAGTTCCCATTGCCTAGAATAAATGAGATGGTGTCTTCATTAAGGGGTGCAACATGGTTTTCTACAATCGATCTCTCTGCCGCTTACCACCAGGTAGAGTTGGAACCGGAGTCCAGGAGACTCACGGTGTTTATAACCCCGTTCGGTTGTTATCAGTTCAGAAGAATGCTGTTCGGGCTGGCATCAGCTGCAGCTGTATTTCAGCGTTTGATGCATAAATTATTTGGGAACATGCACCTGGTGTCATTCTTCCAAGATGACATTCTCGTGGCAGGGTTAGACAAAGGTGACCATGACTCAAAATTAAAACGAGTGTTGAGTACGTTGCAAAGTGCTGGTTTGACGATTGAGAGATCTAAGTGAAAGTTTGGTGAAAGAAGTGTGCCGTACTTAGGCCATGTAATTAGTGAAGTGGCCAGTTGTAAAATTAGTGGAGAAGGTGGATGCTCAGTCAGTAATTAGATTTTTGGATAAGGTTTTCATTATGGAAGGGTTACCAGTGTGCATTTTGTCAGATAATGGTGTGCAATTCACCTCTAATATTGCTAAAGAATATTTTGACAGGTGTGGAGTTAAGCATAAAACCACTGCGTTGTACAATCCAAGTGGTAATGGCACCATAGAGAGATTTAATAGAGTGATAAAGGGTTTTATTCAGGCCTCTATGAACAAGGGATTAGAATGGAAGATTCAAGTACAAAAAGCGGTTTGGTCCTACAGAATTACTGTTCAAAGTGGTACTGGTTTGTCTCCATTCACTATTAAGAGAGATAGGTCAGCTAGAGCCAAATTCAATCCTGGATGGTTGTTGGACAGCAAAGTGACAAGTTGGTCGCCTGTGGAAGTTAAAAAGAATCTGGTATCTGTTCACACTAAAAGTAAGGATTTTTATGACAGATTAAGGTTGGAGATTTAGTTAGAATTAGAAAACCTTTTAAAGTAGCTAAGGGTGAGAGTCGTTTTGAACCCCCTGTTAAGGTGGCGGAAGTATTGAAGAATGCTGTTCGAATGGAGGATGGTAGGGTCTGGAATCTCAAGTGTGTGGCAATTAATCCTGACCAAGAGGAGAGTGAACCGCCCATGTTAACATCGGATGATTATGGGTGGATTGAAGATCACTTTGAGAATAGTCAACTACAGTCTCAGTTGGCTAATGATTGTGGTGGTAGGAGACAGATTGTTTCTTCTCAATCTGATTCTGATTCCAACATCCTTTCTAATGATAAAGGGGGAAGGGTTGGGTGTAGTGAAGATCAGCATCACATTCATACTAATGATGAAGATGTTTTGCCTTTGCCCTGCAAAAGAACAAAAGTTTTGCCTGGATGGTTGAAAGGATTTGTAATGTAATTTTGCCTTTATGTTTTTTTTTGTTGTGTAATCAGTTAGGTTAAGTTGTATTCATCTTTACATTTTGAATGTACATACTTTTCTTTTGTTGTTATGGGGGGATGTGTTGTATTACTTAGTGTGTAAGTATTCCTTTAATTATCTCGAGTCTAGAATGTATGTGTATTCTATTGGGGAGATTCCATATGTAGTCAGTTGTGGAGCTGTTGCTGGTGAGTAGTACTTTTTTCCCCTGACCCTCACCTGTTATATTATATGTATTACCTAATAAATACTGAGGTAATCTACTACAACGACCCAACCTCGTTACTACAGAATCTAACATGATAGTATGAGGTAATCCATGATGTCACAATATATATTACTCACAAAAGCTTTGGGCTACTGGATCACCATTGGCAGTGCCAGAAATTGTACAAATTGGGGTAATGTCTGTAGTAAGGGAGCCACCCGGCCCTCACTGTACATTGTTGCACCAGAGGGCGGGCATAAATAAAGGGGCGCATGACCGCTCGTGGTCTTGGCCCATACTGCAATACTGTATGTGGGTGTTGTGTGTTTCTGAGAACCAGGGACTGGGCCCCAACATTTGCCACCAGGCCAGCCCCTTACCTGGCACACTACAGTGGCTTGAACGCAGATCATTGCTGGTAGCATTTTGGAGTAGCTCTGCGCGGTCACCTGTCATCTGAAAAAAATATGTCATTACACCTCCGTGGGGGGCCACCATCCTAAACGCCGCGGTCCAAGATGCGCCTGTAGTGCCATGGGACAGTTTTTGGGGACCTGGACACCCCCAGAGTTGCTGAGAGAGGGAAGCGGCCTGCGCAGACAGCTGGGTGTGGCTGCTCGGTCAGGGAAATCACCTGTTCCAAAATTGGATGACGACCTGTCTGGCCCAGTGTAATATATGGTAATGTAATTTAGAGTTATCCACATAGAATGCTGTATATAGAATTCTTATATGTCATTTTAGGAATGTTGTAGGCAGAACTTTAGTCTTTAGAATGTTAGTACTTGGCATTATTGAAAACCTGCATAGAAACTGTTAAAAGGAGATAGCAGGAGGTCGTGGGTCCTTTTCTTCTATTAAACAAACTTTCAAAGTGGATTACCTCGTTATTGGATTTATTCATTATTTATATACTACACTTTATGGCGACGATCAACATTTGGACCCACCAACAGAGGATTTAATTGCATGAATTTTATCATTCACCGTGAGGATATGGAAATTTAGCCTCAGACTTGAAGACCAATGAAGAAACCTTTGGTAATGTACATTTTGATTTACTGCTTTTGTGCACATTTATAGACTTTACCTAGCGCATTCTTTAATGGGTAGTCTAGCACTGATGGTTCAGTTCCGGAGCATGTATTTATAATTGCATGTTTGTGCATAGTGCGTATCGGATTTGTGGTGACTGTGAAAGTGGCTCGTGAATCGGAAAGCTGATATTTTAAAATCAAAGTTAATACCGTTTTAGCTTTTTGTGGCATCGTTGCTGTGGATGGTCGACCGCTGTGTTCGAGCGGTGAAGATCGTTGCTTTGCCGGCATCCTTTGAAAGTGTATGCGTGCATTCTCATGAGGCGGCATTGTTCAATCTACAGAGCGCGCACTGCAGAGAAGCAAACAGAGTCTTCGCAACGGAAGCTGACGTGTGATGATTGACGCGTGAGTTCATACGCCATCACGCAACGTGACCGTGCATCCCTCCATTTTGTTAACGATCAAAAGGAGTGGCTTAGCAACAAGGGAAAGCACGTTTTAACGCGAATAACATTGTTTAAAGCAGTCATTCTTGGAAATAATTCCTTTTATGAATAAACACTTCAATAATTTTGTTATACATAATATATTACAAGCATTCAGAACCATTTAGAGTATTTTAAAGAAAATGTCTTTTTTTTTTTGGTTTAAAGACAAGAACTCATATACAGTTCATACATTTTTTATATTTGAAAGTACATTTTTTGGGGGGGAAATGGCTTCCAGTAGCAGCAACAATCTCATGCAACCACCTCGGTTCCTTGAATTACCAGGAAAGCCAGCAAAACATTGGCACAAATGGTTTAGAATCTTCAAGAAGTATCTTGAGGCTATTGATGCCAGCAAATATTCAGCATCACGCAAGAAAGCATTATTATTTAACCATTTAGGTAACGCTGGGCAGGACATTTTTGATAATTTGCCTATTGTTCCTGCACCATCTGGAGATGATTCTTGGGATGTTTTTAAAGAAGCTTTAGCACGTATAGGGAAACAGTATGTGGATGATCTATCAGTTATGGTGGAGAGACATACATTTTCAAAAGAAAACAATCTTCTGAGGAATCTATTGAAGATTATCTAGCAGTTTTGCGTGTTTTAGCCTCAAAATGGGTTTTTGGCAATTATTTAGACACTGCTCTACATGATCAGTTGGTTTTCAATTGTTTTAATAAAAAAATTCAGGAACGTATTTTAACATGTAAAAATCCATCTCTTGATGAAGTCATGGATATAGCAATGAGTATAGAACGCTCAGTTGATTCTTCAAAATTCTATCTGAATCTCCTATCAATTTGCCATCTGACACTTCAAAAGTAGCAAGTGTAGAAATGATACCATCTAGTAATGATACTAACGTACATTTTGTTTCACAGGAATGTAGTTAAAAAAAGTAATGATAAGAGAGTGAGTGGAACTTGCTAAAGATGTGGTTCCAAGTTTCACTTAGGTAATTTTCCTAACTGTCCTGCTCAAGGGAAGCAATCTAACAATTGCAAAAAATTGGCCATTTTTATAATGTTTGTCATGCTAACAAAACAAGAGTTAAAGTCAGTCAACTTGATGTTGAGAATGATATTTTATCGGAAGCCATTAGTAATGTATCTGTATCATCCGTAGAAATTAATGCATTAGGGGATTCTGAAAAGCGTTGCAAGGGTCCTATTTGTCATGTGAAAATTGGTGTTATTAATTTAGATGTTATGGCAGATTCAGGGTCTCCCATTACAATTTTAGCTGAGAATACCTTTTATAAATTTTGTTCAGGAAAGTTATTAAAATCTACTACAATCAACCCCAAAGCTTTTGGGGAATATGACATAATAATGAGGGGATACTTTGATGACAGCATTTTGTTTAAAGGAAGAAATATTTTCACAAAAATTTACGTTGCAGTTAATGGACGAGATATTTTAGGATGGCAGGATCAAGCAAAATTTGGAATCATATTAAGACCTGGGCATGACGAACCTGTCACACTTGGTAATATGCCTATTTTAGCCATTCAGGAGACAATTATTGCTAATGATTCGACTAAAAGGTAACAAGCTAAATTCCCTGAGGTGTTTTCAAGTAAAATTGGTGTTAATACATTTTTTTAACATACTATTGTATTGAAAAGTAATGCTATTCCGGTCATACAAAAAGTTAGACCGGTGCCCCTTTCAGCCAGAGAAGATCTTAAAAAACTTCTTGATGACATGTGTTATCCGGGCATTATCAAACAAGTTGAGTCCTCAGAATGGATTTCGGCTGCATTTGTCGCATGAAAAAGTTCTGGGGATATACGCTTGTTTGCCGATCTGAGAGTTCTAAATCGAGACACCCTTGTCGACTGTCATCCCCTCCCGAGAATTTAGGAAATGTTAGCTAAATTAGGTAGGATTTTTCGACAATTGATTTACGCTATGCGAATCATCAAATACCTTTATCTGAAAAGTCACAACACCTTACGACATTTGTAACACCTTTTGGTGTATATAGGAATAAGCGTATACCATTTGGGTTTGATCAAATCTTTGGGGACCAAAAGGGTGTTCAAGCCTTTCAGGATGATATTTTAGTCCATACTGATAGTTTGAGTCAACGTATTACATTGTTAGAGGATGTTATAAGCAAATTAGGTTCTCATGGCATGACAGTCAATTTTGACAAATGTATATTTTTATCACAAGAAGTTAATTACTTAGGACATAATATTTCTGGAGAAGGCATAAAACCCAAGGTATCCTTGTTAAAGGGAATTAACAAAGCAGCTATTCCCAATGACAAAGATTCATTTAGAGCTTTTCTAAGCTTAATTGAATCTTATGCACGTTTTGTTCCGGGATATGCTGTTATTGTTCAACCTTTAAGAAATTTGTTTAAGAAAAGTGCTAAATTTATATGGTCTGAGGAATGTCAACAAGCTTTTGTATCTGTTAAGAAATTGATCATTTCACCCCCTGCCATCAAACCGCTTATGCACGGTGCCAAATGTATCATTACAGTAGATGCCAGTGCTAAAGGTTTAGGGGCAGTTCTTAGCCAAATGATTGAAGGTCAGGAGAGAACTATTGCTTTTGCTTCACGTGCATTAAATACCGCTGAAAAAAACTATAGCACAATTGAACGTGAAGCAAAGTAAAGAAATTTCTCATCAAAGGTTGGCCTAGTAATAGATGTATGTCTATGGATTTAAAATGCTTTCATCAGGTTGCATCAGAATTATCTCTTGTCAATATTATTTTGGTTAGACAAGATTTGTTTGTTCCTCCATTCAGTCTCAGGCCCAAAATTATTTCTTTAGCCCATGAGGGACATTTAGGTATTTCAGCTACTGTGAAGAAAATCAAACAAATTTATTAGTGGCCGGGTATTGACGGACGACCCTTGACCCTACCAGGTAGGCCGCTCCCCCTCCACACAGCACCGCCGGTGTGCCCCTGCCCCAGCTGCTGCTGCCGCTGCCGCTGCTGAGGAAGTACGAGGGCCTCCACCACCCGCAGGCTACCACCTGTGCCTCATCCCTGGTGGCCAGTGGTAGGCCATAGGTAGGTTTGTTAATTCTCCGCTTTATTGCTTTTATTGTATTGCCTGTATTTTCATTGTTGTGTCTGTGACTGCTGTTGTCTGTCCTCCTCCGCTGCCTGTACGTGGTCCGTGCCCCTTTTTCTTCCCTCTATTCCCCTTGCTGTCCACGTGCTCTCTCTGCCCTGTCTCTCCTTCTGTACCCAACGCTGCCCCCTGTCCCTGCCCGGTTTTCCCTTCTGTTCCCTTCGCTGCCACCGTGCCTCTCTGCCCATTCTGCCTTTTGTTCTTAGCTGCCCCTGTATTTCTGTATTCTGTATTTTGCCTCTGTGCCACTCATTTTTCCGGTATTTCTGTGCCCTTTTTGCCTTCTGTGCCACTCGTTTTTCCCTTGTTTTTGTGCCTCTTTTGCCTTCTGTTCCACTCGTTTTTTGTGCCCTTCTGCCCTGTGTTCCACTTGTTTTCCCCTCGTTTTTTGTGCCCCTTTTGCCTTCTGTTCCACTCCTTCTTTTGTGCCCTCTGCCCTCTGTTCCACTTGTTTTTTGTGCCCTTCTGCCCTCTGTGCCATTCGTTTTTCCCTTGTTTTTTGTGCCCTTCTGCCTTCTGTTCCACTCGCTTTGTGTGCCCTTCTGCCCTCTGTTCCACTCGTTTTTTTGTGCCCTTCTGCCCTCTGTGCCACTTGTTTTTCCCTCGTTTCTGTGCCCTTTTTTCCTTCTGTTACCTTCATTGTCCCTAACCGCCCCCGCCGCTGTGTCCCCTGCGGCCCTGCCCCCCTGACTGCCCACTGCCCATTCGCTGCCCCCGCCTCCCTCCTCTCAGCTGCTCTGCCCTCCCATCTCCCAATATATGCCGACCGCTGTGCGGCCACGCCACTGGCGTGCCGAAGGCGTGCCTAATGCAAAGCCGCCTGCGCCCGTCCGTGCCTGGACCACGCCCAGCACCAGAACCCCTGGCCCCCGCACCCAACACAACGACCGCTGCCACTATGACGCCAGCACTTTGCACGCTCTCAACTCCGGACCGAGCCACACCTGCTTCAAGGCGCCCGGACACACACACAGGGGTCTTTCACCTGCCGGAACTGCAGCTACACCAGCCACGGAGCCGCAAACCACCCACCAAGAAAGACCCCAACCTTCGATGCATACTGCTGAACAACCGCTCCACACGCAAGCATGCCATCAAGCTCTGGGACCTGCTCGACACAACATCCCCGGGCGTCGCCTTCCTGAGAGAGACCTAGTTTAACGACTCCTCTGCACCCGACATCGCCATAGCCATCCCAGACGGCTACAAGATCACCCGCAGAGACCGCACCAACGGGGTCGAAGGAGGAATCGCCATTGTCCACAAAAACAGCATCAGGGTCTCGACTAGCACCAACGAAGCGCTCAGTACTGCTGAACACATGCATTTGCAGATCCACACAGACCCTAACTCCACCCTCAGAGGCACCCTCATCTACCGACCCCCCCGACCCTGCCCCTAGTTCAAAGACTCCATCAGCGACTTGATCAGCACGCACGCCCTGGCCTCCACCGACTACATCCTCATCGGAGACCTGAACTTTCACCTTGAGAACAACAACGGCAACAATTCCACAACCCTGATCGATAACCTCGCCAACCCCAGACTATAGCAACTTGTCACAATGCCCACCAACTCTGCTGGCCACACCCTTGACCCCGTCTTTTCCTCAAGCCTGCATGTCTCCGTCAGCCACACCACCGAATTCCTCTGGACCGACCACCGCTGCATCCACTTCGCCTTCCAGATACCCACCACACACCACCGCACCCAACAGATCCCCCGCCGCTGCTGGAGCAAAATCACCGACGACCAACTGCACGCAAACCTCGCTCTCAGCCCACCCACCGAACCCTCCAACACCGACGACGCTGCCAACAGCCTCAGATGCTGAATCGAGGACTGCACCAACACCCTAGCACCGCTGAAGAAACCCCCCCACAGAGACACCAGCGAGAGGGCCAGCTGGTTCACCCCAGAACTCCTAGCCTCCAAGCAAGCCTGCCAGAAGCTAGAGAAGAAATGGCACAGTGAACAAACTTCAGACAGCCACGCAGCACACAAGGACGCCATCCGCAACCACCACCACGTCATTAGAGGACCTCCTTCAAAGACCACCACCACAACAACGCACACAATAGCAAGGAGCTCTTCAACATCGTGAAGGAACTCTCCAACCCCAGCTCCAAAACCAAAGACATCCCGCCGTGGCAAGCCCTGTGCGATTCCCTCCCCACCTTCTTCCACTGCAAGATAGCAGACATCCACTGCAGCTTCAACACCCAGACAGCCCCAACAGACAGCAACAAAACAGACCCTCAGCACACCATCGACCACGACCCTCTGCTAGCGTGGGACAGAGTGAGCATCGATGACACCATCAAGATCATGCGCACAATCCACTCCGGCTCTCCGTGAGACCCATTCCCGCACCACGTCTTCAACAGAGCAAGCAGCTCCATCGCACCCCACCTGCGCAACGTCATCAATCTCTCCCTCGAGACCGCGACCTTCCCAGAGATCTGGAAACACGCCGAGATCAACGCCCTACTCAAAAGACCTAAGGCAGACCCAAGAGACCTCAAGAACTTCTGGCCCATCTCTCTGCTCCCCTTCCCAGCCAAGGTCATCGAGAAAACCGTCAACCGGCAGCTAACCTGATACCTCTAAGAAAACAGAATCCTGGACCATTCCCAGTCAGGGTTCCGGATCATCTACAGCACCAAGACTGCCCTCATCGCTGCCACCGACGACATCAGGACCCTGCTGGACAAAGGCGAGAGCGCAGAACTCATCCTCCTAGACCTCTCTGCAGCCTTCACACCGTCTGCCACCGCACACTACGCGCACGCCTCCACACCACAGGGATCTGAGACAAGGCTCTGGATTGGACCACCTCCTTCCTGTCCGGCAGAACCCAGAGCGTCCGCCTCCCCCATTCCATTCCAAAGACTTCGAGATCATCTGCGGTGTACCCCAGGGATCTTCACTCAGCCCGACGCTGTTCAACATTTGCATGCCCCCGCTCGCACACGTAGCCTGACAGCACAACCTTAACATAATCTCCTACGCCGACGACACTCAGCTGATCCTCTCCCTCACTAAGGACCCCATCACCGCCAAAGCCAACCTATACGAAGGAATGAAGGCTGTTGCTGACTGGAAGAAGACCAGCCATCTGAAGCCGAACTCGGACAAGACGGAGATCCTCATCCTCGGATCCAACTTTCAGCCTGGGATGACTCCTGGTGGCCGACGGCACTGGGGCCAGCCCCGACACCCACCGACCACGCACGCAACCTGGGATTCATCCTCGACTCAACGCTCTCAATGACCAAGCAAGTCAACGCCGTCTCCTCCTCCTGCTTCAACACCCTTTGCATGCTCCGCAAGATCTACAGATGGATCCCGACAGATACAAGAAAGACAGTCACCCAGGTCCTCGTCAGCAGCTCGACTACGGAAACGCCCTCTACTTGGGAGCCCCGACCAAGCTCATCAAACGACTACAACGCATCCAAAACGCCTCGGCAAGACTAATCCTCGAAGTACCAAGCCATGGTCACATCACCCCCCTCCTGAGAAACCTGCACTGGCTCCCTGTCAACAAGAGGAAATCCTTCAAGCTCCTCACCCACGCACACAAGGCACTCCACAAAACCGGCCCAGCCTACCTCAACAGACGGCTCTCCTTCTACATCCCCAACCGCCAGCTATGCTCCGCCAATCTCTCACCCGCCACCATTCCACGCATCCGAAGAACAACCACCTGTGGGAGATCCTCTCCCACCTCACCCCCAAGACATGGAACACCCTCCCACTGCGCCTACAACAATCCCAAGACCTGCTGACCTTCAGGAGGATACTCAAGACCTGGCTGTTCGATCAGTAGCGCCCTCCCCCCCAGCTCCTTCAGACCCTCGCGGGTATGTAGTGCGCTTTACAAGTGATTGATTGATTGATTGATTGGTCAATTCAAGAGGTACGTGGAAGCGTGTCCTGAGTGCTTATGTTCTGATAAGCACTGGAAAACTTCAACAGCTCCTTTATGTCGTATTATTGGCCAAACAATAGACACGGGTCCCTTCAATGTTTTCGGATTTGACAAAAGATTTTTGATTGTGGCAATTGATTACTATTCTAAATGGTTATACTTTTCTTTTGTGAGTAGTACGGATTCTTCTTCTGTGATCTCATTTTTGAAACACCTATTTGGCATTGAGGGCAGAGTTAAGGAAGTTGTTACGGATAATAGTTCTCATTTTATTTCTGAACAGTTTTCAAATTTTTTGAACCAACATGATGTTAGTCATATTCGTGTACCATGATATAGTCCAGCTTCTAACGGTTTGGTGGGGGGGGGGGGGCAATAGATTATATAAAGAAGGTGTTCAGACAGCCGTTGCTAACAATCTTAATGTAGCAGATTATTTACATTTTAAAGTGTGGAATTACAATATCACTCCACAAAGTACCACTGATGTTGCTCCTTCTGTTTTGCTTAGAGGAAGAAAACCAATCACTTCTATTAGTCCTACATGGTTATTAGACAAAGTTGAACGTTATCACAACATTAATTTCCATGGTGTGCGAGAGCATGTTAGGGAAAAACAAAATTGTTATAAAAGGATTAATATAGCAGAATGCATGTGAAAGAAGGAATACTGAATATTGGAGATTGGGTTTTAATCAAGAAGCCCAATAAAGTCAGCAGAGGACAGTAAAACGTTTCAGAACCAGTAAAAGTTTTGAAAATTAACAAGACAGCTGTTTTATTACAGAACAGGGGATGGTGGAATAGTAATGCTTTAGTTAAGGTAACTAAAGATCAAGCAAGAATAATTTTACAAAAAGTTGGTTCCTCAGAAGGATGTGAAGGACATGATTGGTTTGATTTGGAGTCTTTAACACATTCTGATCTTATTGGAAGTGTGCAATCTTTTTCACATTCTAACCACGATCGCAGTGTGCAGAGAAGTGATCTATGAATCTTCTATAGAAGTTTGAGAATCCTAGAAAGGACTGCATCTCCTTGATTGTAGTTGGACTGGGCCAATCCATTAATGCCTTCGTCTTCTTGGGATCCATATGAATTCCCTGGGGTGATATTACAAAACCCAAAAAATCGATGGTATCAGTGTGAAAAGTGGTTTTGTCCAACTTGGCGAACAAGGAATTCTCTTGCAGTTTTCTCAGCACTCTTTTCACGTGTACCACATGTTCTTCTTCAGTTTGTGAATAGATTAGGATGTCATCAATGTACACGATGACGAAGACATCAAGACATTCTCGTAGTACTTCGTTGATGAAATATTGAAACGCGGCTGGCGCGTTACATAATCCGAAGGGCATGACACAATACTCATACAATCCGAATTTGGTGCGAAACGCAGTTTTCCATTTGTCGCCCGTTTTGATCCGAATTAAGTGATAGGCTCCTCTAATGTCATATAGCTACTATATATCTTTATAATGCATTAAGTTAGCATAGGCACATTACATGTTTAAACGCCATATTTCCTTTTGCTGCTTCTGCACACGACACTTAATTGTTGATTTAGCTTTCAACCTAGTAGTTCGTTGTGGTTTACATGAGAATAATTTGTTATTACTCTGATATCAGCTTTGCTTAATAAACTATGTCTGTACAGAGAGTGCTGAAGCTTCAGGAACAACAAGATACTGAATTGTTATGAGGTCTGATCTTCGCGCCTTCATAGACATAACATAAGTGCAGCTTCTGCCAACTTTGGCTTTTAGGCGGGTTTTATATTGCTTTGCTTGAGGCACACACACACACTTGATGCTGTTCGCATGCAGAGAGAGCTGGTGTATGCTGATGTGATCTCTTCATTCTAGGATCCTGAGGTATGGGCCCGCCCTAATTAAAACCCAAAGAGACCTTCTTAGCTATTAATATAATATATGTGTTAGGGATGGTGAGAAATAAGTGTTGTTAACTCCTATTCATTACAGCATGTTAACATGCTGTCACCATTTGCTTTTTATGGACTAGTAACTATGCTGATAACTTTGCTTCTGATAATATGTTTCCTTGTATTATCTAAGATACTGCGCCTGAGAAGACGGCATTAGTAAATAAATATTTCAAATGTTCATGTGTCCTCATTTACTCCACGTTCTGGTTTGAAATGATTGTATAACGAAAGAGTGCTCATGTGTTCCACGTAACCTGAGGTATTGTAAGCTCAAGTTCTGGTTTGTCTAAACGTTGGGAGTTTGTTATGACCAATGAGACACTGTAGCTAGCTCGGTAAGGGGTTTGTTGGGTACTAAGGTGAGTTTTGGGTCACCCTAATTCGCTGAGGTTCCAATCCTCTGTGCACAGTTCTGTGGGAGAAAGTCTATCTTTGTGAAAATTATTGCTCCTCGCACTTGGTCCAGCAGGACAGGGATGAGTGGCAGTGGATATTTATTCTTTATGGTGATCTTGTGTAAAGCCCGGTAATCTAGGCATGCCCTCAAGCCACCCTCCCGTTTCGGGATAAAAAACAAAGGCGAGGACACAGGGGACGTTGAATGTCTGATGAACCCTTTTTGCAGCATGTCATCCAGATAGTTTTTTAAGTATTCAGTTTTGGCGGATGTCAGCGCGTATATTCTACTGTTAGGAAGTTCAGCCCCAGGAATCAAGTCAATGCGACAATCGTATGTACGATGTGGTGGTAGTTTAGTTGCTTCTTCCTCATTGAACACGGCGTTGAATTCTGAATAGATTTCCAGTACCACCGAGGCCACCGCTATGGATTGGACGTAGCAACACAAAGGGTGTAAACTGTCACTGGCCTCTTGGTAGCAATGAGTCATGCAGTGTTGCGATTTCAGCGTCACTGTTCTTTCTATCCAATCAATATTAGGATTGTGGGTTTGCAACCAAGGCACTCCTAATATAGCTCCAAAGTTAGGAGTGTCAATCAAGTCAAAGGTTATCTGTTCTGAATGCCCATTTCCACATACCAAGAGAAGGGAAGGTGTCTGGTGACTGATCAACCCCGATGACAGTTCAGAACCATCCACTGACTTCACTGGTTCAGGCCTACTTTTGTTCATGAAGGGTATGTTCATCTTATGGGCTAGCTGTATGTCCAGAAAATTTCCAGTCGCTCCTGAGTCTAGGAGTATAGACATGTTATGTCTGTCTTGATAGGTGATCACCAGGGTAATATTCAATAAGAAATGTTTCACTGGTCTAGTCAAGGTCTTCTTGTCTTGTGAGATCTGAAAAAGAGATGTACTTGAAGAATCGATCCCCTCATTCCTCAAGCTTGGTAGTTTTCCTGAACACTGGCTATCTTCCTGGAAGGAACAGAAGGACGACTGGGACATTCTCTAGCATAATGGCCACTCTTGCCACAGTATAAACACAAGTTGTTCTTCCTTCTTCTGGATTTTTCTTCCTCTGAGATAGGGCCTCTCACCCCACCAATCTGCATGGGCTCAGGCATGTCCTTAATCTCTTTCTTGTCGGATCTTTGGACCACCAACTTGGGAAATCCGATGCAAGATTTTTCTCCTCTTCTCTCTTGTAGTCGATAATTCAACTTCACCGTGAGCTCAATAAATGAAGGACAATCTTCAGGTGGATTTACTATTTGTGCCAGTATATCTTTTAATTCATCAGATAATCCTCTGTAAAATAACGATGTTCTTTTCTCTTCAGGCCAATATGTTTCGGCCAGTAACCGGTTGAACTGTGTTATGTATGTGAGGAGATCTTTGGACCCCTGTTTTAGATTAAGCAGGGCATTATCACTGGCTTGCATGTATGCGTGTTGGGAAAAAAGACTTCTGAACTTGTGCTGAAAATCATTATAATTGTATAACAAGGGATCGTCAGTTTCTACAAGAGGGACTGCCCATTCGGCGGCGTTTCCTCCTAGATAAGAAATAATAAACGCTACCTTTGCGGCATCGTCTGGGAAGGCAGCCGCCTTATACATAAACTGGAGATGACACTGGGTCATGAAACTATTGAACTTCGCACTGTCTCCTGTGAATCTCTTTGGCATAGCCAAGGGAACGGGACTAGGGGCCAGATGTAGGTAATTTGAATTTACCGATTCTTAAATACCGAATCTTACCGAATCGGTATTCAAAAATCGGTAAATGATATGTAGGTAAAAAATCGGTATTTTTTACCGATTCGGTAAAAGTCGGTATCGGCCAATCGGAAAGTACCGAATCGGTAAGTACCGAATCGGTATTTATCGATCGGTATTACCAATGCATTCCTATGGGCCTTTTGGCCCATAGGAATGCATTGGAAATACCGATCGGTAAATACCGATCGGTAAATACCGAATCGGTATTTTCAAAAATGGGCAGAAAACAAAAGTGAAACTTAACACAACAGCCAATCAGGTGCAACCACCCTCCCCCTTCCTACCAGGAAGTGGCTACCCAGGCAGCTGAAACTCATTAGAAGGTTCTGGAGAGGCAGACAGAGCTGAGCTGAGAGACAGAGCAGCAGGGAGAGATTTGTTTGGAGTGCAACACAGAAATAATGGCAAGCAGCACAGAGAGCCAGAAGGCTGACAGAAAACGCAAATTAAAGTTTAGCAGCATGGAGCTGCAGGTACTGGTTGAAGAAGTGGTGAGGGTCCACAAACAGCTGTTTGGCAGGCTGTCCCTCACTGTAGCAGAGTCAGCCAAAAGAAACCTGTGGCTTGCCATAGGGGAGAAGGTGAATGCTGTGGGTGTGACCAGCAGGAGCCAAGATGACCTTAAGAAAAGGTTTTACGACCTCAGGAGCCTCACCAAAAGAAAAATGGCAGAGATCCACAAGCAGGCTGGTGTGACCAGTGGAGGGAGGAACTCTGCGCCCCCCTGACTGACCTTGAGGAACTGGTTGCCTCCACCATCGAGCCTGACAGTGTCGTGGGATTAGGAGATGTGGACAGCTCCGCCAGAACAACTAAGAAAGGTAAGAGGCCTGCGCAGCATGACACCCCAAAGCAAACTGCTTCCCTTTAGCCTATGTGTACATCCCAACCCCAGTCCAGTACTGCTAGCACTATACATGAGCAATGCATTATGGGTAATGTAGTCAGCAAAAGTAGGACCACATGTAAGTGCACAGAAAACAGCAATGCATTGAAAGGCAATCACAGTAATGAAAGTGAAATGTGCAATGCATTTATTGTAGTGACTGTAAGACAATAGCACTCAGTGTACATACGCTTCTTTATACCTAGGGCCAACATCAGCCAGTGGGCCATCTGCCTCTGAAGGAACTGCGCCAGCGAGGGAGGAGAGTGGTGAGGCAGGGCCAAGCACCGCAGCAGCCTCGCAGGAGGGAGAAGACGCCACTGCCCTCTCCATTGAGGATGACACTGTTCGTTCCCTTGTGTTTCCCCAATCCCCACACCTTTCCCAAAGCCCCCCATTGGTGTTCTCACCTGAGAACTCCCCATCACGGTCCCTGACAACACCTGCTACCTCACCAGCCAGGAGGAGATATGTGGCCCCACTGAGAGTCATGCCGGGAGGTGAGGGTGGGGCACCAGCAGCCACAGAAGTCACTCCTACTGAACAGGTGTCCACACAGCAGTCCAGCAGCACACGCAGGCGCCAACGCACTCCCAGCAGTGCAGCTCCACCTGGAGAGGGCACTGTATTCCGTGGCCTTGAGGGGAGCATGGTGCGCATCCAGCGCATGCAGGGGAAGTCCATTCAAGCCTGCCACCGTCAGTTCAGGATCCTGAATCAGCAAATGGGAGAGATGGGCAAGGGCATCAGTGCTTTAGTTGAAACAAACAGGGAGGTAGCAAAGACCAACACTGACATGACCTCCGCCATCAACAAAGTATTGGAAAAGATGGATGCCCAAGAGCAAACAAGGTGCAGGGATGCGCGTGTGCACAACAGGGCAATGCCCGGCTGGCCTCGGCAACATCCCAGCTATGCCGTAGGAGCGCCAACACGGAAGAAAGCCTCACGCAGAACACCGCGGAGGTAACCAGGGGCATGGCCAGGATTACCAGTGCCCTGGAGGCCATGATAATCTCTCATACTGCTGGGGATCCTGCCCTGGACGTGCCAGAAGACAGCAGCAGCCGCAGCAGCCTGGCTAGCGCAGTTGTCAAGCCACGCCGGAGCACCAGGCGCTCAGCTGAGCCTGCAGGCCATGCCGAAGGGAGTGAACCACACCCCAGTGGGTCTGCGAAGCGCGCCCGTAAATGACATTTACAGTGTGTGTGAGTCAACCTGGGACATTAGCAGTCCCCACATTCTAATAATTAATATTGGTTCAACATCAGTGCATTAACATTGTTGCAACATAAAAATTACTTTTGTTCACATTCACAAGCTGTCTGTGTCTCTTTACTCACTCAGAAATAGTTGTCTGTTATCTCTTCACGTCGGTATCTGCCATCACTTGGTGTTGACACTCCAGCAGGTTGTCTGTCAGGCACAGCATTGTCGTCGTCATGATCCTCGTAGTCAGACAACTCCACTTCAGTACCCTTCCTTACAGCCAAGTTGTGCAACATGGCACAGGCAGCTATTACCTTGCAGCAGGTGATGGGGGTATACTGCCTTGCACCTCCACTCTTGTGAAGGCATCTAAATCTGCTCTTCCTGATGCCAAAGGTCCGTTCTACCACATTGCGTGTACTTTTGTGGGCCCGGTTATACCTCCTTTGGTTGGGTGTGGAGGGGTTGAGGTAGGGAGTGAGGATAAATGAACGTAGGGCATATGCACTGTCTCCTATAAGGGAAATGGGAATACATTACTCACATGCATACTAGTAATTCTCACTGCAATAGGTGTTGAAGGGGTCGCACACTCTGTCTTACCTAGAAGGTATCCTTCGCCAAATTCCCCTGCTGACAGCCGTGCATAGATGCCGCTTTTCTGAAAAATATAGGAGTCGTGGGTACTTCCAGGGAATTTTGCGACAAGGTCTGTGATGACGTACTTTGCATTGCAAATCACCTGGACGTTGATGGTGTGGCTTGACTTCCTATTGCGGTAAATGTATTCTGTGGCAGCAGGGGGACAAATGGGGATGTGCGTGCCATCAATGCATCCGATGATATGGGGAAATCTTGCCATCTGGTAGAACTCCGATTTGGTTTGAACCAGTTGGATGGAAAAGAAATGTAATGCTCCATCCTATGCAACATGGCGTCAAGGAATATGTGAAAAAACCTTGAGAGGCTGCTCTGGGTCACCCCTCCCGCCGCAGTAACCACGCTCTGGTAGCTCCCTGACGCCAGCAGGTGGAGGCTGCACAGCACCTGTACATGGGGTGGTATTGCATGTGCCCTTGGGGTGGGGTGCTGCAACAGTGGTTTTAGGTCCCTGATGAGCTCCAAGATGGTGTCTGGAGCCAACCTGTACCTCTGCAGTATCTCTTCCTCTGTGAGCATGAACAGGGTCACCCTCTGCCTGTAGACCTGCTCCTGTCTCAGCCATTCCCTCTCTCCTTCCTCCTGTAGCCGTAGCCGTCTTGCGATGACATAAAATGCCGCCATTGTGCAAACAGCATTGCATTTTGGGTCCATTTTTATAGGCTGCACCTGGTTACCACCTGATTTGAATCCATGGTAAATACCGACTCTTAAATACCGAATTTGAAGCAAATTCTGTATTTCAGAGCCTCCCTACATCTCAATCTTCAATTTTACCTATTCTTAATTACCGAATCGGTATTTTACCGAGTCGGTATTTTACTGATTCGGTAAATGTTCCGATTCGGTAAATATTCCGAGCCGGTATTTTACAGATTCGGTAAATTTTCCGATTCGGTAAATATTCCGAGTCGGTATTTTACCGAATCGGTAAATGTTCTGATTCGGTAACTTTTCCGAATCGGTAATTATTCCGAGTCGGTATTTTACCGATTCGGTAAAATCACCGATTCGGACAAATTTCTGTCATCTGTATGCCGATCGCTCTATACCGGTCGGTAACGGCCGAAAATACCGATTTTCGGCCGTTACCGACCGACCTACATCTGGCCCTAGGTGTATGGACTGTGACTTGGACAGAAGGTACCATGTATGATGCATCAGCATGGGGACTAGCCATGGTTGTTGGTGCAGAAAAACGGGCTGGGTGAATATAATTTCTCTTGGGTACCGTGTCTGACCCACCCACGGCCCCTGTCTCTTGTGCTTTTAAGTGTGTTACTTCCGCCTGTAACTTCATATTTTCTGTGCGTAACATGGCCACTTCCTGTTGTAATCCCGTTAATACTACAGTGATCTCTTCCATTGTAGGGGTGTGTTCAGAGATGCCCGTATTCTGGTCTGGATTCATCTTTGCTCAGGTGGAATATATATACGTGGGCTTGGCTTTCTGTTAAGGGTCCTCGTCTGTGAGGAGGATGGAAGTCCACAGGAGCAAAGATGAATATCCCCCACACTTCCAAACAGCAACGACCCAAGTGAGAAGAGATAACTCACTCAAAGTCAGTTGCTCCCAAAAAGTGTGGGGGGAATTTCCCAGGGATATACCAACTCTCCCCCAGCAGGGACGTTGTAGCTGCAGTCTCGATGGCAGGAGATGGCTGTAACCAAACATACAATAGGACTAAACTTTCTAGTACTTTGCAGGACTAGTACACAAGTGTTCAATATAGAGTTCCACTTACCTCACCAGGTGAGCGTCAGAGTTCAAGCGAGTAGTCAATAGTCACGAACCAGGAGGTAGTGAAGGGAACCTGGACGACTACTCAGCAAGGGGGTAAACAATTCCAGTCCTGCTCATAAACTGAAGACTGAGCAAGACTGGGCCACAAGAGCAGCAGATGACAGTCTCGTACCACTTATGGAGCTAATGACAAAGCGGCACGGCAACAACACCCACTTCCGACTCATAAACTAAAGACAGAGTGGAGTGAGTAAACACAGAACACACAACAAGCACGAATACACACCCCACGTCCGACTCTTGAAACTTATGACAGAGCGGAGCGGGTGTACACTCAACAAGACAACACAGGGAGTACGCACAATGCGTCCAACTCGTAAACTAAAGACAGAGTGGAGCGCTTGGACATGTACAAACACAGAAACGCTAATGTCCAGAGAAAGCCTCCGTCCACTCATAAACTGAAGACCGAGTGGAACGGAGCAGAAAGAATGGCCCGAAGACGAACCAATCACCAGTAAAGGGGCATAGGGACAGAACAAGTCGCTAAGGCAGAAAGACGTGCAAGGCACCGGGGAGAACTGAGATACGGTAAGGGAGGCAGGGAGACTAAATATCGGGAGCAGAATAGGCAGCGAAATACTGGGGTAAGGGTCGGGAAGAATTACCGGGAATCCAGCAGGGAAACAAAGAAAATACCACGGGCTCAGGAACCAGGGAACAAACTTGAACAGGAAGGCAGACAGGAACCAAGAACGCTATGGGAACCTCACAAAGCAGAACGCTGAGTAAAGGGGGCGTGGTCACTAACCAAGCAGTAAGCCAAGCAATGATTCGTGGGTGAGACTCCCTTTTCACTTAGTTAGGGAGCGTCTCGAAAGTTTGTCAACACAACCCAGCTTGCTGTTTAGGGAATGTCACAAAAGGATTCAACATAGTTCTCATGGAGTTCAATAGGAATTGCTGGAAAGGAGAACTCCGATAAGCCCTGTGGAATCTACGTTGAACACTCGTTTATGAGGTCAAATCCGACCACCACTAACAGGTGAAGGGTGAGAATCCCAATTTGTTGAGGTGGTCCATCTTCCTACTGGGAATGGACTTTACAGTTGAACATAATCCTGCGTCAGACCATGCCAATGCTGATGGTCGCTCCAGTTTTTCCACCTTAGTGATGAGAACTCCCAGGAGGTTGGATAATTCTCCCCACTTTCAGCTGGAGTGGACACATGTTAGACCTGTCAGTTTAGGTCGTTCTTCTCCCAAACTTTTTGCTTTCACCGCAGAGTCCAGGTGCTGAGTTGAAGGTTCTGGGAAGCCTTTTGTGTCCCTGAAGCTACTGATCAGGAGGTCAGCCATCTAGCCCTTGGAGTTACTATAGGGTCCTGTGTTTAGAGATGCAGGTCTAGTCCTTCTCACCAAGGCAAGAGTGCGGTAGGTTGGAACAGCAGGGCAGCAGACCTTCAGAGCAGCAATCCAGCAAAGTGGCAGTCCTTTCAGCAGCACAGCAGTCCCTTTTCCTGTCCAGAAATGTTCTGAATCGTTGGTGTCTGAGGTCTGATATTCATATCTGATGCCAATTTGAAGTGGAAGAAGCTTCCAGAGGTTTCCACACCCAGATGTGCTTGGAATTTCCTGCCTTCCTGCCCTGATACCAGACTGCCTAGGGTCACAACAGACTCTTGACAAACCCTTTGTGAGAGTGCCCAGGCAGTTCCTTTGTGATGTGCGAGCATGATAGGTGAAAGCTCCTCCCCATCGTTAACTCAGAATGGCCCATCCTCCTGACACCTAGCTTCGCTCTGTCTCTGTGTCTGGGAGCAATACACAAAGATCAAATGCCAACTACACGTAGTCATGTGACCCAGGATATAGGCAGCAGATACCAAATAATTGGGAGAAGAAAATGCCATCTTTCTTACAGTAAAACCAAAGGGGATGATGGCCGGAGTGTTGAACATTGCTAGCACTCACCCCCAGTCAACTGATCTGGGTTTAATCCATCATCATTCGTTAGCTCACTCCGCCACCCCAGTTCAGACATGGACATATGCAAATCAATCTGACCCTGTGCCTCATTGGAACAGTTCAGCCCGAACTGCCAAGCCATGTCTTCCCTGGACCGGAAACAAACATCCTGGGACCGATTTTGGGTACATAACCCTCATCAGCCAGGCTTTCTTGAATCCAGTGGCAAGGTGAGCAAGGGACCCAGGTCTAGGCATACCCTGCCAACTTAGGGTGAGCAAAGCAACACCAAAGGGGATGATGGACGGAGTGATGAACATTGCAAGCACTCACCCTCAGTCAACTGATCTGGGTTTAATCCATCATCATTCTTTAGCTCACTCCGCCACCCCAGTTCAAACATGGCAATATGCAAATCAGTCTGATCCTGTGCCTCAAGGGAACAGTCCAGCCCGAACTGCCAAGCCATGTCTTCCCTGGACCGGAAACAAGCATCCTGGGACCGGATTCGGGTTCCTAACCCTCATCAGCCAGGCTTTCTTGAATCCAGCACAAAAGGGGGTGGTGACGGACGGAGCATCTGAACCAATCAAACACTCACACCCAGTCAAAAGATCTGGGTTTAATTCATCACCGTTCTTTAGCCCACTCTGCCACCCCAGTTCAGACATGGCCATATGCAAATCAGTCTGACCCTGTGCCTCATGGGAACAGTCCAGCCCAAACTGCCAAGCCATGCCTTCCCTGGACCGGAAACAAGCTTAGGAGGACCGGTTTCTGGCATTTCAGCCGTCTTCAGCCCGGCTTGCTTGAATCCAGTGGCAAAGTGAGCAAGGGACTCACGTCTGAGCATACCCTGCCACACTTATCGCGGCCAAAGCCGTACAAAAGGGGGTGGTGATGGAAGGAGCATCTGAACCAATCAAATACTGACACCCAGTCAAAAGATCTGGGTTTAATCCATCACCATTCTTTAGCCCACTCTGCCACCCCAGTTCAGACATGGCCATATGGAAATCAGTCTGACCCTGTGCCTCATGGGACCAGTCCAGCCTGAACTGCCAAGCCATGCCTTCCCTGGACCGGAAACAAGCTTCCGAGGACCGGTTTCTGGCATTTCAGCCATCTTCAGCCCGGCTTGCTTGAATCCAGTGGCAAAGTGAGCAAGGGACTCACGTCTGAGCATACCCTGCCACACTTATGGCGGCCAAAGCGGTACAAAAGGGGGTGGTGATGGACGGAGCATCTGAACCAATCAAACACTCACACCCAGTCAAAAGATCTGGGTTTAATCCATCACCGTTCTTTAGCCCACTCTGCCACCCCAGTTCAGACATGGCCATTTACAAATCAGTCTGACCCTGTGCCTCATGGGAACAGTCCAGCCCGAACTGCCAAGCCATGCCTTCCCTGGACCGGAAACAAGCTTCCGAGGACCGGTTTCTGGCATTTCAGCCATCTTCAGCCCGGCTTGCTTGAATCCAGTGGCAAAGTGAGCAAGGGACTCACGTCTGAGCATACCCTGCCACACTTATGGCGGCCAATGCGGTACAAAAGGGGGTGGTGATGGACGGAGCATCTGAACCAATCAAACACTCACACCCAGTCAAAAGATCTGGGTTTAATCCATCACCGTTCTTTAGCCCACTCTGCCACCCCAGTTCAAACATGGCCATTTACAAATCAGTCTGACCCTGTGCCTCATGGGAACAGTCCAGCCCGAACTGCCAAGCCATGCCTTCCCTGGACCGGAAACAAGCTTCCGAGGACCGGTTTCTGGCATTTCAGCCGTCTTCAGCCCGGTTTGCTTGAATCCAGTGACAAAGTGAGCAAGGGGCTCACGTCTGAGCATACCCTGCCACACTTATGGTGGCCAAAGCGGTACAAAAGGGGGTGGTGATGGACGGAGCATCTGAACCAATCAAACACACACCCAGTCAAAAGCTCTGGGTTTAATCCATCACCGTTCTTTAGCCCACTCTGCCACCCCAGTTCAGACATGGCCATGTGCAAATCAGTCTGACCCTGTGCCTCATGGGAACAGTCCAGCCCGAATTGCCAAGCCATGCCTTCCCTGGACCGGAAACAAGCTTCCGAGGACCGGTTTCTGGCATTTCAGCCGTCTTCAGCCCGGTTTGCTTGAATCCAGTGACAAAGTGAGCAAGGGGCTCACGTCTGAGCATACCCTGCCACACTTATGGTGGCCAAAGCGGTACAAAAGGGGGTGGTGATGGACGGAGCATCTGAACCAATCAAACACTCACACCCAGTCAAAAGATCTGGGTTTAATCCATCACCGTTCTTTAGTCCACTCTGCCACCCCAGTTCAGACATGGCTATATGCAAATCAGTCTGACACTCGTATAAAACCATTTAGATTCCCCTGTTATAGTTAGTTGTACTAACTATAACTCGTGCGCCCGCAATCCACTACTGATGATGTCACATATTACATCATTCATGACATGGTCAGTGACACCCCTAGTTTTCACCAGAAAAGTTTCTAAGTGTCTATTTTCACAAACTAAAAATATTCCCTAAAAATTGCCTGTATGACGTTAACGCATTCTTTCAACTGTTTACAGGAGATGCACCTGTGCTGGATCCAGGAGCCACCACTGAGCAAGAAAAAGTAACGTTAAGCGTTAACACTACTTACCTGCTAAGTGAATTTCCTCCCGTAGGATAACATTGGTGAATCTATGTGAAAAAGTTTCTGTCAACTTTTAAAATACAATAATATTCCTTAAAAATCACTAGTGTAACCAAACCGCTTTTACTCAACTGTTTACAGGAGATGTCCCAGGACTGAATCTAGGATCCAGTCCTGTAGTTAGAAAAGTAATCCATAAAGTAACTAATTGCATTTAACTAGAAATTCACATTGACCTCAATGTTGCATTGTGACTGAAATTGTATTGTGCTTTACAACAACTGTAACTACTGTACTAAGAAGACTATTGCCTATTTGCAAAGTATTTAAACTAAAGTAATTCATTCTGAGAAAGTATATTTTGTAATGTAATGTATAATGTAATTAAAATGAAATTTAAACAATAAAAGATCTAAAAATACATTGTTTTAAAAAATGTAGAAAATCTGTAGAAAACAATTAAATAACAATTAATACATTTAAAATTGTCATTTTCAAAACCTTTAAAATTCACTGATAAAAACATGTTTCAGACATGTTCTAGTTAGGAATTAGCATTTAAAAAACCTTGGAAATTCACTGAAAAAACCACAGGTTTCAGACAAGTTATAGTTAGGAATTAGCATTTAAAAAACCTTTGAAATTCACTGGAAAAAACATAGGTTTCAGACAAGTTATAGTTATGAATTTTTATTTAAAAAACCGATGAAATTCACTAAAAAAACATAGGTTTTAGGGGTGTTATAGTTAGCTAGGGATTTCACTCGTATAAAACCATTGAAATTCCCCCGTTATAGTTAGTTGTACTAACTATAACTCGCGTACCCGCAATCCACTGCTGATGATGTCACATATTACATAATTAATGACATGGTCAGTGACATCACTGATGACATCTCAAATGACATTACTGATGACATCATCCATATGACAAACTGATACACCTCATCATACAGTAGCATAACCTTTCAACACTCATTATAAAATATGAAGAACCATATTTGAAACCATTGACACACCAATACAAGTTTCTAAAAATCCACTCAGTGATTCCTACATCTACACACACATCTAAACACTTACCTAAAGATTCACTCATACATGCTAACAAAGATCAATAAAACACTATTAAATATACGTATACACCTACATCAACATTACACACCAGCACATATCCTATTCACTTATGCAGACATCCTAGTCACTTATGCAAACAATTGATGATATTTATATTTACTAAGCTACACACTTACACAAACACCACTTTATTTATTCATATAGATAGTAACTCATACTTAGTGTGTTATAAAATCACTATTACAAGTATACAGTTATCGATAGATCAATCATACTATCACTTAGTCTTATGTATACTTATTTATATACAACTGTCACATACACTGCCTTTTATATTTTTAGTTTGTTGGACATAAATCATTGAGAAATATATTTACTCATCACCACACCCATAAAGAGATTCACTCCCCAAACAACTGTTTCCACATACAGTCTTAAACTCATATACCTACTAAATCAACTATTTGCACATCTTTCGACAGTCACACACGTCCCACCCAACCATACACACATTCATTTACTATCCCATACAAATACTCACTTAACTAATTAATAACTAATGTAGACTTTCACATAGCTAGTAACCAACTTATGTAGTAGTTTACACAACAAGAGATAGAATAATACAGGAATTCACGCAGTTTAATCACTATCCCATATATTTAGTGAGACGCTTTAAATTTGTCACTTAGACAGTCAATCACATTGCTACTAAATCCTCCATTCAGACACTTATAAATCCACTAAGTCTTCAAGGCAGATTGCTTTAATTATGTAATATGTGACATCATCAGCAGTAGATTGCGGGCACGCGAGTTATAGTTAGTACAACTAACTATAACGGGGGAATTTCAATGATTTTATATGAGTGAAATGTCTAGCTAACTATAACACCCCTAAAACCTATGTTTTTTTCAGTGACTTTCAAAGGTTTTTTAAATGCTACTTCCTAACTATAACTTGTCTGAAACCTATGGTTTTTTCAGTGAATTTCAAAGGTTTTTCAAATGCTAATTCCTAACTATAACTTGTCTGAAACCTATGGTTTTTTCAGTGAATATATATATATATATATAAAGCTACGAAATTTCTCCCAGTCAACAGGAAAAAGAGGCAGCATTCACGGGAATATCAGCAAAGCGGTGTTATTTTATTTTTTCAGACAGACGCGTTTCGGTAACTCCTTTCTTCGGTGTCAATGCGCAACGCGCTGTGCGGCCCCATTTGTAATCATTACATCATGGAAACAAAAACAGGACTGCCAGCGCCTAGCGAAATTACAAGCACCATATTGGAACTATACCCCATTGATTCTGAGCAACAGTCACATTAACACCTAATGCGGGCAGTCGTTAAAAATATCAACAAAGCCTCAATTCATAATTATATGCATTAATCAGGTGCAAACCAAACCATCGATTTATGACATTTGAGATCTCGCCGTGGATCGGCATTTGCAACCAATAATGATTGCATTTACGTCCTGATTTGTTTCATTGAATCGTGGATCGAGCCATATATACAAATAACAATTCCACATCATAAAAAAAACTCTAATGTTATTATCTCATTCACCTATGTACTCATACAGTACTGTCGATTCTACAAGTCAAAATTCAATTTTCATGAAATATCTATTTACTATATCAATTCATTTTTCTTCAAGCCAAGAAATCAAGAGCCTCTACATCTGTATTGACCATGCACAGGGCCTGTTGGCGGTGGAATACTTCCTGAAGAAGAGACAGTTGAAATTTGCAACTCATAACAAAATGTTGCTGGAGTTGATTGAGTATTGTCTCTTCAATAACATCTTTCTTTTTCAGGGAGAACTATTTAGACAGGTCTCCGGGACTGCCATGGGCTCCTGCTTCGCACCCAGTTACACGAATTTATTCGTGGGCTGGTGGGAGGAGCAGGTAGCCTGGGCACCTGAGAATGAACGAAGAAAATCATATTGTGGTATAGATATATCGACGATTTATTTTTGGTGTGGAATGGTGTGGAATGGCTCAGTGAGTGAGGGAGAGGATTACATCAGATCTCTGAATGATGATGGTAATAACTTAAAATTCACTGGCCAGGTTAGTTCTGTGGCAGCGAACTACCTAGACTTAAAAGTTGAGATTTGTGAGAATAAGATCATTAGCTCCCTTTCTAGAAAACCTACAGAGGGTAACAGCACGCTGCATGCGTCTAGCAGTCATCCCCGCAAATTAATTAACAGCATTCCATACGGGGAGTTTCTCAGGTTAAAACGAAATTGTCAGCAAGGTCTGACTTTGATGTAGCAGCAAGAGACAGCTTCAGCAGATATTTGGCAAGAGGCTATGATACGAAACTTCTCACTAATACTCTCTGGAAGGTAGAACAAATGCCGAGAGAGGATCTCTTCAAAAAGAAAGAAAAGAAGGGGGATGATGTGAGATTTTGCATGATAACCACATTTTCAGAAGATGCTGATTGGTTAAGAATGACTATGAGAAAACATTACGCGACCCCCAGCGTCATTCCTTGTCCTGATGATGATGCCCTAGATTAGAATACGGCATCGAAACGTCGTCGACCTCTGAACCCCCAAATGCAATATATGACTGAAATATTAATAATTGCAGTGGTGTGATGTAATGGAATTTAAAATCTGTAACAACTGACTAAAAGTATACAGATGCAACTTTTGCTTTGCCTTGTTGGCCACCAGTTCTTTGTTGTCTTCTCCTGTACTGTAAAGGTCACGGCTGTGCCCCGCTTGACACTTAATGGTTCTCCCATTTTTTCAAAGTATTCTTCTAAGTTAATTGAAAATAAATTTCTTGTCCGGCTGGACAAAAATCATTTCACCTATCAAGTGTATGATCATTGTCTTTACAGACCATTGTTTCCAATAGGGACCACTGTCTTATAGAATATATTACTGCCCAAGGTCCCTTTTGGCATACCTTTTGGGTTCCCTTGTGTTTGTGTAAAACTAATGAGAAAACATTGGCACGTTTTGAGGACCGACAATATTATCGGGACCGACGTGCCAGTGGTCCCTTTGATCACGTACAGGAAGGCACACTCCTTAAGAGATTGCTTTGTTCACAGTTATCTAGAACCAACCGTAAAGAGAAAAGGTACAATACAAGAGGCCAAAGGATTCTTCCCTTGTGGGAGATGTAAAGCGTGCTCCAACAGCAAACGTACACTATCCTATGAAGTCAGAAGCTTAAAGGAGGGTAGAAGGATTAACAAGTTCATGTCCTGTCATACCACATTTGCAGTCTACTGCTTGAAATGCCCATGTGGGCTGAAATACATAGGGAGCACCATCAACTGTGTTAAGTTAAGAATCTTGGAGCGTATGCGCGCCATTACGAATAAGGATTTCACTTATCCGGTGGCCCGCCATTTTGCCATTAAGCACAAAAGTGATAGAAACCAGTTGCAGTACTTTTGCTTGGATAATGTACCTGATTGTGCCCTAGGAGGTGATAGGCTGATATTCCCGTGAGTGCTGCCTCTTTTTCCTGTTGACTGGGAGACATTTCGGAGCTTCAATATTACACGGCACACCAACGCGTGGCAGCACCCGTCTGTGGAGTGACTCGCTGCTCTGGTGTACCAGGAGCGGCAATATATATATATATATAAAATAACGAGATCCACCTGTTTTTGCCGTCACATCCGTCAATGCCGGAGCACCCTCGTCCTTTGAGAAAGGTCTAGTAGAGACCGAAATGCATCAGGAGGTGCTGTTGCTGCAACTACGCTAATAAAAGCCCTTTAACACATCACGGAATGGTGCGTCTCATTTCCTCGGTGAGAGAGAGACTGTGTGCATATATGGGTGTGTGAACAAGAGTACGTCAGTACTCGAAACGTTGCATTTTGAAAGGCACTGGAATAAATAACATCTTGCCTGGATAACGTGGGGTCTGTCTCTTCTCTCGCCGCTGCTGTTACCGCTGCATGTGGAGGTTTGAAGAATTTGCTAAATATATATATATATCTATATATCTATATATTTATCTATATATATATATATATATATATATATATATATATATATATATATATATAGATAGATGTATAGATATATAGATATATATAGATATATAGATATAAAATTCGACATTTTGTACAACAATATTTTTTACATCGATTTTTTTTACAATACTTTTGTACTTACCTGTTTAAGTATGAGGAGTCGATATTTTGCCATTCTACATTTTTTCATCAATATTTTTCACATCGATATTTTGTCAGTGAACCAGTGCATTCTTGCATCCCAAAAGTGAAACTAATAAGGTGTAACACCTCTTCCACCAGCTGAGCATTGTGTTGACTTTTGCTGTCATGTAGTAGCAGACCACAATGGTTTGTTCATTATAGAATACTTTGGTGGGGATGTTTGAGGGAAGTCCAACGGAATCTTGCTGTTATTTGCAGAGACCCTGCTATGGGTGGTCTGGCATGCAGCACGTGGCCGTAGCGTAGTTTTACGTCACACATGCAGAGGCCCCAGTGTCAATGAGGTAGTACATTTTGGCATTGTGATTGTGAATGCGTGTTTTGTTCTCCCATGTTCCCTATTCTGGAGATGAGATGTTCCGGTCCCATCTCTGACTACTTATCTAACTCGTCGTTCTGATGAAGTTCTTGGTCTGTCTCTAGGCACTTCGCCGTCTTTTTCGTCTAACAACGTCGGGTTTATCTTGTTGTTGAGTTAGAACTTGAAGGGGTGGGCATGTCAATGTTGAGGGTTGCTGTAGTATCCACAGGCTTTCTTTATTACTTGAGGGGGAGTTTGGGTACTGTCCACCTTCTTTCTTACATAGGCTCACACGACTCCCTACATCATTGCGACTATGCCAGAAATGCAAGGGATACTCCCTTTGTTTGTGCTCCCCCACTCTTAAGTCTTTGGGTTCCATATACATAATATATGCACATAATCTAGCCATAAAAGGCAAAGAGTATTTAGTTCTATAAAGGGCATGGCTGCCAGGTTTTCCATCTCCTTAGTTTAACATTTACATGTTTTGGGGGGGGGTGATGTATGACATTATCATGTCTTTAGTGCGACACTGTGAGTGACATGTAATTGCTGTCAGTTACACTTCCTCTTGGGACAGAGGGGTCCCTTATATGGTGACTGTCGTCACCATCAGCTGCATTGATGTCTGCATCTCTGGTGCTGATCATTTTTGTCATGGGTGAACATGAATCATGTGTATGTGCTATGAAGTAGGCCTGTCTCATAGATTGCTGTCTTGGACCAGGAGGTGCGACCAAAGCACCACCCTTATAGTGGAGAAAGACTACAGCCTTTTGCAGTAGTTAAGTAACACAAGCACGGTGGTTGCAACATACCATGTAATGATCAGTAGGAGTGGAAAGGCCTTTTTAAACTGTCTGACTGGAGTGAGGCCGGCAGTCTCATTCTTGTAAAGTTCTGCTGCTGTGTGCTTAACTCACCCTGGGCCTCCATCAAGTTACTATGCAGCGCGCTTGTGGTTTCATGTGTGTATGTGTGCCTGTGAATGGTACAATATATGGAAGACTTTGAGTTCTATTTTGGGAGACCCAGGGCTGACTGGAGAAGCATGAGGAGATATAGAAATCCCCCAGACAGATTTGTAGATTGTTGCATCCTGAGGGCTTTGTGGGGCACACACTGGAGGAAGAAGAGCCAGGCTCTTCAGCACACTTCAATGGGTGTTTTTTAATTCAAGGAGAGGTTACTGGAAAAGGGTCTGCCCCTATTTCAAGAAGGAAATGGAGCTGATAAGGGAATCATATAGAGTAGGGCTGGAGCTCTAGGGTAACCTTTTGATGTACTGTGGCTATCACTTTGGCTGACATCATGGTGTGAGCCTCTAGTCACTTCCATGGCCTGTGTTGTGGGGCTATCAGATTCGGAGTTGCTGCTGCTGCGATGGACTACTTTCTGGAGAAAGAGCAGCACAGTGTAGTGGGAACTTCAAAAGAAAGTGTACTCCCAACACAAACTTCAAAGATTCAGTCCCTGAATCACATTTGGTGTCTGGAATGGACTACCTTTGTTTTCTAGAAATGGACAGTTGGGCTGTATGTTGAGGAGGAGAAGCTATTCAATACTTCTGCCTGTTACCAGGACACAGGACATCACCAAGGGAAATCCAAGACCACCTGCTCTTGGAGCCTGAAGCACCAGTGCCTGCATGCTTGCCAAGGCCAGAGTGCCCTGTAGTAAATAGGAGAGCCCTTGGAAGGAGCGAGGTCCGGTGGGGGATCCTTGTGAGTGGATCCCCATAGCAAGGTGAGAGGAGATGGCTGCTGCGCCGATCAGGTTGTTCGCCATGTGAAATTTCAAGTCAGTGGCTCCATAAGCTAGAGGAGGCCGCCAGAAGTTAGACATGGTTGCAACAATCAGGCTGCCACCCATGCGTAAAGTAAAGTTGACGACTCATATGATAGATGGGGCTGCCGTGAAGACTGCATGACTGCGATGCCGAATGGGCTATAGACCCTGTGCAGAGTGAAGTTGGTAACCTCATATGCCACAGGGGATCGTCCTAAAGATTAAATGACTGCTGTGTCGATTGGTCCATAGCCCATGTGCGGAGTGAAGTCGGTGACCCCGGACAACAGTGGGGCTGCAGTGAAGACTGCATGAATGTAAAGCTGACCATGCTGTAGATCGAGTCAAGACGGCAAATCCAAATGCTAGAGGGTGGTCACTGTGATGAAGAAGTTAGTACCATGCTGAATGGGCCGCCACCCATGTTGGAGTAACGCTGGTGGCCCCGTAAGCCAGAGGTGGCCACTGTAAAGAACAAGGGACTTTGCCTGGTTCTGCTATCATTAAGAGGAGAGGGCACAGTGGTTACCTATGTGCACAAACCCTGACTGAAGATCAAAACTCGAGCAATCACTGCCTCTATCTACTTACATTTTCACCACAGGAAATGGCATGGCTACACAACCACTGCCCTGCCCCTGCAGAGCCACAAGTGCTACTCATCGCCAGAAGCTGCTGAGGCCTCTGCAAATTCCGAGACTGAAACGTTCCTGGGAACTTCAGTAGCGCAACCCCGGCAAGAACGGCTGAGACTGATCACAGGGCCATAAGGCCCCAAGAGAACTTGACTTTGGAAGAGACTTAGAGTACTAGTGGAACTTAACGGAATGTTGCCTATTGTGAATGGGGAATAACCACACCCATTAGTGAGCAGGGACCTGCCTATCGAACACTGTGTATATTGTTTGGGTATGCCGGATTTTACTTTGTGTTCACATATAACTCATTCTTTTTTCATAAAAGCAAGTATTTGAGTGAACAATCATGTATTATTGCTATTGTATGTATTTTGAATTGTGAGGCTGTGTTCACCACCCTGTATCTAACTCTCGCTGTTCGACCCACGCTGCTACTCCAAGTCAGGTGCTGAAGGTATAAATTGCCCCAGGACATCAGGAGTAAAATGCCTTAATCCCCACGATTGGGTCTAGAATGGTCTGCCTGCCCTGTGGCCCTTGAAAGAGGTTCTGACAACTGGCAGCAAGCAGATTGGTGCATAACATTTAGGAGCCATGGAATTAGGTGTGGCATATACCATTTATAATTTATGTCAGTTGTACAATAAGTCGAGTTTTTACGTACAAGGAGGGCACACATAGATAACCGAAAACACCATAGCACCATGCCCATAAATTAGATGAAGGATTCATGTAGAGACAGAGGGTGGAGGGTTGAGGGTTCACAGAAGTGGGGACATAGGGGTCCCTGCTGATTTCATTAGGGACCAGTTTGAAATAGTGGATGAAAGGGAAGATGCTGGACTCTAAGGAGGGATCCATATTAGGACACAGGCTCTCAGAACCCCTTAGGACTGATTTATCTAGACGTTTGTCTGTTGCAGACAAAATCATTTTCTAGAGATTACCCCAAAACAATCACCACCTTTTAATTTCTAGAATGCCCCAGGAGTGTACATCACATCGAATTTTCTAGGGTACCACTGTCACTAATTCCAGGAGTAAATCCCTTGGGTAGATTGCATCTAGCAGAGACACTAAGCTTTCAGTTGGATCTCCAGAAGGCTAAGGCTGAGCAAAAGAAGGACAGAGAGTGCAAAAAGAAAAAGCTAAAACTAGCTCATAAGGAACTAGATGAGACAAGGCCCAGAGAGCCAGGAGGAATGGCCCCAGCAATAGAAGTTGCATGATTGGGAAGAGCAACAAAGAGAAAGGGAGGAGAAAAAGAGAGAGTGGGAGGAGAAACAGAAGGAAGAGGAAAGAAATCTGGAGAGGGAAAAGATATCCCTTGAGAGAGAGAGAGAGAGAGAGAGAGAGAGAGAGAGAGAGAAGCTTAGGATGGTAGCAATGACTACTCCATCTGGGATACGTGACTCTACATCCAATTCAGGCCAAGTTCTGGCCAAGGTTCCAATAGATCTTGTGCATATGTATGTGGATGGTCAGGACGTCTTGAAATTGTTTGTGAGCTTTGAGATGTCTTGTAAGTTGCAGTTCTTGAAAGGGGAGGCTGAGCAGCTGGCTCAATTGGGTGCATACAATTTAAAGGAACAGCCATCATTGGAAGGATGTCTGTGGCAGACCAGACAGTCTGCAAGCGAATCGAGGAGGCTCTGATGAGACGGTTTGGGCTGAAGCCAGCTTAGTACCTTCAGAGTTTCCTGGACTTCAAGAGTGTGGCTGGTATTTGGAATGAGTGGGTGATAGGGATAGAGGCCAAGGACTTTCAGTCTCTTAAATAGATGATGATGAAAAAGTGACTCAAGGACAAGTGCTCTACCTCACTTAGGCAATACCAGTCTTATCTGACAGAAAGTGAGCCAAGAAGCTTCCTGTGTTGTCTGACAAATGGTTAGCTAACAGAGTTCACAAGGGGCTAGAAAAGCACACTCTATGCCAACCGGGGAGAGGCAATCTGCATAGACTGGCTCCTAACTGGAGTGTGGACCAAGGCATTTTCCAGGCAAAATGGGAATGGTAATGTTGTTAGTAAACAACAAGGGGGACAATGAGGGCTTGATAAAGGTCCACCGTACTTGCCCTGGGTAGAACTAGAAGACAAAAGAGGTACAGTATTCCTGGGTGGCAAGTTGGCTACCTGGTGAGTACTCAGAGTGGTGGGGAGGTAGGGAATACCCCCTTTCTGAACTATGACCCTCACACACCCAGCAAGCTAGGTGTCATGCTTCATCAAATGGGTCTGCTCCTCGTCAAGCCGGCGATGCAATGATCGGCGGGCATTGCATCGCCGGCGATCGGAGATCTTTTGTTCCTTGCCGTATAGGTGCCATGGGTGTGAGGGGCCTAGTAAGATGTAGATGTTGTGTGTGGGTTAAAACAGGTAAGGGAATCCTCTATGAATATTTTTATTCTGGAGAGGTCACAACCTGATTAAATAGTAAGAAGGAGTGCGACTATTTTGTTTTAATCTGACAAAAATGACGGTCTACCCCTTAGTGGTCAACATGTTTCTCGCCTATAAAATGTCTCTAATAGATCAGTTGGCGATTCCTCAGGACCTAGTGACTAAATGAAAACTAGCTACAGTGTGTGGTGTGGTTCTACATACCACTTCTTTTCTCGGTAGGACATTGCCTCGAAGAAAAGCAGCCAGCCTAGAGTACAAACAAAAAGGATCAAAAAACCAAATGGAAATATTGGTACATGATCCTATTAATTCCAGTGGGTGTGTTTCACTGTACACAACCTCTTTGAATCTATACAAGTGATAAAAACAATGTGATTTCATGCATATCACATTCTAAGTATGCCTTCATTTGTATTTAGAATATACAACCTCTGTGTAACCAGTTAGAGTAATTGAACATCATGGTGAGTGTGTATCAGCTCACCTCTTAAGGGTTCAAGTGCTGCTTCATCAGACCACAGCGGAGTATATGGACACTCAACGTAGTGTCGCTGTTTGTTAAAAGGAAAAAACAAACAACAAAATATGCTGGGTGTGCGCTTGTAGGCACAATGTTTAGTTGCTAAGGACACGACTCTAGAGCATTAAAAGTGAAAGTGGGCATGGTTCAGGTTAAAGTAATCCCATAGTCGTGAAATTGGTATCATTGACAAGGTTATTCAAAAGACTCAAAAGTGCCCCAGACCTGCCTGCGTAGCTGCTGGTGCCTTCACCATGTGCTCCGACATTATGCCAATCATGCGGTATGTTAAGAGCGCCTACCGCGCCCAAGCTATGTCTTAGTGCAGAGCTCTACAGAACATCAGTCAGCGTACCCTTCCCAAAGACCAGCGGTAACTTTTCAGCAATTCCCAGCACCTCTTACCTCTCTTAAAAGCTTGTGACCAGGCATAGTCTCAACATGTAATCCATACTCACCTGCTCCCGCTCAAAGCAGTCCGGCACACCTACCGCTCCGCTGCAACAGGAAGGAAAAGACAGGTTGTCGGTTCATGCTTAAATACCTTCTCCTGCTGTTAAGCATGGTAAATCAGCCGCACCTGGTGTGTGGTGTGATGGTGTCGGCATGACATCATCTACAGTGTAACCATGGAGGCCATCTTTGAATGTGGTGAAAGTCTATAGTTCTGGCTATTACCTTGATGTGGACGTGCATCAAGGGCTACAAATTTGTCATTGAGTGGCGCGATTTTATCAACAATGTGAACAAGAATTTATACAGTGCAAAAGTGCTCGTGTCACTGCGCTAAATTTGTGCAAAAGTTGCTGGCGACTGCCGATTGGGTTATTCGTATGTCGGCCATCTTAGAGTGTAGTATTGTACTCTTTTATTAGTTATTAGATATATCGTCCTAACATAGCCTAATCTCCATATCTGACTAGCCTGATGTAGATATCATGTGGCAGAGATGTATTAAGAGGTGAGAGACTAGCGTGGAGTCCTAAGCTGATATACTCATTTGTTAAGGTTGCGGACAATGGTTGTCTATCAGATTAATTAATGGTGCTCCGGGTATGGCGTCATTCAGGCTGTCATTTGCTAAGTCAAGATGGAACACCCAACATTGTTCAATCCTGAACAAAGCAGTCTGTGTTCTTTGTTGGTGGGATTCTAGGATGACCTAGCGTAGACTCTCTGGGGGGTGTCCGAGTTCAGAGAAGTGGGTGTATAGTTTGGTGGTAGTTTTACGGCAAAGAAAAATGCTCTTGTGCTCAGTGATTCTGACCTTAACAGGCCTCATGGTCATGCCAACATACCTCTTGTCACAAGGGCAAGCCAGCATGTACACACAACGTAGGGTGTTACAGTTAGTGTGTTTGATTAGCGTCCATGTAAATGTGTCTGATAGAACCAATTGTTTGGTGTGTCTGGTCTCTGGGCACACGCTACAAGAGCCGCAGGGATAGTGTACTGTCACGGGTGGGAGAACCCACAGTTGCCTCTGGTTAGGGAAGTTGTTCTTCTTGGGTCTATGCACCAACATATATTTCAAATTATTGGTACGTTTAAACGCAAACTTTGGTTTTGGGTATTGACAGAGTACCAGTGTTCAGAATTGCCCAGTGTTTGTTTAATGCCTTCTTTATTAGATTGGATCTAGGTGTGTACGTGGTCACACAGGACAAAATGTCAGTGGGTTCTTTCTCGTGTACCTCTATGAGGCTTTCACGCTTATTGTTTCTTGCTCGTTTCATGCAAGAGTGAACCTGTTTCTTAGGGTATTGTCGCTCAACAGATTGTCAGCCAGTATCTCTGCTTCAATTGTGTGGTACTCTGTAGAACTATAATTTCTTCTAATTATTAGAAATTGGCTGAAGGGAAGGTTATTTCTCAGTGTAGCAGGATGATAGCTGCTGTACAGTAGCAAGCTGTTTCTGTCAGTAGGCTATTTGTATAGGGATGTCGTTATTCTACCCTCTTGTAATCTGATGGTGAGATCTAGGAAGGCAATGTTTGTGGCAGATATAGTTTGGGTGAATTTCAAGTGCTGTTTTTTTGTGTTAATCTACTCACAAAATTCAGCACATCTCTATATTTCACCCTGCCAAAAGATGAGGATGTCCTCTTCCACAGTCTCAGGTTAGCTTCGAAGGGGTTACTCGCATGTTGAATGGTCTCTTGTTCAAACGCTGCCATATACAAACATGCCACACTGGGGGCAAAGGTACTCCCCATCGAAGTACCCTGAGACTGGTGGAAGAGTTGGCTGTCAAACTCAAAAAAGTTTTCTGTTAAAGCCAGTGTGACACATTGCATGATGAATGAAATGGGTGTTGCTGCTGTCCATTCACTCCCACACAGTGCAGATTCTATTACTGCCAATGTCTCTCTCTGTAGGATATTGGTATACAGTTGTTCCACATCCAAGGTGATCAGGAGGTCAATATCGCCTGTGTTTTCTATTTCACCTATAACACAGGGGATATCTGTTGTGTCCCTGATATTTGATGGTGTCTGTTTGACCAAAGCTTGTAGGTAATAGTCGCAGAAATATGGAAATTAAGAAATCAGCTTCTTTACCACTGATGATGATTACGCACTTGTATACTTGTATCCACTCATTACTTTCTGCCTCATAGACCATGATGGTTATCTTGGTCATTAATCGAGTTGTGGGGTTTGTTATTATCGGAGTATAGAATTTACTATTCCGATTGAACTCGGTGTTGTCGTGGATTGTATGACCGTAACGCCCCCTTGTCAGCTTGCTTTATTGTAATGCTTTTGTCCTCAGTCAATGATCTGATCGCTGCATGTTCTTGATTAGAGAGATTATGGAAAGGAACTCTGGTATCCTGGTTCTTCAGTTCTTTTAAGATAGCTTTCTCAAAGGTCACTACCTACACAGGTACCATGCCAAAGATAGGTGTGAAGGTCAAGGGATTGCAAAGGCCTGAATCCAGTCTGGCTGGTTCCTCAGTACCATTGAAGTGGGCATTAAGGCGCATTTTTCTAAACAGATTCCGGATTTCGCATTTTTCCAGAAAACTGTCCTCTTTGGGGGTCGGGACATAGCCTAGACCTTTCACAAGTACTGTTTGTTCCGTAGGTGTCAGTTGTCTATGTGACAAATTAACCACTAGACTCTCCTGCCCTGTGTTTTGCTCCTGGTTTCCAACATATTCGGTTCCTGGTCCTGCCACTGGACTTGTTTTTGTCCTCCACTTTTGTGCCTCTTCCTCTGCCCCAGCCTCTGCCTAAAAAAAGGTGGATTACTGGCAGGGAAGTATTGCAGTTGGCCCTGGGGATACATCGGGAAAGGCCAAAAAGGAGACTGCGGTCCTTGAAAATTCTGTACTGGGTAGTGGGGGTTTTGTGGATAATTCTTTCTCCTCTGATTCGAACCCTTCCAGCTGGGAATGTTGTGTCTGGGAAGGAGCATCATGAGAAGGGATAACAGGGCAGTACTTCGAAGTCCAAGGTGATGACTTGCTACAAATCCTATCAGGCAGGTTGCTACAGGATAGAGTGTCAGGCGAAAGATCCTGACCCAGCAGCACCTGTGACAGACAGCATGTTACATGTGAGTGAAGGAAACAGCGAGTGCCTGGCTGCGCTCAACCTAGTAGCTATGGAGAACTGGGAGAGGGTCCCAAAGGCTCCAAAGCACATTTATCCTAACATGAAAGGGTTTGTGCAGGAAGTTAGTATAACTTTGAGGAAAGTGCCTGCCCTGAGAGATACTGGAGACTTCTGCACCATGGTTTAGAGGAAGTACCTTAAGCCTGAAGAGATACTCCCTGGTACCAAGGATACAGGTTTGGTAGCTAGTAGAGAAGGCAAGAAGAATCCGCTTGAAAGAGTTGTGATAGACCTCAATGGCAAGGCTGCCGTGGTTGATTTCTTTATTGCTTGGACCACGTCAGCTATGTTAACCAGATTACAGGTTGCACGTCAGTCTCTGAGTGAGACTGGTATCATTCCTGACTTGCAGGGACCAAGGCAGGTAGTTTGAAGGAAATGGCTGACTCTGGGAAGGTAGTGGCCATGCAGTTCTTTGCGTCTGCTCCAAAGGTAGAGGAGGATAAAGTTCCTGAAGCGGAACAGGTGCTTAAGTCTGGTAACCCCCCGAGCTGCAGTATTTGCTAGATGCTATAGGGCCTACCCTGGAAGATTCCAGCGAAGACACACCCAAGCAGAGGAGAGAGCAAAGCATGGATTTGGCAGTGGGTCCGGCAGAGCAGCTGTTTGCCCGGGGCTGTACATCAAGACAATACTGTTGCCATCAAGACGAGTAAGCATTAATTTTGAAAATGCACCCAATTCTAACTGCTTGGAAAAGGCTTTGGAAATGATATTAGGTGAAAGAATGTGTACTTTTTTCAGCAACACAAATAAAATAGGAGTTGGGATGGGCATTTGCGAGCGTTTGTGCTATTGGAATTGTAAATGACATTACCTTTTATTTATATATTGACTTTTAAAACAGATAAATAAAAAGCATTGCTATTTACAATGCAAGTAGCTTAAACTCTTGCAAATGCTTGTCAATACATATTTCACCCTTGAGGCATGCCCTAGGCAGCCCCAAGGGCAGCATAGGACATGTACTTTTACGTTTTACATATCCTAGTAGTGAAAAACTCTTAATTTCATTTCTCACTACAGCAAGGCCTATCGCTCACACAGGGTAACATTGGGATTAACTTATCACATTATAAATATAATTTCCAATTGGGAAGAGATTGGAACCCCAAGTTTGGTGTAGATGGAATCACATTTAAAATCACAACTTATGGTGAAGTCGGATTTTAAATTGAAATTCTTAAAATACCACTTTAGGAAAGTTGGCATTTTCTTGTTTTTAGCAACTTGGTGCCTGTTGCCTGTCTCTGAATACACGTCTTGGGTGCGTGACAGTTGGGCTTTGTGCATTCCCTCTACACAGCCACAACAAAGAGAACTTAGGTATGACTTGATAAGTCATCCACATCCTGATAGGCCATCCTGGGCAGGATAGGAGGGAGCAACGGGACACAGCTTCACACATACACCTGAATAGGATATGTCCATCCCAACACAAAGGGCTGCAGACCCCCTTGTAGTGAATCTGGAGCCAGGGCACGAAGGGTAGGGCTCTGTGCACTTCAAATGAATCTCTTTGAAGTCTCCCCCACCTCAAAGGCCCCACATGGTATATGTACTGGAGCTCAAACACCACCACTTCAAGTACACTGCTGGACTTGTGGATACTGTGCCAGGAAGAAGGACTATGCTGCTGCTACAAGGACTGCCATTCTGCTGGACTGCTACTCTGCTGAGTTTACTGCTTTGATGTGCTGACCTGCTGCCCTCTTGCCTGGGAGTGAGAAGGAGTTGACCTTTATCTCTACAACCAAGAACCAGAGTGACTCTAAGGGCTTGCTGTCTTGCCTCCTGATTGAAGTCTCGGGGACATAAAAGACTTCTAATTCACCTGCTACAGCACTTGGACTCGGCCATCTGTGAGTCTGGCCTGCCAAGTGGTGTCAATCCAGTCCTGGTCCTTTCAAGTTGGTTTAAAGTGCTGCTCCAGCAGAATCCATGCATCACCGTTGACTCAACTGACCTATTTCCTGCATTGCAGACATGTCACTGCCTTTGCAAGGATCGACTCCGATGCATCGCTGACTGCATGGTTCATCGACCCCATTCATGACGCTTCCTCACCGTTTCAGAGCTCGTAACTGACATAACTCCTACCTGTGTGGATCGTCTATAACTCATTGACTCATCTGCACCTCACATCTCGTGTTCGATGGCGTAATGCCTCTTCTGTATCCTGAATCTCATCTTCGACGACAACGCAACCAAGGTACTTTTCAGTAGGACAAGGCTGGTCCCTGTAGCCTCCATCGTGGTTGATCTGAAATTTTGGTTTTAACCCGGTCAAGCGCGGCCAGATAGCCGTTGACGCTTTATGCTTTTAATCATTACATTTACGTTCATTCTTTAAAAATTCTTAACTTTGGTTCTACTTTTTGTATTTTTGTCGTTTTGGTCTTGTTTTGTACATTAACTAAGCTCTATTCTTCTAACCACTCTGTCACATTGTGTGGCGCTTTTACTGTTTTACTGTTTGAAGTGTTGCACAAATACTTTACTATCAAAAAAGGGGGGAGGAAGGGGAATAACTGGGTACACCTTCCTCAGTAGTACAACATCTATATTTGTCTTTCTCATGTTGCCCCACTCAGCATTCATCCAATTAGCCATATCTTTCAGCCAGTCTTCAACTTTCTGTGGTCTGGAAGACATCGATCCTATTAAAATCCTACGTTTTGCTAGTATCAGTTCCATAACTAGGAACCTTCTGCTCAGGGACCAGCCCCAACATACACTGATATATCTCCCTGGGGATCTCCCATCCTGTGGCAGTGCCCAGTGTTTCCAGAACTGAACACCAATAATCAACATTCATGGGGCAACTCCAGAGCATGTGCAGGAAGTCTGCCGTTCGCCCAACACAGCGGGGGCATTCTGCCAAACTTTTGGGATAAAAGCATGTAAACGACTGGGGGAAAGACATACTTGATGAATCACATTATATTGCAACTGCTTAAATCTCGCATTAGTAGAGACTGTCTTAACCCCTTCATGAATGGTCTCCCAGGTTTTCGCCATTATAGGCGTCTCAAAGTTTGCCTCCCATTTTTGTTGCATAGTGAGTTCAGCAGTAGGCACATCCTCCCTCAGGGCCCTTTATATATGTGATATCAGTTTCTAGCCATTTGACAAGGCCAATAAAGCTTCCAGTGTCTGAGAGGCCAGCAGCAGTGCAGATTTTTTGTTGTCATGGGAGAACACGGATCATGGGTGTGTGCCTTGTCGCAGGCCTATCTCGCAGATAGCAGCCTTGGACCTTTAAGGGCAGACAAAGTGCTTCCCTCATAGTGGTGAAGGGCTACTACCTTTGGCAGAAATTAAGCAGCTTGAGCGTGTAGTGGCAACATACCATTTAGTGAACAGTATGAGTGAACAGGCTTTTTTAACTATGTAACTGGAGTGAGACCTATAGGCTCACTCATGCAGAGTTCCACTGTTGTGTGGGTAACTCACACTTATTCTAAATCAAGTTAGTATTTAGCGCTCTGCAACGCACATGTGCTTGCATGTGTGTGCTGTGTGTATGTGTGCTTGTTAATAGTACACTTCATGGAAGACTCTGGGAGACCCAAGAATGACTGTAAGAGCATATGGAGGTGGAGGAATCCCCACAGACACATTTGTGGATTGGTACATTCCTGAGAGCTAGATGGGACACACACTTGAGAAAGAAGAGCCAGGCTCTCCAGTACACTTCTCTTTGATTGAGAGAGAGAGAGGTACCCTCAAAGGGTCCTAGGCTTATCTCAAGAAGGTGGTGGGGCTGATAAGAGAATCATAGAGAGTAGGGCTTGGGCTCTGGGGTAACCTTTCCATACACATATCTTTTTGGCTGGCAACCATGTATGAACCTCCAAGTTCTCCCATGGCCTGTGCTGCTTCGTTTTCAGATTTGGAGTCAATCCTGCTGTGACAGACTGCTTTCTGTAGGAAGGGCGGAACAGAAGCATGGGCATTAAAAAAAAAAACTCCTAGCACGACTTCAAAGACTCTGACCTTTAATCACATTTGGTGTTTGGAAATTGACTATAAGAAATTGAACTCAAGGCCTCCAAACTTGACTACTGTCAAACAGCCAGTCGGGCTGTATGTTCAAGAGGAGAATCTCTGCAAGACTTCTGGCTGTGACTAGGACTGGGGACTAAGGCCAGCCAGTGTCATCACCCAGGGAAATCAAAGACCACCTGCCCTTGGAACACAATTTCCTACCTGCTTGCTAAGACCAGTGTTCACTGTAAGGAAGAGGAAAGCACTTGGAGGGAGCGGGGTCTGGTGTGGGATCCAGGCAGTGGATCCCCATAGCCAGGTGATAGCAGACGGCTGCTGCACCGATTGGGTGTTGCTGTGTGCGGATTAAGGTTGGTGACCCCATATGCCACATGGGGCCACTGTGAAGTACAAGAAATGTTGCCTGGTTCTCTCGTCATTGAAAGGGAAGGCCCCATGGTGACATGTGTGTGCCTGTGCCTCGACTGAGGAACAGAACCTGAGCAATCACTCCCCCAACCTGTGAGAAGGATGAGAGAAATTTACCATCTAACCATAGGAAAAACATGGACACCCAGCCACTGCCCCTGCCCCTTCATAATATGAATGCTACTCACCATCAGTAGTTGCTGCAGCCCACTGCGACATCCGAGACTAAAATGCACCCAGGATCTGCTGTTGAGCAACCCCTGCAGGAGTGGGTAAGTCTGATTGCGAGTTGTAAGGCTCCGGGGGAACTTATTCTGCTACACAGCACTTCTGGGACTGGAACATTTTTGAGAGTCAGAGTGGGTCTTCTTAGACTCGGACAACCTAGTAGGGCTTAACCTCAATGTTGCCTATTGTGAATGGGGAATAACCACTACCGTTAATTAGGGGAAGTGCGACTCAAGGACTTCACTATCGAACACTAGAGCCCTGACCTCAGGGGACTGTGTGTATTCTTTGTGTATGCACTATGTTACTTTGTGCTTTTATATAATTTCTCCTTTTCCATAAAATCAAGTATTTGACTTGACTAGACAATAATTTAATGCTGCTCTTGAACGTATTGTGAGTTGTAAGCCTGTGTTCACCTCCCTGCATCTACCACCCCCAGAGAGGCATTGGCTTGCTCTACCCACACTACTAATGAGAGTTAACTGCTGAAGGAGTACTTGGCCCAGTTGCTCAGGATCCATAGTAAGTTTGGCCCAGGGACATTAGGAGTAAAAGGCTTCAACCCCATGGTTGTGCCTTTTACCTCCTACTTGCCTCATGGCCCACTGGAGAGGTTTCTGGCATTTCTATTTTCATTCTTGATATATACCACAGGCTTCTCAGAGTACAGGGCCTGTCTCAGATCTGCAAATGCTGCTGAGGAATATATACCTTTACATTACGGATTTTACACCGCAATCCATTCACAATGCAGTCGTTATAACAACTTTGTTGTTACAACGCAGTAAGTTGTTACAACGACTCGCGCTAGATGGCGCGCTGGATTTATGAATAGTATGATTTACTATTCCAACTCCAGTGTGAGCAACACTCAGGAAGGTGTTGGAATAGTAAATCATACTATTCCTTAGTCTAGAGCGCCATCTAGCGCAAGTTGTTGTAACGACTTGCATTGTACCGGCACTGCGTTGTGACAACACTTCGTTGTAACGACCGCGTTGTGAATGTATCGCGATGTAAAGGTTGTTTCCGGCTCTCAGTGTCCCTTACAGGAAATTCTTCAATCAGTCTGTCGATCAAGTGCATTTATATCACATACACTACATTATCCAAGATACGCCAGGGTACAAGTCTGGGGTACACGCGGGAAGACAGCGCCCACCCATTGGTTTCAGACTGTGGGTGCTGTCCACCCTGCAAAAATTGGGCCCCACTGAAATATGCTGAATTTTTCTGGGTGTCATTTTCAGACACCGGGACACATTCAGCAGCCCTGCACACTGTTGGCTTTCATTCCGAGCAGCAACGTGCAGGTGAGGGGGATTATCTGATTCTTTCTGGGCTCATAACAAAGGCTAAATTTAAGGGGCCATCAGGCCTCCTTTTGTTCCACTATCCTGGCTGGTAGCTATCTGAGCCTCACACCTAGATGCAAATGCAAAGGAGGTGCTACAAGACACACAGCTTGTTATCAATTCACAAATACTTAAGAGAGGCATGCTTTTTTACTTTGCGCATGCAGTCCTTGTATATAAGAGATAAGCATGCAATGTAAGAATGTCAGCTGAGTTGGTCTGTCCCAGTATTTACACAAATAACAATGTTTTATTTATTTTATAGCACTACTCATCCCAGTGCTGGATGTCAGAGCGCTTTACAACACACGTACACATTACACTTTGACAATAAATCACATAAATGTGTAAATCAGTGCACAGGATGTGTAACATAAGACAGTTAGGGGGACAAGGTGAAGGAGCCAGATGTCCTTCACAGCTTGCTGTGCTATATTAGAAGGATTACAATATATGAACTGCAAGTAACAATAGGATCTCTGTATTTAAAGCATTAACCCACTTACCTAGCTACATAAAATACAAATCTGTCATCTGCATGTTAGATGATGTGCTTTGCAGGAGACCTATTAGCCCTCTATGCTACTTAATTCAAAACGGGGACTAGAGAAAACACAGATCCCTCCATCAAATACATTACAGTGCAAAGTTATCTTACCATAATTATTGTTCCCTGTGATTTACTGAGCACATAAAGATCTCTACAGCAGGTACCTTGACCCCATAAGAAATTTTAAAATGTAGGGCCCGATTCACAAAAGTAATCTGAGACTCAATCATAACTTTACGACTTTCGGTATTGATAATTTTGTCAATACCGAAAGTCGTAAAGTTACGAATCCTAACTTTAGTACTCCTAAATGCATTTTGTCAATACCGAAAGTCATAAAGTTAGGATTGTGCCTCAGATTACTTTTGTGAATCGGGCCTCTTGACTTTACAACCAATTAATCAGAATAGATGTACTGGCATGTTTCTCCATGTTGCCAATTTATTGTTCCAGAGTTTGAAAAAAAAAATGTTTAAGTTGAGGCACACGTTTTGCCTCAGACTGCATCACTATTTTGGCACAACTCTGACTCAAAATCTAATTTGTTAAATCTTGTAATGCTCTCAAATGTACTCATGATAGACCTACAAAGCATATGTGTGAGGTTTTAAGATCTGATGTCACTTTCTGTGAGGTCATGGGTTGTGATGCCACTACCTGTGATGTCACTTCCTGTAATTTCATACTGTGATGTCATGCTGAGCTGTTACACGCCATTATGTCACTTGTATTCAGAGCCCCTCTGGCCTTACCGGGTATCTGGGTTTTCCCTGTGAAGCTGGAAGGGTGGGGGCTGGTTTTGTAGCAGTACAGCAGTATTAAAAGAACTGCAAAGTTCAGTGTATATCCAACAGTTTTTGGGCAACAATAAAAGTGTCAAGATGACTTTGGTAATTAATGTACATGCAGGAGAGAGAGGGGAGTTTTGTCTAGTGGGAGGTTTGACTCATCTAAGGTAGTGCAGATGGTTAATATACCTGATGCAAAATATGTATACTATGCATATCAAATAACAGTATTTTATGTACATAGCTCAGTGGGTTATTGCTTTTGTCACAGAGATTCTTTTGTTTTTGTTCAGTTCATAAATTACAATCATAATTCAGCACAGTGAGCCATGTACTGCCATCAAAGAGCTACATGCAAACTGTATGATACAGGTTAGAAAGTTATGTTTTTTACCAGTCTTTCATAATCCTGATGTTGCAATAAAAGGTTTGTTTGGGTAGAAACAAATTATTATCATTAAAATCAACCCTAACAACTGTGGTGGGTACTTCTCCAGACCAAGCATTCTTAAAAAATGCCTACCAGTATGAATGACAGGAATCCTACACCTTGTAGTCCCCTTTGCCTTATATAACATTTTCTACCCACTGATTTACACAAATATGATTCATTGTCTCTGTATGTGGGTGTGATGTAAAGTGCCCCAACACCCTACACTAGTATGAGAGGTACTATAAAACCAAATTAAATGCATGTGAGAGAGGGTCTATGGAGAGATGAGGGGCCCTCTTGGTGATAGTGAGGGAATCATTGAAGAGCCCCAACAAAGACTGTGTATCCTGGTCCACAGTAAGGTCATCATTTACTATGCTTTAAAAGCTAATACAATTGAATATATAATGACAAATATGTTGTAGATTGAATAATTGTTTCCAAATTTTCTTGGGGGGAGAACCCACAAACCCCCTTTGTAGTAGTGAGGCACGCTCGCTGCACTCACTATGCACTGTATAGGAGCTGGTCTGACAAAATTTGCCAGGGCTGGTTTGGGTTCGAATTCCGGCCCTGCTTGTATACAGCCGAACTTGGGTATTTCCCCAACTTCTTTTTTTAGTACTTGTGCCCTGAAATACACAGAGTAGGGTCCATGGGCGTAGGAAGTCTGAGGGAATGCGGGGATTATATCCCTCCAGCTTTTGTAGTGGGGGAACAAGGGGGGACAAGGGTGGGGGGGACAAAAGAATTTCCCCTCTCTCTTTTGTCAGTTGCAGGGCCACTGGCACATCAAAGCACTAGTACTTTGACATGCTAATGGCCCTGCACTTGACCTGTGAGCTTCCCTTTTGTTGTGCTGCAAAGCTCCAGGAATTTTTTCACACCTCTTCTTTGCCACCACCACTGCCTACAGTTTGCACTACCAGGATAAAGGAAGAGAGGTAGATAGTTTGTTTATTGCTGTGTGCATCTTGCCCCTCGTGAGCCCGGACCCTACCTAATTTTTTTCCTGCACTGCGCAATTCAGCTACATGAAGCCTAATGTTTTGTTGACATTTTTATTTTGAGCAGTTGAACCTCGCCCTGGACCATGAGAACATGATAACAATTGGCATCAGACAGTCTTAGCACATATCTTGCGCAGTACATTGTGTTGGATGTGTTGGTCTGTCTTAATATTTACACAAATAACAATTTAAATACCACTATTTTGTTTTATTCCTTTTATAGGGCTACTCAACCCAATCCAGAGTGCTGCAGCACTTTACATCACACATACACATTATACATTGACAATAAATCATGTGTGTGTAAATCAATTTACAGGATGTTTTACATAAGATAATGAGAGTTACAAGGTGCAGGAGTCACATGTTATTTCCATCAGAGTTCACTGTGCTATATTACAAGGATTACAATTTATGAACTGCAAGTAACTGAAGGATCTCTTCGTTAAAAACAATAACTCACTCAACCATCTACATAAAATAAAAAGACATATTAACCCTCTATGCTACTTTGATTGAAGTTCTTACCATTATTATTATTCCCTGAGATTTACTGGGTACATAAAGACATATGCAGCAGGTGCCTTAACCCCATTAGATATTTTAAAATGCAGCCTTTCCATCCAATTAAGCAGAAAAGTTATACAGCCACTTTTCTCCTTGTTGCCAATTTCTTTCTGGTAGAGTTTTAATAAATAAATCTATAAGTAAAAACCTAGATCTTATGCCGGGGTTACATCACTTTTTTGGCACAACTCCAACACAAAATCTAATTTGTTAACTATTGTAATGGGCTCAAATATACTCATGATAGACCTGCTTAACATATGTGATGCCTTCGAATCTCATGTCATTTTTTGTGATATCACTTTCTGTGAGGTCATGTGCGAGTCACGCGCTGTGATGTCACTTACATACCGCCTATCTTGGTTAGTGCCCCATTTCCTTTTTTAGGACTTGTGCCCCGATGGGAAAAGTAGAATGGAAAACTTGTGTTGCTGGTTGTAGGATGCTGGCTTAGTATATGGATTATTGATAGCAAATTTGTGCAACAACACAGCCAGACCGTACTGTGTAGCCAAAAGGTTGTATATTTCCAAACAAATTTATTGGGTTCTAAGAATAGGTTTGAATTATTTCATCAAAACACATGACATCAAAGAGACATTCCATCAAAACAGTTAGTGCAAAAACATGGAAGAATATATACAATATATACAAAAATATTTACAAAAAAGGAAACATACACTTAAGGAAAATACTCAGAATTTTTGGTGACACCAACTACTATGCTTCAAAACAAATTAAATAGCACAATAATTGCAATGTGTACAATTTTTACAATTTACGAGTGAAACAAGCCAGTCCTTTAGTAACAAAACCAGTGAACCAGGCGGATCTAGGGTGGATTTGCCTGCCTGTCACACAACACCTGTGGGTAGCGATTTGTAAGAAATGACAGAAAGGGCCCACATGGGTGGTCTGAATTTGTCCCTAACTGCACCCTTTGTTCTTGCCTTAGGCTGGGGGTCAACGCGTTTCGAACCTTAATGAGTCTAGGTTCTCCTCAGGACGAGGACCGGGTAAAAGTGTACCGGAAAAGGAATTTGGGAAGGGTGTCAGCAACTGTATATATAGTATTTTAAAGAAACAGAGAATACTCTCTGACTAACTACCCATAAGTAAAATGGTTTACCTTCTCGGCCGACACAGGGGCTGCGTGGGGAGAAGTGGGAAAAGTCACCAGAATATATTCTGAAAAAAGCAAGGGTGAAGGCTGTCAATACAGGGGTGTATACAGTTTACTGGGTGCAGGAACGGACTAGGTAAGGATAAATCAAATACCTGGATGCAGTGTCAATGATGCCAGAATCCGAGGCACCCTAAGCGAGATGTATGATACATTGAAGACTCACATTCTCTTATTTTAAATTGAAGAAAGCTGCGAGACAAAACACACAGTGGAAACATCAGGCTCTGGCGCAAGGATGACACTACGTCGAGTCATTAGGGAAATACATCACAAGAAGAGCGTCTCCTACCTGCACCAAAAAGTGTGCTCGTGAGGAGAAGAACGGGCCGCGAGGAATTCAAAGTGGCGGGGCGGGAGTCAATCTGCCGCGACCAGCTGTGAAGAAGCAGTGATCAAAGGATTATTTATTGGACCCGTTAACCATGCGGCGTCAGAAGATAGGGACAGCCTGGGGGTGACTTACTTGAGACCTTCAGTGAACGGAGTCAAAACTTGTTCGTGCCTGGAAAACAGATCACCGAGTGAACGCCACCCTCGTAGGGAAAGAAGTAAACGCCCGGGGGCGTAACGATGGAAAACGGACAAGGATATGTCCCCGGGGATCCTGGTATTCGTAGTCCCCTAATGGTAACCGGTGCCGGCTACAGTGGAAGGGAGCAAGAAAGCGCAACCCTTACCGTACCGGGTTGTCGCTTCCGACGCGGTACATAGATGATTATTAAACGGCCATGCCCAGATATAGCAGGGACGTATTTGTAATATGTGGACATTTGGAACGTACACGTCCACTGACTCGAAGAACATGAGTGTTGGAATTACATCTTAATCGACAGTGAGTGCCTCCGTGGAAAACAGTATGACCGGACCTGACAGTACATACACATTTGGAAGGGGCTTTGAACGTTTCTAACATCCGATCCCGATAACTCACAAGGCATGAATGCATAATAACATTACTTCTTACTCACATCTGATAACCTAGATGAACGACAGTATACCAAGACATCACAGTCTATAAACATTTGAGGAACTTGACACGTTTCAAACACAGAGTACAGATTCTTCACAAAACATGAATGTGTGTTACTTCTAAGTCAAAGTACATGCCATGAAGGTAAACAGGGGCCCCTAGTGTCACTTGACATATACATCTGTACGGGGCTGGAACAATTATAGTATCAAACCCCAATTGATCACACTGTAAAGACTCATAAAACATTTTATGGCATAATGTCCTCATCCCGGAAAGGTCATATCATAATGGTCCCTCTTATCCTTAGTTAGAAAAAGGCTCTTAGGAAATATCCTGTCTTGGAAACATAACCCCTGCTTACGCGAACCTTGTCACCAATCGTCATAATCTCAAAGACACTCAGTAATACACCCTTCTTATGCCCTCATTGATCGCCAAGTGGAACTTGCAGTGAAAGAACAGAAAAAGTGAGACACAGAGTTTACAGCAAAAGAGAAAGGAATTAGATTTCGTGCAGCACAAAGTTGCACCAAAGTCTATAACAACAGCATAACATCTCAAAACAGGGTTCACCAGGACAAGACTGGTACAGGAGCTTGCAGGGAAGTATTATGATCCCAAGTTAGAAAGTTCAGACATTTCGTTCAAGCCAGTGTTTGATGTATCGAATTTTAAGATGAGATAAGCTTCCTTTTGGGACAGACGTGCATCTGGGTCACCGCTGCCACCTCGAATCACAGCCAGCACAGTCCATCGCATGTCATTCGCAGAGTGTTTGTATTGTAAAAAATGGGCAACCAGAGGTGCCGTTAAGTTCTTGTTGTTTATACGGGACCTGTGTTGTATGATTCTCTGACGCACTTCCTGCGTGGTCTTGCCGATGTAGAGCTTTTTGAAAGGGCACTGGATTGCATACACCGTGTATTTGGTCTTGCAGTTGGTATGTTCTTCGTGGCGCCAGAATTTGTTACCATCAGTTAAGAGCGAGCCTTCCATCGTGATATGGCACACAGTGCACGTCCCGCATTTGAGATGTCCCTTGACGGGATCGGACCCAAAGATGGTACTTTGGGTGTCTTTTTTAGCCGGCGGCATAGTGGAAGTGGTCATCTGACCTATACTCCGGTTCTTTTTGAGGGCAAACAAGGGTATTCCAGCATCAGGTAAAATTTCTTCAACCAAATGCCAGCTCTTTATAATGATCTTTTGCAATTGGCTGGTGTGGGGTCCGAAGGTGGATACACACACAATCCTTTGGGAAGCTGTTCTCGATCTTTTCTCCAGGTGATGTTCCCTGGGCGTTCATCTGGCTCTTTTCATGGAGTGTTTGAGCAACTTGTGCGGGTATCCCCTTTCCTGTAATTTGGCCGTGAGTGCTTGTCCATGGAGCTCAAACTGTTGTACTGAGGAGCAATTCCACCTCACCCGAAAGAATTGTCCGTATGGGAGATTGTCCCGCAGGCTCCTCGGGTGATAGCTCTTGTAGTGGAGCGCATTGTTCTTATCAGTTTTCTTTTGGTATAATGTACATGAGAGTTCATCATTTCTAACTGCAATCTCCACGTCCAGAAAGGGCAGAGATTTGGCATTGTGGCTCAGACTGAATTTGATGGCTTCTGTTGTTGAGCCATGTGTGAAAATCTTCAAGGAGGGCTGTAGAGCCGTTCCAGATGCACCAGACATCATCTATATATCGGAGCCACTGCTCAATATGCTCTCTGTAGGGGTTGTTGTTATAAACATATTTCTCCTCGTATTGGCCCATGTATAGAATAGCCATTTCGGGCGCAAACGGACAGCCCATAGCTGAGCCTTTCACCTGTAAGAACATCTCGTCTTCAAATGTGAAAAAGTTCTTTTTAAGAGCCAATGTGGCAAACGAAACAATTAGATCGGTGGGGACTCTGTGGGGACGGGGTCTGCTTTCCAGGTATAGTTCGATAACATCTAGGCTATCTTGTTGGGGTATCTGTGTATACAGAGAGCAGACGTCCATAGTCACAAGCAATTGGGAAGATGGGTCAAACTTGCGTCCTTCCACCTTATTAATGAAGTCCATGGTGTCCCGGAGGTATGATGGAACTTGGACCACCAGGGGTTTCAAGAAAATGTCTACGAATTGTGAGATCGGCTCCAGAACTGAATCACAACCGGACACAATAGGACGGCCTGGGGGTGTTTTTGAGTCTTTGTGTACTTTCGGCAGAAAGTACAGATGCGGGGTCCGTGGGTGCTTCTTCACGAGATATTCAGATTCTCTGGGTCCCAGTATTTCTGACTCTCTGGCATTGTTGACAAGTTTCGTGACTTCATCCAGTATCTGTGCGGTGGGGTCTTGTGTGATACAGCGGGACCACTCCTGATTATAGACATGGCTTCGTCCTTCGGTTCGGTAGAGGTCCTTGGACCACAGGACCACTGCTCCTCCCTTGTCTGCTGGTCTTATAATCGCTTCCTGTTGGTCCTTGAGTTGGTGTATGGCCTCTTTTTGTTTTTTCGTGATGTTAGCTAGTACAAACGGGCGTTTTTTCTCGAGAGTGTTCAGGGATGATATGACCGAACGCTCGAAAGTGAGGATATTCTTAGAGATGTTGTGATTGGGGGGACAAAACGTGGATTTGTTCCTCAGACCCGATGCTTCGCAGGATACCTGGTCCGGCGAGTCTTGGAAAAACCATCTAAGACGAATTTTCCTAAAAAATTCCATTACTTCCATTTTGATTCTTGTAAAGTCCATAGCGATCCCAGGAACAAAGGAAAGACCAAGTTCCAACACTTCCTTTTCGGCAGGTGATAAAACTTTGCCAAAGATGTTTATAATTGAGGAAAGTTCTATGACTTGTAGTGTTGTTTGCGAGTCGTCATCTCCCACTGGGGTTTGAATCTTGTCCGCTTTTGCTGTTGGCCCTGGCCTAAAAAAGGCCTCTTGGGAGTGTTTCTGTTCTGTTGGTTCCTGTTGGATGGACCCTCGCCTGCATCGGAATCTTCCATTGACTCTGAAGAGGATGTCTCGGAAAAGGTGGTGAACCGTTTCTTTGATCTACCCTGGTTTGTATTAAGGTATCGTGTGGACTCAGATTTGGAGTAGAACTCATCCTTAAGATATGGATACACTGTCTCAATATTGAAGTTCTTTTGATCCTTCTCAAATTTAGAAGTTTTGAAATTGATGGTATTGTCTCTAAAGGTGACTAACTCCTTGTCGATCTTTTCAAGGAGAGCTTTCACTTCACTCTCAGTATGGTTATCTTTGATTGCTCGCAGTTGTTCCTCAATTTCCTCCTCCTCCTTTTTCAAAATCCTTTGGGCAGTTTCTACAGTGTGCACCATCAGATCCCTGCTGCATTTAGTACTGATAAAACTGAATCCTTTGCGATAGACTGGATCATCCGTAAATATCACGGGAACGTTCTTGATCTGGAGCCCCCACGGAATAGTCCCGGCTCGGAGGTTCGCAAGTAGAAAGTGGCCATGAAGCTCAGTTCTCACATGTTTTTTTCGAAGTCTGATAAGTTTATCACTGGAATTGAGCTGTTTGGCTGTGTTGCTGAGTTTAACAGAAGAAAAGAGGATAGAGTCAGAGAGGAGTTTTTGGATGTGATCCTCACTGAAAGATAGAGTGTCCTTTTCAGCCATAGTAAATTTTCAGAGAAGCCTGAAGGCAATTAATGCATGTAATCGACCACAGTTTTTAGTCGAAAAAACAGAAACACCTTGCGAGCAAGAGCCCGCTCAACCAAACTGTACACAAATAAAGGTGTGGGGTCCTACTACTGATCAGCCTGGACCTCAATAATCGCAAAACAGAACAAATTGGCTGATCAGGATTATTGATAGCAAATTTGTGCAACAACACAGCCAGACCGTACTGTGAAGCAAAAAGGTTGCATTTTTCCAAACAAATTTATTGGGTTCTAAGAATACGTTTGAATTATTTCATCAAAACACATGACATCAAAGAGACATTCCATCAAAACAGTTAGTGCAAAAACATGGAAGAATATATACAATATATACAAAAATATTTACAAAAAAGGAAACATACACTTAAGGAAAATACTCAGAATTTTTGGTGACACCAACTACTATGCTTCAAAACAAATTAAATAGCACAATAATTGCAATGTGTACAATTTTTACAATTTACGAGTGAAACAAGCCAGTCCTTTAGTAACAAAACCAGTGAACCAGGCGGATCTAGGGTGGATTTGCCTGCCTGTCACACAACACCTGTGGGTAGCGATTTTTAAGAAATGACAGAAAGGGCCCACATGAGTGGTCTGAATTTGTCCCTAACTGCACCCTTTGTTCTTGCCACAGGCTGGGGGTCAACGCGTTTCGAACCTTAATGAGTCTAGGTTCTCCTCAGGACGAGGACCGGGTAAAAGTGTACCTGAAAAGGAATTTGGGAAGGGTGTCAGCAACTGTATATATAGTATTTTAAAGAAACAGAGAATACTCTCTGACTAACTACCCATAAGTAAAATGGTTTACCTTCTCGGCCGACACAGGGGCTGCGTGGGGAGAAGTGGGAAAAGTCACCAGAATATAGAGAGTCAGAAATACTGGGACCCAGAGAATCTGAATATCTCGTGAAGAAGCACCCACGGACCCCGCATCTGTACTTTCTCCCGAAAGTACACAAAGACTCAAAAACACCCCCAGGCCGTCCTATTGTGTCCGGTTGTGATTCAGTTCTGGAGCCGATCTCACAATTCGTAGACATTTTCTTGAAACCCCTGGTGGTCCAAGTTCCATCATACCTCCGGGACACCATGGACTTCATTAATAAGGTGGAAGGACGCAAGTTTGACCCATCTTCCCAATTGCTTGTGACTATGGACGTCTGCTCTCTGTATACACAGATACCCCAACAAGATGGCCTAGATGTTATCGAACTATACCTGGAAAGCAGACCCCGTCCCCACAGAGTCCCCACCGATCTGATTGTTTCGTTTGCCACATTGGCTCTAAAAAATAACTTTTTCACATTTGAAGACGAGATGTTCTTACAGGTGAAAGGATCAGCTATGGCCTGTCCGTTTGCGCCCGAAATGGCTATTCTATACATGGGCCAATACGAGGAGAAATATGTTTATAACAACAACCCCTACAGAGAGCATATTGAGCAGTGGCTCCGATATATAGATGATGTCTGGTGCATCTGGAACGGCTCTACAGCCCTCCTTGAAGATTTTCACACAAGGCTCAACAACAGAAGCCCGGACATCAAATTCGGTCTGAGCCACGATTCCAAATCTCTGCCCTTCCTGGACGTGGAGATTGCAGTTAGAAATGATGAACTCTCATGTACATTATACCAAAAGAAAACTGATAAGAACAATGCGCTCCACTACAAGAGCTATCACCCGAGGAGCCTGCGGGACAATCTCCCATACGGACAATTCCTTCGGGTGAGGTGGAATTGCTCCTCAGTACAACAGTTTGAGCTCCATGGACAAGCACTCACGGCCAAATTACAGGAAAGGGGATACCCGCACAAGTTGCTCAAACACTCCATGAAAAGAGCCAGATGGACGCCCAGGGAACATCTCCTGGAGAAAAGATCGAGAACAGCTTCCCAAAGGATTGTGTGTGTATCCACCTTCGGACCCCACACCAGCCAATTGCAAAAGATCATTAGAAAGAGCTGGCATTTGGTTGAAGAAATTTTACCTGAGGCTGGAATACCCTTGTTTGCCCTCAAAAAGAACCGGAGTATAGGTCAGATGATCACTTCCACTAGGCCGCCGGCTAAAAAAGACACCCAAAGTACCATCTTTGGGTCCGATCCCGTCAAGGGCATCGCAAATGCGGGACGTGCACTGTGTGCCATATCACGATGGAAGGCTCGCTCTTCACTGATGGTAACAAATTCTGGCGCCACGAAGAACATACCAACTGCAAGACCAAATACACGGTGTATGCAATCCAGTGCCCTTGCAAAAAGCTCTACATCGGCAAGACCACGCAGGAAGTGCGTCAGAGAATCATACAACACAGGTCCCGTACAAACAACAAGAACTTAACGGCACCTCTGGTTGCCCATTTTTTACAATACAAACACTCTGTGAATGACATGCGATGGACTGTGCTGGCTGTGATTCGAGGTGGCAGCGGTGACCCAGATGCACGTCTGTCCCAAAAGGAAGCTTATCTCATCTTAAAATTTGATACATCAAACACTGGCTTGAATGAAATGTCTGAACTTTCTAACTTGGGATCATAATACTTCCCTGCAAGCTCCTGTACCAGTCTTGTCCTGGTGAACCCTGTTTTGAGATGTTATGCTGTTGTTATAGACTTTGGTGCAACTTTGTGCTGCACGAAATCTAATTCCTTTCTCTTTTGCTGTAAACTCTGTGTCTCACTTTTTCTGTTCTTTCACTACAAGTTCCACTAGGCGATCAATGAGGGCATAAGAAGGGTGTATTACTGAGTGTCTTTGAGATTATGACGATTGGTGACAAGGTTCGCGTAAGCAGGGGTTATGTTTCCAAGACAGGATATTTCCTAAGAGCCTTTTTCTAACTAAGGATAAGAGGGACCATTATGATATGACCTTTCCGGGATGAGGACATTATGCCATAAAATGGTTTAAGAGTCTTTACAGTGCGATCAATTGGGGTTTGATACTATAATTGTTCCAGCCCCGTACAGATGTATATGTCAAGTGACACTAGGGGCCCCTGTTTACCTTCATGGCATGTACTTTGACTTAGAAGTAACACACATTCATGTTTTGTGAAGAATCTGTACTCTATGTTTGAAACGTGTCAAGTTCCTCAAATGTTTATAGACTGTGATGTCTTGGTATACTGTCGTTCATCTAGGTTATCAGATGTGAGTAAGAAGTAATGTTATTATGCATTCATGCCTTGTGAGTTATTGGGATCGGATGTTTGAAACGTTCAAAGCCCCTTCCAAATGTGTATGTACTGTCAGGTCCGGTCATACTGTTTTCCACGGAGGCACTCACTGTCGATTAAGATGTAATTCCAACACTCATGTTCTTCGAGTCAGTGGACGTGTACGTTCCAAATGTCCACATATTACAAATACGTCCCTGCTATATCTGGGCATGGCCGTTTATTAATCATCTATGTACTGTGTCGGAAGCGACAACCCGGTACGGTAAGGGTTGCGCTTTCTTGCTCCCTTCCACTGTAGCCGGCACCGGTTACCATTAGGGGACTATGAATACCAGGATCCCCGGGGACATATCCTTGTCCGTTTTCCATCGTTACGCCCCCGGGCGTTTACTTCTTTCCCTATGAGGGTGGCGTTCACTCGGTGATCTGTTTTCCAGGCACAAACAAGTTTTGACTCCGTTCACTGAAGGTCTCAAGTAAGTCGCCCCCAGGCTGTCCCTATCTTCTGATGCCGCACGGTTAACGGGTCCAATAAATAATCCTTTGATCGATGCTTCTTCACAGCTGGTCGCGGCAGATTGACTCCCGCCCTGCCACTTTGAATTCCTCGCAGCCCGTTCTTCTCCTCACGAGCACACTTTTTGGTGTAGGTAGGAGACGCTCTTCTTGTGATGCATTTCTCTAATGACTCGACGTAGTGTCATCCTTGCGCCAGAGCCTGATGTTTCCACTGTGTGTTTTGTCTCGCAGCTTTCCTCAATTTAAAATAAGAGAATGTGAGTCTTCAATGTATCACACATCTCGCTTAGGGCGCCTCGGATTCTGGCATCATTGACACTGCATCCAGGTATTTGATTTATCCTTACCTAGTCTGTTCCTGCACCCAGTAAACTGTATACACCCCTGTATTGACAGCCTTCACCCTTGCTTTTTGCAGAATATATTCTGGTGACTTTTCCCACTTCTCCCCACGCAGCCCCTGTGTCGGCCGAGAAGGTAAACCATTTTACTTATGGGTAGTTAGTCAGAGAGTATTCTCTGTTTCTTTAAAATACTATATATACAGTTGCTGACACCCTTCTCAAATTCCTTTTCAGGTACACTTTTACCCGGTCCTCGTCCTGAGGAGAACCTAGACTCATTAAGGTTCGAAACGCGTTGACCCCCAGCCTGTGGCAAGAACAAAGGGTGCAGTTAGGGACAAATTCAGACCACTCATGTGGGCCCTTTCTGTCATTTCTTACAAATCGCTACCCACAGGTGTTGTGTGACAGGCAGGCAAATCCACCCTAGATCCGCCTGGTTCACTGGTTTTGTTACTAAAGGACTGGCTTGTTTCACTCGTAAATTGTAAAAATTGTACACATTGCAATTATTGTGCTATTTAATTTGTTTTGAAGCATAGTAGTTGGTGTCACCAAAAATTCTGAGTATTTTCCTTAAGTGTATGTTTCCTTTTTTGTAAATATTTTTGTATATATTGTATATATTCTTCCATGTTTTTGCACTAACTGTTTTGATGGAATGTCTCTTTGATGTCATGTGTTTTGATGAAATAATTCAAACCTATTCTTAGAACCCAATAAATTTGTTTGGAAATATACAACCTTTTGGCTACACAGTACGGTCTGGCTGTGTTGTTGCACAAATTTGCTATCAATAATCCTGATCAGCCAATTTGTTCTGTTTTGCGATTATTGAGGTCCAGGCTGATCAGTAGTAGGACCCCACACCTTTATTTGTGTACGGCTTAGTATATGGAGCAGACTCTAAGGAGTGATGTACCTTGCACTTATTAGATAATCACTGGAGAGAGCGAGGGTTTTAAGGGGCAAGTCCCATCCCCGGATATATAATAATGAGAACAACTTGGACTGGCCCACTGTGTGAGAGTTGTGGAATATAGGTTGATATTCCAAGTCACTGTGAAGTTGGTGGCCATTTTGGGATGGGCTGCTCGATGCACATGGGGTGACAATAACGACAGACACTGTCTGGAAATAATAAAATTACAAATATAAAAATATGGTAATAGCAGGTTCTCACCTATTAGGGGGACCTAGAGGGACCTACAATCAGAAGGGCCCCGAGGGCATGGGCTGCGCTATGCGTGAGCAGTCCACGTCTGATAATGGGAAAAGTTGCTAAACAAGGAACAGTGGTGGATCTACCGTCTGTCGACCCACAAGATAGGTCTGAACGACAATATCCCGTGGAATAGCCTGGGTACCCACTGAATGCCATACCTACGCAGCTCCCAATACCCCGCAGTCCTATCACAGGTACCCTACCCAACAAAGGGGCATACCACCGCTAGCTACTTCTACTATGATGCCCACATGAGTACCCCCCTTAAAACACATTTCCAGCCCCTCGGGGCTCTTTCAACAGACTGTCCCTTTATGTCTCTCTAATTGGTGGAAACCCTCAACAACCACTATTACTTGCCAGACAGTTTCTGTCTTTATCATCACCCTATGTCTCCCAGGTCCCATTATCAGGCGTGGACTGCTCACTCATAGCGCAGCCCAGGCCCTTGGGGCCCTTCCGATTGTAGGTCCCCCTAGGTCTCCCTAATAGGTGAGAACCTGCTATTACCATATTTTTATATTTGTAATTGTATTATTTCCAGACAGTGTCTGTCGTAATTGTCACCCTCTCCAGTATCTCCCAGGTCCCAACATCAGGCGCGAACCCCATGTGCATTGAGCAGCCCATCCCAAAATGGCCGCCAACTTCACAGTGTTTGCGCCACGCATGCGCCGGAACAGTGCACATCCTGGCACTACAGCGCATGCGCCCCACTGCGCGGCTCCTCCTCCCGGCAGCTCCCACCGGCCAAACGATAACATTTAAGCCACTATCTACGGCCGCTCATTACCAGCCGGGACGCCGCGGGCACCAGACTAGGTTTGCCGCAGAGGACTCCTCACGATCAAGTAAGGTCTTGTTTTCGGTCCCGCAGGTTGCGGACCTCATTTCGGTCGCTGACAATAAGTGGCCCTGATCCTGACCCTTTGTCCCCCGTTTTTCTAGATTGATAAGAGAGAACCTCTCCCCACGCCCCGATCCTCTGGACTAGAACCCTTAGCGAAGTGCAACGTTTTTAATCTTCCATAATTTATGTTTGTGTGTTTGTCTTATTGTATATTTACAGCGCACTCAGGCGCATCACGCTGAAACCACGTAATTTTTATGTGTCTGTACTGTCTGGTTACATATTCGATAATTCATAATGACACCAGGGCTAGTCACCTCCACTATAGGGAGTGGCCCTGTGATAGATAGATACCAGATGCTGATGTACAAACGAATGCGCCTACATTTAAAGGCGACCCACCGCGCACCTACGTACACAGCCTGTTTTTAGACAGCATGGCCTGCTTGCATGCCTCATTGATTGTCACTTGTTTTCTACACAGCTGGCACTGCCATGCATGTAACATTTCTTTGAATCCTGCATGGTTGGTACTGCCTCCAGCAGACCGAGAGTTTGCCTTATTGTGTACTGTTCTTCTTTCTCCCCACAGGATTTTTCTCGCTTTCCTGCAGAATATGTAAGTTTTACAACTGCGTTTTAACTTTTCTTCCACACACCTTAGCGCGTGTGTTGGACAAGAACCACTACTTTTTGCCACTCACTACCTGGTCCTGACGAAAGTCCCGCACACTTTTTCTTGGGACTGAAACATGTAGACCGCTTACACTTAGCCAACTAAGTAGTCATAATTATTCTACTTGTAGTTGCACCACATACTTTTATCTTACACCCTGGGCCGCCACGAATAAAACATTGGGCAAGGATCCCCAGAGGTGTATTTTATTACCCACCTTCATCCTCATCACACTACTGCACCACACCCGCTCCGCTGTAGTCAGGCGTTGTAGCACAACCAGGCGGCATTCGGCTGCCTGGTTGGACCCCGATGATGAAGCATGACACCAACCAGGTTGGTGTGTGAGGGGTTTATAAACAAACTTTATTGTGCCCAGTTCACAAGCTCATGCTACAAGTGACTTGGAATATCAACCTATATTCCACAACTCTCACACAGTGGGCCAGTCCAAGTTGTTCTCATTAGTACCTTGCACTTATCCAGGCAACCCTTATGGTGATTTTTTTATTTTTATTTTTATTTTTACAGAATACATGAATTAGTCGGTAAAGAGTCCTAATTTACACAGTACATATACACTGTTAAAAATCATAGCATAAATAAACCAGGAGCGAAATAAATAAAACACAGGAAAATCAATAGCGGTACATACATAAGCATGCCAAAAAATGAATTAACCATACAGTAAAATAGTCCAAGATTCAACAAATATCAACAAAACTGCATGGAAAAGCGAATAATGAAACAAACAATCAAATGACAGACTCTAAATGATTAGTGACACTGCCCCAAATTTGTTGACCAGGCTTCTTTTTTCTATGCCCCTTAAGGGCATATAGACTATACTCCATATTATGTACTGCAAAGAAGCGTGCCCTCCATATTTCAAAAGAAAGCGGTTCCTGCTGTAGCCACCAGGAAGCTATTACAAGCCGATATACAGCCGTAACTAAAAATATTAACTTTGCATATTGTTGTAATAGATCTGGCGCTGCCGGCCCCATTTCTACACCTAATGATATCAGCGTAGCACTTAATTGTAATGGCATACCCAGAATGGCAGATAAATAATTCTCCATCTGTGTTAATAAAGATGTTAGCCGTGGGCACCCAAAAAAAATATGAAGGTCATCGGCAGATGGATATCCACACCGAAAACATTTCCCTATAATATCCCCCTGCCATTTGGAGATCTTATCGGGTGTATAATATAAATTAAAGATGGATTTATAATGCTGTGCAGATAACTTTGCCGAAAGAAAGAAATTCATGGCCATCTCCAGAGAAGTTTCTATCCGTATATCCTGCCTCCCTAGTTTATTCCCCCATTTAGAAGTTTGTTGATCTAAATCATTCGCCTTACTACCTAACATGTGGCCATATAACACTCCTATTTTTGCAGCTTTTATATTGTCTTCTATCAAGGGGTTAGCTTGAAGATTTGTTGCTTTCTGAGACAGAAAATTCCTGATTTGCAAATACTACGCGAAATTCTCCCTGGGAAGCTGGTATTGCTCACGGAGTTGCTCAAAAGATTTAAAACAGCCATCACTATAAAAAAAAACAACAACCTTAATCTTTTTGCCACCATACATGCACCACCCGATCCCATAAGTCGATTGGCAGGAATATAGGAGATGTCAATGGTGTATACCAAGAAATGTTCTCTATACCAAGCATTCTCCTTAATGTTCTCCAAATCTTGTATGCAGCGATCAGGACCTTAAAACGTGTACGTTTATAATAAGTCCATTCCTGGTGTAACAACAGACAGTTTTTAGCATTCACGCCCAATAGCATCTGGTAGATTGACGGGCTCTTTGCCAAATTCGAAGGACCTATCCCTGTTAACAGAACATTCATGCCTTGAAGCATACAGGCATAATAATAAAGAGTAAAGTCTGGTACCGACCAACCTCCTAAATTTCTTGGTAAGATCATATAGCACCCGGCACGGCGGGCCTTGCCCCCAGCCCACATAAAGCGCATACAAAGAGCCTGAAGATGTGCCAAGCTTGCTGTAGAAATTTCTAAAGGGACACACCTGAAAAAACATAATATTTGTGGCAATATCATCATTTTTAGTAGACTACAGCGCCCAACTAACGAGAGATGTAGACATTCCGCCTGATCCAACTGTTGCCGCACCCCTAATATTAGATCCTCCCAGTTAGACTTGACCAGGGCCATTGAAGAAACCCTTAACTTAATCCCCAAATAAGTAGCCTCTTTAAAAACCCGCGAATCAGAGTACTTTGGCAAATTGGCACATAATAACTGGGTTTTGGCTGCATTCAACTTATAGCCGGCAACTGCACCGAAATTCACGGCTAAACATTCGATCTCCTCCATTGCGGCTGCAGGACATGGCATGACAATTGCAACGTCGTCCGCATAAGTAAGGACCTTAAACTGATAATTTTGCATAGCCACCGGAGAAATCCTAGAACTAGATTCCAACATTCTTAACAAGCATTTACAATGCAATGGTCTCGGCAATATTATAGGTAGAGCTATTGGTATTGCTCATTATTTTTTTATCTTGTTTGTATCCCTAAATAAATGGCATTGTAATTTCTATGGGCATTAGCTTTTTTTTGTTGCATATGCGATACCTATTGCATTAGCAGAGAGAGAGTGAGGTAGTGAGATAGAGAGAGAGTGAGGTTTTGAAATAATAGAGAGTGAGGTATTGAAATAGAGAGAGAGTGAGGTAGAAAGAGAGTCAGGTAGTGAGATAGAGAGAGTGAGGTAGTGAAAGAGTGAGGTAGTGAGGGAGAGGGATGTTGTGAGGTAGTGAGATATAAGCATAGAGTGATGTTGTGATGTAGTGAGATAGAGAGAGAGGTAGTGAAAGAGAGAGTGAAAGTGAGTTAGTGAAATAGAAAGTGAGGTAGTGAGAGAGTGAATGAGGTAGTGAGTTAGAGAGAGAGGGAAGTTGTGAGCTTGTGAGCTAGAGAGTGAGGTAGTGAGAGAGTGAGGTAGTGATGTTTTTAGAGAGAGAAGTTGTGAGATAGTGAGGTAGTGAGATAGATAGAGTAGAGTAGTGAGCTAGAGAGAGTTATGTAGTGAGAGAGTGAGGTAGATAGAGAGTGAGGTAGTGAGAGACAGAGAGAGTGAGGTAGTGAAAGAGTGAGGTAGTGAGGGAGACACAATAAGACAGTCTACTGTTCCTCCTGCATTATCCGAGGATAAGGTTTTGGTGACTAAGAAACCTTTCATACACAATTTTAAATAAAGTGGGGTTACATCAAATAAATACCACTGGTTTAAAAAAAAAAAGTATATAGATTTTTTGCGCAAACTTAAAAAAGATTAAATAAACTAAGGTTTGCATAATTGACCTGCCAATTAAAAAAGTAGTACAATGCTTCTATTCTGACACTTTCCCAGGATTGCGAAGTGGAGCAACAGTGGGTATTACAGGAAAAGAGCTACCAGATTACATGCTTTTTCAGTAAAAGCTGAGATATGATATCCTAGTGAGCGTGTGCCCTCAATCTCTGGGGCTAAATACCTTTACTTCAGCTAGTCCACAGCAGTCCACATGCTGTTTGCATGCCATGCGGACCGATTGGTAACAACTGCGGTTAGCACAAATGGCTGATGCATTAAAAGAGTGCATTTGGCAGGTGGGCTGACAGAGACTAAGATGCCTGCTTTGCGACAGAGCTCCCACTCATAGTCCCATATCCCTGCCCGCCCTGGTGATCCAGGTGCATGGAGACCTGTGAGGGAAAGAAGCCCTGAACCACAAATCCACCTTCCAAGAATGGAAAGAAAGGTACTGAGGTAACTGAGGCGCCGTCCTACAGCCCTACACCAGACCACTATCATTTCAATAGCTGTGTCACCAGGGGTGGCAGCCACGGACATTAAACAATCCATCTGCGCAAATGTGAATTTACATTTAATTCTGGATGAGCCCACCGCACTTTTAAATAAGGTAGAGGGTTGTTTCAGTCACTGCATCTGCGAGTAGCCCCCCACCCGTCCGACATGTATTTTGCTGTTTCTGTAGGCTTACTAAAACAGCTCGCCAGCCCCCGGCTATGGCGGGTCGGTGGGCCGCTTCCTCGCTCGAGACACGGACGGGGGGGGGGCGGAAAAGGAGACACGGACAGCGTTGAGGGGGTCTCTCTAAGCATGGCCCATAGGTGAGCCCGAGCAGTGACTCTACATTGTAGGCTTACTAAAACAGCTCGCCAGCCCCCGGCTATGGCGGGTCGCTTCCTCGCTCTCGGGCACCTTCCCAGCGCCTGGCAGCCTCGGGCTGCTGCAGGCACAGCAAGCTAAAAATCTGTGCCAAGCATAGTGTGCCGTCCGACATGTATTTTGCTGTTTCTGATATTGCATCCAGAGGGTGGGTGGGGGAGGTGGCGAGTCTCTCAAACATCCGTGGGCAATTTAATTAAGGGTGTGGCTTAAAAACACAAACGCTAAAAATGTGTGCTAAGCATAGTGTGCCGTCCGACATGTATTTTGCTGTTTCTGTCACTGCATCTGCGAGTAGCCCCCCACCCGTCCGACATGTATTTTGCTGTTTCTGTAGGCTTACTAAAACAGCTCGTCAGCCCCCGGCTATGGCGGGTCGGTGGGCCGCTTCCTTGCTCTCGGGCACCTTCCCAGCGCCTGGCAGCCTCGGGCTGCTGCAGGCACAGCACACTGCCGCACCCGCATGCAAGATAACTCAAGCAAGCAAGTTAATGGGTACCCCTGCCCCCCAACACCCACTCACACTCACCGCGGGGATCCAGCAACGGATGCAGCCGCAGCAGGGCCTCCCGCCAGTGACGACACTCCGAACTCGGCCCATGGAACAGCGCACACGGCAGGCTCCACCCAAAGCCGCACGCTCCGCGCTGCAAACGAGTGAAGAGCCGAGAGTGCCCAGGCAGGGGAGGGCTTGTCACAGGGCAGTAAGAGGGCAGAAGTAAGGGCGGCATAACCGGGTGTCTGTGGATTGCAGAGGAAGGGCTAAATGAAAGATCGATCCTCACTGCAGACAACAACACAAATGGCGGCCTCAAGGTTCCGATTTTTTCGGATTCGGGGGCGTGGTTTTGCTGATTTGAGTGACAGACAACGTCACTGTCTAAAGAACAGCAAAATTTACGCCCCCGAATCCGAAAAAGACGGGGCTTGTTTGGAGTGACGCATCTCTCCTCCAATGGCTGGCCTCCGTTTAGGAAGCCAGCCAATGAAGGAGAGACAGGGCAGGGAGGCCGGACCTTCTGCGCTACTAAGAGTCATTAAATCTCCGGCCTAAGACTGCGCAAGCGCAGCCTTTTAGGCCTTCGACCTAAAAAGGGCTCAATATACAATGAAAATAAAAGAGGAGAACAGGGGCAACCTTGTCTGGTACCCCTCTGTATTTGAACCAAATCGGACACGAGTCCCATGGTACTGATACGGGCAGTAGGTTGAAAATAAAGTGTCTGAAGTGATGTTATAAACTCAGGGCCAAACCCCCTTCGCCTCATTACGTCCCATAAAAAGCACCATGAGACCCGGTCAAAAGCCTTTTCGGCATCCAATAAAATTAAACATAATGGCTCCTGAGTAACATTGACAAAATCAAATAAAGTGATCACCCGGCGGACATGATCCGCCGTTCCACGATGCGGGATAAACCCATGCTGTATGGTGGAGACTAGATTAGTGATCACACCAGACAGCCTATTCGCCAGGATCTTCGAATAAATGTTCCCATCTGCATTCAAAAGCGAAATTGGGCGGTAGGACCCAGGAAGGTTCGCAGGTTTTCCTTTTTTATGAAAGACTACTATACATGCCTCACTCCAGCTCCCCGGAGGTGCACCTTTCTGGGCAATTCTCATCGTCGCAAGGAGATCAGTTTTTAGAACAGAAAAAAAAGTCTTGTCAATTTCCTGGGGTAACTTATCTGGACCTGCGGCCTTGCCCCTGGCTAACCCCTTAACTGTCAATTCTAGTTCTTCTAATGAAATAGGTGCCTCTAGACTTTCTCTTTCATCTACAGGTAGATCTGCCGTACAATATTGACCGATGAGAGTAGCAGCCCTATCCTTGTCATACTCATCTCCTTGGTATAATGATTCATAAAATTGCCTAAACGCCTCTAATATGCCGGTTTCATTATCTGCTAAATTCCCTCTTGAGTCTACTATATTATCTATCCGCTGTGCTGCTTCCCTTAACCTTAATTTCTGGGCAAGACATCTGCCACTTGCCTCCCCGTACTCATACTGGATTTGTTGTTTAATAAAAAAAAATTGCACTTTCCTGCGACCATTTAAGGTTTAGCCTTGCTTTAAGTCTAGCCACTCCGTCATCTGATCCGTTATATCCGCCCCAGAGCGTATACCCTGCGCCAGTAGTTCCTAAGCCTTTGTTAGTTCTTGATAAAGCTCTTGAAGTTTTGCCGCCTGTTGTTTTTGATTGTATAAACCAAAGCTCAGGGCCTCCCCCCTAAATGCAGCTTTAAAGCAAGCCCACACTGCTAGTCCCCCGATTAATATTAAAAAATGTTACAATCCACTGTTTATTGTATAAACCAAAGCTCAGGGCCCCCCCCTAAATGCAGCTTTAAAGCAATCCCAGACATTGGCCTTATGGTGATTTTAATGGTATTTGAAAACCATAGAAAGCTTTCAAAGTGTTAGCTGTGGAGAGTAGCCTTCGGGCTTATCTTGAAGGAGTGTAAAGAAGCTTGTTTTAACGCATTTAATTGACAGTGTAGATTAGATTAAAAAGGACCACACAGTGTTTTATACAAATAAACACAATCACTAACACACTGGTATATCTGCTACCCAGAGACATCAACAATATACACAAGAATACTTCAAATTAATCAGGTAAGTAGCCCACATATACAGTGAGGGACCAAACAATATACTAAGAAAGTGGAATACAAACTGCAACAGAGAACAAAACTTGGACCAGAAGACTCAGAGGAGCTGGAGACACAAGGAGACATCCAAGGTAAGTACCCAGGAACCCCACGGAGGCTGTGTGCAGAGTACAAACACAGCTGTGTGTCCTTAATGGGAGGCAACAGAAAAGTTGTGGTTGCAGTTTTAAAGAAGAAGGACCTTTCCCAGCACACCCAGAAAAAAACCCTTTGGAAGACAGGAGTTTGGAGACCCACCCCACCTGTGGATACCCCAGGAACCAGGTTACCTGCACTTGGGAAGCCCGGTGCATAGTGTTGAAGTGACGTCAGAATCTGCCGTAAATGACAATGGAAGACTTTGAAGAAGATGCCTCTGGAAAAGCCTGTGAATGAGTCCGGTGGAATCCAAGAGTGGATTCTTGAAGAAGAGAACCTGCAAGCAGAGGTGACTGAGCCTATGCCTCTCAGAAGTGACCAGGAGGCATGAAAGCACAATACCCACCGATTTTGTTAGGTTCAGGAGTGAAAACGGTGACCATATCGCTGCAGCTGTGAGGACCAGGTGATGATGAGGAAGACCAACAGCTGTGCACGAGCTGTCCCATATTGGGTGCCGATGTTCAGGTGGTTGGTGTCCAGCGGGAGCACCAACAAGCCTTTGTAGAAGCAACTGGCGTGGAAACCAAAAAGATGCAAACATTGGGACCAGCAAGGTCCAAGGGACTCACCAAGTGCAGGAGAGTCAGACTGGGCCCTTGGCAAGCAGGAGAGCCTCCTGAAGCAAAGAAAGACCCTCAAGAGGACCCACAGGCTGAAGGGGCAAGAGTCGCAAGAGGACCTTGGGCAGCTCACCAAAGATGGAGATCCACGTCAAGAGGATGCAGTGAGGATGCTGATCTTTGAGGGATGAGGTGCTACAGGCAGGAGCTTCTTGTAGCCCGCAGATCTCTGGATGCAGAGTCAACAAGCCTTGGCAACGGCAAGTTGTTGCAGTGCACAAGAGTTTTGTCCCAGCGGCTTCAAACTATTTTCTCACAATTGCAGAGAAGACTGGTCAGGTCTCTAGGGAGCTGCAGACCAGTCAACTCAAGTCTGTAGGACGACAGAAGCAGCAGACAGGTCTACTTTGCTGCGGCGCCTGCAGATGCAGCAGAGTGACTCCTTCATTCTAAGGGTGATTACTTCGGATGGCCTTGATGCCCACAGGTCTTCTGGAGAACCTGGATGTAGCACAGACACAGATGACACCGAAGATTTGAAGAACAGTGAGACAAGGAGCAGCAGGAGTCTTCCTTGATGCAGTCTTGGTCCAAACGAAGTACAAGTGTCAAGAGGGTTGAATATTGTCTTTGATTCAGAGGTGAGTCTTGTTACATGACGGATCTGAGACCTACCCACAGGTGAGCTCTTAGGGGGGCCTAGGGAAAGGGTTGGAACGACTCCCAGGTGAGGGGCTGGACAGAGGGGGAGAATACTCCCCCGTCATTTGTTCAGTTTCACACCAGAGCAGGAACCAAGGGTTCCTGAATTGGCTCAAACCGGAGTATGCAGGGAGGGCACCAAATCTGCCCTTCAAAGCAGTCTGGTGATGCTGGAAAGCACCCCCACCCCAATATACTAAGTCCTGTCTGGGAGGTGGTCACACCTCCCTGTGACAGAAAGCCTATTGTTTTACCTTCCCCCTGCTCCAGCTCAGTTCAGTAGCAGGAGGCTAGAATTATGTCTGTGGTCAGCAGCAGCACTAGCTTGCTGGCAGGCCCTGAAAAGCTGTTACCGGCAGTACAGTGGGATCCTTAAGGAGCACCCCCCACCCCTTGTACATGGGATCATACTTCCAGCACTGGAATCGATGTTAGGGTATGATTTAAATATGTTTGATAACAAACATGAGCAGGTTCAGTGCTGCCTTTATATAGTTAGACATCTCGTAATGATTGATGTCTACTATATACCTCAAAATGGCTGACTGCTCTTACAAAGTCTGGAGAATCGAATACGGGGTTTGTAGGGGTGCCATGCTCATGCAGGGGCACCCTCACACTTGTAATCAAGCACCCTGCCTATCACAGGGGCGCCTTATAGGTTTTAAGTGCAGTGACATAAGATATAAGGAAACGTATATCTGTCGTGAGATGTGAAAACACCATCTCACACAGGCTGCAATGGCAGGCCTGTAGCCAGAGGTTAAGTGGACGTCAATGATTGGCACAATACATGCTGCAGCCCATTGGAGACACCTGGTGTACCAATGCCCTGGGTACCTAAGTACCATTTGCTAGCAACTTATAAGGGTACACCAGTAGCCAACCAGAGCCAATTTGCTGGAGAGAGCACCGCTGCTGGTGTCCTGATTATCAGGATCCGAGAAGACTGCTGCCAAACACACTGACACCAGGCAAAAAGTGGAGGTAACCATGAAAGCAGATCCTACTTTCCTACCCCCTCCCACCCCCACCCCCAATGTAAGGACATGAGACTAACCTTGCCCAGTTAATTCTTCATTTTCTAAGTGGAAATATCTGGAAAGTCCTTCTGTGTTGGCATGGTTACTCCTGGGTCTATGTTCCACTGAAAAGTCCATCCCCTGTAGGAAAATGGACCACCTCAAAAGTTTGTGGTTTTTACCTTTCATCTGTTTATGCCATAAGATAGGCTTGTGTGCTGTCTGCACAATTAAGTGAATGCCAAACAGGTATGGCCTCAACTTCTTCAAGGTCCAGACCACGGTAAAGGCCTCCCTCTCAAGAGATGACCAACACTTCTCCCTGGGGGTCAACCTTCGGCTTGTAAAAGCAACTGGTTGATCCTGGCCCTCTGCATTAACATGACAATGACAATACTGCACCTATCCCTATCTCAGAAACCTCTGTCTGGACAATAAATGGTTTGGAGTAGTCCTGACCTTGCAGAATTGGAGCAGAGCACATGGCTTACTTCAGGTCATCAAATGCCTTCTGCTAGCTAAATTTCCAATGACCTTTCTTAGGCATTTTTTGGGAGGTGAGATCATTAAGGGGTGTCACTGTGGATCCATAACCCTTAACGAATCTTCTGTATTACCCAGTCAGGCCAAAGAAAGTTCTGATCTGAGTCTGGATAGTGGGAGCAATCCAGTCCATGATGGTCTGAATGTTGCTCTCCAATGGTTGAACTTGGCCTCCACCTACAAGAAGACCCAAGTACACAACCTTGCTGTGCCGTATCTGGCACTTTGTGGCCTTGATAGTGAGGCCTGCCTTCTGCAGGGCCTCAAGTACATTTCTGAGGTGGATCGGGTGATCCTCCCAGGTGGAGCTAAAGACCGCTATATCATCTAGATGTGCTGCACTATAGGCTTCCAGACCTGTTGAGACTATTCACCACCCTCTGAAATGTGACAAGTGCATTTTTCAAACCAAATGGCATCACAATAAATTGATAATGCCCCTGGGCGTTGAAAATGCTGTCCTTAGGTTGACATCCTATTAGAGTCTGACTTGCCAATAACCAGCAGTTAAGTCAAATGTACTGAGCTATTTGGCAGAGGCAAAGGTATCAAGCAGTTCATCTGCCCTTTGGAATTGGATGGGCATCAGTCCTAGTGACTGCATTGAGGCCTATATATTCAACACAAAACCTCATATTTCTCTTACCATCCTGGGTGTGAGGGTTTGGTACTAGGACTATATGACTACCCCAAGGACTATATGTAGGCTCAATGACCCTCAACTCTAGCATTTTTGGACATCTGTCCTGATGCAATCTCTGACATGGTCAGGCTCTATGTAAATTTTGCTCTTCACAGGTAGGTTGTCACCTGTGTCCACTTCATGGGTCACCAGGTGATTTGACTGGGTGTCAGAGAAAAGAGACCAGGAAACTGACTAGGAACTTGTCTGCAGTCAGCTTGCTGTTGATCAGTGGGGCTATCTACCAAGACTATTCCTTCAACTGATCCATCAACGGGTCCTAAGAGAGGAGATCAGCAGGAGGGTCACTCTCTTTCTCCTGTCCCTCATCAGTGGCCATGAGCAAGTTCATGTCAGATTTGGTAACAAAAGGCTGCAGGCGATTCACATTAAGTACCCTGTGGGGACTTCTTGGAGTACCTAGGCCAACTAATTATGTGCCCTCACCTTTCATTTCCAGGATAGTGTGGGGTGCACTCCACTTGTCTTGTGGAGCTTCTGTGACCACAGGCTCCAACACTCACACTTTCTGTCAAGGCTGGTAAACAGTCAGTACAGCCTTTTGGTCATGTCAAGCTTTCTGTACCTCCTGGCTGACCTCAAGATTTTTGCTCGCCTGCTTAATGTTAGAACGCAGCCATGCATAAACGCAGGCCATAACATAGTCTACTATGTCCTGTTTAGAAGGCTTGGGAGGATGCTCACATCCTTCTTTGACTAGACATAATGGGCCCCTAACTGGATGTCCAAACAGAAGTACAAATGGGCTATCGCCTACCTCTCCTGAGGAACCTCTCTGTAGGCAAAGAGAAGGCAAGGTAGTTAGACATTTTTTCCTTAGCTTTTCTGGGAGTCCCATGTTCATACCTTTGAGGGTCTTCGCTGAACCTTTCGACAAGCCTATTACCCTGTGGATGGTAGGGTGTGGTTAACAACACACTCTTTCCACATATCAGTGATGTTGCTAGACATGAAGTTAGTACCTATGTCTGACAAGACCTTAGGGAACCCAACTTTGGATAAGATTCCCAGGAGGGCCCTGGCCACTACAGCAGCCGTAGTGGTCCTAAGGGGAATACTTTCTAGACATCTAGTGGCATGGTCTACCACCACTAAGATAAAACTATGTTCAGATGCTGTTGGAGGGTTTAAGGGACCTACAATGTCTATTCCTACCCTCTCAAAGAGAACCCCATCTACTGGTAGTAGGATTAAGGGGGCCTTTGTAGTGCCATCTGACTTACCACTGGCTTGGCATGTGGCACAGGAGCGACAAAACTCCTTGGTGTCTTAAGACATGTGTGACCAGTTAAAGTGAGGGTCAAGCCTGTCCCAAGTCTTGCTTTGCCAAAGATGTCCTGCAAGGGGAATGTTGTGTGCCACCGTCAATAAGAAACTCCTGAACTTCTGAGGTATGATCAAGCTCTTAGTGGCACCAGGCTTGGGGTCTCTCCTTTCATAAAACACAAACCCATCTTCCCAATAAGTCCTGTGGGATACCCTGACTTTCCCTGCCCCCTCAGCAGCAGCTTGCTATCTGAGTTGTCTCGGCCGAGAATTATTTTTGAGGGTTGCATGTAACCCCTGATGAGGTAAATAACTGTTAGGACACGGAACATGGCAAAGAACAAACAGCGCTGCATCCACGGTAACCGGACTACAATCCCCATACAAAACCCCGGCGGGAACTACGCTACCCATCATGCTGCGCGCGGCGCATGCGCAAGGCTTGCACACGGAAGTGCCGGCATAAAACGGACCGAGATGTAGAGACGGCGTCGGATATTTTGAGTCCGCCGTGGAGTCCGTGCCTCAACTCAGGTGAGCGGTACCTCTGGAGAGAGTTCTCTCACATCTTGGTCTACGCGCAACCAGGCGCCGGCATACCCTGTCCCCGCTCGAGGGTTCGAGCATTACCTTCGCGCAATTGAAGCGCCAGCACGCCCAGTCCCCGCTCGAGGGTTCGAGCATTACCTTCGCGCATTTGAAGCGCCAGCACGCCCAGTCCCCGCTCGAGGGTTCGAGCATTAGCTTCGCGCAATTGAAGCGCCAGCACGCCCAGTCCCCGCTCGAGGGTTCGAGCATGACCTTCGCGCATTTGAAGCGCCAGCACGCCCAGTCCCCGCTCGAGGGTTCGAGCATTACCTTCGCGCATTTGAAGCACCAGCACGCCCAGTCCCCGCTCGAGGGTTCAAGCATTACCTTCTCGCATTTGAAGTGCCAGCACACCCAGTCCCCTCTCGAGGGTTCGAGCATTTCAAAACTTCGCACGTTTGAAGCGCCAGCACGCCCAGTCCCCGCTCGAGGGTTCGAGCATTAAATAGCGCATTGAAGCGCCATCGCACTCAGTCCCCGCTCGAGGGTATTCGAGTGACTTGAACTCGAACACGCAGAGCGACAGTCCCTGTTCGAGGGTTATCGAACAAGGGGGCTCTGCCTTTTGCTTTCCCTTACTACTTCTTTTTGCCCTCTGTTGGGAGATGTCGGGACCGGCATCTATGCAGAGGACGAACTAGAGAGTGCACTTTCCCCTACCCCCAATACCACAGTTCGAGTGGCATTGTCGGCCACTGCTTAGCACGGTGTCCTCTGTTGGGTGGCTGTCGGGACCGACAGTCGTGCAGAGGACGGTTGGACGCCCTTAACATCGGCTTCTCCCCACCTCTCTGGCCCTACAGCGTTGCTGTATTCATGTTCTCCTTTGTATGATTAAACAAACTAGTGTATCACCACAATATCGCGTTGTTACTGAGTTTCTGGTCCTACGGCTGTACCCACCTCAACCCCGGGGTACTCAGGGGATTACATAATATCCGACCTTATAAACCTTAATCCACCTCCTGGTTGAGAAAGGAGAATGGCAGCCATGGACGACGTATTGGCCGCATTACTCGACGTGCAAACAGAGCTGGCTGCTTCCCGTCAGGAAACCGCTGACCTAAAGGCAAGGATGGACCATGTACAGCGGAACCCCTTCAACGCAGGGGCTCATGGCGCAGGCCCACAAACAGTGGTAGTGGTGGAAATGCCAGTCGCCATACTGTTGGCCACACCGGAAAGATACAGCGGTGACCCGGCGACATTACAGGTGTTCATAACGCAGGTGGCTCTGCATTTCTCTTGTAAACCCAAGTCGTTTCCGACGAATCAGGCGAGGGTGGCTTTCATGATCTTGTATTTGGCAGGAAACGCGGCTCAATGGGCAGTTCCTTTGGTGAGCAGAGACGATCCTTTGCTGTATGATTGGGAGGCTTTTCAGGAGGAGTTTGTCAAAGTCTTCGACAGAAGAGCAGATTCCTATACAGCGGACCGCGAACTGCTTCAGCTGAAACAGGGGTCCACGGGCCTCGTCCAGTATCTGAATGCGTTCAGGCGTCTCATAGCGGAAACCAAATGGCCACCGGCCAAACAGACAGCGCTTTTCCACCAGGGTCTGAGCGAGGAGCTGAAGGACGTAATCGCGCAGATAGACCCCCAACCTGCGCATTGTGAAGACCTGATCAGTCTAGCGCTACGCCTTGAGCATAGACTAAGCGAACGCCGTGGTGGGGGGACAAGGAATGACAAGACCCCCTCCGCTTCAGGCCACACCAGTGCCAACGAACCGCCTACAAATCCACGGAATAAACCCATGGATATAGGGGCTGTCAGAGCCAGCCTAACAGCAACCGAGAAAGAATCCAGCAGGAAACAGGGCCTTTGTTTGTACTGCGGAAAAAAGGGACACTACGTCCGGGAGTGTCCGGTGAAACCTAGAACAGGTCCCTCACGCCCCAGCCGGCTGTCCACCACGTCGGTGGAAAAGAAGGCGGAAAACTAACGGGCTTCCGGAACAATGAAGGGGATTCTGGGAGTCATGGATACATCCCTTCCGTACAGCGGCGCGACTTAACCGGTTCCAGACACCTGTTCATCCCTCTGCGTGTCAAGGTACAGGAGGTATGGGTCGCTGTTTCAGCAATGGTGGATTCCGGGGCCACGGGGCTGTTCATGGATGAGAAGGAGGCAGAAAGAATAAGAGTCCCACTTCTACCCTGTTCAACACCCGAGGATGTGTACGCGGTGGATGGGCGCCGTTTGGTTTCTGGGCCCATCAGTCAACACACGGGGAAGATGGAGGCATGCTACGGACCGCAACATCAGGAAGTCTTGGATTTCAACATTATCTGTGCCCCGCCGTATGGAATCATTTTGGGGTTACCATGGCTGAAGAAACATAACCCTTCCATCGATTGGGAAACACTCACTGTAAAGATGGATTCCCTGTTCTGTTCCCGGTTCTGCATGTCATCAGGGTGCTCAGTCACGGAGAAGGCACAAGGGTACGAGGTGGCCACGGCAGCCGAAAAGGAAGTAGCGCTCCCACGAGCGTATCTAAGATACCAGGACGTGTTTGATGATAGGCAGGCGGAAACGCTTCCTCCACACCGTACCTATGACTGTCAAATTGATCTGGTTCCGGGTGCTACTGTTCCTAGCGGGAGACTGTATGCGCTCTCAGAACCCGAGAACGTACACCTCCGCTCCTATTTGGATAATATGCTTAGGTTGGGGTTCATCAGGCCTTCCAAGTCCCCAGCGGCCTCTCCTCTTTTTTTTATCCCAAAAGCCAACCGAGAATTGCGCGCGTGCGTGGACTTTAGGGCGTTAAACGCCATTACAGTAAAGAACAGCTACCCCCTGCCACTCATCAACGTGCTCCTGGAGCAGGTCAAGAGCGCAAAGGTATACACCAAGTTAGATCTGAAAGGGGCCTATCACCTCGTTCGTATGCGTGGAGGCGACGAATGGAAGACTGCTTTCAAAACAAGATATGGCCTCTTTGAATACAGAGTAATGCCCTTTGGGCTGTGTAACGCCCCTGCGGCGTTCCAGTTCTTCCTGAATGACGTGCTCCGAGACATTCTGGACGTCTATGTGGTAGTCTACATAGACGACATATTGGTGTATTCAGAAAACATGGAAGACCACGTGAAACACGTGTCATCAGTCCTGCAGATACTCAGAGAAAACTCCTTATACTGCAAGCTCAGCAAATGTGATTTCCACGTCACCACCGTGGAGTTCTTGGGAGTGATGCTAAGCCCCAACGGCCAGACGATGGCCGAAAGGAAGGTGAAGGCTGTTGTAGCTTGGCCGTCTCCCACGAACGTTAAGGAAGTGCAGAGCTTTCTTGGCTTTGCCAACTTTTATAGGAGGTTCATCGAGGGGTTTTCTGGACTGGTGGCTCCCATCACCCATCTGCTGAGGAAAACAACTACTTTTCTGTGGGACGCAGGAGCACAGAGAGCGTTCGAGGCGTTAAAACAAGCCTTCATCACTGCTCCTGTGTTGGCTCATCCCGACCCTGAACTACCGTACGTTGTGGAAGCTGACGCCTCCGATCTGGCAGTGGGGGCCATCCTCTCGCAGAGGAACGGAATAGGAGTGCTACATCCGGTGGCTTTCATGTCCAGGAAGCTTAACAACGCCGAGAGGAATTACCATGTAGCGGAGAAGGAACTATTGGCCATCAGGGAAGCCTTCATGGAATGGAGGCACTTGCTGATGGGGGCCCGACACGTGGTCATGGTGTTCACAGACCACCGGAACCTCCAGTTCATGACCGCGGCCAGACAGCTGTCGCCGCGTCAAATGAGGTGGATGCAGTTCTTCTCCGGCTTTCACTTCACCATCACGTACCGGCCGGGCTCGGAAAACAAGAAAGCAGATGCTTTATCTAGGCAGTCCAGCGGTGGGGAGAGCCCCTCACCGATCATCAGGCCCATCATCTCTCCAAGTGTCGTGGTAGGAGCTATCCAGCCGGGGGCCTTCCTCAGCGGTATCCAAAGAGGGATCCGCACTTTCGAGTGGAGGGCATGGCTTCAAAGACATGAGGAATGGAGGGTTAAGGACGGGATACCGGTGAAGGGCGATTGCATCCTAGTCCCCCACGTCGAAACTGAGGAAACAGGTCTTTGTGTGGTGTCACGAGTCACCTAGCGCGGGACACTTCGGACTGGAGAAGACGCTGGACTACGTGTTGCGGCGCTTTTGGTGGCCCTCGGTACGAGCGGATGTTCGTGGGTGGGTTGCTGGATGCTCGGTATGCGCAACCATGAAATCGGATCACAGGCAGCCCCAGGGACTCTTGCGCCCTCTACCAACCCCGGTCCGACCCTGGGAACGCATTTCATTGGATTTCATAGTCGGGCTGCCCAAGGACAAAGGGTGTACCGCCATCCTCGTTGTGGTGGATTACCTCACAAAGATGGGACGTTTCATCGCCTGCAAAGGGGTACCGACAGCGGGTCAACTGGCAGGCATTCTCCTGAAGGAGGTGGTGCGAGTACACGGCCTTCCCAGTGTGATCGTGTCGGACCGCGGATCACAGTTCACAGCCCGGTTCTGGAAGGCATGGTGTTCGGCTCTCCACATGACAACGGCCTTATCCACCAGCTATCACCCACAGACGGACGGCCAAACGGAACGCCTCAACCAGACTCTGAAGCAGTATCTCCGATGTTTTATCGCCCAGGGCAAGGAGGAGTGGGTGGATCTGCTGTGGCTTGCGGAAATCGCATACAATAATGCCACTCACAGCTCCACGAAGGTGTCGCCTTTCTACTGCACCTACGGTCACCACCCCAGGCTCCTTCCGTTGTCTCAACCTGTGGCCGGCTCCGGGGTGCCTGAAACCAACAGAAGGGTGGCCCACATCAAGGAAACGATCGGGAGGGCCAGAAGATGTTTGGTGACAGCCAAGGAGGCTTACAAGGCGTACGCTGACAGGAGGAGGCGGCCGGGGCCGATATACAGACAGGGGGATTACGTATGGGTGTCCTCGAGAAACCTAAGATTCCGCAAACACAGCGTGGTCCACCCTCGATTCATTGGGCTATACAGAATCAAGACCTGTCTCAGCCCTGTGACGATGCGGTTGGAGCTTCCGGACAATATGCGGACCCATCCGGTGTTTCATGTGTTGCTTCTCAAACCGGCCCGCACGGCCAGGCGGCCTGTCCCGTCTACGACTGTGGTGGAAGCCGACACGGAGTATGAGGTCGAGGGCATCAGAGATTCCAAATGGAGCAGGGGCAAGCTCTGGTATCTGGTGGCATGGAAAGGTTTCGGGCCTGAGGATCAAACGTGGGTACCTGTGTCTGGTTTAAGCGCACCTCGTTTGGTGTCCGCCTTCCACCAGAAGCATCCGGACAAGCCGGGCCCTGGTTAGGGGCGGTTGGTTGGAGGAGGATGTACTGTTAGGACACGGAACATGGCAAAGAACAAACAGCGCTGCATCCACGGTAACCGGACTACAATCCCCATACAAAACCCCGGCGGGAACTACGCTACCCATCATGCTGCACGCGGCGCATGCGCGAGGCTTGCACACGGAAGTGCCGGCATAAAACGGACCGAGATGTAGAGACGGCCGTTGGATATTTTGAGTCCGCCGTGGAGTCCGTGCTTCAACTCAGGTGAGCGGTACCTCTGGAGAGAGTTCTCTCACATCTTGGTCTACGCGCAACCAGGCGCCGGCATACCCTGTCCCCGCTCGAGGGTTCGAGCATTACCTTCGCGCAATTGAAGCGCCAGCACACCCAGTCCCCGCTCGAGGGTTCGAGCATTACCTTTGTGCATTTGAAGCGCCAGCACGCCCAGTCCCCGCTCGAGGGTTCGAGCATTACCTTCGCGCAATTGAAGCGCCAGCACGCCCAGTCCCCGCTCGAGGGTTCGAGCATTACCTTCGCGCATTTGAAGCGCCAGCACGCCCAGTCCCCGCTCGAGGGTTCGAGCATTACCTTCGCGCATTTGAAGCGCCAGCACGCCCAGTCCCCGCTCGAGGGTTCGAGCATTACCTTCGCGCATTTGAAGCGCCAGCACGCCCAGTCTCCTCTCGAGGGTTCGAGCATTTCAAAACTTCGCGCGTTTGAAGCGCCAGCACGCCCAGTCCCCGCTCGAGGGTTCGAGCATTAAATAGCGCATTGAAGCGCCATCGCACTCAGTCCCCGCTCGAGGGTATTCGAGTGACTTGAACTCGAACACGCAGAGCGACAGTCCCCGTTCGAGGGTTATCGAACAAGGGGGCTCTGCCTTTTGCTTTCCCTTACTACTTCTTTTTGCCCTCTGTTGGGAGATGTCGGGACCGGCATCTATGCAGAGGACGAACTAGAGAGTGCGCTTTCCCCTACCCCCAATACCACAGTTCGAGTGGCATTGTCAGCCACTGCTTAGCACGGTGTCCTCTGTTGGGTGGCTGTCGGGACCGACAGTCGTGCAGAGGACGGTTGGATGCCCTTAACATGGGCTTCTCCCCACCTCTCTGGCCCTACGGCGTTGCTGTATTCATGTTCTCCTTTGTATGATTAAACAAACTAGTGTATCACCACAATATCGCGTTGTTACTGAGTTTCTGGTCCTACGGCTGTACCCACCTCAACCCCGGGGTACTCAGGGGATTACAATAACACACCAAATATGCTACTTTGTGTATTATCATCGCTAGATATTCTCTGTTAATTGCCTAAATATTGAGTACTGCAATAGAATAAGCCGACTCTATGGCGTGTAATAGTGTGTTAGCAAAACACTTTACTCCATCCAAGACATTCAAAAGCCTAATACTTTATATATGTCTTGTTGTATCCATTTTTACAAAACTAAATGGTGATCTTGTACCTTAATAAACAATTTTATTGTCACTGACAAATGATATATGAGAATGTAACAGGAATGATTGAATGGATTTGTGTTATGTAATAGATGTAGGACTATAGGTGGTATGGGAGAATTTCACAGATTATGTACAAGTAATTTATGTATATTTATTCCTTTTCTGTTTCAGAATTTTATATATTGTGTGGGAAATTATCATTTTAATCCTGAAGAAGGTGTTGGCCATAAAATACAAGAGCGGTACCTGCAAACACAACAATGATGGACAGAATGTGGATCAATGTCACACATTCACCCCAGTCCAAAGATCTGGGCCCAAATCCATTGTTTTTCCACTCCACACCACCCTGGGTTAGACAATGGCGATATGCAAATCAGCGCTGACCCTGTGCCCCATGGGAACAGTCCAGTCCGAACTACAAAAGCCATGTCCTTCCCAGAACGGAAACAAACATCCGAGGACCGGCCCGGTTTCGAGGTAACACCTCTCATCAGCCCGGCTAGCTTGATTCCAGTGGTGTGGAGTGCCTGGGACTCACGTCTGAGCATCCCCAGTACACTTAGAGCGGTACCTGCAAACACAACAATGATGGACAGAATGTGGATCAATGTCACACATTCACCCCAGTCCAAAGATCTGGGCCCAAATCCATTGTTTTTCCACTCCACACCACCCTGGGTTAGACAATGGCGATATGCAAATCAGCGCTGACCCTGTGCCCCATGGGAACAGTCCAGTCTGAACTACAAAAGCCATGTCCTTCCCAGAACGGAAACAAGCATCCGAGGACCGGCCTGGTTTCGAGGTAACACCTCTCATCAGCCCGGCTAGCTTGATTCCAGTGGTGTGGAGTGCCTGGGACTCACGTCTGAGCATCCCCAGTACACTTAGAGCGGTACCTGCAAACACAACAATGATGGACAGAATGTGGGTCAATGTCACACATTCACCCCAGTCCAAAGATCTGGGCCCAAATCCATTGTTTTTCCACTCCACACCACCCTGGGTTAGACAATGGCGATATGCAAATCAGCGCTGACCCTGTGCCCCATGGGAACAGTCCAGTCCGAACTACAAAAGCCATGTCCTTCCCAGAACGGAAACAAGCATCCGAGGACCGGACCGGTTTCGAGGTAACACCTCTCATCAGCCCGGCTAGCTAGATTCCAGTGGTGTGGAGTGCCTGGGACTCACGTCTGAGCATCCCCAGTACACTTAGAGCGGTACCTGCAAACACAACAATGATGGACAGAATGTGGATCAATGTCACACATTCACCCCAGTCCAAAGATCTGGGCCCAAATCCATCGTTTTTCCACTCCACACCACCCTGGGTTAGACAATGGCGATATGCAAATCAGCGCTGACCCTGTGCCCCATGGGAACAGTCCAGTCCGAACTACAAAAGCCATGTCCTTCCCAGAACGGAAACAAGCATCCGAGGACCGGCCCGGTTTCGAGGTAACACCTCTCATCAGCCCGGCTAGCTTGATTCCAGTGGTGTGGAGTGCCTGGGACTCACGTCTGAGCATCCCCAGTACACTTAGAGCGGTACCTGCAAACACAACAATGATGGACAGAATGTGGATCAATGTCACACATTCACCCCAGTCCAAAGATCTGGGCCGGGCCGGTCTTCGGATGCTTGTTTCCGTTCTGGGAAGGACATGGCTTTTGTAGTTCAGACTGGACTGTTCCCATGGGGCACAGGGTCAGCGCTGATTTGCATATCGCCATTGTCTAACCCAGGGTGGTGTGGAGTGGGAAAACGATGTATTTGGGCCCAGATCTTTGGACTGGGGTGAATGTGTGACATTGATCCACATTCTGTCCATCACTGTTGTGTTTGCAATTACCGCTCTAAGTGTACTGGGGATGCTCAGACGTGAGTCCCAGGCACTCCACACCACTGGAATCAAGCTAGCCGGGCTGATGAGAGGTGTTACCTCGAAACCGGGCCGGTCCTCGGATGCTTGTTTCCGTTCTGGGAAGGACATGGCTTTTGTAGTTCGGACTGGACTGTTCCCATGGGGCACAGGGTCAGCGCTGATTTGCATATCGCCATTGTCTAACCCAGGGTGGTGTGGAGTGGAAAAACGATGGATTTGGGCCCAGATCTTTGGACTGGGGTGAATGTGTGACATTGATCCACATTCTCTCCATCACTGTTGTGTTTGCAATTACCGCTCTAAGTGTACTGGGGATGCTCAGACGTGAGTCCCAGGCACTCCACACCACTGGAATCAAGCTAGCTGGGCTGATGAGAGGTGTTACCTCGAAACCGGGCTGGTCCTCGGATGCTTGTTTCCGTTCTGGGAAGGACATGGCTTTTGTAGTTCGGACTGGACTGTTCCCATGGGGCACAGGGTCAGCGCTGATTTGCATATCGCCATTGTCTAACCCAGGGTGGTGTGGAGTGGAAAAACGATGGATTTGGGCCCAGATCTTTGGACTGGGGTGAATGTGTGACATTGATCCACATTCTGTCCATCACTGTTGTGTTTGCATAAAATACAAGAGCCATAACCGAAACGTGTTGATGCTTACATTGAGTCTTGACACGCTAAGTCAATGGACATAACTACTCCTTTTGCGATAATACTACAAATTGGAGTCTGATTAATTGTCTTTCAACTAGCGTTTTTCATCACTCTTTTAAAATTGGAATCATTTTCCTTTGTGTATATTTCCCATAATTTGTTATGATTTGATATGTACTAATTGTTTTTATTGATGCCTCATTGTTTTTAATGATTTGTAATAAAATTTACATTTTTTGGTAAACACTTACCACCTATATGTTTCTGTCTATTGTCTAAAGATATTTTCATGTATGGAATTGTGTGAGCAATAACTGTTGTTGTGTGACAAATTTACCCAAAGGGGAAACGTTTCTGACATATTGTCTTTTGGTACCCTACCCCTTTGGTCTGTGGGTCCCTCTCTTTTATTAGAGCAATACCTACTCACCAAAGCGTACTTACATATTAATGCATAACTCTCCAAATGTCACTTGTAAATAAATCATCATAGTCTTGAGCAAGGCCTCCATGCCTTCAATGATTGTTTCAATTAAATGTACAATATTTTGGCTCAAATAATCCTAGCACGGGGCTTGTTTTCTAGCAGTGAGCATTTAATAGTTTTTGTGAGCTTCCCAAATATCAAAGTGTTTGTGCTTTAGTGCATCCCAAGCACTACTCATTTGTGTCCTTCCACCCACTATTCATTTGTAAGATTCACACCCAAACACTATGTTTCTGGTGTTCACTAACCGATCATATCTGAGCTTTGCACACAACTCATTCTGCATATCTCACTATACCTATCTTCTGTGAGCATCGAATGTGTCTCTCACAGCAGGCTCTTTTACATTGGTAAGCATCTCTCTACCACACAAACACTGTACATCTAATTTTTGTGAGCATCCCACACAAGGCTAATTCTTATTGCAAATGTATCTCATGTGGCTTATTTTACTTTTGTACAAGATAATGTTGTTTGAGTGCACTCCACTCATATCATCCATCTGCAATAACACTTATTATAGATTAGACAACAACAGTTTCTGTATTGTGTTGTATACCTTGCGAAGCATTAAAGGTTTCTCCACTCTCCAGCCACAGGAATGCAGACGATAAACTTCCACTGTTTGAGAAACTATTGTCACTCTCCTTCTTGTGCCCTGCTAAACCAGAGGTTTCCAAAAGGGATCCGACTGACTTCAATACTCAAACAGGCACACAGAATATTATATCATACTATTAGTCCTGCCAGCTTTAGGGTGGCCTTCCCCCCAATTTTTTGACTGCTTACCGCCTCTTTTGCTGATTCTTTTTGTTGGCCTTAGGACTCTGAGCACTTTACTACTGCTGACCAGTATTAAAGTACATGCACTACTCCCCTAAACATGGTAATATTGGTGTATACACAACTGACATATTTTATTTACTTGTAAGTACCTTGTACAGTGGTATACCATATAGCCAGCGCCTGTAAAATAAATGCCACTAGTGGGTCTGTGGCACTGATTGTGCCACCCACACAAGTAGCCCTTTAAACATGACTCAGGTCAGCCACTGCAGAGCCTCTATGTGCAGTATTACTGCCATATCGACTTGAAATTAAAAAACCCTTGCCAAGCCTTTCACATGTCTTTTATTACACAAAAGTCACCCCTAAGGTAGGCCCTAGGTTGCCCATAGGGCAGGGTGCTATGTTACTAAAAGGTAGGACATGTACTTTTTTTTTGTAAACTGTTTTTTATTAAACATTAAACAGAATATCTGCATTTACATCTTCACCATTGACAGAATGTTAAATTGACAGTCTCACATCGGGCAACAATGTGTACAGTATATTGCAGTTATACACATATCGTGACTTTTACACCTCTTCTTCAGATTCCCGGTCAATTGCTGGGGGGCTACATATGTTCCCTCTACAGGCATTCCATTTACCCCATACTCTCTCCCATTTTTGGGGCACCCTCTGTGTATATATGTGGCTTTTTCTGCCACCATAATCATGTCCATGTCCCTGCACCAATCCTCTAGAACCGGGGCTTGTACCGCCCCCCACTTCTGGGCAATATTTTGTTTGGCTGTAATCATCACTGTTGTTGCCCAGTTTTGACCATCATGGTTCAGCTCCGTTGGTTCCCATATATTCAGGTGGGACGGGACTGGGCTGGCGCTGACCTCTGTGATAGTGTTCATTACGGCTGTCCAGTATAGTTTAATGACTGGGCAGTCCCACAGAGTGTGATAGAAGGTGCCTATGCCGTTGCATTGACACATGCAGCATTGGTTCGCAGCTTTCCCTATTTTGCATAACGTCACTCTCGTGAAGTACGTCCTATGCAGGATTTTAAGTTATACCAGGAGTAATCTGGAGGACACTGCCACCACCCTGGGTGATTCCTGTACTTCTTGCCAGTCGGTGTCATCCAGTTCCCCCACCTCTTCCTGCCATCTAGCCCGCAGTGTTAACCTGGGGTCCATTTTATTATAATGATTTTACGATATTTAAGGGACATTGCTTTCTCGTTTAAGTGGTCCATTAATAGCCGGTCCACTAAAGGGGAGGCTTCAGGGAGAGTCCCCATTGCTGGAATAGCAGATTCTAGCCCGTGTTTTACCTGCATGTACTGGAACATCTCGGCGGGAGCCATCGCAAATTGTTCCTGCAGGTGAGCAAATGTAACGGTCTTCACCCCCTTCCAGAGGTCAGCCAACTGGGAGATCCCTATTAGATCCCACTTTTGGAACCCCTTACTTTTGCCCAGAGTGCCTAGCTTGTAGGTATCCCATAACAGGGTGTGTTGTGTCAGTCTGTCAGCCCACCCCAGGTACTGTGTCATTGTATGCCACACACCAACCGTATGCGCTGCTGGTCCCATCAAGCCTAATTTTTTCTGTTTATTATATAGCACTCGGTTTACTCCTCCTTATCCCAGAGCTATTCTATCTAGGCGGTACGCAGGGTTGGTGTGGGGTGCGTGGGTCCATTGATTGCTTACTACCAGTTGGGATGCCCAGTAGTACGCCTGGACCTTAGGCAGGTCAATGCCACCATCATGCCAACTTCTAGTCAGGTGGCCCGCAGCTATCCTAGCCGGTGTGTTCTCCCACAGGAGATTATGACTTCTGAATCAATGGCCCTTAAGTATGATTGAGGGACACAATAGAGCGAATTCTGCAAGGCATATAGAAACCGGGGCAACGCCATCATTTCAAAAAGTGCCGCCCTACCCAGTAGGGTGAGCAGCAATTCCAGTGTTTGATATCTGCCTCAGCCTCTGCAATGATTCTTGGAGGTTTAGCGCCTGGAATTCTTCCAGATCAGACGTCACATGAATTCCGAGGTACTTAAAGCTATCTGTTACTATTCTAACTGGGCAATTCCTTGGCAACTTTGGATGAGGCCCATATAGGAGATATAGTACGGACTTCTCCCAGTTGATAGCATATCCGGGGATCTCCCCGTACCTCTCAAGGACGTGTACTTTTCAGTTTTGCATGACCTTCTAGTGAAAAACACCTACATTCGTTTTTCACTACTGTGAAGCCTACTCCTCTCATAGATTAACATTGGGTATTCCTCAATACACTCTTTTTAGCTATAAATCATGGTTAGAAAAGAGTAGTTGTGCCATGTTTTACATCTTCTGTATTGCAATGATAAATCCTCCTTACTGGTAAGGTTGGATTTCATATTACTATTTTTGATATGCCCAGTAGCGGCCGGTGGAGGGAGTGCTGCTGGGTGCTGACGTGGGGCGGCGGAGGGTTAAGGTGGGGGGGGGTAGCAAACTCCGGATTACGGCCGATTAGAGGTAAGTAAACATATAAATAAATTAAACGGATTTTGTTGCGCACGCTGTATCGCATTTGGCAAAGCAGCGCACGCAACAACATTTGTTTTATTTATTTATGTGTTTACTTACCTTTAATCGGCCGTAATCTGTAGTTTACTACCCCCCAACCCTGCCCCCTCCCCCACCCCACGTCAGCGCCCAGCAGCACTCCCACCACCGGCCACTACTGGATATGTCACTTTTACAAAGTGGACAATTCTCTCCTCTTAAAGCTCTGTGTGCCTGTAGCCTATATCCAATACACTCCAACATTAGTGCAGTTGCATTTTGAGGTTTAGGAATGTTGCAAAGAGCTTTCAGTTTATTCTTTCTTTTTTTTCCCACCCACCTTTGTTTGCTTGGTGCATGAAGATGTACGATTCAAAAACATGTTTTTTCACTTTTAGTCCAATTACTTTATGAATGTAAAATAAATCATACTTGCAAACTGTGACTGCATGCTGCGATTATATTAGATTTATTAGGGCTCTTTGACAATGGGCAATTTGTATAGGGTCACTGGAAAGTCCAAAATGTAGTCCTCCATCTCCCTCCCTCTTTCCCCCACACAAGAAAGATGGTGTCTCCTACGACCCTGGTAGGGTCCTTGTTTGTGCTCACTTATTTGTGCCCCTACTGATTACATTTCCAATGAAGCCGTTTTTCTGTAGCTCGTCCATGATATTTTTGAAATGAGAGCGTTCTTCAGGGTGTGAGTTGTTCTACATCATTTATAGAAAGGCTTCGTGACTTCCCGGACACTGAGAGGAAGGTGTGTCACCGAAGTGAGGCATGCCGAGCCACGTGACACAGAAACAGCTGCGCTCTGCGGCACGCGATGCAAAGTGTGTCCTGCAGCAGCGGGAGCCACCTCGTCATGCCGAAGCAGACGTGTGCTGTGCCTGAGCGGGCAGCAGCCCGGGGCGCCTCGCTGTGCTCCTCGCAGCTGGCAGCGCACTGTGCACTGTACGTGGGCCCAGCCCAGGATGTGGCTCCCAGGCACAGTCAGCAGCACCAGGCACTCCCGCAGACCACACCCCCGCGCGAGGGCGAGACTCGAACGTGCTCCCTCTGTCACTGCTTATGTACGCACAGGGCAGCCGGCTGCAGACACACCTCCCCGGGCTGGGATGCTGCTCGCCGGGCAACACATGGCTGTTCAGGGGGAGGCTCGGCGGGTGTGAGTTCTGGGGTGAAGGTGCCCCGTGCGGCACCCGACCAGGAAAACGGAGCTGCGCCGCCGCCTTTGAGTAAGGGGGACGGGGCTTTCTGGGGATGGCCGCCCTTGTGGACCACTTCGCAGCCGAGTGCCTGGTGTCCATGTCCAGCCGTGTGATCCTGCACAGCCCGAGGGGGGACGCTTCCCCGAGCCCCCGGGCGCACCCTCTGGCCCTCAGACCAGGTGCGGCCCCAGCCCTGCCGGCAGCGCCCACGCCCGGGGCACTCGCACCGTCCCACGCCCTTCCCAGAGTTATCCTCCCGCCGCCCTCGGTTCCCAGACCAGGGAATCCCTTCGCCCTGCCCTCGGGAGAGGCTGCTGGGGACACTGCCTCCCTGCTGGACGTGGCCAGCATCCTGGCAGATCTGAACCAGCACAGCCCCGGCCCGGCAGGGGGAGGGGAGCCCGGCGGACAGATGCGATGTCCCACGCCGCCCAGCCACCTCCCCGTGACCGCCGGGGGCGCAGGGCACCCAGAAGGACTCAACGCCAAGCATAGGAGGGACCGGAGCGACCCGGAGATGACCCAGAAAAAGCACAAGTGCCCAGACCCCGGCTGCGGCAAGGTGTACGGCAAGTCCTCGCACCTGAAGGCTCATCTGAGGACGCACACAGGTCAGTCCGGGCGGCGCAGCGTGAGGGTGGCTAGCACTCACTTCTCGCGCTCTCACACCCTGTCCCCAGGAAGAGCACATCTGTTTCTCATAAACTCAGCACGAGCCTGCAGTGGTGGAATATATTGAAACTTTGAACACTGCAAGATTTGTCCTCAGGGCCGCGCCCACCTTGCACGTCGGTATTATAGTATTATGGAATCATCGGCAATACAATTAATAAGATGATCTCTGCTCAGTGATCCAGGGCTAATAAACACAAGGGGCTGCAGCTTAACAAAGTAAATGGCCACTAGACACCCAGTACCCGCCAGCCTATAAGCCCCCCTTCGCCCCTCCCATACCACTGCTCTCTGCCGCGCCCAGAAGACAGCGTTAACCTCAGTGCCACGATTGCGTGCCAGAAATACAGCCAAAGGGAACACACTGACCTGCCATTCTCTCTTATTATCCAAAGCAGGAGTTCCTGCCAGCACGCCCAGCCCTTTTAGAGTAGGACAAGCACTGTGTCAAAGTACCCATACAATCAGGGTGATTCACTCCCCTACACCTAAAGCGAACATCGGTGTCATGAATAACTCCCTCAGTGCAATGCGTATTACAAAAGCAAAACATGGCATCTTAACATTATTAGTTCATATATGGTAACATTACATCAGAGTACAATGTTATAACACCAACAATTACCTACATTATGCCATTGCAAGCACCATGAGTGTGCACAATTGTGCCAAGAATGTCCACAATGTATAAAGGAGTACCGACATTTTGCTCCAGCGTTACTCTAGGGATGGCCAACATTGCGTAAAGAGTGTTTTTAACATTTCAATGATTACCACGATTATGCCAGTGCACACCTTACACAGGAATGTATGTGTAGAGATGCATTTTGCCATATTTATCCTTACTGCATTTTTACATTTGCCCCATTGCTTACTAGTTATCAGTCTGTGTTTATATGAGCCCAACACTCAGTAAACCTTCCTACGTTTCGATTTACACCACTGTTCAGTTTCGAGTGTGTGTTCAGATATGTACATCGAAATATCGAGTGCTGGCACTGATCTGCATCATCACTGAAAAGTCTTGGGCGCATGGGCATCTTTGAACCATCACTTATCATTAGTGTGTGTTCAGTTTAACACTCAGTGATTCTAGTGCATATTAAGAGTTGCCACATCATTTAGTAACCATTAGTGCATGTTCAGATTCACGCTATCATTCACTAATTTTCATTACATACCCAAATGTGCACCGCCACTCAGCCATAATCGGTGTGTGCTGGTATTTACAGAAATACTTTTAAGGTGTGCTTGGATTTGCATCATTAGTCATAAGTCTTGAGGATGATTCTTACCCGGAAATCAGATTTGCCCCATCACTTATTAAGCCTTAATGCATTTTCCAATTTGCACCATCACTTAGTAATTCTTGGTGCACGTTCATATTTGCCCAGTTCTTCAGTAATCCTTAATTAATAGATTTACCTCATCTTTCTGTAATCTTTGCTGCATGTTCAGATTTTCCCAGTCGTTCCTAAAAAATAAATGCATGCTTTAATTTGCACCATTACGGAGTAATCCTTTAGACGTGCTGACATTTGCTCCAGCACTCAGAAATCTCGAACACCTGCCAGTTTTGCTCCATTACTCAGAAATCTGGACTGCCAGACAACATTTGGATCAGAAATAATTCGCCTCAAACCATGTGTCTTTGCTTATCTTTCATTCAAAATCCCAGAAAGTAGGCAGAGGTTGGTGCTACAGACTGTATATGGACGTCATTCACCTGCCTCAGCCTAGCACCAGAGCTAGGGGTTTGTAACGAGAGGCACACAGTGGTATGAGAAAAGCAGGCACCACTGGCGCCACGCGGGGCATGGGAATCCAGGGAGCATGAGAGGCGCAGAAGCTCAAGACGCAGTGGAGGGGGATGGGAGGCACAGGTGGCAAAGGAGAAATGGGTGACACGGTACACGTGGCACTGGAGGATCAGCGTAGCATGGGTTGCACAGGAGTATGAGCAGGCCAGCACAGGGGCAGAGGCACAGGTAGGGAGACATGAGATACAGGCAGGGTGGCACAAGTGATGAAGGCGGACTAGGGAGACACAGGGTTTAAAGAGAAGTGGAGGATGCATGGAGGAGTTACAAGGCAAGTGGATGGTTAGGCAGGAGAGGGTACACGAGCAGTGGTGGAAGTCAAGGGGTGCAGGTGGGGTGCTTGAGGCAAATGCCCTCTGTCAGCTCCAAAGGGTCCTGGTATCTGCAGGAGGAAAGCTGTGTGCTATAAATCCTACATTTGTAAATAATCCTGTATTTGTAAAGCGCACAGCTACCCTTAGGTTTCCCGGCTGGGCAGACCCCTGCCGCCGGTGCCGGGGATCGAACCGTGCGCCACACCTCTTCCATAGTCCAGTGAGGTAGTATACAGAACTCCACCACTGTGACTTCACCCCGTGTGCAGGACTCCAGGCAGGCTTCCCCTGCTGCTAGGAGACTCGAATCTCTGATGATGACCTCCAGTTTCCTCCGCCTCTTTATCCTGCACACCTGTTGGGTGCAGGCATTTTCCTGGCCTAGGGTATGATTGTTACCTGGGTACCACAGCCACTAACATTATTAGTCAAAAGTGAGAGTTCTTAGACTCCTGTAAACTGTGTGAAAATGATTATAATTTAGGTTTACTTAGAAGTAGAGAGGAGGTGGTCTCACTTGGGTCCAGTGCTTTAAATGGAAAAAATAAGTGCAGGTACTCATTAAATTGAGTTAGGGGTGTGGCTAGTGAGCCTAGTGAGCGGGGTTACAGAAGGGGTGAGACATGATGATAGAAACACTTCTATTGAGTATTAATTTTTCCCTTGCATTGCCCTTGACAGTTGTCTCAAACTTTCCATATGTGCAGATTAACAGGTACATATGCTAATAAAGGGTGGTGTGAAGTACTTCTGGGAGCAATGCAAGGAGCTTCTAAACCCTGAATGCAGCCAAGTCTCAGATATCCAGCGATACTCAAATGAGGATGATGCGTTGGATGGTACAGAATTAGGGATACCTACTCTCCCTTCCTTTTTGTTTCCAGAGGAGCGAGAGAAGGTTGCGTGAACAACGTGGAGTGATGCGGGTATTAATGAGTCCATGGGATCTGAGAACCCAGCAGTCTCTTTAGCAGTGTTCCTTCTAGGCCGCGCGCGCGCACCTCCCCTGACATCTGGCGCGCACCACCCAGTGTGGAGCGCGCACACAGGATGTCCCTAGAGAGTCGCGCCGCCCGCCGCGATCATGAGGCACTTTTCCGTGTGGCGGCGGAGCGGGCGCGAGGAGTTCAGGTAAGGAGGCGGGGGGCTGGTGGGGGCTGGTGCGATTGTGGCGCTTGCGGGCTTACTGCTGTGTGGGGGCGTGGCAGACTGTGGCCTTTTGTTTAAGTATTGCTGATAATCAGAGCCCCTTCACGGGCTCCGATTAACAGCAATACTTAAAAAAATGCCACAGACTGCCTCGCGCTTTACTAACAAAAGCGTAGACACTTTCCAAACACAGCGTGTGCTAAAGTACACTCTGTGTTTGGAAACTGTCTACGCTTTTGTTAGTAAAGCGCGAGGCAGACTGTGGCATTTTGTTTAAGTATTGCTGTTAATTGGAGCCCGTGAAGGGGCTCTGATTATCAGCAATACTTATACGAGAGGCTACAGCGGCTGGGGAACGAGCGGAACAGACGGCAAGATGGCATAAAGGCACAACAACGAGTGGGACAAAGGGCATAAAGGCACAACAACGAGTGGGACAAAGGGCATAAAGGCACAACAGCGTGTGGGACAGAGGGCAGAAAGGCACCAAAAACGATGGGACAGAGGGCAGAAGGGCACCAAAAATGAGTGGGGCAGAGGGCAGAAGGGCACCAAAAGCGAGTGAGACAGAGGGCAGAAGGGCACCAAAAACGAGTGGGGCAGAGGGCAGAAGGGCACCAAAAACGATGGGACAGAGGGCAGAAGGGCACCAAAAACGAGTGGGATAGAGGGCAGAAGGGCACCAAAAACTAGTGGGACAGAGGGCAGAAGGGCACCAAAACGAGTGGGACAGAGGGCAGAAAGGCATAAAACGAGTTGGACAGAGGGCACAAGGGCACCAAAAACGAGTGTGACAGAGGGCAGAAGGGCACCAAAAACGAGTGGGACAGAGGGCAGAAAGGCAAAAAAACGAGTGGGAGAAGAGGGCACAAGGGCACCAAAAAAGAGTGGGACAGAGGGCAGAATGGCACCAAAAATGAGTGGGACAGAGGGCAGAAGGGCACCAAAAATGAGTGGCATTTGGCGCCGAAGACACGCGCGGTTTGGTTCCTGGCGCACATAGCCATGGTTGCAGCACACAGAGACCCTCCACTGCCGCACACAGAGGAAAAAAATTAGAGGGAACATTGCTCTTTAGTGCTCCCCCTCAACCGTTTCATGAGGTGCTTGTTCAATAAGGTGTTGTGTATAATACCGTGGTGTGAAAGTCCATCAGTGATGCGCGGTCATATGTGGTATTGTGGCGATATTTGCCTTCAGTTTTAGTTGATGCAAGGCAGGGCGTGAGTAGATTAGTATGTGAAGGGAAGTGTGTTGCAGTGCACCTGTGTATGTATGTACTTACCATTTAGTTAAACGTGCATCAGAAGGTAGTAGTGTTCCCTATGAGGGAAAGGAACCGCACATCATTAAGAATAACATGTCTAGAACAGTAATGAGCGTGAATAATTTGATCACTATAATTATAGCGGGGTGCTAAAGTAGCTTAGAACACCTACTACCTAGAAGTGCTATCAGCACCTTACAGGGTAACATGCATATAAATACACAAGGAAAAAAGCTGTTACAGCACACCTATTGCTATGTATACCAATCCAAAAACAGTGTTGGACAAATGCTAAACACAGTCTCGATTCCAATATATTCCTACGCATATGAGGACAATCCAATGAGACAGGTACTATGCACAGCATTAAAAATAGTCCAAGAACGTCATCAGTTGATAGTTCTTTGTCTTTTTATTAATTTCTTAAGGATTCCCAGCAAACGATTTAGCCAACACGTGTTTCGTCGGTACTCAGACTTTTTCAAGGCAATTTGGGAATGACGAGATAGTTAAATCCAAAGTAGATGAATCTGGATTTGCACGTCCAATTGTGTGTTCCAAAGCCCAAAACGTTCGTACGATGTACCAGATGGTCCAACCAAAATAAATATTTGAAAATAGCAAGGACCCCCTGATAGTTCCAAAAACAAAATAAACAACTATGATGTGAAACAAGAGAGATAATGAGCCACAAATTCCAAAGTGTGTGCTTAACGCCGCTACAGTCTTGACCATGAGTTTTTTCATTTATGTCTCAAAGCAGTAAAATATAATTATGTAGACCATGTGTAGCATCCATTAGAGTGCACAACATCCTCGTGGTATACGACAATCCCGGGGCCAAACCATGGTAAGTTTGCGACCCTATAGGCGATTATATCTCCACACCAAGAACGCGTGTGAGCGCTCGCAGTGTTTGTAAAAGGATGCCTTTTTTCTTGTGCATCAGAAGGTATTACTTGCAGCTAAGCGAAATACTAAGTTCAACTTTATTAAAGTGCGTGTTCGCATAGGTGACTCAGTAAGCATTCATGCTTAGCAAGCATGAGACATAGTCCATCCCTATCATTATTAATACAGGGTTCCGTCATGGACTTGTCTTGTTCCAAAATATGGCTGAAACTTGCACCAAGCAGTCGTTGGTAGGGCGTTACCCTTGTAACTCTATTGGTGTACCTTTAATGATTTCATAAAATACAACAGACAGACCTACAATACCTAAAAAGCCTGTAAATAACAAAGGGGAGGGAGAGAGAGAGAGAGAGGTGGATTCCTTCACCCTTGCAATATAAATAAACAACAAGAATCCACCGGATTGGGCAGTGTGTTCCCTACTGTGGTGGGGAGCACATAGTGGAGCCGCGTTCGGGGGAGCAAGGACATTACCTATGCTGTAACTCGAGTCATTTGGCCAAAGCATACCCCAACGTTTGGAGGCTTATGAGGCATTGAACCAAGAACAGAAAGTTTTTTGCATATTGGCAAAATAATCTTCTTTGAATTTGTAGGCACATAACAGTACTACATCTCCACTATTTTGTAAATACACTTTTTTATTTAGAGAAACGTGAGTAAGGTGGGGTGTGGTGCACCCTGTCCTGAAGAAGGAGTTGATCTCCGAAACATGTCGACGCACCCACGAGGCGATGTGCTTAATATCACATAATCACCTCAACCTGCACCCATTTTAATAGTACCAGCCCGGGGGCTCATTAAAATAGTTCCTTCTTACCCTACGAGCCAGGCACTTTTTAACCATTCACTCACTCATATTGCCCCACCACATACTTTCACCCAACCCTCACACGCACCACACATAGTCTATTTGATCAGTGCTCCCGCGTAGTCGTAGGTCGCAGCACGCCGCATCCCGTAGAGGGGTGCGAAAACCCCAATGATGAAGCATGACACAAAGGGTCCTTTTGGTGTGTGAGGGGTATTTAAAAAACACTATGTGCTCCCCACCACAGTAGGGAACACACTGCCCAATCTGGTGGATTCTTGTTGTTTATTTATACCTAAAAAGCCTCCACTATTTCACTGAAGCCTCCTGCATTTTAGATGCACTCACTTCGGGCGTATACAGCCTTCATGTGTACTCTTGCAAGGTTGTATACATTGATACTAATATAAAATATGACTTTCCTATATTTTGTAGAAGTTTACAGTACCATTTGAATCCAGCATGTCTCTCTCTCTGCTCCTCCTCTCCTATGGCTTCCCTCATGGCCTCCACATGTTTTCTCCTTGGCATCCATTTCTTTCTCTTCAGCCAGCTCTGTATCACCCCATGACTTATAATCAACTTCCCATGTGTTCCCATAATTTGCCAATGTCTCTTATCTGGCAACCATAGGGCTTTCATGCAGCCCTAAGATATCCGGAACAATGCCCAATGGCTTATGATGCTTGGCTATCTACTACCATATACTGGGCCCTCTGTATTTCTCCACTCACCCTCAGTTTTCCCCAAAGCCCCAATATATTTCCATCAACCCCACCTAACTTTTACAGCCCTCTCGTTAGGCCCCAGCACCTTCCTTCGACCTTCACGTCTCTCCAGCCAACCTCATTTACACAATGCCTACAATATGGCTCTAATGTCTCCCTTCGAGACACAGTATACCCCTTTATTTTTGCAGCCAGAAGGGTTTCCCTCCGTTGAGATGGAACAGACCCATGCTGGATGGTCTTATTTAGCCCGATATCGTGTGATAATATAGCATTATAACTGACTGCACCATGATCACCCATTTAAGGCACTGGGTAGACAGCATCTAAACTGAGCAGTTAAAGTCTGGTCTTTATCACTGATTGGTCTTTGGCAATTGAATCCTATTTTGTTATGGAAGAGGTTTCTTTACCCCATTATATTAGTGTACAAGTGTGGCCTGATGTTCAGATTCCCATCCCCTCTGTTCATTGGTTAATACCTACAGTCTGACACACTGTAATCCAATTTGAATAAGGTCTCAATTTGATGCAAGTCCTTTGTCGCAGGTTTCCACAATTGGCATGGAGGCAGATAAAGAGTGTGCAGGTGGATGTTACCTCCTTTCCATCTGGTTATATTTCCTTCTACTGTGTGTTTCACACTGGACCATGTCTTTCACTGTCTTTGGTTGGCACCTTGGGATTGTAATATCCTGATTGCTGTTTTAAGGTTAGCAATGTCTTTATTGTACTAATGGTAATGCTGTATCTCTGGTTTAAGGCAAAAACAACAGGTGATGGACAGAATGCAGAACATCGTCATACATTCACCCCAGTACAGGGATCTGGGCCTAAATCCATCGTTTTTTTGCACTCCACACCACCCCAGGTCAGACATGGCCATATGCAAATCAGCCTTGACCCTGTGCCTCATGGGAACAGTCCAGCCCGAACTGCCAAGCCATGTCTTTCCTGGACCGGAATCAAGCATCCAAGGACCGGTTTCTGTCTATCAGCCTTCATCAGCCTGGATAGCTTGACTCCAGTGGTGTGGAGAGCATGGGACTCACGTCTGAGCATACCCATCCCACTCGGGGCGACAAAGGCAAAAACAACAGGTGATGGACAGAATGCAGAACATTGTCATACATTCACCCCAGTACAGAGATCTGGGCGTAAATTTGTTCGCCATAAGTTGGCAGGGTATGCTCAGACGTGAGTCCCTTGCTCACTTTGTCACTGGATTCAAGCAAGCCGGGCTGAAGACGGCTGAAATGCCAGAAACCGGTCCTCGGAAGCTTGTTTCCGGTCCAGGGAAGGCATGGCTTGGCAGTTCAGGCTGGACTGTTCCCATGAGGCACAGGGTCAGACTGATTTGCATATGGCCATGTCTGAACTGGGGTGGCAGAGTGGGCTAAAGAACGGTGATGGATTAAACCCCAGATCTGTTGACTGGGTGTGAGTGTTTGTTTGGTTCAGATGCTCCGTCCATCACCATCCCCTTTTGTACCACTTTGTTCGCCATAAGTTGGCGGGGTATGCTCAGACGTGAGTCCCTTGCTCACTTTGCTACTGGATTCAAGCAAGCCGGGCTGAAGACAGCTGAAATGCCAAAAAAACGGTCCTCGGAAGCTTGTTTCAGGTCCAGGGAAGGCATGGCTTGGCAGTTCGGGCTGGACTGTTCCCATGAGGCACAGGGTCGGACTGCATATGGCCATGTCTGAACTGGGGTGGCAGAGTGGGCTAAAGAACGGTGATGGATTAAACCCAGATCTGTTGACTGGGTGTGAGTGTTTGTTTGGTTCAGATGCTCCGTCCATCACCACCCCCTTTTGTACCACTTTATCTCTGGTTTGACATCATTGGGTGTAGTTGAAGACAACGCCATCCTCGACCCTTCCTAATCCGGATTCCGAAGTAACCACAGCACCAAGATCGCCCTACTCGCTGCTACTGAGGACATCTGCGCCCTCCATTTCCAAGGCCACACCACAGCCCTCATTCTACTCAACCTGTCAGCAGCCTTCGACACCGTCTCCCACAGCACACTCACAGCCAGACTACACGACGCCGACATAGAAGGCGCCGCCCTGGACTGGATCAGATCGTTCCTCACCAACAGGAGCCAAAGAATCAGACTGCCACCCTTCCTCTCCGAACCCACAGAAATCAACTATGGAGTTCCACAGGGATCATCACTCAGCCTAACCCTCTTCAACGTCTACATGGCTCCCCTCGCAGCCTTCTCCAACGGCATGGCCTCAGCATAGTCTCCTAGGCCGACGACACCAAGCTCATCCTCTCCCTCACCAGGGACCCGACCATCACAAAACTCAACTTCCAGGAAGGAATGCAGGACGTCGCAGCCTGGATGAACAACAGCTGCCTAAAACACAACTCAGAGAAGACAGAAGTCCTTGTCCTCGGAACACCCCTTCGGCGTGGAACAACACCTGGTGTCCCACCGCCCTTCGCAGTCCCGACCCCCACAGACCACGCAAGAACCTCTGCATCATACTCGACTCCTCCCTCACCATGAATCGACAGGTCAACGCCATCACCTCCAGCTGCTTCAACACCCTCCACATCCTCTGTAATACCTTCAAATGGATCCAGCCCGAGGCAAGGAGGACAGTCACCCATGCACTCATCACCAACAGCCTGGACTACTGAAACACCCTTTACACCGGCATCAACAAATCCCTACTCAGCAAGCTCCAGACAATAGAGAACACCGCCGCCAGACTCGTCCTCGGGGTCTCCCGACATGAACACATCAGCCAACACCAACACCTACGCAAGCTCCACTGGCTACCCATCGAGAAAAGTGTCACCTTCAAGATACCCACCTACGCCTACAAATGCCTACACAACACCGGACCCCAATACCTCAACGACAGAATCACCCCCACGTGCCCAAACGCAAGCTCTGCTCTACCAACCTCCTCGACGAAACCCTGCGCATCGCAGAGCCAGAGCAGATGGAAGATCCTTCTCCTACATCGTGGCCAAAACCTGGAACGAGCTCCTCACCGACATCATCGGCGCCCCCCTTCTTGAACACCTTTAGGAAGGCTCTGAAGATCTAGCACTTCGACTGATACGGAACTGCTGACTCCCCCCCTCATCCTTCCCACCCCTCAGTGTCTTGAGACCCTCATGGATGAGTAGTGCGCTTATAATTCCCCTGATTGATTGATTAGTCCATTGGCCCTAGGTTGAGGTACAGAGTGTTGAGCATATCTCCCAAGATTCTTTCATCGCAAGGGTTCTTCTGAATCAGAAAGTCATCCTTTTTAACTTCTGTCTTGCTCATTGTTTTGAGCTGTCTACTTAGTATGAACATATGTTGTGATTATTTGGTGTTCTTGGAATATATTGCATATTAATTGACTTTTTTACTGGTTTAGTACTGCTTAAGTAGTTTACATATTTCTCTAAGTTAAGCCTGTGTGCTCCGTTGAGTTCAGGTGAATTCAGTGACTTTTAGGGTTACCTCTAACAAGGAGTGTTATTATTTCATGAGGCGGGCAATGACCCACCCATAACAATAATTCACTTTCTTACAATTATGCCAATAATTAACCCAATTATCCTTAAAATTAATTGAGTATCACTGACTCAATGGAAACACCATCACTGCTACTCCCAGAGTTATGCCTGTCCTTTTTTCAGAACAGCTGTGGAAATAGTCATCAAGATTGTTGTGTAGTGTGTGAATGTTGAAGGCTCATGACATACTTGCTCCCAGCATAAAAAAGAAAATGCTAAGTAAACTTTGCCGGTGAATTCCTGCAGTACAGAAATATAGGTAATGCTTTAAAAAAAAATGCTGTACTGGAAGTAGCATCTGACCTGTGCTGCTTCCCCTCAAGGGGGGCTAGACATGCTTGATCCATCATATTATCTGGCTAATAAAGAAAGAAAAGAAGCACCGGGTGCAGACGCTGAGGGACTTATAAGATCTAATTCTAAACACGTGCAAACTTGACAAAAATCATTTTAAGCGCGTATGATAAGCCTTCAATGCATGCTGTTGTTTTGCAAACGTGGAACTTGAGACGCTCGTTATTGGCTAACATCCAATATTGCGTAGCCTGGTCATGTCACTTTAGCTTACAGTCGCTTACCTGACATAACCTCCTTAAACAGTATTAGCTGGCTAAGAGCAAAAGAGATCCAGCCTCATTTTTATTTTGTTCAACAGATTTTCTGTCTGTGCTGGTGGAGTTTAAAACTCTACAGCTGAAAATGATTGACTGCTTAGAGTAGACGGTAGAGGTTTTACAATAAAGTGGCTTTATCTACATGGGAAGAACACTTTGATGTAGAAACATGTTGACAGCGTCCAGCAAGAGTGAGCACTGGAAATGTCTCCCATCTACAGAGCAGATAATGAAAACTTAGGAGATAAAAAGTGATGGCAAAAAGAAAGAAACTTAGGTAACATTAGTGCGTGAGACTAATGACATAATACAGCGATAAGCAGTGAGTATTGCAAAGGCACAAGGAAGAAAGATAGGAAGAGAAGAAAGGAGAGTAAAGTGGACAATTTCACTTAAAAAACTGAGAAGGGAGATAGTGTAAGATCGTTAAAGATATTAATAGAGGGAGAGGAGATAAGGAGGAGACAAAAGAAAATAAATACTTGAGTTGACAAAGAGAGAAAGAAGCAAAGGAGTGGGATATATAGGAAAAGAAAGTAGTGTGTTATTGCAGGATGCAGGGAATGCTCAATTTTCGTGCCATTCCAAATACTAAGTCTATCCCACACTCTAAATATAACCCTAAGGTTAAGGTCAAACCATAACCTTTCCTACACCGAATCCCAAAGCCGCACTTAACTTTAAACTTTACACTAAAACTAAAGCTGATCTTAACCCTAAGTCTACTACTTACCGTAGCCTAATCCAAATCCAAACCCTAAGGCTAACCAATATCTTAACCATAGCCTAAATCTAACCCTGATCCTACTGCTGCAGCGAAGGCTAACTCGCACCCTAAACCCAGCCCTAAGAAAAAGCCTAAATCTTAACCCTGCCTTAAAAGTAACCCTAACTCTACGCCTAATTTTGGACCTTACCCGTAACCTTACACCTAATCCTCCATCTAAATCTTTACTTACCTTAACCTAAACCTGCTCCATACGCAAACACTGTGCCTAAACCAAACTCTTAACTTTAGCCTGAACTAGAGGAATGGGTAATCCACCATGTAAAATAAGCCCGTGGATTTATCTTGATTCTTTCCACTGAATGTAATATTAGCTGATAAAGCACAAATTATGACAGAAATAACAGCAATTGTTACTAATTTTACCATCTGTGGAAAATAAAAAAATGGTCTTTATAAACAATCTAGTTGAGATTTTTGCACATTGCAAGAGAAACCAACATTTACACTCGTGAACACACATATACCATCTTAAGCTTCAGAGTTTCAAAAGTCAACCTTGTAGTAAACTAGACAAATGATCACTGTTGTTATTTTGTACGGATTGTTTGATGAACACATTTCTAACAAGTCTCCTTGTCACTTAAGTACTATGTTCACGTGTCTTATTTCCTTCATTATTCTCCTGGAAGTCCTCCATTGAGGTATGTTTATCTATGTTACCCCTGATGTATCAAGAAAGGTTGGAGTCATAATACTTCAAAAATCCATTTAATTTCGCCTTTCGGAGATTTTAGGGTTATCTCCAGATATAGAATAGAGAACCCTCTCATGTTTAGTCCAATTCTTCACATACTTGGACAGCATGGCTTGGGGGGGGGGGGGGGGGGTAGGAGTTAAAGACTGGCTGCACGTTGCAAGTTTTACACAGTGAGCCAGGGAACAAAGCACTGGGGGGGTTTCAGTGCTTTTTATGTGCAGTGGCCGTCAGTGACAACAAATGAAATAGAATCCCTGCACAGGTCCTGCACCCAGAGGTCAACTCCAGGCTGTTCTTCGCATGCTTTAAAACCATAGCTCAGCAGGGGGTGGCAAAAGAGTCACTGTTCTTTGCACAAAAAGTGAACAAGTGTCAGAAGACAAAGATCATCATCACTTTTTATGTTGAATGGCCATCAGCGGCAGCAAATTGTATAGTCAATGCTCAGGTTCCACACCCTCTCCCTATTACGTTTCCACCATGGCACATCTGCCTAAAATGCTTCTTTTGCTACTGGCCGTCCTTCTATGTTTCTCAAAGATCACAACGAGGTACTAACTGATTTTCAACTTTCTAACTCATTCCCATGGGTTTTAGGAGATTTGAACATGGATCGCCCCAGGGGCTTTTACCTTCTTGGCTTTCCTCCCTGCTTGTATACTGTTATATGCACCAATATGTAACCAAACAGCTAGTCACAGCGTACATTTGATGATTGGACCAGAAACAAATCGTTACAAATTTCACTTCGACTTGGTGAGATCACTATCTTCTAATGAGTCAAATAAATGATACCTACTGTATTAAGTCATCCTCTATTGCAAACAAATCTATGTGTAACTGACACCTTTTCACCACAGATGACCTTGCTCCTATATTAGTACCTAATATTAACAATCGAAACAATTTCCATCTGCTAATGGTATATCGAACCAGACATCAAGGTTCTTCTACACCTCGATGTCTGGTACCTTTAACATCCTGGCACCTTTCAGATTTGACCATCAGCAAACCAAAATCAGTCTTGCATTGGGATACAGCGAATATCTTAAACAGCAAAAAAAAAAGTTGCTCTAAGAATGCTGAAAGTGAATGGAGATATAATTAGGATCCCTCCATGTTAACCTGTTATGAAGTTTCATTAAGGCAATTTAAGAAGAAGACTACACATGCAAAAGGTTCTTATTTTTCTAATAGGATACACTCTATCTTTAACATATAAAAGAAATCCTCTCTTTCATCAGAGAATTTTCAAGCACTGCTGGTGTAGTCTTAAGGAATTCTTTATCATTAAAAGTGAAAAAACTAAAAAAAGATGTTTCATTTTCGGTGCACAGGAATTTTGCATTGGCAATAGAAACTGGCATTTCCCAAGCTAAGTGGAATACATTTGGCCTTAGGAATTCTTCTCATTTGGCAACATTTTTGAAGTGCTATAAATCAAGATTAAGACTGATTGACATTGAAATTACATTGGCATAATGTGTTTAATTGTGGAAATTTAATGTTAGAATTGTTACAGAAAATTCCTGAATTACCCCACTCACATAGTTAAGCGTCAATCATGGTAAAAATTTACCACACACTCCATTTTCGCTAAACGTCTATTGTGAACACACAAAAATCAGAAGATAAGCTGCTTTCTGTAGTGCTTTTGATTTATTTGCACTATTTGTTAGCACAAATGCATCCTTGTGTACAAAATTGATGGATTTGCATTTCACATAATTTTGCATACATTTCCAAACGTCTACATAATTAGGGGAAATCAAGTTACACGAACTTTGCACACCACCTATCTGGATCCCCTGGCCCCTCCACATTTTATATTTATAGCTAAACTTGGAGATTTCAGTCATTGAGCCTTGCTGGACGTCATCCATATCTTGTTACACACTATAGTTGTCTCTGCTTTGTTGAAATAAGGCATTGAGGTTTGATTATTGAAAAAAACCTAATCCGGATCACCGGGTAGTCACCAGCTATCACGCTATTTCTACGTTCTCTGTTGCTGGGAAAACGTGGAGTTCTGGGTATCCAATCAACTTACTTTTAGTTTTGTGCCCCCATTTTTGTTTACCGGAGACTTAATTGCATCTCCAAATATATGAAGGGTCCGATTACGATGCAACCCTAAAGGCTCTGACTTCAGGTCGGAGCCTTTAGGGCCGCATCGTATTGAGCCACTCAGTTCCCTTTCTGATCGCCTCATTATGATGTAGGCAGGCAGAAAGAAAACCGGCTGGTCATTCCGGCTGGCTTCCGACAGGCTCAGATAGACCGTATGCCAGTCTGAAGAGGGCTAGTAATCTCAGGGGCGAACCTTTATGCCCTTGATTACAATGCACACTTTCTGACATGTTTTCCATGCCAGCCATTCTGACATGAAAACCATGTCGGAGAGCGTGTTTGGGGGCTCCCAGCAGGGCCCCTTTTGGTGCAGGCCCTCCGGTTGTAGGCCGAGGGGGCACCTATGGTACCCCCCTGTTGATCTCTACACCTTGTGGAAGGCACCTTGAGGTGTCTGCCATGGGGTGCAGAGATGAACAGCACCTCCCTTTTCACAATGGGAGCATGCATTACGGACGGTTTACGGCCACAATGCATGCTCCCATAGTGAAATGTAGGAATGCAACCGAATCCTAATGAGGCAGTCAGGACCTCCGACCAGGTGTCGGTCGGTCTCAGGACCGATTCGGTGTCGGGCAGAAAGAATTCCACCGACATCGAAATCAGGCCCTAAATGTTATCATTAAACGTTAATACATTTCTATTTTGCACTCCCTCTATATCTGTTCCATCCTTATTCTGGATTCTCCTATTTTTAAAGGTTAAACAACTGAATGTGCTTTGCAGGTGTTTAAAACTTCACAGATATCTTCACATTTGGATCTGAAGTTTATTAGCCACCCATTTTGAGGTAAACTTGTCCTAGATGCAAGAATTACTGAATGAACCAGTCTATATAACCATGCCACCGTTCCCTTGAACCTATATGCATTTTAAATGGCTGAAGGTATTTATGATACAACGTTGCCAGTATAATACCAGCAAATTAACAACACTATATCTACTTCTATTATTCTTATTTTCTTTATTAACCCCTCCCATGCTCGTGACGGAGCCTCGGGTGGGCTGTGCTGGTGACGGAACGGTTCCGTCAAGGCCCCGCCGCCTGCGCGGCGCGTTCCATTGAGCGGGCGGGGCCGTGACGGAACCGTTCCGCCACAAGCACAGCTCACCCGCGTGCTGCAACGGAGCGGTTCCGTCACGAGCACGGGACCGCCGCGCCGTTGCCCCGCCCCCTTAGCGCTGCGGCGGAATAGCCGCCGCAGCGAAGGGGTTAAAAGCAGTAAGTGAGCAATAAGACATGAAAATAAGCGAAAACCATTAAAAAAAGAGTCTCCTGAATCAAAGTTCTTGTTGTGAGAAAAATGCAATTAAGCTGTAACCTTATTCATCCTTGGAAAAGTGTGAAGTATCCAGCTACCACACAGCTAAACAGAAGTTGGCAATTGGTTGTCGGATTTATATGTATAGTAAAGTAGGGGTGCTGTGTTAGACAGCTGCAGTGATTAAGACTGAAACAAAATTCCTTGCTGTAGCTTGTGCAGGACGTTTATCTTCTTCTCACACCTGAATACAATGTCCGAAGGGTGTGTCTATTCTGTATGCTTTTACTGTAGATAATTGCCGTCAGTAGGTCCGCTTATCGCCTTTCTGTTCTCCCAAGGCCCAACTTACCTGAGGAGTGCCCCAGGTGTCCTCTTTGTCCCCACACCTCTTCAAACTGCACATACGCCCCCTCATACATTCCTTGAAAAAAATGAAGTTTATGATATATAACTGTGCAGATGATATGCAATTGCTCCTTGCCATCGATAACTCGCCAGAATCCAAAGCTGCCTTTCAAAATACAACGCTATTCATCTGTGATTGGTGAACTGTAATCAGCTCAAACTAAACTATGACAAGACGAAAATCGTCTTAACTAGCAGCAAACTAGAAATGTAGAATCCTGCTTTTTGACCAGTAGCAATGGGCACCTCTCCCCAGCCCAAGTGTTCAGAGAAGAGCCTTGGGATTCTCATTGACAAAAATGTGTCCACTATACTGTCATGCTTCTTGCAGCTGCGCAAAAGAAGAAAGATGGGTATGTTTTTTTATCTTCGAAGCCCTCATCAGGGCTGGACTGGGTGGGGGCCGGTTTTGGACCCCTGTTGGGCCCTTTTTGTTACCGAGGGCCTGCAATATCAGCCCCCTGTAACCAATTGTCCGAAGCCGTCCCTTGCAAACAGCTCAGCCGCACCCCCTCAGCCCCCCAGGGGGGCCGGCCGAGCAGTTTGCCAGGGCTGGTTTCGGTTCCCAGTCCGGCCCTGGCCCTCATCCAGGTCATTATTGCATTAGTGATAGCAAGGTTAGACTATGCAAACTCCCCTTTCCCGGGTCTTCCAGAGGGCCTCAACTGCAGGTTATAACTGGCACATAAGCAGGCAGCCAGGCTGATTTACCAAAACCCCGAACATGCCACATCATCCCCTTGATGATGAAATGACACTGGCTGCCGGTAAAACACACTATATTTAAGTCTGGCGGCATCATTTAAAAAAACACTCTATGGCAACGGGAAACGGCTACTACAACGCGGCCGTTTCCACGAAAACCTTAACCACGCATGCATTACAACGCATGCGTGGTTCCAACGAAAGCCTTTACCACACATACGTTTACTATGAGGTACGTAGTAAAGGCATGTGTGGTAAAGGGTACAAAAACCTAACCTGAAGTCGAGATGTGCAGGCAATGGTTGTCGTATAAGAGGAAACGGAAAGAAACTTCCACTTCCTCTTTACGACGTATGACGTCACCAAGGAAAAATACGTGTAGAAGGATAAGCGTGGAAATACCATTCCGTTGTAACGCATGCCTGGTAAAGGCATGCGTTACAACGGAGTTCGTTGTAAGAACATACAACCTATGGCAACAGTTCATCCAGCCTTCATCTCTGCCCGCATCCACAAAGACTCACCCAACCGCAATCTGAGATCCACCCACCTAAATCTTCTTACATTCCCCTCTTTAAAAAGAAGAGGCTCTGTGGCTCTAGGTTCTCTATACTCGCCCCAGAATCTTCAGCTCCCTGTCACTAGAAATTAGGACGACCCCATGCTATGGCAGACTTAGACAGATTTTGAAAACTTGGCTTTTCAAACAGGCATACGAGTGAACTGCGTGCAGTGTGAGATGTTTCTGTTATTCTAGCGCCAAACCGGTCAGTGTATGTGCGCTCTATAAATACTAATGACATAAAATAATGTAATCCGGCACAGTCGCAAATTTCTGTTCTGCATATTTTCAGGTATGTGTTCGCATCTAATAAGATTATGGCTGCATTGTTAATGTTTCAGCTTGGATCCTACACATCGCAGACAGGATTTCCACGTATGTACTATCAGTGGCTATCACAGGCCCCCCCGCAGCCTCCACGGTGCGTTGGGGGCCCAAGCTCCGAGGGGCCCCCAGGGTAGTATTCTGGCCAGATATCTCTTGCTTGAGTCCTGAGGGGGCCCCTCCACGTGTCTTGCAGGGGGGATCCCCACCCCTCGAGTTTCGTTACTACAGTGTGTACTCTTGTACACTGCACATAGCTGCTGAGATGCCTGCAAACCTTAACCACTTTTTCAGAATTAAACCTGTCATCAAAAAATGTGCCTAGGAGTCCCTTGAAATTAGGGGCATTGCCCAGCATCTTAGAATGCATTAATTAATGACCACATTTTTGAAAAGGGCCATTATGAACCTAAAGTCCTTGGTCAATTACAGAATAATATCTGGCTTAAACTCTGTAGCCAGCGTACTAGAGATTATTCTCACTTGAAACAGAACAATCCTGTGATTATTTTCCAGGATGTGTTCAATGCATGATTGGGCACTAAGGCATCCCTTACAAAATCTGTTCACTTACTTGAAGACGTGTTGGAAAGGCTCGACCTCTGGCTGCATTCGGTACAATTATTAGAAAATATCAGAGTGGATTTCAACTAATTAGGACATTAGCACCATGACCATAGCACATAACAATGGCAATCTACTGTTCAACCACCAGCACTGTGTCATCAGCAGTAAAATCCCCAAAGGATCAGCGCTGTCACTGACTCGCCTAAGTTTTACATATTTGCTATACGTTATATCTCGTAAAGTAGTTTTGCTACATTTAAAGAGGAAAAAGATGACCATTTTCTTCATTCTGTCGGTCTGATTTGTTTACGTCACATTTTTACAAGTAAAATCATTAGTCAAGTATACATTGTCATTTTAGCTTTACTCGTAAAAATATCCATGATAGACATATTCGTAAAGGTGAACTTGGAGAAAGTCCTTGTCTACAATAAATCTCTAACAGCTAAGGAGAACAAGGAATGCGTGTAACAAACATGTCCATAGTCCCAAAACAGATCACTTTAGGACACAACCTGACAATGCCAAAAACAGACCTAAAAAACTATTCGAAATCATCAAACAACAAACGAACCACTCCATCAAGCAACGCTCACTTTATTGGAAAAATAAAAAAGATTGAACTAGAACTGCAACTTTCCTTAACAGACATGCATCATCAGTCTCTGTCCACTCCCTCCACACAACGTCTCCCTGAGAATCCACCTCTTGCTGGCTCACCGGATTTTACTCCAAAAAATGGTGCATCTTGGAATTCCTTTATACTTCCAAATGATGCAGAGCTCCTGAACAACCTCACTACATTAAAACCCTCAAATTATTACAACGATCCAATGTCTACCAAGTTCTTTAAAGAGCATGCAAATTCCATTTCCCCCCTCTTGTCTAAGATTGTCGATGAATCTCGTGCAGGGCACAATTTCAGATTGTCTCAACATAAGACAAGTTGCCCCCATCCCTAGGAAGCCAAACTCTGATTTATCCGACCCTAATAACGTCCGACCTTGCTCCAGTATCGTGACTCTAGCTAAACTACTTGAGAAATGCGTACACACGCTACTCTACAAGCACATCAAACAGTTTCTGCTTCAGGACCAATACCAATCGAGCTTCAGATCTGGTCACAGTACAGAAAATACACTAACACACATTGTTGATGATGAAGTAAGACTTTGCGACCACAAGGAACCGTGCTTGTTCATACTGATTGATGTCTCCTTGGCATTTGACACAATCAAACATGATATCATGATTGAACTGCTTCAAAAAAGGATGGGGTTATCGGACCCAGTTTTAAACTGGTTTGCTTCCTTCCTTCATAATGGAACACAAAGAATAAAAGTAAACCATGACCTCTCCAACAGTAAACAGTTCTCAATTGGAATCCCTCAGGGATCGGCACTCTCCTACACTCTTCAGTTTGTACATGGAACCTCACCGAAATTCTAAGAAATTCAAACATACACTTCCACATGTAAGCAGACAATGCTCCACTGCACATGAGAATTTCTTCGCCGGATGACATCAACGCTCTTAACAGTTAACAATGTACTTCTGAAAACCCAACAATGTTTATCTCCCAGAATAGCTTATGTTAATCACACTCAAGATGGAATTCCTCCTAATTGCCCCCCACTATCATTCAACCCTTATTCAGGATTGGCTCAAACAACTTATGACCCTCAATTAAATCCCACAGGTTGTAAACTATACTAAATCCCTAGGTATAAGCTAGGACAAATGCCTAAGAATGCAAAACCACATCAGTTCTACAACAAGAGAAGCCAATCACCAACCCAACACATTAAAGAGAGTCAAACCATTCCTACCGCCTGAGGACACGAAACTAGCTATCAAATCACTGTTCATCTCCCGTTAGGATAAGTAATTGTGACCCTGGCTGGGTTACCCAAAGCTAAGCTGGTACCTTTAAGGGCTACTTTGAACTCTGCTGCTAGACTTGTCACAGGATCAAGAAAACGTGATCACATCACACCAGATCTAATCCAACTCAACTAGCTTTTTCGCGATGCAAGGATCAAGAAAAACATAGCCTGCTTAATGCACTACATTACAACACTCCCTCTTGCTTAAAAAACAAACTTGAACTTTCATGCATGAATCAAACCCTTAGAAGTTCCAATACTGTACTGCTGAAACTACAAAAGTTCAAAAAGAAGAAAATCGACACCCCGCCTTCTCTGGTCTGGCTCCAAGAATTTGAAATGATCTCCCTCCCGAAGTCAAAATGAGCCACTTGACAGCCGCATTAAAAAGTAAGTCAAAGGATTACTCTTCAATAGTCAAATGCTACATTAAACCAGTAGCCTCTCATAGTAACTCTTACTCCTTGTGTACAACTATAGCCTACCGCACTGCTAAGCATTTGTTGCATGTGTAACCTTTTATTTGTTGTACCATTTTCTTTTGTACCTGCTTAATGTCTATGATTCAGTGTACAGCACTCTGATACTCTAGCGTGTCTTGTTCGCGCTATATAAAACTCTTCAAATAAAAATAAAAATAAATATAACTCTAATATATACCTTAAAGTTGGAATGCAGCTCTAGGGCGCCGGGTTGTAGCTCACTGTTCTATATTAGGAATTTAACTTATAAACTGCACATAACAAAAGGATCTCTCTTATAAAAGCAGTTACCCACTGACCTATTTACATTATATCCACTTTGTGATCTGCATGGTACACGCTCTTTGCAGGAGGCATATTAACCCCTTCCAGGAGGGGCTAATTCCCCCGCAGTGCAACAATTCTGCAGATCATGGTGTGAGAAAACATATAATTTCTTTAGCAAATAAGAGCACATAGAAAGTAAATGTCATATTGCCTTAGCACCTAAGCAGGAATCCATGGCATAATAATTATTCAACATCCATTATGCTAATGTCACCTGGACTTGTTCAAACAAAATATAAAATACATTGACAATAAGACTTTTTTAAGGGAATAAGTCTAGTGTAGATAAGGAAGATATAGTTACAAGTGACAATTTTACTTATGCAGCATGGAAAGTTCATTGTGAGGAAAACAATGGAATGAAAATAAACTAATACGACCTTAAATTGACTGTGTGCTGCGGAGCCTATGGGGTGAGTGTTGGAACTGGCACATTGTGGTTGACTGAGGCGAGGCCCTAGCCAGGCAGAACCTACCACTCCCGTCAGGGGTGTGTGATTACACTCGTTGTATAACCTGCACTCACCCATGTGCAACTACTCACTGACCAGTCATGCTGAACACAGAGGCAATGTGTAAAGCATTGACACACCACTCACTTACAATAAATACACTGAGCATCACAAAAGAGACTTCACACGTCATATATGTAAGTAACGTTTGTATTCAAGACACACAATAATCACCACAATATGAACATTATGTATTTGTGGTAATAAATCACACTTGGAAATATTACTATCAGTACTAGGCCCAACCATGTTGAAATGACATTGGTAATATTCACGCTTTGGAAACATCCTATTCTAACCCACCTCCCAGCACCCTTATGCAGTGCAACATGTTGTTAACCCTAGCAATTCTTATAATTCAACACCACCCGGTTTTAGGGTGTACCCCAGGACAGAACGATTCCTAAAACATGTACATGCAAAGAATTATAACACTTGTTAGCAGCACTGCGAGCAGAGGCCGAATGGGCAAAACCAATGTCAAATGTAGTGTTCTCCCGGCCAGAAATCAACATGTAAGGCAACACTGCCGGCCTGTGTCGTAAATTACAGGCAGTGTGCAGACTGTCACCCCTACACACATGAGCATTCACTTAGCACCGATACACGGTGCAACAAATATTAGACAGGTCCATACGGAACTCACTCGCACACATACGCACACAGCACCCTAATAGGCTGCAACTGATATCCATCAGGTCAATTTATAGCACACTGCAGACCCCATGGGCCAAGCTTCCCTTCAGCCTCCAGTTCACCCCGACTGTCATATGCCCATAGATTGGAGGTAACCAGCCCCCCCCACCCTCGATGCTGGGCCGCACACAGCTGAAGTCACACTTAGTCAGGGTCCCAGGAGAGTAAGTGTGGGGGGGGTTAGGTAGTAGGACTAACTAGGTGGCACTCATCAGTTGGGGGCTTGGCAGACACTCAGGAAGTTTACCCATAGGATGCGGAGCAGAAGCAGGCTGAGGGCAATAGTCAGTCACTCACAAGGGGTCCACAAGGGGCTTCTGGCACCAGCCCAGTTCTCCGAAGCACATGGGGGTCATTCAGGCTCTTGACACGCTACTGATTGCTCGTGAATGTTTTCCTTCAGCCCAGTCAATCACTATTACTGCCCAAACCCGAGCCGGGCAATACTATTTGGCACCCAAAATCGTTGGGGGAAGGTTAGAGCAATTGGTCTGTCGCACTGATGACCAGGAAACAATCAATGAATGGAGAATGAAGTAGAGGAGCCTCTCTGATGAAAGAGGCACCCCGGTACACGTCGATCAGACTCACACCCAGGCAATCCGGGCACAATGTCTAGTGAACTGTGATACAAGTCGCACCAGACAATTTCACCTTCCCACAATGAAGAGTCGCACTGCCAGTACCTCCCTGGAAAGGAGGCACTACGCCTGGTGCTCATTGATATGGGTCACACCAGACCATTACGGTCACACACAATGAGGCGCAACATCCGGTGATTGATATGGGTTGCACCAGACAATACCAGTCAAACACAACGAAGAGTTGCAAACTCCATACCTTCCTGGAAATAAGGGACAGTGCCTGGGGCGTGTTGATAGTGGTCGCACCAGGCAATTCCAGTCACACACAGGTGCAAGTTTACATGTCACAACAGAGAGCTGCGTCACAATCAACTATGCAGGCCACGCTGGCTCCCTCAACCGGTGAATCCACTCACCACTAAGACACTGATGTGTGTTGAGGTCCTCGTGATGCAGGGGCCACAACCTTAGATGCTGGCATGACTTCTGGAGTGCCACACAAGGCAATCCGTTCTCCAGACAAAACTCTTAGTTCCACGCTCACGCTGCGCTACCAGTTGGGATCCAGCAGACGGTTTGGTCACTTGAGAGGGTTCAAGACACCAAGTGTCACAAGTAGTTGGTGTGGGTTCCTTTGTAGATCTTAATTGTTTCTGAAAATATATTCTGCTCTTAAGTGTCTTACACTTGTTGCCACCATCCCTTGTCAACAAAGCCATTCTCACCATTTCACATACTAGTAACTATTCACTTCACTCATTAATCTATGGACTTCCTTTATATTGGGGGTACTCTGTGTACCTAAATTAATGTAAAGTACAACAATGGGATAATTTATTGCTTCATATTTTTCATAGACTTTATTTATTATATATGATATATTCATCTCTATTTGCTCTTTTCCTTCTTTCTCAGAATGTAAGGGTAGATACTTTCACTTGACTTTGCATAGTTACCAGAAATACCATTGTTATGCCGAGAAGACAGCTGCTTTTTGCACAACTTTCATGCCTTGTATGTGAGGTGAAAATAGTTCTGTGATGCAACTGATAAGGAACCACAGTTCTTTTCAAGTGTTCCCATTGGGAGATTACAAATACCAGGACCTGGAAGCTTCATAATCATAATTTTCCAGAGCAATGGCCTATCTGTGAACTAATGTTTTACCTTTTATATGGCACAAATACAAAAATATTTGTTTGAAATATGTATATTTAGTTGAATATTTGTAAGTTTTATATAGCAATGCAAGTCACCTCATGGTTATGGCGTACAGTTCAAATTAAAGTCCAAGGGGCATATTATCAACAACTAGAGATATTCATCGCTAAATAAGCTTAGCGATATTTTTTTATCGCCGCGCATCGCCGGATTTTATCGCAGAGATAACGTGCTATTAGCAACGTTTATCTCCAAAGCGATAAAATATCTGGCAAAATGCGTGAATATCGGTGGGAATCCAGCGATATTCAGGCATTATTGCTAATAGGGTCTTAACCTGGATATCCACCTGCCATTGGATACACAGGTTAAGAAGTGGTCTGAGCAGGCGTTAGGTTTTGGCGATATTCACGCTTAGCGCAATTTTTTTTTATCGATTCGCCTGCGTTGATAATAGGCGATAGCGATGTTAGCGACTGCTTTCAGTCGCTAACAGGTTGGGTTACGCCCACTTTGCATGTCATTAGCGATAAATATCGCTGACATGCAAAGCGGGCCCCAAACCGCTCGCTATCGCCTACAAGCTGTCGCTAACTGTTGTTAGCGACAGCTTGCTAATAGGGCAATAAAATTATCGCCGCTTTGCGGCCGAAAATGGCCACTAAAGCGACGATAATCTCATATCGCCTCCCTTGATAATATGCCCCCACGTTTGTCTACAAAGCATGCTCTCTAGTTCCTGTCCATCACTGGCTCTCATCAAATCTTATCAAAGGCATTCTTAATAGTTTGGTTTTCAGGAACTTTCTAAAGCACAGATGGGGGGCTTGCCTCAAGTCAAAGTTTAGGAAAGTTAATCACTTTGGAGTTTTTAATTCAAAGGGACTACCTGTTTGTTTTTATATGTTGGCTGATTGGCATGATGTAGCTGATTGGAGATCCCTAGTTAGGATTTAGCCGGGGCATAATTTTGTAGTACTCTGCCATTTTTGACAGTATTCTGTATTTACCATGCCTACATCTTGATTCTTACTTCCAGAACTCCGCCGGTGCAGGATACTTCAGTGGTGGTGCAACAGCATGGCAGTATTCATAGAGGGGGGGTCTGAGCTGTTGGAAGCTGGACTTATTGAACAAATTGTAACACTTATTAGGTAGGAACTGCACCAGAATATGGCATGATTGGACACAATAGTTAGTGTTTTTCAGGACATGAAGAATGTGAAATGGCACTCTGAAGTCCTTCCTTTTCACCCAGATTCTGAAGTCCAAGAGGTCACAAGTAGTCCAGGCTTGCTAGAGCATACCCATAGGAACATGTCCTGGTCCATAGGAACATGTCCATCTGTGGTGTCCCTAATCTTTCCTTAAATCCTCTGACTCATGTACCAAGAGATAAAGATATCAGAGTTAGGCCAGAGTTAGGGGAAATAATTGTAAAGAAACCCCAGTGGGGATGGGCACAACAAGCAGACAGGGAAATGGAAGGAGCCAGAATAAGGCAAGAGAAGACATATTAGAAGAAAGACAACCTGTATTAGGCCTTCCCCCTGCAGTATGTCCATACACAGTTATCCTCGCAGGGCACCCAGATTAAGAAATGGTCACAATGAATCTTATGATGAGACATTCAATAAAACCTTATGTTGGCTGGCCTGTTACAGAGGTTTTCCGCTCTTACAGGCTAATAGTATCTTGATGTTTAGGAGGGTGAGATGGATTGGCCCATAGGTCGCAGATCGTCAAGGGGATTGTATTCATCTTAATTTCAATTCCCCTCTTTTGGCCAAAAAGGCTATTTATTGGGTTTTGGTATTATTATAAACCTAATTATCAAAAAAGCATTGGCATAGCCAATAGGTCTCGCCTTTGGGATCTTATAAGTGTTTAGCCATGCAGCACACAAGCTGAGAGTTTACAAACATCAGAAAGTACATTCAGCAGACGGTCACAGTTCATGTGAGTTGCTTTTTTAGGCATTCAGAACATTGCTTGGTTTACTAACAGTGTCCAATTGTTACTGGTGACAGGGAAGTAGGTACAGGCAGGCTGTTGTTAAAGTACCCTAACAGTGACTTCAAAATAAACTCCATAGCTGAACCACATAAAGGTAGTTGAAAAGGCCGACACTCCTCTGCAAACAGCCCTAAGTGTGTTGATGACTTGGGATTTAGATGGGAGTGAGTATGCATACCTTACAGGCACGTCTGAATTTAAGGACAGCCACTCTGATTTGGATATAAAGTGGCAACACAGTGGTACCTGAGCTAGGGTGCTTAACAAGGGGAGTACCCCAAAAATCATCTGCAGGGTACGAGCCTGCTATCTGTCAATCAAAAGTCCAGGAACTGATTTAATGTACAACACACACCCCCTTTACAGCTCTCTATTAATACTGTGAGTGGCATGTGTGGGACAAAACGAAAAAAGTAATAATTCACAAAAGCGAGGACCATTGCTTCAAAATACTGATCCAGATACCTAGTGCAAGACAGCACAAGCATTGGCAAAGCCACTAGGTCTCGGCAATCAGAGAGCTATTGGCCTTGTCAATGTCAATTTTTTTAGGCATGCTGAATAGCAAGCAACAGGGCTTCTGTTCAGCGTGGCTGAAAGTCAATATGTATGTACAACCAACATGTCATCTGTGGACACGTTGTATTAAAACACCAGCCGCATTAGAACGCACACGCCGACCTTTCCGAAATCCAATAATTTCCATCAAGCTCCACAGGTAATCCCACTCCACCCGATCGAACGCTTTTTGTGCGTCTAATAAAATGAATCCTAATTGTCTCTTTTCAACTTGCGCAATATCAAAAAGGGTGATCACCTTATTATTATGTGCCACTGTTCCCCTCCCAGGAATAAATCCATGTTGATTCTGTGAAACTATAGTTGATATAACCTTAGAAAGACGATTAGCCAATATTTTGGAATATATTTTCCCATCACAATTTAATAATGAGATAGGACGGTAGCTCAGGGTCTCTTCCCTTTTTGCTGAAGACTACTATGGTGGCTTCCTCCCAAGATTGTGGTGCCCGCCCCCTTTGAGCCTCTCTAAATGTAGCCAGCATCATATCTTTAAGTAAACCAAAGAAGAGTTTATATATCTCTCTGGGTATGCTGTCGGGGCCTGCGGCTTTCCCTGATGCTAAAGTTTTTACTGCAGATTCTAGCTCTTTAATGGTAATTGGATTGTCAAGCTGGATTGCCACCTCTGGATCCAACTCTGGGAAAAACTCCACCCAACAACCTTTCTACTTCTGGTTCTACACTCCCGCTCTGCTTTGTATATAGCTCTGAATAAAATTGATGAACAATAGTCAGAATCCCTTGCTGATCAGATATTAATGTTCCTAAATGATCCTTTAAAACTGAGATTCGTCGGTTAGCTTCCTTCATACGTAATTTAGGAGCAAGACATCTCCCAACTGATTCACCATATTCATGACATTGCTTTCTGTGTGTCAAAAATTTCCTTGCGTTCTCCTTGTCCCAGATGCCCTTTATTTTAGCCCGTTTCCTGGCGACGTTCTCCTCTAACTCATGTATATTACCCTGTTGCGCAATGCCATACGTTAGTTGTTTCTCTGCCCTTTGCAAATCCAGATATAAGCCCTGCACCTCAGTTTTTAGTTTTTTTTGATGAAACAGTCCACAACTCAGTGCTTCGCCCCTGAAACAGGCCTTAAATGTATCCCAGACGACGTCAATTCTGGCTGAATTCCTGTTGTTATTGAAAAACTCCTTCGACCACCTGGTGATGTGTTCTCTAAAATAATCATTAACACATAATTTCCGATGAAAAGAAAACTTTTTGGGTCTCAGAACCTCTCCCCACCCTAACATCTCTAATAAAATATGGGCATGGTCTGACGAGATTCTAGGATATATCTGCATTCTCGCTCCCACCAAGAGAGTGGGAGATAAAAAGAAATAATCTAATCTCACCATTTTTTTGTGGGGAAAAGAATAAAATGTGTATCCTGGATCTGTTGGGGATAATTTACCTCAGGCGTCCACCAGTCCATGGTCTTTTAGTAAGTTATACAAGGCCTTAAACACTCAAGGCTTCCGACCCTTATAGCCCTGAGGACCCACCATAAGATCCTGATTGGCTAGATTGATATTAATATCTCCGCAAATATTCAGCAGAGCTGGCCAAGTTGCTAACTCTAAGTTCAATTCTTCCAAAATTAAAGCCTCATCTAAGTTAGACCCGTAGATGGTGCATAAGGTGAAATTACAATTATTTCCTTTACATTCAGTTATGACCCAACAACCAAATTTGTCAGTTAAGCTACGATTAAACATGTATGTATTAGATTTGGCTAAAATCGCCACCCCCCGAACCATTACTGATTGCTAAGAAGCAGCGACAATTGAATATCCTAAGTCCTTTAATAAATGACGCTTGTCCCAGGGTAAGTGCGTTTCCTGCACACATACAATATCTGGTTGGATGTTAGGGAGCTCTACAGCTATTCTTCTCTTTTTATTAATATTATTGAGGCCAGAAACATTTAGAGAACACATTTTAAACCCTCTAACGGCCATCAGCTAACCAAACTATAATCAATGACAGACGGCTAGATACCTCTTTGCCAAGTAAATTGAAGAATAAGTGTTTTAATACATTGTTTTCTTTCATGTCATTCTTTCTCGCTGAATCTGTGAAATTTTTTCCCCTTTTACCCCACCACCATACACCTGCCATCAACCCACAACCCCATAACTTCCAACACCCCCACACCCGCCTTCCACCCCCCCACCATTAACAAGGCTTTAGGACTTATGGTCCTGCAGATGTCCGCTGCCGTGAACCCCTACCCGTGCCTGCATATAGACTAGATACTCCTCTAACCAGAACAGAAAGATACACCTCTCTCTCTGTCCATCAGACAAATAGTCATTCACTAAATAATACTTTTCAGGAGGAGATAAATGTCAGAATAACGGAAAGAAAAAGAAGAGAAGAAGCTTAAAGTGACATTAATGGTAAGAGGTTGGACCAAATCCAACCCCTCACCAAATGTAACCACTTGAAAAACATTATATCATCATATGACATTATTCACTCGACATATTTTTCAAATATTTTTTGGCCGAGCCCTCTGAAGTAAAAAACCGAGTGTGCTCGTGAAATATAATCTTCAGCCTTGCAGGATTCATTAAGTATGCCTACGCCCCTTCAGCCTGAAATTGACTAATTAACTGTTGCAACTGCCAACGAGTTTCCATGGTGTATTTACAAAATTCAGGTCGGACAAAAAACTCAAAATCAGGCCCTGCTCTCTTCTTAGCCGGGCGTGCCAACTTGAACACCTCCTCTCTAGCTAAAAAGCTATTAAGTGAAATTATAAATGCTCTTGATCTCTCTTGAGGTTGTCCAGCGCGCAGTCGAATATTGAAAGGGAAGCGGTGGACTCTCTCAATCTCTCTTTCCCAGTCCCATTTTCCAAGCTCTGGGAATGACTTCTTAAATAAATCCACCATAAATTTGCGAGAGTCCTGCCCTTCCTTGCCTTCCGGTATTTGTAATACCCGCAAATTATTTCTTCGTGCTCTGTTTTCCAGGTCAGCATTTTTCCATATGGTGTCCTCTTTTATAGCAAAAAAGCGAATCGGTCATGCCAGAATTTTGAAGTTTACGGCATAAATTCTGAACCCTTTGGCTCTCTTCCCTTGTTTCCTCTCTTAAAGACATAATCGACTGATATATCAAGCGCAGAGAAATATTCTCTTCACTATGTGCGGTTGCCTCCTCCATGCTCGTTTGGTGTTCTCCTCCGTTGGCAATTATCACTTCAGGCTTTTTACGCACAGTGTGGGACCCCTCCACACCAAAGTCAGTAGAGTCCTCCAAACAAATACTACTGTGTGCACTCCCATCTGTCATATTCATGTGCTTGGCATATTGCAAAACTAAATCTTCACAAGAAGAAGATGATGGTTCTGACAGCGAATAGAAATCCCCTGATTCTGCATCTTGAACCTGCCCTTGAGCAGTTGCTGTTAACATATCCGGGTGATAGTTGTTACCAACATTACTATCCTGTACTATGCCGTCAGAATCCATCTCCATAGATGCGGAAGGTGGTAAGTCTATAACCGGGTACAGTACTGAATACAAATTACCTGGCTCCTCACTGTTCCCTACAACACCAGGTGGAACCGTTTCTGCTACTTCTTCCACTGCTGGTACTTGTAGTCCATTATCCTGAGAGAGCGGCCCCTTTTTCCCCTTGACTTTATCCTTGATAATAGAGAAAATCGCCGGTATAGTCTTTTTATTTGTGCCCCCCAGCTTATTTTTACTAGTTTCAACATTTGTCTTCACTAATTGCAAAGCTTTAGGGGCACTAGCCGCAATGTTATCTCTCCCAACTATCCTGGCTGTTACATCCTGTTCCTCCACTGCTCGGGGACCTTTCTTTTTAGCAGTACCCCCGTCTTATTTTTGATAGTATCAGTGTCCACTTTGTTAGAATTTGCAGTATTGGGGGAGCTAGCACCAACATTCTCGCTCACCTCAATTCCGCTGTTTGAGCCTTGGTCTTCTGTGGCCCGCGGTCTTCCGCGCACTCCCTTCAGCGGCATCTTTCCTGTGTGCTCGCAGCCGGCAGCGCGTTTCCAGCTACTCCTGCAGGTGTGAGCAATCAGCCCTATGGTGGGCGATACCGTCCAGATTCCGCGCCGCTGCCTGTAGAGACTTGCAGCAAGAGCTCGCAGCTCGAAAAACATTTGCCAGGTCCGTCGCTTCACTCCGGCGTCTTTCCACTGCCTCCTCCTTCCTCCAGCCGAGCCCAACAGTCCCCGAAAGCTCAGGTAAATCAAGTGTCCATATGAAACCGCTGTGACGATCTCAGCTGTGAAAACCTCCGTATACAAGTTATGCCGTTTTCCTCCTATACGCTTCTTCGCCTCAGCCTCCGTTCTTTTGCATTAGCGTTTTGCAGGCTAAGGCAGGTAGCGGTCAGCCTACACGTCCACTCGCGTGGGCGCCATATAGGCAGTATTCAATAAAAGGTACTAGGAGACGAAAATTAGGAGAATCTATATGGGGAGCTTTCTCCGAATTTACGACTGTAGGATGTTAAGTCTCTGATTCGCTGTATGTTTTTTTTTTTCTTAAATGTTTTCCGTTTCAATGACATAATATTTATATATGTCTGTATTCTGTAAATTTGGTTGTGGTTCCAAGTCTTTTTTCTGCTGAACTGTGATAGTAAAATAAATAAATAAATAAATAAAAGAACGCACACGCCGATATGATGCCGAATTATAACATGAAAGCTACGGGAAACAAAACCAACCCAACCACCAATCATATGAGATGGGCATACCACAACATTAGCTTTGTCTGCTCCAACCATTTTATTCCCCAATCTCAACATGGCAGCTATGGGAAGGGGAATTTTTTATTTAGCCCGAACAAAGATAGCAGCTACTGCTCATGTGTAATACAGCTACAATAGACTCACCCTGCGCCCCGACTGAACCACCAGAGTGGCAAATTCTGCGCATTGCAAACATGGAGAGTGACGGCGTGTCATTATAGTGAATGAACATAACTGTAAATCTTGACGGCTCACTTACTCAGCAGGTAGCGAAAAATTGCAAGCTCGCCATGTGAATTGAAAAACAGTTTGAGGAGTCTTTTGTCGTGGCATGCATGCTTATCGCTGTAAACATGTCAACGTGTGGGCTTTAAAAGCTTTACCTTGGCGCTGGGATCGTCTGATGGAAAAACACGAGAAAACAAAAAGTAGCATTTCTGTGGTTGCGTCTGTTTTCATTGTCCTCAATGTACCCGTTTTTTATGTCCACCTTCAGGAGTCTGTCCGGACTTGGTAGCTCCATCTGCCGATGTTGATGCTCGGCGCTAATTAAAACAATATAGCCTCTAATGTGTGGCAGAATGAACATTCAACGAAGACCTTCTGGGCGTACTAATGTGGCAGAGGGGAAAAACACACATGCGCAAAGAAACATACGCAACATGTATCCCCTTTCAGGTATAGTGACGACGGACACAACTAAAGGCATGCACTGCTGACACGAGCATCAGTTAGCAAGTTTGAAAATAGCTACACACCGCGAAGCACAAACAGGAAGACCCACAACCATAGCAGGGCATTGCAGCTGCACAGTTTGTCCATTTGCATGCTGAGAACTGTAAAGCACACACACACACACGCACGCACAGATGGGGGCACTACAATACAAATTTGTTTGTAGTATTAGATACACTGAAGCACACAAACAGCTGCACAGAAAACAAAAATCAGTAACTGCAGATCAGTTTGTTTTTCTGCAGACTTAAAATCATCGTCCCACAGTTAGAAGAAGGGTCCAAGGGCGAGTTTAAAGACCGGCACCGTCACATACCCCAAAAACGTCATATATAGTACCAAGAGTAACAGTGGGTCTACAAGTGCTGTCTGCCATAATGTGTCTCGTGTTGAACTCTTACAAGAAGAAATAATAAACCAAAGTAACTTAAGTACCGCAGGATAACTCCACATTCGTGAAAGTACCCATCAGTCAACCATCTGTTCCGCCCTTTACATCATTTGGGCCTCCTCTGTGTGAGAGGGCCTCTTCTTGTAAGAGTTCAACACGAGACACATTACGGCAGACAGTACTTGTAGACCCACTGTTACTCTTGGTATTATATATGACTTAAAATCATCAACACACAAATGCCCAATGAAAGCAAGTTTCCATAAATACATTGCGCCGCGAGTCCTGTGTCCACAGAAAGTGCTGCCAGCTGCATGCATGGTCACCTTGAAAACAAGTGAGTGCGAGGGTGAGAGTAGAGGAATATCAACAAGCGCGTGCGGCCACTCTAATTGAAAACAGATGGCCCCTGTGCGCTCCCGCAAGGTGGATGCAATCACAAGCACTAGTGCTTGAAAAGCGCTGACCTATTTCAAAAGGTCACTCCTAATGCAGCGCGCAGTGCTGCCCTAGGCTCGACCTAACAAAAAGGACTCTCTTTAGAGTCAATAGCTACGTAGGCTGGAGCTCAGTAAAGGCCCTCCTAATTAGAGAAAGAGGTACTGTTGCCGGGGATAGCACTTTCACCATACCTACCTTTAACCGATTTGATGTACTAGCAGATATTGACTGACTTGCCAGGGCTGAATTAAAAGTATCATCAGGATACCCACGGGGAGGAGAGTGCCTGGAAGTAAATAGAACTATAGATAGCTCAAGAGAAGGTGTGACACTCCAGAAATCCCAGGAGGATTCACTGAGTGTAATTAGCTGGAATATAGCTGGTTTATGCTATTTTGTGGCAGATTAGAAGGGACAAGATAAGTGTACACCATATGATATCATATGCTTCCAGGAGACCTGAGATGCAGAAGTTCAGTTATTTTTGGATGGTTACATATCCTTTAGGATAGCCTCGGCTCATGGTAGGGCTAAGGGAGGCTTAGCAACTTTTGTAAGCCTGGGGTTGGCTTGTGATGCAGAGCTCATAACTTTCCTCTGTGAACTTATATTAGGAGTCATGCTATCATTCCCATGTAAGGTGATGGTTTTGATCCTTAATGTTTATAATTCTTTCTCTTTGGAGGCTGCTCTAGAAAGTTGAGTTAAGGCGATTTTTGAAAAAGGCTTCGAGTGGCTGGCAGATTCCTCCTTTAATGGTGTTAGTGAGGGATTTTAACTTGCACCAATGTGCGACCTGTTTTTCTAACTATAAAGTTGCAGACTTTGATGTAGACTGCGACCGGGTTAATTTTAGTTACTCACATCAACTACTTATTTAGTACTGAGGAACCTACTTCACATAAAACGGTACCCACTTTTAAGGGCAGGAATGCGATCTCCACTATAGATTTGATTTTGTCTCAGCAGATGTGTACATATTACGGGTAGAGTTTAGGGCTTTGTGGAGCATTTTTTGCGACCATATTCCCCTTCTGCCTGAATTTAGCTGGAGAGGTTTGTGGGAGAAGATTCAGTACAGGTACAGCAACCCTCCTAAAAGAGCAGGGTAGGCAAATAAGTTGGGGCATCATAGTCCCTGAGGATTTTTTAAGGAAACTGATCATAGGTTGTAATTGTGACTTTGAAGTCTGCCTAAATCCCAACTCCCCAGATCAGGCTATTTTGGATGCGTATGTTACCATATGCAGAGAGGTACAAAAAGTGCTCCTTAGCCCGAAATTGAAAGCAAAGGAGATATGATACAAATGGTTTGATAGGCTTTGTTCGAAGGCCCATAAAGATCTAAAGCTATTAGGAATTCCCTCAAGGGTCCCAGAGGAAATTGTTCATGAAGAAATGGGAGCAAATATTATAACTGATTTTATTCTACTCCGCCCAATACTTCTATGGCTCTCCATATGGCTTAAGAGTGAACTGGAATTTAACAGAAGGATTGTGATTGATTGCATGAATTTGGAACTAAGTCAGGCCATATTATGGTTAAGTTACATTTAAACACCCCCAGGGTGTTGGGTAAACCTCAGTTGTTCAGTACCCTAAAGCTGATTAGTAAATCGGACATAGGTTAGGTGAAAGAGGCTTTTAGTTTAACTACGTGCAAAGCTAGGCTACAAGTAGCTCAATCCAAAGACAGTTATAAGCACTTTATGATGATGAAATCCATGAATAAAATGAAAATGTTCTTAACCTTGTATATGACGGCTCAACATAGAAAATTGCTAACTTACTTCTGTTTAAACCTGTTTCCACAGCTGCTGATGGGGTTGCGTAAGCCATTAGACTGTCCTTTTTACGAAAGTGACATGTCTTCTGCACTAGACACTTTGCATATTGTTTTTCTCTGCCCTAACTGGTCAGCCTTAAGACAAAAGTACATTCACCCGTTTTTTGCTCCTTTGGAGTTTTATCAAGTGAGACCAGCCTTACTTTACTTGCAACTTTTGGAATCACCATTAACCTGTTTTTGGCAGGGATGTATTTTGCTAACTTGCTAAATGAACTGTGACAGTGAGCAATTTTACAAATGTACTGTTCATGGAACCTGGACAAAATGTGATTAGATTAATGGTTTTAGGTGGCCTCTATTATTTTCTACCTACAAAGCGGACCCTTATATGGAGGTTTTTGTTTGTTAGGTTTTATAAGGATGAGCCCGACATCGTTTTATACAGTATTTTTTAAGATGTTTTTGCAGTATTTATGTTTTTTTAGTAATGCAATTTTATCTTTACAAATGTTGTATTTAAAAAGATTTGCTGTATTTTAATTTAGATAAGTCTGAGAGAGTAATTTTGATAGGAGATTAATTTTGGATGTTTTATTTTTATGTGTTTTTATGGCCTATTTAGGTCCAATAAAGAATGTATTGGATTTGGTTCAGTTTCCACTTCAGTATGTGGGTTTAACCCCATGTTATGGCTTTTTTGTTTAGATGTCTAATGTTTGTTTTCAAAATATTGAATGCGAGTGAAGTGCACTCAGGACATGATCTGTTTTAAAATTTCATTTTGACATTTATATTTGCTAGACTGACTGATACATCTGGCGTGCTATGTATCACACAGACGTTCCCCTATGTTCTTGTCTACAGATGTTAGCGCTGGCTCCAGGAGAGGGGACCTGGGGCCATGTTTACATAGAGCATGTTTATTTTTTTGTTCTGTTGTTTTTGTTTTAATATACAACAGTACTTGTGCCAATGTAATAGCTTTTCCAGCAAGTCATGCATCAGCTGATGCGGAAACAAAATGTTGCTGAGTTAGCCCAAAAAATGTCCCTGAGAGAGCGCAAACTGATTTAAATATATGAGTACATCACACTTACCTGTAGTGAGCACAAATCATGAGGAGAAATGCCATGAGTGCTAATAGTATCTGCAAGTATATTCAAAAATATACAGTTAATATAGAGATTTAAGTAGAAGTGGAACTAATACAGAAATATGTGACATTATATGACTTTATTAGATGTGATTATTTTTGAATCCATGTCGTGAAGCTGCTAAAACATAAGATGGTATGCGGTTAAACGCAGAACGTGGTAGGCCTCAGGGCCAGAGCTGGAGGGAAAGGGAAGATGGTTCTTTTCACGACGCAGATTATATTAACGTTTTTGGTCATTGCATTAATAGACCATGATTTATAGAAATGTTTACTTAATAATAGAATAAGAGTATTAACATGCTTTAATTAAATGAAGAAGTTGAATGCTATAATCATAATGAGAAATATTGTAGGCCTGAAATGTTTTAGCATTGATTTACACGTACATGTCTGGGCTGAGAAATGTTGCAAGCCTTTTTAGAAGTCTATGAGAGTTGGGTTCTTGGCGGCAGATATCTGTCTGCAACAGGAAAGGGGGGATCCAATTATAAATGAATGAATAGAGGTCTGTTCAGTGGACGGCCCAGACATGGAGGAGGGTTCTGGAATGTTTAAGGGGTATCAGCGGGCCGGAGAAGAGTCTGAGAAGCAAGGTCAACTCTAACGTCTGAGGCCCAATACAAAGCATCATGGAAAAAGCCTGAAGTTGCACCACGTGAGAGGCGTTTCGCAAGGGGCGTCTCAAATGTTGTTGACTGTTTTGTATTAGGGACAGCACCCCTGGGTGGAGTTAGAGCAGAGACCTGAGGACCCTTTAGAGAGCGGATGGGTAGGCAGAGAGGGGTCATGACTGGAGAACTATAGGTTTTCACCAAGAGACTTAGAGTGGGTGACTTCCCTTGGGGGTCATTCATTGCTGACACCTTTGTTAGGTTGGGATTTGGTTAAGTAGGGATACCATCTAGAACAGGGTAGGGACGCCTAACCTGTGTTTGTTTTCCTCCAATCTAAATGAAGGAGCGATATGCGTCTATGCTTATAGCTTTACTATTCTTAGAACTTGTGTTAGTGATTTCTGTTGCTCGTCTGAGGGCTTTTCGAGAGCACATGTATGTAATTGGACCTGTGTATCTCGTGAATCTCATTCTGAGATGCCTGTATTTGCAGCTCATTATATCTTTACAATAAACTTTTGAAAACTAGAAGTTGTCCGTGATCTTTGAGAGTAGAGTCCTTTCTTGGGTGAACTAACTTGGAAATAGGTGCACTTTCTTTCCTTACAGACAGGCAATAAAGGTTCAGTCGACCAGATCGAGGTTTGGATCAATAGATATAAGGTATCGATCAAAATCTCGCCCTTTCAGTTGGTAGCTATAGAGGATGGTTGCCTTCTTGAGGACGGTGACCTAGGCCAGGTTAGCTTACCCCAAGGCCCCTAGAAATCGATGATCGGAAGAACAGCCCGCAGATGAAGATCCGGATGACGTGAGACAGAAAAAGCAGCAGTATCGGTCGAGAGTGAGTATAAAGGGTTATGCGTGTTAGATTGCGGTGTTTTGTATTGTATCTATGTTGTAATGTCTGGCGGAGTTGAATGTCTGTAGAGTGACTGTGGAACAGGTTGTGAGCGCGCGCAACCGGTGGAAATCTTAAGTTCAAGGAGAGTTTAAGTGGTTCGGGTGTATCGGACACCCAGAGTAATTGTCAACTAGTGTGAAGGGGGTCATGAGGTACCATTGATCACCCGAGAGACCGAGATAGGGGGAACGTAAGAGTGAGTGCGTGAGTAACGGACGCTGGTCGGAAGTTACTGTGTGTGTAAGCAACCTATCAGAGAGACGATAGACATCTCGTCAGTTGTGTTGACAATTACAGATAGACTGTGGACGTACAGTCGAGAGAAGTGACCGCTTGGTCGGAAGTAGTCATTTTTTTCAGAGTATGAATGGGACGCATGCATAACCGGGAGACGAGTTGAGAAAGGAGGGGTGCTGCTGCGAAGCGGAGAAAAGTGACGTCAGGTGGTGTCGCGCAGTGATTGGCTGACCGGCGAAAGACCGCGCTGTGATAGGCCAGCTAGCGAACACGTCAGACAGGGTCGCGACGTGATTGGCCGACAGGAGAAAGACCGCGCTGTGATAGGCCAAGCTAGCAAAGCCGCGACAGGATTGGTGGATTGTCATCAGGAAGTAAACAGAGTAGCGAGGCTGGATTTTGTGCGCATAATTATGAAGTGTTTTAAATGGTTGAAAGCGCTGTTTAAGAAAGAGAAGCGAGGATCGTATGAAGGGGAAGAAGCCCCGCCGGAGGGTACGCCAGCTCGTTATATGGCAGTAAATGTTGGGTTGCATACGATCCTTTGGATATCAGAGTGGAGTAAGATTACTGAAGGAAATGAGGAACTGACGTTCCCGAAGTACGGGACGTTCAGATTAGAGGTGTTACATCGATTGAAATCAGTCATGACCTCAAAGAGACCCTTGCCTAGACCAACCCAGTTTGAAGCTCTTGATGCATGGCTTAGGGCAGCGCATGAAAAGAATATGAACAGACGACAAGAAAGGGTGAAACGATCGGTAAGGGCAGTGCAGGATGCCAGGTGGGATGCGGATGCTAAAAGATGGAGAGTGCATAACCTGGAAGTGAATAAACTGTACCCAGTGTTAGAGGCGCCAGTAAATAAAAGTCCCCTAGAAGAAGATGATGAGAGCGAAACAGAGGATAGCTTGATAAACAGATTACTGACAGACAGGCCACCCCCGTATAATAGAGCAGGGGGAGAGGTCGAGAATACTGAAGGAGCAAAGGGGGGCAATGCAGGAGAGCATAGACCGCTTCCCAGTTCAGAGTGGGATCCTGAGCCAAAGAAAGAGTTGTTCCAGCCTAGTCAGGTGCAACAGGTAGTCGGTAGGTTTGTGGTACAAAGAGCGCCGGAAACGGAAAGCGCCACATCCTACCCATTACCAGATGCGCTACAGGTACCTGTTACCATAGGTCCTATAATATCGATATATGACCAAGAGAGAGCAAAAGGGGAGGAACGGAAACGGAAAGACAGAGAAAGAGCAGAGCAGGCAAGGAGGAACGATACCACTAATTCCCCAAGTCAGATGCCGATACCCAGAGAGTGGAGCACCCCGATGCACACAGCAGGGGACCCAGGGGGAGATCCTGGGGGCCCTAGATGGCCAATGGATCTGAGGGGATCTGGACGAAAATCCTTTCAGGAGCTAAATGAGTACATGAAGCAGTGGGACGAGGCAGTGAAGGCTCAAAAGTGCATCAATGCTGCAGAAGCAGAAAGGGAAAGTCAGGACAGCCGAACACGGACTCACTGCGGGGCTGGGGAGAGTAGTCCGGAGTGGGACTGTAGAGGGAGTAGGGGAGTCACCCATTGGGCCCGGAATGGAGCTAGAACAGATCTGGAAAACGGGGGCCCCGGGAGTGGAGGGGTGGCGTGCCCAATACTCAGTGAAGGGGAGAGGAGAGCGCAAGAGTACAGGAACAGCTTTAAGTGTCCACACTGTGTACCTGGTACCAGAGAACTGAATGGGAGTTGTGAGAGGACGCACCATAGTCCCTGTGATGACAGAAATGAGCGCAGCCCAGGGAATATGGGGAACCAGGAAGGATCGTATCGGATACTGAGCGATACGAGGCAAAGGGAGTGTAGCGACCAGAGGGAAAATAACAGAGAGATGTGCGGTGAGAGGAGAGAAGAAGACGAGAGTGGGCAGAGAGAGAGTAGGGATAACAGGCCCGTGTTCCATCACCTTCCAAGATCGGATGGCCGAGCATGGGACCTGGAGAGATGGGAGCGAGGGAGACCACCCATTAACTCTCCTGAGCCCAAACGTAGAGCTCGAAGTTGGGATGGTAGGGAGATCAGTGAGCCCCCTTCAAAAGACATATTGCGAGCTGAGATAAAAGCCAAGAGACTTGATGTCTCCAGCTTAAGGTCAGATCTGGATGACATGGTAGATGGTACCCTGCCTTTAGAAAGAATGGAAATGTATGAACAGGATGAAATACTGTATATGGCAAAGGACATTACTCGAAAAGCGAGAGCAGTCCATGAGAAGTTAGTCGAACTAGCAGGCAAATATATGGTGGATCTGTCAAGAACCAAGGCATTACAGGGTAACCACAGGCTACATTACTCAGATCGAGACCTAGATGAGAGGAGAACGATTGGGCTGAAAACACACATAAGGGAACTGATTACTGGAATAAGGACATGGAGGGCACTAGATAAGTGGGAAGAGAGGTGGTCCAAGAAAGGGACCGGCAGGAGAAGCATGATTGGTATGACACCAGGACAGCAGGGAATAGAAGCTTACCCTTTGCGGGAAGTTGCAAATGGGAACTATGTACATGTCCCTTGGAGTAGGGGAGATTTAGCTGCTTTTACCACCTCTTTTCCCAAATTACGAGAGAACCCTGTGGAGTGGTACAAGCAAGTCGAGAGGTTTGTAAAAATCTCCAAGGTCCTATGGATAGATCTGAACACGCTGTTTGACATTGTAGTACCAGGAGATCTGTGGACAGCATGCAAGGTTAGCGCTGAGTGGCCCACAACGGAGCCAGAGAGAGATGCCAAGACTAATGGGCCGTCCGAGATTGTGATGGCAAAATTCGAGAGAGTGATGACTTGGCTGAAAGAGAAGGTGCCAATGCAAGACATAGATTGGGTCAGAATAGACCGAACGAGACAGGAACCCAAAGAGACAGTTCATGAATATTACGAGAGATTGCTGAAGGCGTTTAAACAGTATAGCGGCTTGGATGTAATGGATCCAAAAGATATAGGGCAATTTGTGTCCAAGTTCGTCCTGGGACTGAGACCGGATATTAGTTTAATGATTCAGCAACACTCGATTTGTTGGCAAACTAAACCCCTAGATGAAATACTGAGATATGCAAGGTACTGCTGTGATGAGATAGATTCCAAGGCTAAGAAACTAAAAGAAAAGTTGATGGTGGTACAGATGCAAGCAGCAGGCAAAGGGGGACCGCAGCAACAGCAGCAAGGGACAGGTACAGGAGGTAAGAAGCAGTACAGTCAGAACAAGGGTAATGAGGAGAGTTCCACCTTTAGACCCAGAATAGACATAGCTACCTTGAAGAAAACGACTAGGTGCCACCAGTGCAACGAGCTGGGGCATTGGAAACGCGAGTGCCCCTACAATGTAGAGATAGGAGAGCAAGAGATAGAGGAGGAAGAGGTTCAGAGCGCGCCTACAAGAGGGGTAACGCCATACCAAGGAAAGGTGCTCAAAGGGGGGGCTCCTCCCCGAGCCCAGTTCCCGCAACCTCCTCGAGTAGGGAGTATGGGTAAGACCTATAGACAAATGCCCCTGTTTGTGGAAGGTGAAGAGTGCTATTATGTGGACCCATTAACCGGACAGAGAGTGGAAAGAGAAGACTGCACCCTTGGGGCAGCCTTAGAGGTAGATCAGAGGGGACCCTATGTCGAAGCAGAAGTAGCAGGGTGCCCTACGACATTTCTGGTGGACACAGGAGCCACTAGATCCACGATCAGATCAGCTGCAGTTCCAGACCTGCCCATGTCTGGAGAGACCATACAGGTGGTAGGGGTCGCAAACAGGAGAATAACCAGCCAATTGACAGAACCGGTGCAGGTGAAAATAGGGAAGTACAGTGATGAGCACCAGTTTGTGGTTTGCGATTCAAGCCCTGTGTGTCTGCTAGGAAGAGACCTGTTGTGTAAATTAAATTGTACTATATACTGTACACCTCAGGGAGTGGAGGTATTGACCAATGATGATGATGCAGATTTCAAAGTTGCAAACTCTAGAATATGCGTGGAATTGTACCCTACTTTGACAGTAGATGAGCTTCCCTGGGACTTGAGAGAGACAGTGGCATCAGAAGTATGGGATTTCACTGGGGAAGAGATTGGATTGGTCAAAGGGGTGGACCCAGTGAAAATAGTAGTGAAACCGCATGCTGAGTTCCCACGAACACCCCAATATAAATTGACTCCAGAAACGATTGCAGGCATAAAACCCGTGATCGAGTCTATGATTAAACAGGGAATACTGAAAGAAATCGTGGGTAGTCCATGCAACTCCCCGATTATGGGTCTGCAGAAACCAAATGGGAAATTTCGGATAGTGCAGGACCTTCGAAAGATTAATAACATAGTCGTTTCATGTTGTCCAGTGGTACCGAATCCATCAGTGATACTGTTTCAGATTCCATTTCAAGCTGAGTGGTTCACTGTGATCGATCTATGTCAGGCTTTCTTTTCGATCCCTTTGGACGAAGATAGCCATTTTCTTTTCGCATTTAAGCTGGAAAATCGCGTCCTAACATGGTGTCGTATCCCTCAGGGGTATACAGAGAGCCCATCGATCTTTAATCAGCTTTTGAAGAAAAATCTTGAAAGTCTAGTGCTGCCCCAGAAGTCAGTTCTGGTCCAGTACATAGACGACCTCCTTGTGGCGTCAGAAACAGAAGAAGCTTGCAGAGAAGACTCCATTGCTTTGTTAAATCACCTAGCTGCCAATGGGCATAAGGTGTCCCCGGGAAAATTGCAGTACTGCCTGACAGAAGTGCAGTACTTGGGACACAGAATTGAGAAAGGCAAACGAAAGGTGTCACCAGACAGGATAGAGGCGATCATGAAAATGAACGCGCCTAAGACACAGAGAGAGGTCAGGATGTTCCTAGGGATGGTGGGTTATTGCCGACAGTGGATCGTGAACTTTTCACTGAAAGCAAAGCCCTTGCAAAAACTGACGCACAAGGAGGTGAGTGATCCGGTACCATGGGACAAAGACTGTTTGATGGCGTTCCTACAGTTGAGAGAGGACCTGTGTCGTGCTCCGGCATTGGGAATGCCTGATTACAATAAACAATTTTTTCTTTACTGTTGTGAGAGAGAAGGTTGTGCGTTGTCTGTGTTGGTCCAAATCCATGGGAATGCCCGTAGACCAGTTGCTTATTTCTCGGCTACTTTAGACCCAGTAGCCGCAGCGTTGCCCGGATGTCTCAAATCCGTTGCTGCAACGGGTGTCAGCATTGAGAGATGTGAAAATATCGTTATGGGGCACCCGTTAGAGGTGTGCGTGCCACATTCTGTTGAATTGTTAATGACCAGGACCAAAACACAGCATCTGACCAATAGCAGGCTCACGCGCTATGAGCAAGTTATTCTTGCTGCAGAGAATGTGACCCTCAAGAGATGCTCTGTTTTGAACCCTGCTACCTTAATGCCACTTCCAAATGATATTGATGATGATGATGAATATACAGACCATGACTGTCTCGATGTGACTGAACTATGCACCAAACCCAGACCCGACATCGTAGATGAGCCACTGACCGACCCAGACGAAGTTTTCTTTGTCGATGGCTCATGTGTAAGAGACGAAGTTGGGCAGTTGAGAGCAGCTTATGCTGTTTGTACAATTGAAGGAGTTGTGGAAGCTGGGTGCCTGGAAGGAGTACACTCCGCTCAGGTAGCCGAGATTATTGCCCTGACACGTGCTTGCTTAGCAGGCAATCAAATTCGAGTCACCATATACACCGACAGCCAGTATGGGTATGGGGTAGTTCATGATTACGGGCAGTTATGGTCTCAAAGAGGGTTCATGACTTCTTCAGGCTCTCCCATTCGCAATGGAGAGTTTGTGCGCCTGTTGTTAGAAGCATTGCAATGCCCAGCAAGTATCGCAGTTGTAAAGTGCATCGCACATACCAGAAATGAGGACTTTGTTTCGAAAGGCAATAGATATGCTGATGAAGTTGCGCGGTATTGCGCGGAACAAGGTTACTCTTTCACAGAGGTGGATGTGGGTGGAATAAATGTAAGAACTGAATTAGCCATGATACTGGAAACTGTTGATACTTGGGATGAACTGTCAATCATGCAAGAAAATGCTCCTGATTCTGAAAAAGAAACATGGGAAAGGGCAGGATGTGTAATGGGTGAGACTCATTTTTGGGTCTCAGCAGACGGCAGAGCAGTGTTGCCTAATGAGATGGTGAGTCCAATGGCTAGACTCATACATGGTCCCGTACACTTAGGGAGAGATGCTATGCTGAGAGTGTTTAGACAGACTTGGTACAATCCTAAGTTTAGAATAGCAGCAGAAGCAGTGTGCCAGCGTTGTGTGACCTGCCAGCAGCTGAACGTAGGAAAAAGAACACCAGTTGCACTAAGTCACATAGGAAGGTCTGGAGGTCCATTCAACAGAATGCAGATAGATTTCATTGAAATGCCAAGATGCAACCGCCTCCGCTATGTCCTGGTGGTTGTTTGTGTGTTCTCCAGATGGGTTGAGGCATACCCTACACGTAGGTGCGACACCCTCACAGTGGCTAAGTTACTGCTTAGAGAACTTATCCCTCGTTTCGGGGTGCCGGCCTTTTTGGAATCAGATAGGGGAACACATTTTAACAGCGAGCTTGTGAAGATGATTTGTGTTGCGCTAAATATTGATCAAAAGCTGCATTGCAGTTACCGACCAGAAGCCTCAGGAATTGTGGAACAGATCAATGGAACGATCAAGTCCAGAATAGCTAAAGTCTGTTCCTCAACGACCCTGAGTTGGCCTGATGCCCTGCCATTAGTCCTCATGAGCCTTCGCAGTACCCCAGACAGAAGAACAGGGTTGTCACCACATGAGGTGTTAATGGGGAGAGCAATGAGGCTGCCATCTATTCCAGCTACTGCACTGTTAAATATCACAGATGATATGATCCTGGACTATTGTAAGGGGCTGTCTGACGCCATGCGTTCTGTGTCCCTTCAGGTGCAGGCTGCAGAGGTTCCAGCGTGCCAGGGCCCTTGCCATGACCTGTATCCTGGGGACTGGGTCCTGGTGAAGAAACATGTGAGAAGAAGCTGCTTGGATATTCGTTGGCGTGGGCCCTACCAGGTCATCCTGATCACAAGCACAGCTGTAAAGGTGGGAGGCCTGCCCAATTGGATCCACGCGTCACATACGAAAAGGGTTCCAGCACCTCTGGAAACAGCTCCTCTCTCGGATGGACGTCCAGCTGAGGACCAAGAAGCCATAGAGGGGGCTAGTCAAGCTGTAGAGGTGCCCGCGGAAGCAGGGAACGAGTCTGACCAAGCTGAGGACGGTCAGTACAACAGCGAAACTGAAGACGCTACAGAAGGAGAAAGTAGCTGGGAGTACGAGTCTGACCCTGACAGGTCTGAAAGAGAGCGAGAACAGACCAGAAGGAGAAGGAGTAGAAGGGCACGTGGAGAAGCTAATTGGCCGCAAAGAAGGAGCTCTAGCCTAAGGTCAACTCCAGAAGCAACCCTTCCTCCGATATCAGAAGACTCAGACCCAGAAGAAGGTGCTCAGGGCGCTGAGGCACCGGACCGAAGAAGGTCAAGAAGAGTGCGTGTGCCTAACAGAAGATACTCCACACCTGAGTGGACATATCTGGCGACAAATGTCTGTGAAACCGGAGACAGGGAGGATCCGAGCGGTGGTGGTGTCCAGTTCTGAGCCCATTATCACCGTGGAAATACGACTGTTGGTACCCGGTGTCGAACAAGAAGGGTCACTAACATTCGTGCTCCCCAGACCTCCCCGCCTCAGCAAGTTAAAACATATGTTTCTTACAGAATTGCAATTCCCCGACTTTGGTACAACGATAACAGCACATGAAGAGCACACTCTTCGCTTGGAAATATTGAACTATGCTATTGAAGCTGCAACCACAAATCTGATAGTTGACTGTTAAAGGATTTTGTAAATAAAGCAAGCAGAAAAAGAAGATTACCTAGCGCCCAGGAAGCAGAGAATTTTAGGGAATCCCTTGAGTTGATGGAGAAGGGCTAGGGTTGTCTTTTTGAACTGTTAAAGGACTTTTGCGAAAAAGGCTGTCAGCCTCCAGCTGTGTGGATTCTAAAGACAAAAAGGATTTAAAAGAGACTGTAAAGGAACGAGAGGAAAAGAACTTTTTGCAAAGATAAAGAGAGAGCTAGATTATCTGACGAAATGGAGGCCGGCACCCCGAACCGCAGAGCTAAATGTATAATAGGTACACTAATAGTAGGAGTGATAATATTAATAGCTTTAGTGGTAACAATTTCTTATGTAAAGGGACATGAAGAAGAGGTAAAGGTAACTGATGTGAGTTCTGTAGTAACGCTTACACCTATTGTTGCTGGTGAGAAAAGGGAAAACACTCAAGAGAAAGCGTTATTGGCTGCAGAAGCCCGCAGGTTACATGTAGACGAGTCCCAAGGAGACTTTAGGTCAAATGCTTATGCTAAACTTTTATATGAATACGTGGATGCCATGGAGGTTAAGGATTGCTACGTCTGCATGCAGTTGCCTGCGTCTGTAGATGAAGGAATTCGCTATCATCACCTCCCTCTGACATATGGCATTACATGTAGCTTATTGCTTAGTATATTTTATGAGAGAGATAGTTTTGAATACTATTTCTCAAATTATGATTCAGTGTTGCCAGAAGTCCCAAATTATAAGCAGATGAACAAATGGGATTACTGGAAGAGTGAAGACAGATTGGCCAAGTTCTTCATTCCTTGGATTACCTTAGATACTTCACATGCCCGTAGAAATAATCTGACATGCAAGGTGTCAGAAGTCGAGAAAAAGTTCATAGGGCAGGTGGATGATCGTTACAGGAGACAAAAGATTTTGAAAAAATCAGGACAAGGGAAATTAGATTGGACCGAGGAAGAGAAGTCACATAAGAGAAAGGGTAGTAGTGGTCCAATAGCTTTAGATAAAGCACAGAGAGGAAAGTTATGTCTTCACCGAGCCAAAACGTATTATGAAAATGTATACGTGGGTGAAGTTGACTGTGAACATGCTTTTAATTTAGAGTACTACACTAAGGATTTCCTGAAGGGAATGCAAGTGATTCCAAATGTGTATTTTGTATGTGGAAGAAATGCTTACGTGAGACTACCTGACAACTGGTATGGATCATGTTACTTGGCAATTGTCTTCCCCAAAATATATCATGCACAAGACTTAGTGATCATTGAGGGTCAGACATCATCGAGGGGAAGGAGAGATGTAGGTGATGCCGAAATGGTTGGAGATGTCTTTGGAGCTATGTTCCCTCTTTTGGGAATAATCCTTAATGATGTTAAAATTAGACGACTGGCAACAGTTGTCGACAGGTTGTCTGCCAGCACTGCTCAATCCTTAATGCTGGTAGAAGGAGAGATGCAATCGATAAGGGCTATGGTTCTTCAAAATCGGCTTGCATTAGATGTCTTATTAGCAAAAGAGGGCGGAGTCTGTAAGGCTTTGAAGGTCCAGGAATGTTGCACTTACATTCCAGACCTTTCGAAGCCCCTGGAGAAAGTTATTAAGAACATAACTAATATTCACAAGGAGATCGAAGACTTGAGTAGAGAAAATGTCTGGGAAAAGGTGGGCCACGGAATGAGTACAGTTGGAGGGTGGTTTTCCACCTTAGGCAAAAGCTTTATTTGGTATATCCTAAAGCCTATCATCATAATATTGATCTGTGGGATAATATTGTGGGGATTGGTGAGGGTATTCAAATGGTACAGAGCAAGAAGGTCAGAAAGGGCCCAAAGAGAACAGTTGCAGAGATTGGCTGCCATACAAGATAATCAGTACAGGAGCCTGAGAGCTCTGGAAGCGCAGAGAATGCCAGCAATAACGGCAGTTTAAATGTTAGTGATGACCCCGAGAGGTCATCAAAGGGGGGAACTGAGAGAGCGCAAACTGATTTAAATATATGAGTACATCACACTTACCTGTAGTGAGCACAAATCATGAGGAGAAATGCCATGAGTGCTAATAGTATCTGCAAGTATATTCAAAAATATACAGTTAATATAGAGATTTAAGTAGAAGTGGAACTAATACAGAAATATGTGACATTATATGACTTTATTAGATGTGATTATTTTTGAATCCATGTCGTGAAGCTGCTAAAACATAAGATGGTATGCGGTTAAACGCAGAACGTGGTAGGCCTCAGGGCCAGAGCTGGAGGGAAAGGGAAGATGGTTCTTTTCACGACGCAGATTATATTAACGTTTTTGGTCATTGCATTAATAGACCATGATTTATAGAAATGTTTACTTAATAATAGAATAAGAGTATTAACATGCTTTAATTAAATGAAGAAGTTGAATGCTATAATCATAATGAGAAATATTGTAGGCCTGAAATGTTTTAGCATTGATTTACACGTACATGTCTGGGCTGAGAAATGTTGCAAGCCTTTTTAGAAGTCTATGAGAGTTGGGTTCTTGGCGGCAGATATCTGTCTGCAACAGGAAAGGGGGGATCCAATTATAAATGAATGAATAGAGGTCTGTTCAGTGGACGGCCCAGACATGGAGGAGGGTTCTGGAATGTTTAAGGGGTATCAGCGGGCCGGAGAAGAGTCTGAGAAGCAAGGTCAACTCTAACGTCTGAGGCCCAATACAAAGCATCATGGAAAAAGCCTGAAGTTGCACCACGTGAGAGGCGTTTCGCAAGGGGCGTCTCAAATGTTGTTGACTGTTTTGTATTAGGGACAGCACCCCTGGGTGGAGTTAGAGCAGAGACCTGAGGACCCTTTAGAGAGCGGATGGGTAGGCAGAGAGGGGTCATGACTGGAGAACTATAGGTTTTCACCAAGAGACTTAGAGTGGGTGACTTCCCTTGGGGGTCATTCATTGCTGACACCTTTGTTAGGTTGGGATTTGGTTAAGTAGGGATACCATCTAGAACAGGGTAGGGACGCCTAACCTGTGTTTGTTTTCCTCCAATCTAAATGAAGGAGCGATATGCGTCTATGCTTATAGCTTTACTATTCTTAGAACTTGTGTTAGTGATTTCTGTTGCTCGTCTGAGGGCTTTTCGAGAGCACATGTATGTAATTGGACCTGTGTATCTCGTGAATCTCATTCTGAGATGCCTGTATTTGCAGCTCATTATATCTTTACAATAAACTTTTGAAAACTAGAAGTTGTCCGTGATCTTTGAGAGTAGAGTCCTTTCTTGGGTGAACTAACTTGGAAATAGGTGCACTTTCTTTCCTTACAGACAGGCAATAAAGGTTCAGTCGACCAGATCGAGGTTTGGATCAATAGATATAAGGTATCGATCAAAATCTCGCCCTTTCATCCCCAATGTGCTCAAACTTCACCGTATGTGTTTTGTGCGGTGGTATACTTACAGGGTTTGTTTGGTTTCTCCCCCTGCTCTGTAGTTCGAGTCACATGAGCCTCTGAGATCATTATCTCAGATTGTTCGACAGCACTCAGACAATAAGGGTCATGTGAGGCCAAGGATTGCAGTCAGACAAGCTGTATGCCGACTCAGCAGCTTTCAGAAGGGATGAAAGCCATTGCAGGGAAAGAAACCCCGTAAAGTACAGCCTGCCACTGGAAAATGAACTCATAAGTTATTCTTTGTGTAATTGCAAAAAGAGGCCCATAATAGCTAGGAAACTGACAACCCAAACAACATTAGGGCAGCACGTGCTCCTTAAATTACCAGAGTTTATTTATAGCTTGCCAAGTCAAGACTTGCCCAGTCTGTCTACAAAGTGTTCATTACTATATAAAACATGTATTCATGAAATAAAGACTAGAAAGTTGCTTTTTGAAAATGTACGAGTATGCAAAAATATTTCAGACTGTGCATTACGCTATGATGTGGTAATTAACTAAGATGAGTCGTGTATATCTATATTTAGAACTTTCTTTAAATGTACTTAAATGGATCCGGAAGTAACCCTTTATTTAAGAGCCATGTTTATCCCAATTTGGGAGCGAAGGTGTGTTTGCACCCGAATTAAGATAGCATTTTGTTTAAAAATCTTGCAGATTTGGTAGATTTCCCTTGAACAACTTCTTCCATGTGAATCCTACGAAATTTTCAGTCGACCCTCTCTAAAAACCGGGACAGGAGCTACATTTCCTGAAATCTGCCAGGACAACTGGTGAAAAACCAGGACCCTCCGGGCAAATCCGGGACGCCTGGTCACCCTATGCTATAGCCAATCTGATTTTTACCCATGATCTCGAACTGCTATGAATTGTGGATTTCTGGCTTAACATTCAGTATTGAATCATCATCGATTTGTTCATATCTCAAAGTTACGTGATACTCTATATGCAGATAGACCTCATAAACAAGAGGAAGGCCTTGTTGTCATCTACAAAGATGCTTGGAGGAACCGGATCAGGTGTATCGTATCGCCTCGGAGCTCTGGGTTGAAAAACCCTGCGAACCACCCCACCATCTAAATGCATCCTTGCAGTGGGAAGGCACTGCAGGGCATGCCTCCATTCCTTTCTCCCCTACTATGCCTAGGGAGGGTGGAAATCCCGCCACTCTAAATCATTGAAAGGTCCTCCATGCAATGGTCAGAACTTCAGAACACTTCCTGCTCACCATCTGCCCCTGGCTCCTGACTGTAGCCAGATCTGAGTAAGTCTGCAGAGTACAACATCAGGTGACAAGATCCTTGCCATGCCAGTGAACGACCACCTCCACCTTGGCAGCCTTGTTTGATTCTTGTAGCTTGCTGGTCACACTGACTATCTAAGGCACCTACGTGGATGCCACAAGTGGGCCAGGATTGCAACGAAACCATGGGGTTCTCGAAAGTTTGCTGTTGCCTCCATTACTTTATGGTAGTCCCTGCAGCTCCCATGCCTGTAACATCAAGACCGACAACCAGTCAAATTTGGGGTTAAAATGACCACCCAGAGCTGCAAGTCTAGAAAAGAGAACTAAAATAGGTATTTTTCTTTTCACCTTTCACACAAATTATTGAAAAGATACTAATGAATAGGCCTGGAATAGGAGATTTAGTGGGATGGAGTACTGCTTGACTCCTACGCAATTTTCTCTACCTTTGGGTAGATGCGGAGGAGACTGCTCATCACTATTGGTTGCTCCTTGTTCCTGGTTCTGGTCTCCTGCCATCCTCAGGTGAGGTGAGACAGCCTGGTTGGGAGTCAGCTGGCTAACTATAAAGGTAGGCCACACCTTTTCTATGGTTACACACAAAACAAATCTTTGTAGGCATTTCCAAGCTGTCATTTGTCATTTGTCCCAGTCTTATACGTAAAGCAGGCCTTTGTAAGTGGAAAGGCTTTCTCAGCCTATGCAGTGAATAGCACTTCAATTCTGTCCTTTATAATGTCTCCCTTTATGCACTTTATACACGTAGGCCTTGTGGGCCCAAGGCTGCTTCTACATCTCACTTAACTAATATTAGAAATGGGCTTTTTCAGTATGTGATATGTGTTCTTTTAATGTGGGTGATGTTGCTTTGCCTAAGGTTATGGACTGCATCTGCAGCTTTGATGCTATGTTTTTTTAAAGTTTCCCATGTAGGTGCTGCAAATCCACATTGCTGCCCAGATGTGCTGTGCACATTTTATTCCACTGGCACCGTTTCTGCACAACTGTCTAATGTCTTTGCCTAAATGTCAGATATTCAAATTGGGCTTAACTATCATTTGCAAATTTTAGGCGTCAGAGTACTTGCACTCATAGGGGTCAACTTCCCACTGATTCATGGGGAATATTTAATGTGAGGGGAGTCCCCTCTGCCCACTTTTTTTCTATTACTCATTCTGAAGCTTCTCTGTGTTTGTTGAAAATTACATAACACTTGTGAGAAGATGCCCCTTTTTGCTTGGTCACTGCCCTGCCCCCCCCATTTTTGGCAGAATTTTATTGCTAGGTATTAGACTCTGCCCATTGGGGCGCTGATGTCCAGTAACCAGTGTATGTGTTCCGACTCCTAAATAATGTACAAACTGGCTAATCCTCGACTGGCATATTTACCTCTCCTATAAGAGCATAGAATTTGATGTTGAAACTGCACCTATGCCATAGAAAGTGAAATGTCACTGTGGACTGCAGCACGTATTGTGCCATCCACTAGTGTGGCAGGGAAAACTTGGCTTCAGGCCTACCATTGTAGTTTAAACCTGCAGTGCTGTTATGAACCCTAATGTACCCCAATATAGGCCTAGGTAGTTACACCTACATTTGTCCTACCTTGCTCTACATAACGGTTTTGACTTTGACATATAACCTAGTTAGGTGCCAAATAAATGTTGTTTTGTTTTCTCCGAAAACTAGGCTCATTTATGATGCATGAGGATTCTCAGTATCACAGCAGGATTAACAACCTCTGCATAATTTTGGGTATAAAAGTACTACATCTTCGCTGGGCAAACCAGAGGAGAAAAAACGTACATGCTGACCCGAGACACTGAAGTACCTGCACGCAGACACTCCAGCATGCAGTGCTCTGACCTCTCTCGCGGGGTGTCCAATTTGAGACTAAGACTGGGTCCTTCGCTCTCTCACATCAGGTAATGGGGTTGGCTCTTTCCTAAGGGGATTCTTGACTATACACCTACATACATGCTAGGTACACTTAGGTACATCTAATTAGGGTATGCATCGCAGGAGTGCTCATGATTACTACCATGTATCTATATGCCTGCATATATTCACTGTTTTAGCACCATAGTAGAATTCTACCTTTTATTTACACTACTAGTGCTAGCAATCGTATATATCTGTTTCTGCCTAATGGTTGTTGCAGCGCACGTAGTTTATACTAGAACCCTTTTCCCTGCCTGAAGTTTCTGAAGGCGTCTTGGCCTGAATAAGGTATGAATGAGGTGTGAAATTCTTCCCAGGTGCAACACAATTGGTCATTGTGAATGACAGGTCAACCTGAAAGGTCATGGATTTCTCCTTTGAGCTCAGCAAAAGGGTGGGTGCTGTGCCCCTCCAGTTAATATCACAGTGTTAAATCCTGCAAGACAGGTCTGTCTGAGAAACATGTAAAACTTTTGCACCCTTCAAAGGAAGCAAACAGGATGACAGAACAGACAGGGGATCTTATGTTTCCTATTTGTCCTTGCTTCTGGCCTGTGCTTTTGCAAAGCCCAATCTCCTACACACCTCTAGTCTTTTGAGACCAAGTTTAGAGTGGCTGAATACTTTAGCCATCTTAGAGTTGTCATAACATGTTGCATTTCGGGCCGTTTTGCAGTAAAGCAAATAGAAATGACAAACTGTAGGTAGGCGAGGGCATGGGAACATTTATTACATTAGTTAAAGAGGGATTAGGAGTGTTTTAGGGTGCCCACACCCACAGGCTGGTGAACCATACAGAGCTAGACCCTCACCCATCCTTCCTCAGAAACTTTTCTGGACCTGTGCAAGAACACAGAAGGACTGCACCTGCAGTTTGAATCCTGGGAGGAGACCTGTAGGGCTGGACTTACTTCCACTTGCACCCAGGACAAAGAAGTAGACTCAAAGAGTCAGTTGGCTGACCACCTGTGTAGCTGCAGGGACACAACAAGCTTTGAAAGACCTCTTTCCTAAAATGCCCAGCTGGTCTGTAGTAACTAGATCTGGACTGGGCCCTGATGTTGGTCTCTGCCTGACAATCCCTGAGTCTCTAACTGTTTCCCAAAAGGCCCAGGTGGCTCTAGAACTGTACATCTGTGGTTGTCTAGGCACAGAAAAAAGTTTGTAACTTTTGAAAACGTTTCCTCCCAACCAGTGTGATCTAACCAGGACCAGACTACTTGGTGTATCCAACATGGTTCCATAGCAGTCGGCATGAAATTGCATCTTGGTCCTGGTCTACCACGTCCATTGACTACTATTGCTGCCATATCTTTCCTTGATGATTTTTCACCTAGGGCAATATGTACAGATTTTAAGAATCGCGATGACCTAATTGTGATTTTCTGCGAATCGCAATTAGGGAATTGTGATTCCTGATGCATGAAGCCCATTTGAATTTCATGTTGCGATTCCTAATGGGCTCACAAATAGACCTAACGCATGAATATTGATGAGGTTGGTTGCAATTTTCTAGTTATTCGGATTAGCAGCCATCACATGGATAGTGGCCTGCCAGAGTTTCTGACCACCATGTCCCTGATTCCTTTTTAATAAAACAATATTTTTTAGTTTTTTTGTATATGCAGCCTGTTTTCCTTAAAAGAAAATGAGATGCATTTAAAAAGAGAAAAATTAAATGTTTGTGTAATTTTTTAAGAGTAGGCAGTGGCCGTAGGGCCTCTCTTAAAAAATATTTGTGTCAAAATTCCCATTGGTACCCTTACTATTTGCGAATGGTTACCACCTCCTTTGTAGTTCCAGTAAAAAATTAATGATTTGTGACCGTAATGTGGTTGCAAAACATTCATACATGCCATTACGAATCGGTATTAGGAAGGGACACCCTAAACATGCCCCTTCCAAATACTGATTGGCAAACCTAAATTGCAATTTGGTAGCAGGTTACCGAATCGCAATTTGGCTTTTGTTCATTTTAAAAATCTTTTTTGTGGCTGTAAACAAATTCAAAAATGGTTTCGTACATATAAAAGTCATATCTCTGGTTCCTGCTTATTGGATGTTTGTGTTATTTTAACATTTTTCACTCTTTTTATGAATTGGAGGGTACTTTTTAATGTGTTGTGTTTTTAACTTTGTAACTGTTTCAGTATTTCTAAATGCTTTAATCATGTTCTCGAAGTTACACATGTCTGCTGAGTGCCACAGCTACCAGCACAATTACAGAAATATTTCTTAAACCTTTGACTGGACCTAAAAGGTTAGTGGCTTTATTACTTGTGGACTACCATCCACCGCAATTAGTAATTCACTTTCTCAAAACTTGATCTTGGATTCAATGGAAAAACAGAACTTCGGTGAAAACCCCAGCGCTGAGGACCACTTGCAAAAGACTAAGGATACTTATTTTGCAAATAAGAATGGGCCCTAGAACAAATGCCTCTGGGTGTCTGGCCAGCTTCTGTGGATGCGCCCAGTTTTAATTCTTGGAGCCCCTTTCCAAGTTAATAGCCAGATTAGAATTACCCAGGACTGAGGAGGTCTGATGGGCACTATTTGAAAGCACTCCATTGTAGATGCAGGAAAGTGTCCCCCTGTGTCATCATCAGGATACTTTATTCAGTTTCAAACCATCAAAGGAACAAAACGTCCATATAATACATATAACGAATTTCACTTAATTCGGTAACTTTTTATATAAATATAGTGTATAAAACAATGAAATGCAATCATAAAACTTGGCCCCAGCAACCACACACAATATGATTTCATTACCGATGTTGCTCTCAAGCTATCAAAATAATCCTTCAAGTTATAATCTTATAACTGCATTTTGTTTTAAATTTGCCCCAGTTCCTAATGGATAATGTTTGTTATGTTTTAAAAAGTGGAATGTGCAGAAAAGTGTTTTTTTAGAGAGAATTAGCCAATAAGTAATAACTATAAAACATGTTTACATGAGGCATAAATACAAAATTGTTTCCTCAAAACAACCTCTGCACTGATATTACTTGAATGACATTACTTTCAAAAACTTCTCTTGCTCAATCCAGATGTTAAAAAAGACCCAGCTCACACAAAAACATCCGGACCAGATGTATCAATCATTAATATTCTTTTTGCCTCTCTAAAATGTAGTAGCCCCAAGGACAAACAGATTGGGCGCAACCATTTTCTGCATGTACCACGATACTCAGGACATACAAACATCACATGATCAAGGGTCTCAGGATTCATGCCACAAACTGGGCATGAATCAGGCGAAGAGGTATTATTCAAATTTGTGTTGAGCAATTGAAGCCGCAAACCACCTATACTAAATCTGATAAACAAGCTCTTGGCCAGTAGTGGCGTAATAATGTCCATATAGTTTTCAAAAGCTGCAATAGGTTTAGGTGCCAAGAACTGCTCGGTATGGTAGCCCAGAGAGCCCCTTGTTGAGTCTTGCCACACTAGGGACCAATAGGTTGATTTTAAAATCTGCTTATCCTCCCTACAAAGTACTTCACGGGAATCCCACATTCTGATCAAACCCAATTTTATGCACCTGTCATGTACAAACCTTAACCAAAGGATCTCCATTGTGCAATCCAAATTCATTACATCGCTCAAAGAATCACTATATTCGCCCAATTTAAAAGTAATCCAAAGACAAATCCAGAACAGTAGTGGTTTTAAATGTGCCTGGTCAAATACTCTTTTCATCCCTGTGTCAAAATAGAGCAGGACCAAAGGGGTACTTGTGGGACAGAGATCAGTGCTCTGAGAAATGTATTCTCCATCACTGCGAGCCTCGAGGTGTCAGTGTAACCCCAAACTTTAGCGCAATACAGTGCAGCGCTTTGAGCCTTCGCTTGATAGACCGTGAAAGCTGGGGAGATAGAATGCGAATATGTATTTTTCTGAAAGTGTAGGTTGGACTTAGATCCATGTGATTTGTGAGGGTTCCTTTATTTATTTGGTGAAAACATCTAAATTTGTCTGACAGAGTCACCCCAAATAATCTAAGCTGAACACCCTTTCCAAATGGCCATTCCCCACCATAACTGGACAGCTCTTGCTTACACTCTTGCTAAAGGCCATGATTTTTTTTTGCAGTTTTCCTATGTCACAGTGCATGCACACAAACGCATCATAATGTTCGGGTGTGCATGATACATGCATTGGTATTGGCAGTCAACTTGGAATGGATTTTCATTGATTGAAGACCCATTGCATAATTGCCAGCTTTGCATGCGCAGGTATCGTGGCACATGTGCAGGGGTACTTTTGGGGAAAAGCTATAGCTTTGCCTTTTAGAGCCCTGACCTTCTGGCTTTGCCAATGCGTGTTTGTTTTTCCAAGGGATAAGCCCTTAGTGCCATAGTATGCTTAGTGGTGGGTCTCATACTCACTGTGCCACTGGACTGAAGCTACATCTCACTGATGAGGTCAAAAAAGTGCTGAGACCAGTCTGCGGTTGCTAGCGTTTTCTTCGAGAGGCTCCCTAGCCTTGTGTTTCGGACTGGACCATGCCTATTGCTGCAGGACCAGGTCTGATTTGCACATGACACGTCTTTGTCTGGGGGAGCATAGGAGGGAAAAAGAATACAGAGCAATAAATTATCATTGAATGAGAGGAATTCAAGCATTTGACTATCACTATTAAGGTGTGAATTGACAGCTCAGCTGTCACCATGTCATATGTAATCACCCACATTTTTTTAAGAAGCTCTATTTAAAGAGGTGCTAAGGCTCCATGTTTATTCTTCTGTCTGCAAGCTTTTGATTTATTTCATTTAGCAGAAGGTGTATGTCTTCACTGCAGAAAGTGTTTGCTTTGCCTTTTGTGCAAAGTCATTGCTTTATGCAGTAGGCCCGTGTTGATTATATTGACAAGCCAGTAATCAGAATTATAGGCCTGATTTGTTTATTGGAACAGGTTATGACAGAAGAACTAGGTGTGATCTGTTTATAATGAAAAGTTATTTCTTAATGTGGTGGCCATGTTCCAACTTTAGAACGATGATACACTATGCACAATACCATAGCAAGATTACTATCTGCATGTTTGTTTGTGAAGTTTTTATAGCGTGAACCTACCCAAAAGGCAGCGGAGTGCAGTACAAAGCCAAAGGCAAGCTTCAGGGTCAATGAGTGATGTGGAAGGTAGCTGTATTCTGAGAGGGTAATGTTAATGCAGCCTGCTGTTCGGTTCTTCAACTCCTGATGGATAAGGGGATGTTGTTCTGGATCCTTTGTACATAGATGGAAAAGGTTTTTTGCCTTGTTTTTTCTTTCTACGCTTCTTAGTCACCAATCTGATAGTGTCCTGGCTGCAGGTTGTCCTGAGAGACACCAGAGATGGCAAGCTTGTCTGCAATGTAAGCAAGGGTTCTAGTCATGATAGTTTTGTACATGATTTAGCTGATTTTAAAGATAGTGCAGACTAGCAAGGGAAGCCAATCAAGTTCCGTTAACATTGGGGCGATGTGATGATATTTATGCAGGCCCTGGATGAGATGTGCTGTGTTGTATAGGATGCCCTTAAGAGGTCCACTGTGGAGCATTGACATTACCAATGTCCAGATGCTAGAGCATGATGGCTTGAACTACAGTTCTAATGTAGCTTTCTGAAGGAAATTGTTTTACTTTCTTTAGATGAGAGCTGTAGCCAGGTGAACATTACTTTTTACCGTGTAGTCAGATGGTGTCCAGGTTGAATCCAAATGGCTTGGCATTCCATAAAAGTTGGGTCAAATGTATGTAATTGAGCCAGGTTGCTACTATGTCTTGCTTGTTCATGGCAAGTAACAGTAAATCTGTCTTGGTTGGGTTAATCTTCAGGTCTGGATGAGGTGCTCACAGTATTTGTGGCCATGGATGTATAGAGTGGAGGAGACTTTCATTAGCATATCAGCATATTGGTGAATTTTGATGCTGTTATCTGAGAGTGGAGCCCCAGAGGGTACCATGTAGAATTAGAAAATGACAGGGGACACGATTAAATCCTCCCATTTCCTCCCTCATAATCTCCACCCTCTTACTTATCAAGTGAGTAGAGAGCCAGGCGTGAGATGAAATTTAGCAATCAGCTTATTTTTATTATTTGATGCCTCCTACCACTTTTACCTGAAAATGAAAGACTCACCTTTCTAAAACCATTAATTCTCCCCCTGGGAATCACTATGCTTTTCAGGTGACATTGTGATATTTAATGTAACTCTACTGCCAGCATGATAGGTGCGCAACGCCATTCGACATGAGTCATTATCAGTCATGTGGCTATTACACATAACCCCTCAGAATTGAGGACAAGGTATGGGGCGGAGTCAGTCATTCTTCAAGCCGGTGCCTTTAAAATATGGTAGTTTGACAGTGCCATGAACCTAGTCACCTTTCAGACACATTTACTTAAGGTACAAACTCTGTCCCTTTCTGAGGTTATGTTATGTTATGTTATAGTGGCTTTTGTTGAGCGCACGGCTACTCAAAAAGAGTGTCCCGGCGCTTTTAATTAACGAGGCTGCAGTAAAACTAACATAACACATTAAAAAAAGAGAATTACAGATACAAAATAACGCAACAAAACACAGGGGGCCTACTGGGAGAATAACCACGTTTTAAGGTCCTTTCTGAAGGCTAATAAACTAGAGGCTCCCCGAAGTGACAGGGGCAAAGAGTTCCACAGTTGGGGTGCCAGCAAACCAAAGGAGCGGCCTCCCAGGCGTGCTCGCTTCACTCGTGGAACGGACGCCAAAAGTAAGGATTCTGACCTCAGGGAGCGCGCCGGTTGGTAAAAAGTGATTCTCCTCTGGAGATACTTAGCCCCCGTCACATGAAGCGCTTTATAAGTCAGAGTCAAGGTCTTAAAGGCGATCCGCTTACGGATTGGCAGCCAGTGCAAGGTCTGAAGCAGAGCCGTGGCACTGGCACGTCTGTTCAATCCGTAGATTGCTCGCGCCGCAGCGTTCTGCACAACTTGCAGCCGCTGTAACAGGTACTCTGGCAGGCCCAGGTATAGAACGTTAGAATAATCCAACCTGGAGCCTATCAGGGCCTGCACAGTCAGCCTCCTGTGCTCCTCCGATAGTAGGGGAAGAAACCTCCGGAGCATCTTCAGGAGGCCGAAACACATACCCGACACTCCGAGGATCTGGGCCTTCATTGTTAACCCCGTGTCCATCTTCACACCCAAGTTCTTAGCCAGTTGGGATGAACACAAAGGGGGGGACATGTCAATGGGCCACCAGGCCTGCCACTCTGGTTCCACATCGCACCCGAAGAAGAGTACCTCAGACTTATCGGGATTGCACTTGAGGCTGTGTGATCCTGACACGTGACTTACTCTGCTTTAGCCCTGAGGGCTCTGCAGAACTGACTTTGTAGCTCACACGTCACAGATTCTGCCCCAGCCATCGTGACCCTTCAGACATGAGTTCGACATGGACCTGGGTCTGATCGACGTAGGTGAGACTGACATGGGAATGTCTCTGTTTTTACCCATCAGCTTTTTCGCAGTCTAGCCTGCCATGTCATCGGTTGGTTCCCAGCTCCCCTGTGGAGTTCCTGACTCTGCAACAAATCTAACGCTATTTCGATGGAAAATCTGACATATGCTTGTCTGTGTTCCAAATACAAGTTTACTGCAATGGCAAATACGACATGTTCCTGTCTCTGCACCAGAACCAAGACCATTGCAATGGGAAATGTGACATGTGCTTCACTCTTCCCCAGCTATAAGTCTATTTTAATGGGCAATCTGGCACATGCCTGACTCTGCCCCCAAACTACATGTGTTTTAATGAAAAATCTAACATTCTTGATTGTGCCCCAGATCTATGGCTATTGCAGTGGAAAATGTGACATGTGCCTAACTCTGCAGCAGATGTTACACTGTTTCCATGGGAAGTCAGACAGGCGCCTGTCTCTGCCCCAGATCCAAGGATATTTCATTGGGAAATCTGATGTGTGGTTGGCTCTGCGCCAGATCTAATGCTATGCCAGTAGTAAATCTGGCATGTGGCTGTTTCAATGGGAAATCTGACGTGTGCTTGACTTTGCCCCAAATCTAGTTCAGTGGGAAGTCTGACAATCTATGGTCTTGCTTTCGTCCCAGTAATGCATCGTATGCAACGCATCACTTTCCTATGTATCTGAAAAGATTGTGAAGTGCCTCAGTATGGTAGGAGCCTGTGTAGAGATGTCCAAGGATATCTGTCTGACCCTGTCCTATAACACGCCAGGTATGGGAACACATGTGGAGGAATATTGCCTTTCAGCGGGAAATGGTATAGTCCAAAGTTAGGGACTTCGGTGGTCATATCACTGAAAATACAAGATTTGAAAAGAATATTATTGTCTACGGGTGTTTGTTGAAGACCATTTCTATGGACTGGAATCTAGAGAATGCTAAAGTGATTCTGGTATTTTACTGACCTCTGCTGGTCGTTTTCTGTCAATTCTGGTATTTTACTCACCTCTGCTGGTTGTTTTCTATCAAGACAGTTACATAGAGGTAGTTGAACAGAAAACAATTCCCTTAGCGGGAGCAGACAAGTCCTAGGGATGATCTCCAGAGCCCACAAAGTACATACACATATGAATATATAATAATAAGTATATAATAAAGTATATACAAGAGGTCTCGAATGCTTGACCTAAAAATGAATATGTCTCAATGGGCCCTTCTGGGCTCTGGATTCCAGTACCATTGCACCTCTAGTACAAGTGGTAGCTACGCACCTGTACACTGAAGGTAAGGGTGTTGAGACAAACTCTGCTCTGTTTATGAGCAGTTTTTAGGGTTATCCCTTTCTCCTAGGTGCCACTGCCAACCTTCAAGTCTTCCAACAGGACCCAGGAACAATATTCTCAGCAAAAGATATATGTATCTGAGGAAACCATGTGCGTCTGATGCACAACGCTGGATATAAAGCATTACAATGGGTGTGCTGCAGGAGAAACAACGGCTATTTGATACTGTATGCCCCAGTGGAATGAACAATGATCTGGAACTATAAGCCGGGTAAATCACACCAGATTTAAATTCTGTGGGAGGAAATGACGCTCATTAATGTCCAAAGGGTAATTGTCCATCAGAACGGTTCTGCCAGAAAGAAATAGCATCAGAACTGATAATATTGCATGGATAGAAGCCGCCATCTAATACCAGGTGATCTCAATAAGTGTGTATCTGAATTTGCTAAAATATTACAGTGTGCAGTCAGTTGTATTAGGGTGGAGAATGGTAGCACCAGGAGAAAGACGAGGCATTCAGATTCATCAGGTGGAATCACCGCAGGAAAGGAAGCAGTGATTCATTAGCTGAAGTCTGCATCTAGAAACAAAGATCACTATGTAAGCCCAGAGGCCAGATTAGAGCTAGGGCGCATTGTCCCTGCTTGCCCTAACTATGTGCACCAAGTACAAACAGGGACAGTGCATCCTATCAAGGTTACTATACTATCCCCAAGGGCAGCCACAAACTTGCACCTGCCCTGGGGCAGTTCATTATGAAAAGCAGGCAGGCAGTGTGAAGCTATAGCTCTTACTGTCCCAGTGCAGGCACAACCCTGGCTGCTTTAGAAGTAAAGACATCATCATAATCTTTTCCTTTATTTTGGCTCACAGAACCATGCTGGGTTACTGCAGCCCAGGACAAAATAGCCCCAATTAAAAAAACGAAAATGGCCAGAAACAAACCTTCCGCCCCCTGGTTCACAGTCAATCTCCGTATGGAGAAAAGCCTCTGTAAGAAGCTGGAGCGGATATGGCGAAAAACATACGACATTGAGACTAAGAGAGCCTATAGAGCAGGACTAAAAAATTCAATAAACTCAAACGCCACACTATTAGGGCCTTTGTTACTGAGTAAATTATATCTTCTGACAACTCTGCCAAAGAGGTTTTTAGGATTGTTCAGGGCTTCATCAAGCCAGAGGCCTTGAAAAGTACCATAGCTCCTTCAGCCACCATGTGTGAGGATCTTTCCAGCTTCTTTCAGGAGAAAGTTCAGGCAATATACTCTGCATTCATTCAATCAGGTGCTTTAACCCTGACCCCACCTAGCCTTCACTGCTCAGACTCCTGGTCTGAATTTCACCAGTTCAGCTCTGAAGTGTCCCTTAAAGAACTGATCAAAGTCAAATCTGGATCTCCGATTGACCCATGCCCGGCTAAGTTTTTTACTCTACTTGCCCGCTACTCAATCCTTCACTTAACCAGATTTGGAATACATCCTTAAACTCAGGCATCCATCTATTTGGAAAACCGCACTGGTCCAGCCAATTCTTAAGAAAGAGGATGTGGACCTGGCAAAATTAAAACATTTCAGGCCTATCTCCCTCTTGCCAGTGCCGGCCAAGGTCCTGGAGAAGGAAGTGCAGAGACAACTGTCAGCATATCTTGAATCTAACAACCTCCTCCATGACTCCCAATCAGGATTTAGGTCAGGTTACAGCACAGAGACAGCTCTGCTTGGGGTGGCAGAAACGATACGTGGAACATTGGTTATGGTAATTGTGCAATGTTAGTGCTGTTGGACTTGTCCGCAGCAATTGACACTGTATTACACAAGATCCTCCTGGAGAGGCTTGCGCAGATGGGAGCAAGGGGTACCGTCTTTACTTGGTTCTGCTCCTTCCTTGAGGATCGCTTCCAGAAAATCCTTCTACGCCCACATGTCTCCCCTGCTCGCCCTCTTGTCTGCAGAGTCCCCCAGGGCTCTGTCCTAAGCCCAACACTTTTTAATGTTTATCTCACCCCACTTGCCTCACTTGTCGAGTAATACAGTGTAAAGCTGGTCTCGTATGCCGACGACACCCAGCTGGTGTTCTCTTTTAGGGGTCACTCTGAAGCTGCTTTCACCAACTTCAAACAGTGTCTGATTAACATCTCATCCTGGATGACTGACAACTGCTTAAAGCTAAATACGGATAAAACAGAAGTTCTGTCCTCTGGTGGCCTACGAAATTCAATCCTCCTCCTCTTCCAGTACCATCGGCTAGAAATCTAGGGTTTAAATCTGACTCCACCCATTTGGGGAAAGCCCAGATATGCCAAGTTTCATCCTCGTGTTTCTGGAAGCTGAAAACCCTGAGGAGATACCTTCATCTCCTACCAATGGATTGTAGGAAAACATTGTTTCACTCACTGATCACCTCACAGCTACAGTATGCCAACAGTCTATACTTAGGTCTCCCAGCCTAACTGATTAGAAAATTGCAGGTCATTCGGAATGCGGCCGCCAGGCTCATCAGAATTTTGCCACCACACCACCACATTTCTCCACACTTGCGCAGCCTACATTGGCTGCCTGTTAAAAAGAGGATTGAGTTTAAGGCTCTGACCTTTGCTTACAGGGCTACCAGGGATACTGGCCCCCAATGCATTTCGTGCCATCAGGCACTTCATCAGGGGAAATCTAAGAATTAAACAACAAAAATCTAATGAGGACTAGCACAAAATAAGCGTATGGTTTCAAATTTATAAAGCATCAGATTACGAGATCCGAGTGATTTTAGTAGGTTTTTAAGAAGTCAGTTAATGTGATTACGAAAAGTACCTCAAACCACAAATGTGGTGAACTTAAAAGTTAATGGTAATGTATAATACTTAACGAAAAAAACTCAAGTGAATTCAAAGGTCAAATAGCTAACACAAAAGTTAGAAAGAATAGTGAATCGGCGGGGATTTAAAAACTAGCCACGCTTATTTTGTGCTAGTCCTCATTAGATTTTTGTTGTTTATTATTATTATTTTGTTGCGCATTGATACACACAAGATGTGATTTTCAACATTGAATGACGTATTTTGTTGGATTGAATTAAAAATCAAATTGGAACAGTTGAAAATTGGAAACACAATTTATTTTATGTTTTTGAACAAAAACTTTATCAACATATGTTTGTTACATTTATGATATAAGTCGCTTTGACGACTGGATTAGCTGCGCCCAGAGGGTCGCCCTTAAATACTTAAGGACCGCATTTCTGTTCATTTTCAAGATGCACTAATAAAATAATAATAATAAAAGACACAAAACAAAAAATTCCTTAAAAAATAACATGAAGACATACATATTTGTTAAAAAGGAACTTAGGCCTAGATGTATCAAGATTCCATTTTGCGAATCTTAAATAGCGATTTTTAGCGAATCGCTATTTAGAATTCGCAAAATGGAATGTATGTAAAAATTCGCTTTTTTTTAGCGAGTCCTTATTAATCTTTATTTGCGAATTCGCATTTTGCGAATTCGCAAATAAGGAATAATTTCCCATGCATTCCTATGGGCCAGGAGGCCCATAGGAATGATTGTGAAGTAATTCTCAAATTGCGAATTCGCAATTTGCTAATCGCAATTTGAGAATTATTTCAAGGGTGCAGGGGTGTCCCATGGACACCCTGCTGCACCCCTGAAACTTACATGTGTGTGCATATGGCACACATACATGCCCTATGGACATGTATATGTGTCACATGCCACCTTCAAAATTGTCATATTTTGGTTTTTGAAAGGATATCGCAAATTAACATGAACCTCAAATTGGTGTTAATTTGCGATTCCTTAACCTGAATTCGCAATGCAAAAAAGTTTCATACATGGCATTTAAGGAATTGCAAAATTGCGATTCCTTAAATGCTTATGCAAAATAAGGAATCACAATTTTTTTGCGATTCCTTATTTTGCTAATTTCTCATACATCCCAAAAGATGCAAAATGTCCGTTTGCGATTCGTTACGGCCGAAATTCTGCGAATTTCGGCCTTAACGAATCGCAAAAGGCTTGATACATCTAGGCCTTAGTCCATTGCAATGGAATTTAAATACGACATTAAAAACCTGCATACAGATTTGAAAAAGCAAGATAGTGTGGTACAATAGTATAAATATGATAAACATTGACCTCAAACCCCAAGAAATTTATTCCTGCTGAGCATAGATATTATTATTATTATTATAATTACACTTGTTAAGCGCGCAGCTACCCGGAGGTTTCCCGGCGCTAAGGCAGACAGAAGGCATACAAGATGCGAGGAGCGTCGGACCAGCAGACTACATATTAAAGAGCCAAGTCTTGATTCCTTTACGGAAAGTCAAGAAGCACATTTCAGAACGCAAAGGTAAGGGTAAGGCGTTCCAAAGAGAAGGTGCTAACAGGGAGAACGAACGGCCTCCCATTTTAGCTCTCTTAACACGCGGTATCTTAAATTTATTCTGGGTAGAGGACCTAAGTGTGCGAGGGGGGACATAGTGCTGCACTAAAACAGATAGGTAAAGCGGGGCTCTTCCAGTCATGATTTTGTGCATGAGACATAAAGCCTTGAATTTGACCCTACTCTCAATTCGCAACCAATGCAAATTGCGCATATGAGACGTGGCCGATGTTCTAGCAGGGAGGTTACAAATTAGGCGAACAGCCATATTTTGTACCACCTGGAACTTCCTAATTACCTCCTTACAGGCACCCAAGAGTAAGATGTTCCCGTAGTCCAGGCGTGAGATGACAAGAGCCTGGACTACAGTCCTAAGGGTGTCGTCAGGCAGCATCCACGTGATTTTCCTCAGCCACCTGATGATGGTAGTACAGGTGGCGGAAACTTTCACAACGTGTTGCTTGAAGGACAGTTGGTTGTCAAGGAGGACCCCAAGATTACGAGCAGTCGTAGTTGGGGTAGGAAGAGGACCCATCTCCGGCGGCCAATGTTGTGGGCCCCATAGCGAGGTGTCAGAGCCAAATAGGAGCAGTTCTGTTTTGTCCCCATTCAATTTTAATTTGTGCTCAAGCATCCATGCAGATATTTGTCGAAGTCCCATTTGAAGAGAAGAAGAGGGAGAGTTTTTGTTGGTGGAGAGTGAGTAGATGACTTGGGTGTCATCGGCATATGAGTAAATTGTGAGACCTGCCTGTTCCGCCAGAAAAGCAAGAGGTCTCACATACAAATTAAAAAAGAGGGGACTAAGGATAGACCCTTGTGGAACACCGTGTTTAGAGGGAAAGATTGATGAAACAGAGGTAGAGGAAAAAACTTGAAACGTGCGATCAGAAAGGAAATTAGCAATCCAGGCCAGGGCGGAACCACCGACACCCGCAGATTTCAAGGTGGACAACAAGATGGAGTGGGAGACAGTGTCGAATGCGGCACTCAAATCAAGTAAAATGAGCGCCACTGTCTCCCCATTGTCCACCTTTTGTCTGATGGATTCCGACACACCGAGGAGGGTGGTTTCAGTGGAAAAGCCAGCCCTGAACCCGGATTGAGAGCCATGGAGAAAATTAGAAGATTCAACGTGTGCGTTAAGCAAAGAATTAACATGTTTCTCTAAGATTTTAGAAAAACATGAAAGCAAAGAAATAGGGCGGAAGTTAGATGGGTTATTGGGATCTGCGTTGACCTTTTTTAATAATGGAACCACCATCGCATGCTTCCATTCATTAGGAACGATCGCTTCAGATAAGATAAGACCACTAATGCATACAAATTGTATGCTGCGAATTTAACAATATTTTTAAAAACCCCATTCTCATTCCCAAAATCGAATTAAACAACACAATATAGTCACTGAGCAAAAAGTGCCCTTACATTTTAATTTCGATAAGTCTAATTGCTTCCAGCCTAATGTGCTATATTGAGAACAAATAATTTGAGACTGAGAAAAACAATACATTTTCTGGTATTTGTCATGCATACTCTCAAGGCATTATAACGGTTCCTAAACCAATGAGACGACGAAGGGAAATAAGCCAGTATGAACGCTGCTCTGCGTAAGCACTACAAACAAATAGTACCGGGTCATCATTTTGATCTACCTGGCAACACATAGGACATCAGTTGGCTGAATTACTTTTTTTGTTCCAAGCACAGGTAAAGGAAGCCAAAGATGAGATCCCTAGCCTACATTGTATAAAAAATGCTTGTGCAGGTGGATTATTAACATAATTAATAAATGGCTCAAAGTCAGGTGAACATTTAAAAGACAAGTAAAAATCCATAACTCTACCCATAACTCTACCCGGGAAAACAATATTTTGTCTCCTATAACAAAGTTACAATAGTTCAATATTAGCTCATGTGCACCTTGTGATATTTCTAGTCCTTTTTCTATCTCGCATGCTTAACTTATTTCACCGACACCCGGATTACCATCCGTCAGCGGACTTGATCTGTTCCCGAACCTGTTAGTAACGCGCTGCGTTACATTGAATTTCTAGTAAGTTTTCACCCTTTCATAGTTATCTTTTTATCTTCAGCATAGTTTTTTCACCATCCACGTTTTTGAGCCCGCTATTCACGTATACCGCTAAGTGCACATCCTGTCCTTAGTTCACTGTTCGGCACCATTCTTCACATGCCCTTAGCCTTTATGAAACGCACATTGACTCACTGATTGATCGGCACTTTAAAAACTCAGTTTATCACGATGTTTTCTCACTTCCTCACCCTCATAGATTTTTGTCTTCTTCACAGTACTCCTTGAGAAAGGGCACCGCCCGAAATGCATTGGAGTTTTCTACCTTGAATGTTCCTCATTTTGGAAATATTTTACAACATTTGGAGTGATATGAATAAAATATCGACTACCTTATAAAGATACTTGTTGTTCTAATAAACATTACAGTCTGGATGAACTATCATTGAAAGGAATTTTTTCCACCCGGTGTGCCATAAGTGGGGATGTATTCGCATATCTTTATGCATACACAACTTCGTTAGGTTTTACCAGTGTTTCGGACGGAGACACCACCCACCAGTGCACCCACAACATTTTGTAAACCTAACTCCGAATTCTCAAAAATCGCTGTGCACCACCTATTACTCTTTGATTATCACTTGATCCGCCTCTGGTGGTTAGCACGCACAATTATGCAATATGAAGAAATCAGCCGAAGCACTGAAGCTCGAGCACACACCCTAGCGTATGACGATGAGGAACGTCAACGCATCTACGCCTTAATTGAGGAAGACATCACCCCAGCCTCCACCACTCGCAATAAAGAGCAATGTATAAGACAACTATTATACCTTTCCAAGAGACATATTAATCAGAAGCTCCACGCGAGCACATTACTTAAATACCATCGGGCACTCAGAATCCCTCGCGGTTTAAGGATCGCCTTGAAACCTTCCCTGTGCAAAAATTCAAAGACATTCAAAGACAAATGGGATGGAATATTAAACAAATGTAGTTTGGACCTTATCCTCCTAATCGTCGAAGAACTCTCAGGCATTCTAAAAGAACTAGAACACGAAATCTCTGACATTGATAAAGAACTCAAAGAAATGTTGACCCCAGAAGAACTAACCAACACATTGGAAGACTTAAAAATCACTCTCGACAAACATCAGAAAGAAATAAACGAGAGAAAAATTAGAAAATTTCGCAGGGACACGCTTGACTACAAGCTAGATGAAGTCTACTCATGGGCGGACATCTATGCCCAGCGACGACGTAATAGACCTACTAACATGCAAACTGACACATCATCTTCCGGGAGCGACACCTCAACTCGTCCACCTCGTAAAAATACAACTTCGAGATCTACTCAAGAACAAGCAAGCACTTCTACTACCTCACACATTCAAACTTCTGCGGTTCATTTTTTAGAGTCAGATATGGACAACATCGAAGACTCAGGAGGAGCAAAAACAAAAGAAAAAGAATCAACCGCTCCAACCACACGGAGCAAAGTGACCACGAAGGATCCCAAACCAAAAAAGAACATTTAGTGATTAACATCTCTAGTACTACCATCACTCCACATCAAATGAATCTACTTGAAAGAGGGACATCTTTTGTTCCAACAGCACACACCAACCAATTGGAACTCGAAGTTAGCACCTTTAAATTCGTTAGAAAACTCAAACTGCGCCATTTTTTCGAAAACATTTTGCCACCAACCCAAGGGGACAAACCTGATCAGCTCAAAGGCCTTCGACCTTTAAGTACATACCAAGCTCCTAGTAGCCACAAATCCATCGACTTATTTGAAAAATTAGTCCACAATGATGTTGCCAAAATCAACTTCCACAGGCAGACCAGAAAACAGAATCTTACCACCAAGGATCGTGACACCCTCAAATCCTTAGCCAACAATACAGACATAAGATGCATCAAAGCCGATAAGGGAGGAGCCCTGGTTATCCTGGATACTTCCTTATATACACTACGACTTCAAGAACACATACGAGACACTTCTCTGTATATGCAACTTGAAAGCAATCCGACAAGAGAATTTCAAAACACTCTCAAAGACATCTTCATGCGAGCCTTTCAAAATAATATCATTGAAGAACGTACCAAAAACTTCCTTCTGCTTGAACATCCCAGGAGCCCTATCATTCACATGAGTCCTAAAATACATAAGGATCTCAAGAATCCCCCTTTTCAGCCGATAGTGTCCACCAAAGGTTCGATACATGAGTCTCCAGGCAAATTGATAGATCGATATTTGCAACCCATTGTTACCAAGGCAGCTAGTTACATCAAGGATACCACTGAGTTCTTACTCAAACTGGCCAACATCCAAGTCGATGATAATAACCAATACATACTCTGTACAGCAGACGTTAGCTCTTTATATACATCCATCCCCCACCAGGGTGGCATTGAAGCCATAGAGCAAGCTTTATTACATAGCGACATTGATACCCCCATGCAATCTTTTTTGATGGAATTAATGGTATACACGTTGTATCACAGCTACTTCCAAGTTAACAGTGAATGGTTCCTACAGCTTTCTGGAATGGCGATGGGGAATTGCGCTGCCCCCACATACGCTAACATATATATGGAAAATTTCGAGAGAACACATATCTATGGTGACATTGACTTTCACGAAAAAATAAAACTTTACGTCAGATACATTGACGATTTATTTTTCGTCTGGACGGACTCCAAAGAATCTCTTGAACGATCTCTCCAACACCTTAATTCTAAGGATGAACGAATTAAGTTAACATGGCAGATCAGCGACACCGAAATTACATTCTTGGATGTAAACATCAAAATCACTTCAACTGGTATCATTACGGATCTTCACAGAAAAAGTACCGACCGCAACAACACATTACATTATCACAGCTACCATCAAGAGTCATTAAAAAAACACCTGCCTTTCTCCCAATTACTACGCGTCAAACGCATAGTGTCAGATGAAGAGACCATGAAAATTCGCATGCATGAAATGCACAACCGATTCCTTGACAGAGGATACCCCACACAAGTTCTATCTGAGGCACAAACCCGAGTGGCACAAACAACTCGACAGGAGGCTCTCACTAAGCAACCCATCAAAGATCAACAACGAATTGTTCTGGTATCTAAATTTTCTACTGTCAGTAATATCTATAAAAAAATCATACTCAAACATTGGCCAATTCTTCAAGTTGAACCAGATTTTGGTGACATGTTTAAACCTTTACCTTTGTTTGCTCACACAAGGAGTAAGAACATTAAAGAAATACTATCTAAACCAACCAGCATAGTTAAAAACTACAAAGGTACCCAGCCCTGTCTCAACTGCAGTCACTGCAACTGTGTCATAAAAGGCAATACCATCCGCCACCCAATGAAAGGCAACTCCATCAAATTGCAAGTCAATGCGACATGTGACTCTTCCAATTTAATTTACGCCCTGAAATGCCCCTGCGGCAAACTGTATGTTGGTAAAACAGAAAGGAAAATTAAGATTCGCTTGAACGAACACAAGTCCAACATTCGACTCAAAAATGAGAAATCCAACATTGCTACACATTTTCTGGAAGCTCGCCACACCATCGCACAACTACAATTTACCATTCTTGAAGTTATCAACAAAAAAGAAGGAACTGACAATAACAAACTTCTTTTGAAAAGAGAACTTGAATGGATGTTCCGTTTACAGACTCAGAAGCCTTTTGGCCTCAATGATCGTTTTGAATATAGTTGTTATCTGTAACCTACTATATCCCTCGACATTGTCTCTTTACTGCCTGTGTTTCACTCATTTTTACTTTATTCCCATCTCATTCATTACACTTGACCTTTACTCCCACAGTACTGTTTTCACACTCCAAGATGGCACTACAATTTCCACCTTGTTTACTTTTGTTTGTTTTCACCTTTCTCCGTTTTCACTGTTAGTCCGTTTTCTACCTAGTCCTTTTTCTATCTCGCATGCTTAACTTATTTCACCGACACCCGGATTACCATCCGTCAGCGGACTTGATCTGTGCCCGAACCTGTTAGTAACGCGCTGCGTTACATTGAATTTCTAGTAAGTTTTCACCCTTTCATAGTTATCTTTTTATCTTCACCATAGTTTTTTCACCGTCCACGTTTTTGAGCCCGCTATTCACGTATACCGCTAAGTGCACATCCTGTCCTTAGTTCACTGTTCGGCACCATTCTTCACATGCCCTTAGCCTTTATGAAACGCACATTGACTCACTGATTGATCGGCACTTTAAAAACTCAGTTTATCACAATGTTTTCTCACTTCCTCACCCTCATAGATTTTTGTCTTCTTCACAGTACTCCTTGAGAAAGGGCACCGCCCGAAATGCATTGGAGTTTTCTACCCTGAATGTTCCTCATTTTGGAAATATTTTACAACATTTGGAGTGATATGAATAAAATATCGACTACCTTATAAAGATACTTGTTGTTCTAATAAACATTACAGTCTGGATGAACTATCATTGAAAGGAATTTTTTCCACCCGGTGTGCCATAAGTGGGGATGTATTCGCATATCTTTATGCATACACAACTTCGTTAGGTTTTACCAGTGTTTCGGACGGAGACACCACCCACCAGTGCACCCACAACATTTTGTAAACCTAGCTCCGAATTCTCAAAAATCGCTGTGCACCACCTATTACTCTTTGATTATCACCTTGTGATATTGCAATGGAATGTAGCCAATAATCATACAAGCCTGGCTTTAATAACCACGTTTTTATGTGGTAGCCAGGGAATTGTGCTAACTGATTGCTCATTTAATAATTCTCTAAAACAACCCCTGTAGGGGGCCAGGTCCTCATTTGTCCAAACCGTAATCCATTATAGAATGGGTCTCAAAACAGCAATGTCCTAGATTGATCTAAGATTTAGATCAATTCTTAGTGGTAGTGTTGGAGCTCTAGTGGGAGTTCTCAAAGGAGACTGTATAAAGCCATTTTTGCCCTTTTCAAGTCTGTCATGTTTGCAATAGCCCCACATATCCGCCCCATACAAGGCTTCTCAACATGCTTGAATCTTATATATCTTTATTGCTGGTGAAATAGCAAAGGCGGAGGCCCTGTTGGCAAATCTTGTAATGGATCCGGTTCTGTGTTTTAACACTTTTCCCTGTCTGGGGTATCCATCTGTGGGAATTGTTAAGTCTCACACACAGGTAATCAAATTCATAAACCCTGTCTAATGTCTCACCTTCTAAGGTTACCTTACATGTAATTTGTTATATTGCTGTTGATTTCTAATCTGTGGTCTTTGCAGAATAGGCTACATTTCCCCAGGAGGATAGACAAACACCATACAATTTAGAAAGGAGCATAATATTGTCTGCAAAAAGAAGACCAGGTATGTTATGTCCAAACATTTTGGGGCAGTCATTTTAACAATCTAAAAGATAGGGAATAAATATATTTATACATAGCAAAAAAGAGAGTAGAGGCCAGACACATTCTTGAAGAGCACCTCTCTTAATGGTAATTAATCCCCCCACCTAACCCTTCTAAAACTATCGGTATACAAAGCCCGGATCAGAGACAACAAGCCAGCTGAAACCCAACCGTTTCTAGACCTCCCAAAGTTTCGCCCTCAAGCAAAGTCAAACGTGGCACACAGGTCCACAAAAGTTACAAATAGCAACCCCCGGTCAGTATCCACTGTTCTCCATTTCATGAACAAAAACCGTAAGACCTGATCAATTGTGTTTATATTGGGTCGAAATCCCGTCTGAACACTTGTTCCGAGGATATTCAATCTCACTACTTAATAAAGATTTGCATGCTATAAAAGTTTTGAATGTTATCAATCAAACTTATAGGTCGATAGTTTTCCGTGGCAGGTTATCTCCCTTTTTGAAAAATTGGATAATTTCAGTGTTTTTCCAAGTACTTGGGATAGGGGCTCCTACCGCTATATCATTAGACAGAGAATTTACATATGGTCCCCAGATTTGGAGTTCGGAAGGGAATATCAGCTGGAATTCTATCTAATCCAGGGGCTTTCCCAAACCTCTGGACCTGGATGGCAGCTATGGTTTCCTCTAGCGTAAATGTCACTGTCTCTCCTCCAGACAATTTGATAGAGAAGGTGTCTATTTTATATTTACATGGAGTTGTATCTGCATAGGGAGCTAAGAAATGCTTAACGCAGTCCCCTGCAGCAATATAGCATTCAGGGTGAGCAAAGTCTTTACATCCATTGTGCATGACCAAGTGCCAAAAACTTCTTGTGTGCTTTTGTTTTGTTGCATCCAAAAACTCTTCTCAAATTCTAACCTCCCACTGAGCTTTGCTAATCTGAATAGCCCTAGTGTATTTCCCTCTTGCTTCCATAATCTCTGTGCTCTGTTTGCTCTTTAACTTATTCACCAAATTCTTCTTTGCATTTTTATAGAAGTTTTTAAACCATTCATTCACTTTCGGTTTTTTGGGAACTTTGTAGTTATTAACATCTTTCACAAACAGTTTCCCTAGCTTTGGGCAAAAAAATGTAATGGGCCTTCATAATCTGTACAGCAGTCGGGGCTTGTTTTTCAAACACATGCAATTAATTGAAGACAATTCTATAAATCTCTTTTATGACCCCTTCAGGATATAACTTCCCATTTTATACTTAGTTTGCTATTTGCTTATAGTCACCACAGTAAGGTTAGATACTAGCATATACTCCAGATACACTACGTTCCTTATCCTAGACCCTTTCCAATCAAGTGTCATAGGGAAATTATCACTATTTCAGCAGTCAATAACCACCATATCTATCAGTTCCTGCTAAATCCTAACATCCGTTAAGTTATAATCGTTAGTACTTTTACAACTTCTTCTCTCAAAAGTTGGTTTGGCGCTGATGTTTGAGATAGATCGACCATTACACGCTCTTAGACCAAGGGAAAACACTAGATCTACAGTCTGGAGAGCAGCGGAGCCTATTCTAATTGTTGTTTTCCTAAGACCGTAATAGGAAGGGATCCTCCCAACATTCATCTTCATCCCTAGTCAATGCCAAAAAGGGCACATAGCGCTCGAAACAGGGGTCCAAGTCACCTGGAATAATCACATAGTGACTACAACTAAGGGCTACTAGAAGGGCATTCAGAGCTCTTAAAGTCTGGAAGATTTATTAAAAGGAGCTGACCTGTCGTAGATGTTGATCGACCAGTATGGAATCCCCGACTTGGGAGACGTACTAAGTACTAGAAGATCTGGGGAATCCATGTCAATTATCTTAAAAGAACAAGTGACACTTTAGTCCACATAATAAGCTCTCAAATAGCCTACCTGCTTTTGAGGGCGTAGCTTCGATGCTGTATGTTATAAGTTCCTGCCTATGGATTTTTGTTAGTGTTCAGGTCTATTGGAAAATACACATATGAAACTAATCTATAAATAAGTCCCAATCCGTCTCTTCCAATTTGGACGCATCCCTGGAATGTTCTAGTTAGCTAGGTGCAAGGAGGAATCAAAATCGTTATAATTATGTTTTGAATTCAAGAGTGTGTCTGATGACATCAGAGGACTAGGTGCAACTGAGTTGTTGTTGCATGACACATATACATTGTTAGGGTCCCTCTTCCTACCAGTACATGAAACATATGCCCCCAACCCACATGTCAACTTATTATCACTTTCATCTAAACAAGTCATTTAGGGGTTTGTAACAAATGGGAAAACATACGTTATTTGTAGTCAGTCGATCCCTGCCAAACCACTCTCTTGGGAATTGGCAGAGTTGGCACCATCCTTCTGTCTAGGTTCACTCCTATTTGTGATAGAAATACCACACCCATCCTTGGTCTCGACCTGACCACATCCAAGGGCCTTAACTTAAAATACATTTCAGCTCCATGGGTGGGAGAGGCACATTGATGTAATAAGATTAAACCTACAGCCTTTTCGGGGGTGGCTAATTGCAATTCAGTCGAGCCCTAGGGTCCTTTAAGGCGTTTTGCATACACAATGAGTGGACAATTGAATTACAGTTGAGTGTGCTTGATCCAATGTAGGGTCTTGTTTTTCAATGAATCACTGCCTTCCATGAAGTCTGGCAATACCTTAAATACCGAGTGACCCACACTGGGTAAAGGCTCTTCTGCATTCTACTGGCAGAGGCTGCTCCAAAGGGGGAGGCAAATTATGATTATTCCAATTACCATAAGCTGCACCATTTGCCCTTAGAGAGATAGGATGACTGAATGTTGCTGGGGCGTCCTCTAGCATACAAGTGGGAGGTTTAGGCTGGCAACTTCAAAGATCGCTTGAGGGATCAACACGATGATAGCGAAAATGGTCTTCAGAAGCAGCTCGTAAACTCTTCATATCCCTTAATCCCTGTAGGACAGATACATTCTGTGCTCCAAAAGGCAACTGCAGTGAAGGATTTGGAAACCCTAAAAACTTGCTAAGAGCGTTCCCCACACCCAATAATATATGCTTGAAATTGGCGACTTTGTCCCTCAAAGTGCAGATTATGCCAACTGCTTCATTGAGGGTAGAAGTGTTCCAGATAAAAGGAATAGGAAGGGGAGAGGGGATGGGGAAATATTCTGTGTGCGAGTAACTGTGGAAAGATCCTCTTGCAGGTTGTATCTATTAGAGCATTCAATATTAATATGAACTTGAGTGTTCCCCTTGCGTCAGAGGTAGAATTAGCATTTTCTTGGGAATCTAAAATGAGTGGTTGCGCCTTGCTATGAGGGGAATCAGCTATAGTTGAGCTCTTGAGACCATCGAATTCATCTTGAAAATTTCAGGAACCTTCGCCCCTTTGACGGCTTTCTCGTCATTCGGGGCAATTTTTAGGTTTCAACCTGGCGAGAGCACGAAGTGCTCCGCCCAGGTCGAAAACTTTTGTCAACAGTATGGATGTTCGGCACCACCTCTGTTTCCCATTGGCTAGCACCATAAATGGACGCTAGCCATTGGCAAACAGAGGCGTCCGTCATCCTGCGAGGCGACTCGTGGGCGTTACTGGGATGTTTTTCTCATCCGGCCCCTTTTGTCTCGTCAGTGCGGCGGTGAACGGGGTTTATTTTTTTTGCTCCTCGAGGTTTGTTTTGGCCATTCCGCGGCCGGAGGAAGTCCAGGTGAGGGCATTTTTTAATTCGGTCTCACTTCGCACTGTCTTTCTGGGCGGGAGTATCTTGCGAGATAAAAGGTTTTTCGGGTTCGATTACGGTTCCTCCCTCAGCTTCTACAGCTGCATGTTCTAAATTCAGTGGGTTTCGGACGCCCCGCGAGTCCTGCGTGTTTAGCAGGTAGCGTAGGAAGAAAAAAAGGCTCTTGTCGTAAGTTAGCTGTGGTGGTGATTTGTGCGTTAATGTTAATTTGTGGCCCATTTTATACACGATTCATTACCTGAAGTAGGACTACTTTATTTTTGCCAAAAATGTTGATCGTTCTAAAGTTGTTTTGATTTGAACTTTCCACCTTTCAGAATGCCCCGGCTCCATTGACACATTCGTTGCCCTCGGTCTTTGCACATTGGCCCGCTCTGGTGATGCCAGGGCGTGTTGGCCTGTTTGCCACGTGAAAGGGCACACTCGCAGGTTCCTGCTCGGTATTTGCTTGCGACTTTGGGCCAGGGCGTGCCTTTTGTTATGCAGAGCACAATACATCGACCAGCAGTAGCTATTTATTGCAGGCGCCATTTGCCCCGAAGCACTCTATTATTTAAGAAGTGTTGGCGTGTCAGGGGCGTCGGCGTCCAGTCGGGCTCTCCCCTTACAGAAAATGGTGAAGCTGGAGGCGGTGGCGCGACCCCCTCCTGTAGTATTTGCATGTGAAGGTGCGGCCTAATCAGAGTGCGCACAGATAGTTGGGGGGTGGGGGCGTGTTGTGATGCCTGGGCGTCCCCCCAAAATCCCCAGTTTACAACTCTTGGAAGGAAGACTGTTTGGTCTGGTTTGTGCCTGCCGCACCCTGCAGACACTGGGCGGGGAACCATCTGCCTATTCCACACTTCATTTTAATTAACGCTCCCCGGGATATTCAGGCGCACTCACTCCCATTGCTGCTCTGACCACAGCGCACAAGTTAACTGTTGAAGTGCCAGTGCGCCACTGGTCGGCCAATCATTCGGACACCCGGTGCCCATGTCCTCTGAACTTCAAAGAGTATCTGACTGGATCACAATATCAGTAAAGTCATGACTCGGTGATCTGCTCAATACAGCCTTCGTGCCATTACCATTCTCCAACACACACCTCCACAAATGGGACGGACCAAGTATCCGGGGATACACTTTCTGCACTTGTGGAAGAAATAGGCTGTAGATTGCGCTGCCCATTTACTTAAAATACAGTTCTCTTTTTGAATCGGGATAACACAATGTATACCAAGCCAGCGATCCGTAGGCTGTTACCATTCGCTAGCAATCCTTGACCTGGTAAGCGTAAGCCAAACACCCCTACCCGAACTACTCACCTGTTGGTCACATGTAACCTATTTACCCTTCAGCTACCCTTCGCTCCCCACCCACAACCTTCCATCTGAACATTTGGCACCTGCAGTTAAGGCGTGGCCTTGCCCGCTGGTTCTGGGACATGAATGTGACGAGCCCTGTGAGTAGCTCCACAGATTCCATTTTCACTGATTTTGTTTAATGCTTCGAGGCAGACCTGAACCCTTCTTTAACTAAGCACAGACAGGAGGGGCCTGGCACCTTCTTTAAACAGCAGTCTGGATGGGCCTGGCCAGGGCTTTAAGTGGGATGAAAAAGCTGGGGGGGGGGTCTCTCAAAGGGGCGTGGTCAATGTAATTAAGGGCGTGTCTTAAAACCACATAGGTGAAAAAATCTGTGCTTAGCATAGTGTGCCGCCAGACTTGTATTTTGCTGTTTCTGTCATTGCATCCAGATATATGGTACAAGTAATATTATACCTACAACAAGTCTATTGCTGTCTGCTGAGCTCATCCGTAGGGTACCATAAGTCTCAGATTTGCAAGAGATTAAGCTAATGGCAATGTAAATGACAATGCCATCTATTTTGCTATTCTCAAAACAAACACATAAATTCAAATTTTGACATTTACAATGCCAATAGCTCCAACTTTTCCAAAGTCGAAACCATTGCATTGAAAATGCTTGTTTAATATGGTCTCCATCTCTTCAATTAAGGTATCAATCTCACTTTCCACACATTTTGCTGCCACATGCTTTTGAGTGTTCTGTAGTTTTGATTGGGCAGCCGCACCCGCATGACTCTGTAGTACCTTCCGCTTTCCCATTCTTGAGTCACAGCAAGAGTATAGAATATTTAGGGGCTACTGTACCTTCAGTTTCCAAGAGCAAAGCAACTGTAAAGACCAAAAATCCACACCCAAGGAGGGTGGCCCTGCCCTGGCTCCTCATGGCGCTGATGGACGCAGGATGGGCCTGCCCTTGGCGAGCAACCCACGATGCAACAGTGAAGGGCTGTTTATGTACACCCAATGGCATGATGAAGAGGCTCGCTTCCTGGTAAGATTATGCAGTGTGGGACCTGACTTCCCTGTAAAGCGCTTCCAGCGCTGCAGCTGTAAAGGGCTGTTTATGTACGCCTAATAGCACATTGAAGAGAGCCCTGCCTCCAGGCAAGATGATGTAGTCTGAGTCCTGGAGTCCCTGTAAAGTGCATCCCCTACAAGTGGGTGCAGAGAGTGACTGTACCTCCCTACATGTGGATTTCTGAGTGGGGCCTCCCAGTCAGGGGTGCCCTCAAGGGAGCACTAACTGTCTGCCACCTCTTTGTGGTGTGCACTCAGAGACAGATTTACTTATGTTTAACAGACCCCACAGCAACCTAAATTGTTTTGCTACATGTGTCAAAGGAAGAGAGCAGATCAACTAAGATATGGTGCTGTTTCTCTCTCCTTTTGAGTTAGTGTGCTTTAGGCAGCCTTGCCCCACACAAAAAGCCATGCACCATAGTAGAAGGGTGTGTGTGTGATGTGTAGGATAAGCTTTGTATTAGGACTAGGAAAGCTTCTTTTCTTTAACCCCTTCACTGCGGGGTGTTTTTCCCCCGTTGTGCGGGGGTAGGGGGGCCCCGCACGGCGCCGCTGTGCTTGTGACGAGCTCAGCTCGTCATGAGGCTCAGTGGAGCTGCACTTATGACGAGCTGAGCTCGTCACAGCCACATCCGTTTTGGAACATTCAGCACAGCGAGGAAATTATTCCCACGTGCGAACGTTCCAACGGCCGTGACGAGCTCAGCTCGTCATGAGTTCAGTTCAACCGTGCCTCATGACGAGCTGAGCTCGTCATGAGCACTCAATGGGTTAACATTATAGCTGCCTCACAGAGGCGTAAGTCTTCAGCACAAAACCCTGTCTACCTTTCTCAAAAGAAAGGGCTTTGGTCAGTATCCATGGGTGGTTATTTGGGAACTTCTTTTACCAGCCAAAAGATGACCTCTTGATGCAAAGTAACACAAAAGTTACTTTGGGCCTACTTTCCATGCAAATCAAGATTTGCAGTGGAAAGTAAATCTCAATCCAAGCCTTTGGGCTAGTTTTCGTCCCTTTTGGTGACACTGCACCAGCTCAAAGGCTTGCTAAATCTAGCCCTCAGTGTGCCCACTGTCGGCCTATTTTGGTTCAGCACCCTAGTCCATAATATGACCCACGTGCAGAGGCAAAGTATTTCCCTTATTTGTATAGTGCTGTGCCCCCCACACATGTGAGGTAATTCATCCTTAAGATAGCGCTGGCATAATCTGAATTACCGAAGGTCTGCAGACCCTTCTGTTTAATTATTTTATTTATTTAAAAAGCTTCATTTGGCGCAAACATGACCCATGGGATATCAGAGCGCTTTCCAATTGAGCAAAAAACAGAAGGCATGTAGAGCAGACAACAAGGTAAACGAAAAGGTACAAGAAGGAGTAACTCTTGGCCAACAGAACAAAATACAATCATAAGAGTCAAATAATACCCAAGGGTGAGGGAAACATGTCATACATATCGGGCCTGGAGAGAGGAGGATGTAGGGTAATATAACCCTTTACAATTGTGCAAGAAAGAGGAATCCTAAGGAGCCAGCGACAAGGCAGTCCCGAAAGGTACAAGAGGTAGTAACTCTTACCCAGATCAAAATACAATCGCAAAAGTCAAATAGTAAACAAGGGTGAGAAGAGTGTGTCATAGTGTGCCTGGAAAGCAGGGGTTCAAGGGCAGAAGCTTGTTCATCAATAGCACTTTAACTTCCTTTTTGAAAGATGCCCTCAAGGGGTTCAATCTGATTTTAGGGGGCAGGGAATTCCAGATTCTAAGTGCGATACCCAAGAAAGCTCGATTGTAAGTTTTCTTTTTACTGACTTTCTGTGGCTTCAGCAGTAAGGTGCTGGCATTTCTAGAGGATCTGGAGTCACCGGATAGCTCGAGTTTTTGTGCGAGGTATATCGGGATGTTGAAGAATAAGGCTTTATGGGTCATGAAAGACAATTTTTGGGTGTATCCTTGCTTCATATGGGAGCTAGTTTAGGGATTTCACCTCATGGGTGATATGGTTGTTTCTTTTAGAACCGGTGATGAGCCTTCCAGCAGAATTAAGAGAGGCCCTTAGTGGAGCCATCTTAGATCTGGGAAGGCCACAGAGGGTTGTGCATGCATAATCCAACTTGGAATTCACCTAGGCATGCATGGCAGACCAGAAGTTATTGGGGGGGAGGAAAGGTTTTATTTTCTTTAAGATGCTCATTTGGAAGTTCGCTCCTTTGGTGAGTGTACTGATGTGCTTCTGCATGTTCCAACTCTTATCTAGCAATATACCCAGTGAGCCTATGGAGTCAATGATGTGTGGTTTGTAATTAAGAGCTGTTAGTTGATTCATCCATTCTTCGTTGGCTGGTGACTGTTTGGGTGGGGCGTTTAAGATCAATTCCATTTAAAAACATTTAATTTAATTTGATTAACAGTCAGCCAATTTTGGGTTTTCTGTAGAATTGTGTTTAAAGCAACGTGATGTCCTCAGGGGAGGAGTGTTTGAGTAGGATTTGCGCATTGGAAAAACATAAACTAGGGGCTTGGTGCCAAGACTGATTCCAGACACCCCTGAAGGATGTTTGCCCTATTGACCAGCTAGCTTACAGTACCACCGTAAGCCCCCCCCACCCCAACCTACCCCCACCCCAACCTACCAAGGAGCGAATAATTTCTGGCAACCACTAAACATGACAGCTCTGACCCCTCAGGGATCGTGGAAACCGTGCAGAACCTTTCGCTCAGTCACTCGTGCTCCCATATTCTAAGAGGAGAATACAGAGAATACACAGTGGGACGTTTTCTAAATAGTTATTGAACCAACGTTATTCTTGTACAGAATACATGTGCTGAAATGATTAATAGACATGCGTAGATACAAGTGATTCCAAGCTAAAGTGTGAATAGTAGATATAGTTCTACCATGGTGCTAAAACAATGTATATATGCTGGCATATAACAGAAGACAGTAATCAAAAGTTCTCCTACCATGCGTAACGTACTATAAGTGTACCTAGAGTGTGTGTAGGTGTAGAGCCAAGAATCACCGCAAGGGACGATCCAACCCCATTTTTTGATGGGAGAGAATGAAGGACCCCATCTTGGTCACAAACTGGATACCGCTCACGAGATGTCAGCCTGATGTGTGGTGAATTCTCAGCATGCAAGGACACTCGTGTCAGCTGAAGGGCCTCCTCTGCTAATCTATTGGGATTCTCATCTTTTATAACAGAAAGCTGCCTTGCGATGTGCATATAGATTTGGGATGTTATGAATATGTGGATAGCCCTGTCGCCCCGCAAATGAAGATAGAGATGACATTTTGTACATAGTGCGAAAAGAGACCTTGTACATGGAGTTCAGGGCATTGTGATACTGGAAGCTAGATGTGTAAAAACACGTTTAGTTTAAGGGAAACAAATCCAACATTGGCACACATGCAAATATGTGCAGAAGCTACTGCTGAAAAAATAGGACAATGTAAGAAATAAGCTTCTTCCCTACATGGGCCTAACTCGGGAATACAACAGGAGACTTTTAGGTACAGTTGGGTGTCGCCAGCATACATGTGATAATGGATGCTGGATAGTTTCAAAATTTCAGTTAAAGGCTGCATATAGAAGTTGAAGAAAGTGGTTGAGAGTGTGGACCCCTGTGGTACCCCTAGAATGACTAGTGAGAGATTGGACAGGGACTGTTTAACCTTAAATCTTTGAGTTCTATTGTGGAGAAATCAGGCGAACCAATTTAGGATGGGCCCTGAAAGCCCCATCCTATTTTCCAATTGGTTTAGTCGGCTGTCATGTTTTACCGTGCCCCATGCACACAGAAAGCTGGTGCGCACTCCCATTGCAACCTGTGGGCATTTCATGTAATACAGCCCCTGCAAAGCAATACGAGTAACTGTAGACCCTATTTATAGTGAAACAGTTTCACTGAATGGAACTCCACCCAGTAGAGGGTTGGATGCAAACTGTAAATGAATGCCTTTGAGAGAGACAGAATGAAGCAAGAGTAACACAATGCATGTTAATTGTGGTGTTAATTTGGTATCACACTGTATTTCATCGTGGTCTCTTTTGATATCATTTATGAGTAGGTAGGGAAATAGTCAGATAGGATGTGTATGATGGTGTCATTATTGTGTTGAGTGAATGCTAATACAAAGTGATCTCACTACTGTGCATTGATATCCGCTCTCTAAATTCCCTATGGAGTGACAATCTTTCACTACATGTTCAGTGGCCTTGGGCTGCATTGGAGAACCTCAATCAATAAAACCGAGTTAAGGCATTAAAATAGCTCCTTCCTGGAGAGGGCAATTCAGCTGGGAGGACATCCATTAAAGCTGCTCCCTGGCTGTGGCGTAACCCAATAGTTGTGCAATCATTCTTCTTTTTTCTCCATTCACTTGCAGGCTAGATGAGAACTTAATGTGTTTTCAATTCTAATTCATTACCTGTTTATCACTGATTCGTTAATATATTCCAAAACCATTGTTTGTAAGTAGTATCAGAAGTGCAGTTCACATCTGTGTTGCAATTGGTCATTGCTCGGAATTGCTGAGTGCCGCATATCCTATTTCCTTTGCTTATAATTTGGCATGCTCAGGAGCACTGCGCTCGTAGGTCCCTTCTCTGGGGTGTGATTATCGAAGCTTAACCACACCCTGTTCCGCTGCTCTTTATAAACAGGTTCCGCTGTGCTTTATGAACAGGTATTCCTAAGAAGCAGCAGTAAGTGTACTGCAGTTCCTGGTATTAGTGATAGAATTCAACGTATTTTAATCCTCTGTAGCGCTTTGACACATGCAAACTCTTCCACTCAATGAGCCTAGAGAGCAGCAAAACACAAACACAACCATGAAACTATGGATCATTTATGATGAAAAATTCCATACACAGTTTTAAAGTATAAATAACCATTGCATACCTTCTCCTAGATCTCTCCTGTCCCTACACCCTTACTTTCTCCTTTATCACCCCCTTATTTCATATTCATATGCTGGGGTAGATTTATAGAGAAGATATGTTTATGTGTACAATGTGCCTAGAGGCAGGAACGCTTCATTACAAAGTGCTCCGGAAATGTTCTCTCACCTCTGGAAGAGGTTAGGCCGCCACCAGCACTAGTTACACAGCCAGTCTTTGAGAACTCTGCGGAACACTACACTCCCTTATTGGGTTGGTTTGGATCCCACTTTTATGTACATTTGCAGATGGGAGATGTGGTTTAGGTTGGTTCTCTTTCAAGTGCCAATTTCCGGCTGTTCTTCAGACACAGCCTTTATACAAGGTGATGGCACTCACATTAAGTAGCAATGGGACCCTTCTCAAGCAAGAGTGTTCAGAAGAAGGGCACATTGCAGTGTGAGACGTCTACACTTTAGTCTCATCAGACTTCCTGTAGAAACAATCAAGGTCAAACAAAAGAGCAGGCACTGCCTAAAAACCTCTTAACCTTAAACAGCAAATAAAAAAGCAGTACCACCCCTCAGCTTAGCCACATACCAGATGGCTGTTATTCAGGAAGAATTAATCAGCAGTCATTTGCTAGCAAAGTCCGTGCTGAATTTGTACAGGCAGTCTTTTTCCATTCTCCCTGGTTACAGTGTATTGATTTCCACTCTCTAGCACAGGAAAGCAGGCAAAACATTTCCACTGTCTAGGAAGCTTTCCCCATAATTTAGCTTGTGCCATGCGAAACCAAAAGTGTACAGAATATGTGGCCTTAGCCCTAATGTGCAGACTCCTACCACATACACACACCCCTTCTACCGTACATGTGGTGCACATTTACTGCACATAATCAATCAATCAATCAATCAATCAGAGCATTTGTATAGCGCACTACTCACCCGGAGGGTCTCAAGGCGCTGGGGGGGGGGGGTTCCGCTACTGCTCGAACAGCCAGGTCTTGAGCTGCTTCCTGAAGGCGAGGTGGTCCTGGGTCAGGCGGAGGTGGGTCGGAAGGGAGTTCCAAGTCTTGGCGGCCAGGTAGGAGAAGGACCTTCCTCCTGTGGTGGTTCTTCGGATGCGGGGGACGGCGGCGAGGGCGTGGCTTGTCGATCGAAGCTGGCGCGTGGGAGCGTAGAAGTTGAGGCGGCTGTTGAGGTATCCTGGTCCTTGGTTGTGTAGGGCTTTGTGTGCGTGGGTGAGGAGCCGGAAGGTGATTCTCTTGTTGACCGGGAGCCAGTGCAGGTCTCTCAGATGTCCGGAGATGTGGCTGCGGCGGGGGATGTCCAGGATGAGTCGTGCTGAGGTGTTCTGGATCCGCTGGAGTCTCTTCTGGAGTTTGGCGGTGGTTCCGGCGTAGAGAGAGTTGCCGTAGTCCAGACGGCTGGTGACGAGGGCCTGGGTGACCGTCTTCCTGGTCTCGGTGGGGATCCATCGGAAGATCTTGCGTAGCACTCCCAGGATGTTGAAGCACGACGAGGAGACAGCGTTGACTTGTCTGGTCATGGAGAGGGAGGAGTCCAGGATGAAGCCCAGGTTGCGTGCGTGGTCAGTTGGTTTGGGTGCGCTGCCCAGGGCGGGGGGCCACCAGGAGTCGTCCCAGGCGGAGGGGGAGGATCCCAGGATGAGGACTTCCGTCTTGTCCGAGTTCAGTTTCAGGCGGCTGTTCGACATCCATTTGGCTACGTCTGTCATCCCTTCGTGCAGGTTGGCTCTGGCGGTGGCGGGGTCGTTAGTGAGGGAGAGGATCAGCTGGGTGTCGTCGGCGTAGGAGATAATGTTCAGGTGGTGCTGGCGTGCGATGGCTGCGAGGGGGCTCATGTAGACGTTGAAGAGAGTTGGGCTGAGCGAGGAGCCTTGAGGAACGCCGCAGATGACTTCGGTGGCCTCCGATCTGAACGGGGGGAGGCGGACTCTCTGTGTCCTTCCGGTGAGGAAGGAGGTGATCCACTCCAGTGCCTTCTCCTGGATTCCGACGTTGCTGAGGCGCTGTACTAGGGTACGGTGGCAGACAGTGTCGAAGGCCGCGGAGAGGTCCAGGAGGATGAGGGCCGCTGTTTCTCCGTTGTCGAGCAGGGCTCGGATGTCATCTGTAGCTGCGATCAGGGCGGTCTCGGTGCTGTGGTTGGCCCGGAAGCCAGACTGCGAGGGGTCGAGGGAGCCGTTCGTCTCGAGGAAGGCGGCCAGTTGCTTGTTGACGGTCTTCTCGATCACTTTGGCCAGAAACGGGAGCAGCGAGATGGGGCGGTAATTCTTGAGGTCGGTTGGGTCTGCTGATGGTTTCTTGAGTAGAGCGCTGAGTTTGGCGTGCTTCCAGCTCTCCGGGAAGGTGGCGATGTCGAAGGAGGTGTTGATGATGTCCCGCAGGTGGGGTGCGATGACAGCGTCGGCCTTGTTGAAGACATGGTGAGGGCAGGGGTCAGTCGGAGATCCGGAGTGGATGGAGTTCATCGTGCGGATGGTGTCTTCGGTGCTGATCGGGGTCCAGGCGCGGAGGGTGGTGGTGGGGGGCGGTGGTTCGGTCGTGGCGTGCGTTGGTTGAGTGCTGAAGCTGTTGTGTATGTCCGCGATCTTGTTGTGGAAGTAGGAGGCGAGGGAGTTGCAGAGGTCTTGCGAAGGGGTGATGTCGTTGTTTCCGGCGTTGGGGTTGGAGAGCTCTTTCACGATGTTGAAGAGTTCCTTGCTGTTGTGTGCGTTGTTGTCCAGTCGTTCCTTGAATGCGGTTTTCTTGGTGGCGCGGATCAGCTGGTGGTGTTTTCGGGTGGCGAGCTTGAGGGCAGTCATGTTGTCCGGTGTTGGGTCTCTGCGCCAGGTTTTCTCGAGTGCTCTGCAGTTCTTCTTGGAGCTCTTGAGTTCGTCGTTAAACCATGGGGCTTTCTTGCTGCCGGGTCTGCTCGGCGGGGTCTTCAGCGGGGCGAGGTCGTCTGCGCAGTCGCTGATCCATTTCGTGAGGTTGGTGGCTGCTTGGCTGGGGTTCGTTGTGCTGGTGGGAGGGTTCTTGCTCAAGGACGTAGTGAGCTGGTCTGCAGTGATCTTGTTCCAGCTTCTGCGGGGAGCCTGTTGCTGGTGATGGTGGAGCGTGGTCCTTCTGTAGCTGAAGTGGACGCAGCTGTGGTCCGTCCATTGGAGTCCCGTGGCGTGGCTGAAGGCGATGTCCTTGCTGGAAGAGAAGATCGGGTCGAGTGTGTGTCCGGCGTAGTGGGTGGGGGTGGTCACCAGTTGCTTGAGTCCGAGGTTGGCGAGGTTGTCCAGCAGGGTGGTGGTGTTGCGGTCGTTGTTGTTCTCCAGGTGGAAGTTGAGGTCTCCGAGGAGGATGTAGTCGGCTGAGGGGAGGGCGAGCGGGCTGACGAAGTCGGCGATGTCCTCGCTGAATTGTGTGCGTGGTCCCGGGGGTCTGTAGATGAGGGTGCCTCTGAGGGTGGTCTTGGGGTTGACGTGGATCTGGAAGTGCAGGTGTTCGGCGGGTGCGAGGTTGTCGTCGGTGTTGGTCGTGATGCGGATGGTGTTCCTGTGGATGATGGCGATGCCTCCTCCTGTCTGGTGTCTGTGGTGTCGAGCAGGTTCCAGAGCTCGACGGCGTGTCTGTGGACGGAGCGGGTGTTGAGCAGGATGCACTTCAGGTGGGTGCTGCTGGAGTTCGGCTTGGTGGGTGCTGATGTAGCGTGGGTCCGGTCGCAGGTGAACTTGCAGGAGTGGCAGCTGAAGGGTCCGTGGGTGCGTCTCGGTGTGGCTCGGTAGCAGCCCGGGGTTCGGCCGGTGTTGAGAGCGTTGAGTTCGGTGGAGTTGTAGGTTCGTCTGGTCGGCTTCCGACGGTGGGGGCCAGGGGTCCTGGCACTGGGCGCGGTCCAGGCGCGGACGGGCGCAGACGGGCTTACCTTTGGCGCACCTTCGGCGCTCAATCGGTGCTCCCGCTGCGCGCGTCCGCTGCGCGGTCGCTCAGGGGGCGTCATAAGAAGGGGGATGGGAGGGCGGGTCTGCTGGGCTGGGCGAGCGTCTGGGCCAATGGGCCGGTGGTGGGCGGGGCCGCAGGGGGCCAGCGGCGGGAAAAGTGGCGAGCGGGCGGCTCAGCTGTGGCTGGGCCGCTCAGGGGTGCTGGGGGGCGGCGGTGGCGGCAGGCAGGCAGGAGGCTGGCAAGGAGGCTGGCTAGCAGGAACGGCAGGCGAGTGAGCAAGGGGGTGACCCGGCCTCGAGAGGCACAGTGGTCACTCCCGCGGCACACAGGCACTCCCCTTAAGAAGGGGGACGGGAGGGCGGGTCTGCTGGGCTGGGCGAGCGTCTGGGCCAATGGGCCGGTGGTGGGCGGGGCCGCAGGGGGCCAGCGGCAAGAAAAGTGGCGAGCGGGCGGCTCAGCTGTGGCTGGGCCGCTCGGGGGTGCTGGGGGGGCGGCGGTGGCGGCAGGCAGGCAGGAGGCTGGCAAGGAGGCTGGCTAGCAGGAACGGCAGGCGAGTGAGCAAGGGGGTGACCCGGCCTCGAGAGGCACATACATGCCCTTAACACATACACGCCCTTAACACATACACGGAATGTTAGTGCAAGGTGCTGAAGGGCACATAACAGTAGTTCTTTGCAAGAGAGGGGTCGTTATAATGCACTCTCTGCAACACGGAGGAAAGGTCTGGCCACACTAAAGAGCCACAGAACAGTAGCAGCCCCCACCACTTTCTGCGATGGACTCAGGAAATGAACAGTAGTCCCGTGTACACTATGACAACACTCTTGGTGTGACCCTTCAAATCACAGAACAGATTCCTGACTTTGCATTCCCAGGCACAAGTCTAGGCATTTATGCACTGGACATATTAATGTGATGCCAGGGTCAGAAGAAAAAAGTCAGGATACCAATGTGACAGGCCTCGGGCATTCAGGCAGGAGTATATGCCCATTTCTCATGCAGGAGAGGTTTATGTCCCAACAGCGCTTTATTCCACACTTCTGCTATTTCTAAGAGCTGTAAATGACCGATGTTACTAGTACCCAAATAAATGTCATCATTTTATCCACCTCACATGATGGGGGGTGGAGTCAAACTTGTGACTTGCAGATCACCAGCAGATTTTGTGTTTCATACATTTCCTTCTGTGATTTTTTTTTAGCTGGGCGAAAATACCCTTTTTAAAGTGGATTGTGCAAAGACATTTTCCTGAGTAAATCTGAGCAAGTAATGATGTGTTATTCAACTATTTGTCATTTAAAGTATAGCTCTCAACTCATTTAAATGACTTGCTTTTATAAAGTAAGTGTTTCACTTTGCACTGTGCCCATGTACAAATTCCTATATAAGGTATGAGCATCATTGTCACCAAATTTATCTTGGTTTCTGGAAATCGCATAGCTTATTTTAGCATTTTTCATGGGGTTAAATGACAGATGTAACTCGAGAAAATGTTTATGAACTCGCAAAAATAGTTAAATAACCAATGAAACCTATATTTTCCAGAATCTTTGAGATTCGAACCTAAACTGTTTGCAATATCATTAGATACTACACCTGAGAAATAGAATGTTTAGATACTGGACTAGTAGGAGGTTGTACGATTCAGTGGCGACTGGTGACTTTTGAATGTGGCGGGCATGCACATAAACATTAAAAATGCTTATAATTGATGGTAAATATTTGATAAATAGAATGTGCCCCACTCGTCTCTGTGCTACAAATTGAATTCTGCAATGCAGAGGTGATGGGGGCACATTCTATTTATAAAGCATTTACCATCCATGATACTGGCAATAATTAACATAATCAAACCTGGACATCTGGATTTACCACACGTTCAGGTTGCAAATACAAACCAGTAATCTGAGGCCACATTTTCCCGCATCGCGCTGCCTGCCTCTAAACATGTGCATGCGGATCCCACAGAAAGCCCAAAGCATCCTAGCCAATCCAAGCACTGCTTTCCTGATGCTTACAATAATAAACAGCATAAGAGCAGGGCCAGGATTGGCTAGGTCAGGCAAACACTGTGCTCCATCGGAGACTGATGGATGTGTCTCTTCTGTTGAAACTCCCTAGTAGCATTAGTTCTGAAGTCTGAACTGCGCATGTTAGGCTGACCAGGGCAAAAACACCAGCCAAACTGATGTGTGCAGTTCAATTAACAGCTCCAGGTTGTCGCAATCAATCTGGGAGAAAGAATGCTGTAGCCCCAACCCTAAAGGGGAAAAAAATGAACTGCAGTACGGTAGAAGTAAATTAGGAGACCATAATGAGTGTCTCAGGTTTATGGGATTGCAGTAGGGGTCAACATCCCTGCGCCTATTTATAGAAAAGCCCCTGGCACCATTGTCCTGAGAAAGTGGTAGATAAAAGTGAGGACAGTGGTGTGCTGAGTAGATAGTTTATCTAGATCCAAGCAGTTGGAATTCTACATCTTAGCCGTATACACTTGCGATGTTTTGAGGTCTCGATCCTTCATCATAGACTTATTTTGATTAGTTACGTGTTCAAATGTTTCTTGCTATTTTGAGGATTAGCAAATGTGTGGTAAGAACGTTGCATGTACAAAGTGTAGAAAAGACTTTTATGAAATTAGATAGTGTCCCATGTTGCTGTATTCTCAAATATTAGAATCACACTCCAGATAACACTATTAGTTACAAATGGTAAGTTTATCCTCCTGTATGTCCATGTCTGAAATGTCATGCACATTTTTAAATTAAAATGAATATGAACTGCATTTAAAGTAAAATTGCACACTTGCATAAACTCTGCTGTGTAAAAAATTGAATATTTGTGAACAGCTCAGAAGCAGGCGGAGCCCAGTGAAAAGTGCTCACATGCGCATCTTCACTCACATAAGTAACAGCAGATTTTGTTTTAGGCGCAGCTGGCATTGGACATCAGATGGCTCACATTTGAATGCACAAAATTAAATTGAATTTCCAGGAATAATCCTCTATATTTATGGTTGCTAGTAAAGCCAAATTGAAATTCCGCTAATAAATATCAGTGATAGTTAGCCTGGGTCAGTCCTTCAGATGACGAGATGCTCCTCTCTATTAAATAGATACATTTTGCCAAGTTTAAAAAAAGATCAGGGATCTTTGGTCTGGCTTATAATGTCAGTTTTTAGTTAGAAAAAATAAGTGTGACTATTTCAAGCAACATCCATTGTTATTACAAGACCTTTCAGCCTTAGGGTGGTCTTCCTTCAAACTTTTTACCTTACTCCTCCATTTTAGATGATCTTGTTTTTATTGGCCTTAGGACTCTGTGCACTGTACCAATGCTTAGTCCTACAGATAATTAGATGCTCTTCTCTATCAAATAGCTCTATTTTGCCATGTTTTAAATACATTTGGGATCTTTGGTTTGGCTTATAATGAAGGTCAGTTTTTCCTTAGAAGAAAACAGCTGTAATTATTTCAAGCAACATCTAGGGCCTCATTATAATGTCGGTTGGATCGGTTGCGGTCCGGCCAGCATCTGGTGCTGCGGTCCGACAGCCGCATTATGATGTGCGGCTGTCAGAGGCACTGGGCAGAGGGACCGACCAACACTTTCGATGGGTTCAAGGAGCTCGTCCAACCATCGGAACGTAATACCCTGCAATGGGGATTATGATGTCCCTTTCAGACATCCTTCTTATGGCGGTCCAACCGCCATAGAAAGGTTGTCGGAAATGGGCTTCGGGCCCCTACCAGGACCTCCGTACACCCAAGGCCTCTGCTATGAGGCCTTGCGGCACCCATGGTGCCGCTCCAAACATCCATACCCCGTGTTACAGGCAGCAATTGGTGCCTGGCACATGGTGCATGGAAACCTGAAAACATAAATTTTTCCAATGCGTCTTGTGCTGCAGTCCTTTTCCAGCCGCAACAGAAGCCGCAATGGAAAAATGGATGTTTCCAACTGCAACCTGGGCGATCACATACTAATTTGTCAGATGGAACCGCTGACTACTAGTCAGGTGGTTTCTATTCCGAAACTATGTTGGTCGGATGCGCGTCCGACTGTCACTGTAATAAGGCCCCTAGTGTTATTGTTAGACTTGTCAAACTTAGAGTGGTATTCCCCCAAACCTACTCCTCCATTTTTGCGGATCCCATTTTTGTTAGCCTTGTGCACTTTACCACTGCTAAACAGTGCCAACATGTGAATACTCACTCCCTAAAACATGGTACCGCTGACTTACTTCCAATAGGCACATTTAATTTATTTGTTAGTCCCAAATAAAGTGGTACCATCTGTACCCAGGGCCTGTAACTTAAATATTATTGGTGGGCCTGCAACACCTATAGGACCGCCTTCTTTAGTAGCCTTTCAAAAATGTCTCAGGCCTGCCAATGCAGCCAGTTTAAACTGCCATTTCAACCTGGCAAAATATACCTTTTGCCAGACCTAACCCTTCCCTTTAAATACAGACCAGACACCCCTAGGGTAGGCCCTAAATAGGCCATAGGGCAGGGTGAAGTGTATTTAAAAAGTTGGACGTGTACATTTCAAATTTACTTCTCCTAATAGTGAAAAAAACGTATGACATTTAGTAAGTACATGATATTCGTAACAGTATTTCTGAAGTTGGGATTAATGTTGTGGATCTCTAGATGTGATAAAAAGTCGTTCCACTGCTGCAATCTGTGTCTCCAATTCATTCAGGTGGGAATAAAAAGATTTGTTTTCGTGTGCCATAATAGAAATTGAAACTCCACAGATGAAAGCTTTAAAAGCATCCCAATGTATGATTTTGGAGGTTTCACAAGAATTATTAATAAAAAAATAATCAGAATTGGCTGAGGTTATTTTTTTAGCATTGGTGGGGTTAAGAACTATTTCCGAGTTCATTTTCCATCTTTTATTAGGAATTTGGGGATCAGAAATAGATAAAGAAAAAGAGATTAAAGCATGGTCTGAAACGGTAATAGGGTAAATAACTGATTCACTAATCACGTGACATAAATTACGTGAAGATAATAAATAATCAATTCTAGAAAAAGAAGAATGAGCATTAGAATAAAAAGTAAAATCTTTGTCTGTAGGGTGTTCCAATCTCCAAAAATCTACCAATTTGGTAGCGGAAAGAAAAGATTTCAAAGCATTGAAAGCCTTGTAGGCCGGAACTTAAAAACAGAAGACCGGTCCAACAAAGGATCCCTGATAAGATTAAAATCACCACCCATTATAAGGGACGCATTGCCAATTTTGAGTGTTTCAGTAGAGACATAGGACCAAAAGGCAGGGTCATCAGAGGTAGGGGCATAAAAATTAACCACATTTTAAGTAACTTTATCAATAAGAACTTGAGCAGCAACAAATCTACCATCTGCGTCATGGTAATGTGACAACATTTGTGCATGAGCTTTTTGTGAGACAAATATAGCTACTCCAACTTTACGTTTTGCAGCAGGAGATGAAACTATAAGCCCTACCAAACCTTTAGAGATAGTATGAAGTATTTTGTCATTAACATGAGTTTCTTGAAAAAAAACAGATATGAACCTTAGACTTGTGTAAATATTCAAAAAATTTGTGTCGCTTAACTGGGTGTCTAAGACCCTTCACATTTAATGAAGCAACAATGAACTTTTGTGGCCTAGACATACTTTCCTGTAGGGAAGAGAAATAACAGGATAGAAAAAGAGAGAAAGATAGTAGTCCATATAAAAAAGACAAAACAAGACAAACAACCTGAAAGGAGCTCAGTCACCAACGCCTCATACCAATAGAACATTGGAGACGGAGGTACGAAGCAAGAAAACCACCATTAATATGCACCTGCAAAGAAAGTAAATAACAGCCTGCAGTAAGGGGGTAGAAAAATATTATTATTATCAGCCCTCAGAACCAGAAGGTTGAGAGTCCATGAGAACCGAAAATCTTCCTAAATCTGTAGGAGCTGAGAAATACTTAGAAATGTCATTTTTCCAGATGCGCGTGACTGCAGGGGTAAAAATACCAAATTGACGTCGTATTTGAACAGTCTCTTTTGCAAAGTCCTGGTGAATGAAGACTTTGTTTCCTTCGATTAGGAGGGAAGGGATCACTCAGACAGCCTTGAGTATAAGAAGAAGATGATGATGCCTCAGAACTTTGAAAATGATTTGTCGTGGTTTGACTTGATGGGGTTTACGAATTGAAGGTATTCTGTGGGCTTTTTCAATCTCAAAGCGTTCTGGAAAGTTAATATTTAATAGTTTAGGGAGAAGATTTTCCAAGAAAAGATGACAAGTCTGACCTTCGACTCCTTCAGGAACATTAAATATGCATAAATTGTACTGTCTATTTCTGTTTTCCAAGTCAAGTAGGTAACGTTGGAGAGAAGCAACCTGAATAGGAATTGGAGCCATAGCTGTAATGGCTGCAGTATTCTCACGAATCCTAATGTCATTATCAGCAACTCTCATCGATAAGAAAGCCATTTTTCCATCTATATTTTAATATCTAAGTAAATTGTGTCCGTGTTGGTATGGATAGCTTGAATTTCCCCCAAAATGTTTGCCAATGAATCCTCTTGGGAGTTAATAGCGTTGGCTTTAGCAGAAGGAAGTGAGACAGCTTGTTTGCGTTTATTTGGACCCATTTTTGACTCCATACTGGTAAACAGGGAGCAAACAATAGTGAAAGGGACAGGCCAGGTTTCATCTAGGATTACCAAGTGGGTTTTGAGATTGATGAAATACACTTTCCAAATGGAACATGTGCCAGGAAGGGAAAATGTGGTTTTGTACTGTTTGTCTACGTTACCGATAGTAATTGAGGATGGAGGAGTTGAAGAGGAGGAGCATTGGCTTGTGGCGAGTGTGAAGGCACTCACTGAGGGTCGAATATCTCATCTGGAATGGGTACATGCAGACTGTGAGGACGCCACATTGCAGGAGGTTAGGGAGTATGGGGCTGATTCACAGAACTACGACAAAATCCTAAACGTACTACTTTTGGTATTCACAGAAGGCATTTAGTAGTAGTAAAGTTAGTATTTTGTCTTAAGTTATGATTTTCTCTTAAGTTTTGGTCTTAAGACAAAATCCTAAATTAAGACAAAATACTAACTTAAAACAAAATACTAACCTAAGACAAAATCTTGGATGTGAAGGATGCAGGGTGAAGGATGCAGATCCGATTTGTATATTCATAACTGAGAAAGATACTTGTTGTATTACTGTGCACATATATGCATTGATGTTAGTAATGTGCATATATATATATTACCTACTGGCGATTGCCAGTAGGTTGTGCTAGTTAGGACCTGATTTCTATTAAAAAGCTGTTTTTGATTTACCAGTAACTTTTGCACCATTTATCAAAAGTTAGCGAAATTTTAAAAACTAATTTGACGCTCACTTCAGCCCCTGTCATAAGAATGTCAGAGGGATCCGTCAAGTTGGGGCCGAGAAAAAGGGTGGGGGCGTGGTGGGGGGGTCCAAAAATACTTTTTCTCCATGTTATTTTCCATAGGAATCCTTAGACATGTTACAGCCCGAACTGCTGGACGGAATTACACCAAATTTGGCAAAAAGGTAGCTCTTGGTCCAGAAAACACTCTTTTTGTTGAATGGTGTAAATATATTCAGTAGTCTGTGAGAAATTTAAAGAGTTCTCATATATACAACTGTGGCCGCGGTGGATCCTCGACCCCTCCTGATCTCGTGCCTGAGATCTAATTGGCTGCCAACACTTCAAACGAAAAAGTGCTGGCAGTTATCTTGTGACTCGGTTGAATCAAGTCACAAGAAAAAAAGGTTAAAGAAAAAGAAAAAAGGGCAGGGTAGAAATACACTGAGCCCCTAAGCCTGTTCAGGGGATCCCACAAGGATGTCCAGGGCAAACAAAAAGCATTTTTTAAACATTTTCAGCAGGACATCCTCCCCCTACAAGTAGTGTGTCAGGAGTTGCGCTTGCAGAGTAGTGGAGAGAGGGGACGTGGCCTGCTCTCAGCAGTCCTGCTGTATGAGACTTGCTGGAGGTAATAGGAGGGGTAGTTGACCCTCAAGGAAGTCCTCAGGGGCCAACTACCCTTCCCGTTACCTTCAGTAAGTCCCACCACTCAGGGTTGCTGTGAAGTTGTCAGAAGCCACGCCCCCTTTCTCAACCATTCTGCAAATGTGCCTTCCTGTACACTACTAGTTGGGGGATAGAGTCTCCTTGACTCCAGAGGGACCTGGGGGCCAAGAAGCCCTCCTGGTACCCCTGTAAGTCCTACAGAGCGGAATTCCTGAGAGATGGTCGAAGGCCCAGCCCCCTTTCTCCACCACTCTGCAAATAAATGTGACTGCTAGTTAAAAAACCTTAGGAATTCACACAAAGTTACAGGGACATTATAGTTAGAAGTTAGCATTAAAAACGTTAGAAATTCACTGAAAAGAACCATAGGTTACAAGGATGTTTTAGATAGCAAATAGAATTAAAAAATCATAGCAATCCACTACAAAAACAAAGGTTGCAGGGTAGTTATTGTTAGGGTCAGATTCTACTCATAGAAAACCAGAGAAAAACAGCCGTTATAGTTACCTGAGTTAACTATAACTCACGCCCCGCAATGCACTGCTTATTACCTCACATATTGCATTACTCATGACATGCAGTGAGTATTTGAAGTAATGTTTTCAGGTGTCACGGGTCAACCACGGGTTACTGGGCTTAGATCTGAACCTTCTATTACTTGTGACATAGGGCTTATGTTTACTGGTAAAGCGAAAACTGATCCCCGATTACACTGTTCTTGCACTTGACCCTAGAGTGGTGCGGTCGAGAAGTACAAGGCTTACTCATGGAAAGGGTGTTGGGTTAGAGAATCCTATCTCATCAGGCATCAAATAACAATCAATAAATTACTGTCCAGACAGAAATGTAACACATTGCAAAGGTGATACTCCAACTAGCCTGTAATGCAACTTAGCAAGCAGCACAACAACGGTGGCTGGCACGGGTAAGGGCGGTGGGGCAGGGCAGAGCCGGGGGGAGGTGGGAGGAAGGACCCCCACCGCGCTTACATGCACCAGCTGTGACTGCTGCAAAACAACAGTTGATGGACAGAATGCAGAACAATGTCATACATTCACCCCAGTACAGAGATCTGGGCCTAAATCCATCGTTTTTTTGCACTCCACACCACCCAAGTTCAGACATGGCCATATGAAAATCAGCCTTGACACTGTGCCTCATGGGAACAGTCCAGCCCGAACTGCCAAGCCATGTCTTTACTGGACCGGAATCAAGCATCCTAGGACCGGTTTCTGGCTATCAGCCGTCTTCAGCCAGGATAGCTTGACTCCAGTGGTGTAGAGAGCATGGGACTCACGTCTGAGCACATGGCACAGGGTCAAGACTGATTTGCATATGGCTGGGTTCAAACTGGAATGGCATGGTGAGCAAAAAAACGATGGATTTAGGCCCAGATCTCTGTACTAGGGTGAATGTATGACATTGTTCTGCATTCTGTCCATCACTTGTTGTTTTTGCATTTGTCACCCCGAGTGGGACGGGTATGCTCAGACGTGAGTCCCGTGCTCTCCATGCCACTGGAATCAAGCTATCCAGGCTGATGAGGGCTGAAAGCCCGAAACCGGTCCTTGGATGCTTGTTTCCAGTCCAGAGAGGACCTGGCTTGGCAGTTCGGGCTGGACTGTTTCCATGGGGCACAGGGTCAAGACTGATTTGCATATGGCTGGGTTCAAACTGGAATGGCATGGTGAGCAAAAAAACAATGGATTTAGGCCCAGATCTCTGTACTGGGGTGAATGTATGACATTGTTCTACATTCTGTCCATCACTTGTTGTTTTTGCATTTGTCACCCCGAGTGGGACGGGTATGCTCAGACGTGAGTCCCGTGCTCTCTATGCCCCTGGAATCAAGCTATCCAGGCTGATGAGGGCTGAAAGCCCGAAACCGGTCCTTGGATGCTTGTTTCCAGTCCAGGGAGGACCTGGCTTGGCAGTTCGGGCTGGACTGTTCCCATGGGGCACAGGGTCAAGACTGATTTGCATATGGCTGGGTTCAAACTGGAATGGCATGGTGAGCACAAAAATGATGGATTTAGACCCAGATCTCTGTACTGGGGTGAATGTATGAGATTGTTCTGCATTCTGTCCATCACCTGTTGTTTTTGCATTTGTCACCCCGAGTGGGACGGGTATGCTCAGACGTGAGTCCCGTGCTCTCCATGCCACTGGAATCAAGCTATTCAGGCTTATGAGGGCTGAAAGCCTGAAACCGGTCCTTGGATGATTGTATCCAGTCCAGGGAGGACCTGGCTTGGCTGTTCGGGCTGGACTATTCCCATGGGGCACAGGGCCAAGACTGATTTGCATATGGCTGGGTTCAAACTGGAATGGCATGGTGAGCAAAAACACGATGGATTTAGGCCCAGATCTCTGTACTGGGGTGAATGTATGACATTGTTCTGCATTCTGTCCATCTCTTGTTGTTTTTGCATTTGTCACCCCGAGTGGGACGGGTATGCTCAGACGTGAGTCCCGTGCTCTCCATGCCACTGGAATCAAGCTATCCAGGCTGATGAGGGCTGAAAGCCCGAAACCGGTCCTTGGATGCTTGTTTCCAGTCCAGGGAGGACCTGGCTTGGCAGTTCGGGCTGGACTGTTCCCATGGGGCACAGGGTCAAGACTGATTTGCATATGGCTGGGTTCAAACTGGAATGGCATGGTGAGCAAAAAAACAATGGATTTAGGCCCAGATCTCTGTACTGGGGTGAATGTATGACATTGTTCTGCATTCTGTCCATCACTTGTTGTTTTTGCATTTGTCACCCCGAGTGGGACGGGTATGCTCAGACATGAGTCCCGTGCTCTCCATTCCACTGGAATTAAGCTATCTAGGCTGATGAGGGCTGAAAGCCCGAAACCGGTCCTTGGATGCTTGTTTCCAGTCCAGGGAGGACCTGGCTTGGCAGTTCGGGCTGGACTGTTCCCATGGGGCACAGGGTCAAGACTGATTTGCATATGGCTGGGTTCAAACTGGAATGGCATGGTGAGCAAAAAAACGATGGATTTAGGTCCAGATCTCTGTACTGGGGTGAATGTATGACATTGTTCTGCATTCTGTCCATCACTTGTTGTTTTTGCATTTGTCACTCCGAGTGGGACGGGTATGCTCAGACGTGAGTCCCGTGCTCTCCATGCCACTGGAATCAAGCTATCCAGGCTGATGAGGGCTGAAAGCCCGAAACCGGTCCTTGGATGCTTGTTTCCAGTCCAGGGAGGACCTGGCTTGGCAGTTCAGGCTGGACTGTTCCCATGGGGCACAGGGTCAAGACTGATTTGCATATGGCTGGGTTCAAACTGGAATGGCATGGTGAGCAAAAAAAACGATTGATTTAGGCCCAGATCTCTGTACTGGGGTGAATGTATGACATTGTTCTGCATTCTGTCCATCACTTGTTGTTTTTGCATTTCCAGCTGTGACTGCAGCACAGTAAAACTTCTAAGACAGTCATCATGTAAACTGACTATTGCTCTTGATAGAAACAGTTAGTCAGAGCATAGTGGTAAAATTCATAGATAATTATCCAGAATATAGATATACAGGCGTACGTTTTGTTTTAACAATACACATAGTGAAACTAGCTGGTAAATCTAGTGGGTAGGTGTAGTTCCAGGTTAGTGATTCAGCCCCAAAGAGTCACACTCTTCTCTCCTTTCTTGGGGTTGTATTGTCAAAGTTCCCCTCTGCCCATGGTGAAGCACTCGTTCACGCAGCAGTGTTACTTGTTCTGTGGTCCTGTTACTCCAAGTGCTGCCTCCTGAGAGAAACCTGCCTGCTCCTCTTAACAGTCTTGCGGGCCCCAGTGTTTGTCAGCAGTAGATGTGTGCTTTAACCCCTTCGACGCTCATGACGAGCTGGGCTCGTCATGCAGTAGCCTCCTGCTACGCTGATGACGAGCCCAGCTCGTCATGTAAAGTTGTATCTGTAGAATCCCAGCACAGGAGAAAAATCCCCATAGCGTTCAAGGTGTTAATGGACAAGTGTAGCCAGCATCACAATTTGACCACGTTTAGTGCTGCGTACTGTAGACATCTCTTCATCTGATTCCTTGGTCCTATTGTCTCCATAACCTTCCAATGAAAATGCTTGGTGGTCGTTTGCACTCTAGTTCAAACTTCTCTCCCACAAAATGGATCTAGCAAGGTTCAATTTCGAAACTATTTTCAGAGATAATTTGCAAAAACTTCACTTAACTTTACGCTAGCTTTCCCTGTACAGACTGAGCCATATCCTGGCACCTTATCTTTTTAAAAGCATAATTCAAGTTTTGCAGTGTGAATATTTCTGGATTTCCAGAACGACATAGTGAAAGCAGTAAATCCTTTTTAATATTCCACATATTACCACATTTCTGTTCTGCCGGCTCCATCCTTCACATTGATCAAGGAAGTCGACTTTCCTTTTAATCTTAGTTCATCATCACAGTTTTTCGTATCTCATTTGCCATTCTGTTTTGTGATTTTCTCTTGTCCTTAATTCTAGTTTTAAGCGGTAGAACTGCTTAAGAACATTAACCATTGATGCATTCAATAAAAAGATCTCAATATTTTTTCTTCCTGAATATCATCAGTTATCTGTAGATCAGTCTGACATAATGGATTCGGCTGCTCATATTTAACAATTCTGGGGTACCCGGTGACACCCATATCAGCTGATAACTGAAAAAAGCACAGAATTGGCAAATGTGCAAATTTTATATCGAAAGCTAATTTTCGATTGAATATCCTCGGTTATAAAAAAAAAAGTTTGATAAGTTAATGTATGCAACTACATCACAGTGATAAAGATGGGCCATTGTTTATCAAATGTCACAAGTAATGGCAGCTTTTTTTCAATAATGAATAATTCACATATGGACCCAATAATAAACTTGAACATGAGGGTGGGCAGTGGGCTCCCGTTTTGAGCTCTCTCCATAAGTGTTACTATGGCAAGCATAAGTGCTGGTACCCACATTTTTGTTTAGTAGCCAGCCACTAGGGCTGCGAAGCTGATTGTCGTGGTTCCTGATTACCAAGACTGTCTAGTCTTGATTCCACCTCATGCCTTTTTTTTCACCACAATCACTTCCTGTGTTTTTTTTCACCCTTATCATTGCAGGTTCTTTTCATCCCTGCTTTAGATTTATGGCACTGCTTTCCCATCTTTCGCTTCCTCCTTTAACCCCTTTTCTGTCGTTCTCTTGTTCTCGGTCACCGCCTGATGATGACAAATGAGACCTGGTCCTAAGAAAACAGTGGCTTTGGCTTCACCTGCTCCCATCGCTCACATTAAGTTTAACAGAAATATAGACTCTTAACCACCATGCAGGCAGATAGATTCACTCAAAGATATTTGACTCTAAGCAACAAAAACTTGTTTTGACCTTTTAGCATCCGTGGAGAGCTTATCGATTTTAAAGCGATTTTGAGTAAATGTATAATTAAGTATCTTATGTGTTTTGCAAGTTGCAGTCTCACTAATTGATTGTATTTCTGATATAATTACCAGACCATTGACTCCATTTTACCACCAATTCTATTCTTAACTTCTTTACGCCTTTCACCCACTCTATCAGATATATTATAAGAATGTGGGCATTCACAGCAATTTTTTTACATAACTTTCGAACTCAGTGGGAGCAATATCATTACTGAAGTAGCTCAATGAAAAAATCGACAAGAATTAGGAAAGGTAAACAGCCTTCTCTTGCTCCTCCGGTGATTTTAGAGCCTATGCTTCCTCAGCGTCCACCAATACTTCAAACCTGAAATTGTAAATGTGTCTCCTTCACCAGCTTTCTTTAGGATCAGGTCAAAATAATGTTCTGCTTTAATAGTGACATGATAAAGGGATCCCATTTTTTTCAGCTGCATCAATAGCACCCCACTGCACACATGCCTCCTGGTCTTCATTAGTTAGGTATGGTGGTTCAACATATTAATCAAAATCTTACAAAACATATCCACATTTTTGTTAATAAGGGACTTTAGTCTCTACCAACACAATTCAATGATGACTTTACTGGCTCTAATACTAATAAAATGATGGGCAAATTCCAAAAAGAATATAATATATAAAATGACTAGTGTTTATAGAGAGAATGAGAGCCATGGTGGACATCACAGTAAGTGCTTGTCAAGCAGGTGATATACCACATTCTGATGTTGAGATCAAATGAGGACCTAACACATGCATATCGAGTAACACAAATTATAAAGCTGTGCAGCTCTAAATCAAATATACTACCGAGTAGCTTTTTGCTGGTTCGTGAGATACCTGAGGCCTTAGGAACCATCGGTGATGGTTTAATGAACTACCTAGTAATGTCTACGCCCGCAGCGGAGAACCTGGTCTAATGGAAAAACTTGTAACCCCAAGTCTACTTATACAACATCTCAGTCTATCAGGCTGACCTCAGACTACACTACATCCCTATGTCTATCCACGCTACACCAGACTACATTAGGATTTAGAGGAGCCTGTCTACAAGACTAGCTCGAAACCCCTGTGGTTACTTGGACCACACTTGGGTCTATCAGGCTTCAATGTAGCTTGTCTTAAGCACTACCTATTAATCCATATGGCTCCCCGCACAACTTCTGAGTTTGTTTGGCATAAGAGAAGCCAGTGTAAAGAATCGCTAAGCAGACCCATACTCACCATTGCAGCCTCTGAGTCAATCAATCAATCAATCAAAGCATTTATATAGCGCACTACTCACCCGGAGGGTCTCAAGGCGCTGGGGGGAGGGGGTCCGCTACTGCTCGAACAGCCAGGTCTTGAGCTGCTTCCTGAAGGCGAGGTGGTCTTGGGTCAGGCGGAGGTGGGTCGGAAGGGAGTTCCAAGTCTTGGCGGCCAGGTAGGAGAAAGACCTTCCTCCTGTGGTGGCTCTTCGGATGCGGGGGATGGCGGCGAGGGCGTGGCTGGTCGATCGAAGCTGGCGTTTGGGAGCGTAGAAGTTGAGGCGGCTGTTGAGGTATCCTGGGCCTTGGTTGTGTAGGGCTTTGTGTGCGTGGGTGAGGAGCCGGAAGGTGATTCTCTTGTTGACCGGGAGCCAGTGCAGGTCTCTCAGGTGTCCGGAGATGTGGCTGCGGCGGGGGATGTCCAGGATGAGTCGGGCTGAGGTGTTCTGGATCCGCTGGAGTCTCTTCTGGAGTTTGGCGGTGGTTCCGGCGTAGAGGGAGTTGCCGTAGTCCAGACGGCTGGTGACGAGGGCCTGGGTGACCGTCTTCCTGGTCTCGGTGGGGATCCATCGGAAGATCTTACGTAGCATACGCAGGATGTTGAAGCACGACGAGGAGACGGCGTTGACTTGTCTGGTCATGGAGAGGGAGGAGTCCAGGATGAAGCCCAGGTTGCGTGCGTGGTCTGTGGGTTTGGGTGCGCTGCCCAGGGCGGGGGGCCACCAGGAGTCGTCCCAGGCGGAGGGTGAAGATCCCAGGATGAGGACTTCCGTCTTGTCCGAGTTCAGTTTCAGGCGACTGTTCATCATCCACTTGGCAACGTCTGTCATCCCTTCGTGTAGGTTGGCTCTGGCGGTGGCGGGGTCGTTGGTGAGGGAGAGGATCAGCTGGGTGTCGTCGGCGTAGGAGATGATGTTGAGTCTATTAAGATTTAGAGGAGCCGTTCTAGGGCTTCCTAGTAACACTAATGTCTCCTCATGTGATACTTCACTAGTCTATTAGGAATCGAGCGAACCCGTCTAAAGGACTACCTGGTAATTCCTAAGCCTACCGCTGGGATACATGTGTCCATCAGGCATCAGAGGAGCTGGTCTTCCTTTAGCAGACTACTTATTAACCCTGAGCCTACTTGTTCTACACCGGAGTCTAACAGGCATCACAGGAACATGCGCTATCTATTATTCCCTATGCATACCAGCGTGACACCTTAGTCTTATAACCCTATGTCTGCCAATATGACACATGAGTCTGTGAGCAAATCAGAGGAGCCTGTCTAAGAAATTGCCTAGTAATTCCTGTCGCCTATTAGATAGATTCTATAAAGTAGTGCTACTCGGGGTAACTAAGCAAGCATGGCTCTGACTGAGCAATGTTAACTCCTGATGTTTATTTTGAAAAATACGGGGACCCCTACTCATAATATGTTCACTACCAGTAGGGACTAACAGGAAATTATTTTTGAAAAAGAAGCAGTAGTGAAATTCAATAAATCTAAAGCCAAAACCTAGGGAGTTCAAACACAAAACTATCTTAAATATTGTGACATGTAGACATTATAAATTGAAACCAAGCATGATTTATGTAACAGGATAATGGTTTTAATTTATTTATCTTCATTTTTTTCGAATTTCCAGTTTAAAAATACCTATAGCTAATACAATAATTGAACAACATACAGTTATAATACACAAATTACAAAAACAGGTGAAGGGGGGGATAAAGAAAATGATCCGCCCGGTTGCGGTCAGCGGCTATCACATATCAGAACCCCAAATACAGCCACGATGAATATAATTCAGAGAGTGCTACCGATATATACAACCATCAACGTTTTCAAGTTGTGGACTATACAGGACGTACCTGACCAAACTTTCAAAGAAATCCCTGGAAAAGAGCGCGGTCGCACACCCAACCCCCCGGGGGGGCCAGCAAGCACTTTGCCAGGGCCAATTTTGGTTTCCAGTCCGGCCCTGAAATGCCTGATTCCCCACACGGCCTGTCTGGCCATGCTTACTTGGAAACCTTGATGCCAGCTACACTCCTTGCACTCACTTGAAGTGCCAGACATGCCAGCTCCCCCCCAGGGCACTGTGTGAGCTTCAGCAGCTAATTGTTGTGCCATGTGGTATAATTAGTGTCTCCATTATTAGAGGTCTGCTCCTGTTTACTCGATTAAAATCTTAACTTAACATCCTCACAAAGGGTGTTTGATAAAAACAAAGAACTAAGAAAATGATAATTTGTCACAGCTGCTACGAGTAGCCTGTGGTGTGCTTGAAGTTCTGCTCTGCCATAATCATTAACGCCAGTTGTGCACCACTTGCCCATGAACTGGCCTCATGACTATTGCATCCTTGCTCGCCTGAAATAGTCTTGTGGAAGCATCCATTAGTGATTTCAGTTATCAGGGGATTGGAGCCTTCCGAGCCAGGACTCCTAGTTAACAATCCCTCGGGCCGCTCCCAGTCACGCCCTCTGGATGGCTTTTGGGTGAGATTGGCCGATGCCAAGGGTAATGGAGACTACTCAAAAATAAAAATAAAACACTTGTAAAAACAGATTAGCTAAACACATGATTGGTGTATGTGTTTTATGTTAACCGACTGTGCCAGTAGCACCTTCTGTACTTTAAAAAAATACCCTTTTTGTATTTTTAGGTCTCGGCTAACGTAGGCTGCGCTTGCGCAGTCTTGCTGGCAGGATTTTACGTTTTCTAGTATGGGACTTAAACAAGCCAGCTCTTCTCCATTGGCTGGCTTCCTAAATGGCGGCCAGCCATTGGAGAAGAGCTTTGGCTGTCACTTTAAGCCCCGTCCGTTTCGGATTGAGGGGCGTGTTTTTTCCTGTTCTTTCTCTCTGTGACGTCTTCAGGAAAAAACAAACCCCCCAGTCTGAAAAGGACGGGGCTTGTTTTTACTTCTCATTATGACCATTCCTCCCGCGCTCGCTTGCCCCGCTCCTCTCTCGTGAGCTTGTTTGGCCTGTACTTTCCCATCAGTATCTAAATCGCAAAAACATTTCTTGGCCTAGTCTCTCATGTTTTTATGGGCAACGGAGCATTTTGTATCTTCCAGTTAGGACTTGAGCAACACCACCCTCCATGTAGTGTCCTGCTCCAGTGGGCGGTACCTGATAACTCCCCACGCATCAGACATAGAGAAAAGAGCCTTTGGTGGATGCAGAGGGCGGAGCATGAGTCGGGAAGAATCATAGAGTTAAGAGTAGGCGGCAGCGAGATAGATTGTCTGTGGAGATAGATTGTCTCCACAGGAGGAGCTGCAGGGGGAGAGTGAGTTAGATGGCGGCAAGAGACCAGGACCCTGAGTGATAGCCTGAGGGGGGCCTGTAGGTGAGTCACATTGGGTACGAGAGGGGCGGAGGAAAGAACATCGGAGAAGATTGCATATATCTCTGGGGTGTTAGAATCTCAGTAAACGCCGGGAGCTGGAAACAGTACATAATAAACTAGACGTGCTGTTTGTTTGGGTTTATGTTTTTTAGGGTGGCGCGGGCAGAGGGGGATCAGTCTGTCTGGTTCCGTTGTATGTTTTTGTCCAATGTTAAAGGTGGTTGTATCTATATTTCATAGGGTGCTGTCAGAAGTAGTATGTGTGTTAATTGTTTTGCTGATGGAGGGACTCCTCTCCTAATACCATTGCATACTACTGGGTGAGATTGAGACTAGAGGTCTAGATTATGTGTATACTATTAATATGCAGGTGGGAGACTGATTCTCTGTGGTTGGAGTGCTGGTAATGTGGAGTAAGCCTTGTATCCTTTCCTTGGGGGTTTCTTGTGTGAGGTTCTGTGTTCTTCTCGAATGGTGTTGCAGGTGAGCATAAACTATATCTCACCCTCGTATCCTGGCAAGTGGAGGTGATCAGCATTTTATTTATTTTATTTTATTTTATTTATTTATAGAGTTTTATATAGCGCGGACAAGACCCGTGGGTATCAGAGCGCTTAACAGGCAAAAGAATTACAGGTAGACATTATAGTAGCAGTAGTAACAACAACAAATAGTTATGAGGTAGAGGGTAATATACCGTATGGACATGATTAGATATATAATTACTAGTGTCTGTGCAATTAGCATTAGGTGACGAACGAGGTTTAGCTTGTGTCCTAGTAACCAATACAAGCTCGGTGAGGTAGGGTTATATGGCAATCCAGTGCATATCAAGGATGAAATGGATAAATAAATAGGGTGAGATAGCGGTTACATATATTATGTCTGTGAGATATAGTTATAAGTTCACAAACAAGTGAGGTAGTTATAGGTTCACAAAATATGAAGTAGCAGTAACGTGTCTAGCCTCGGCTTGACCATGGAAAAACAGTTCGTTATCAGTTATTGATCCTCCAATTTTCATGCCGAGGACAACCCTCTGGTAGCGTAAATGATCATCCCAGTAGTCCGTTGGCTTCTTTATGTAGGGTATTTACTCATCAAGTGTGTCTTCAGTTCTCGTTTGAATGTTGCTGTATTTTGAATCTTCCTGAGGTTTGGAGGGAGTGAGTTCCAGATTCTGGGGGCAGCTCCTGAGAATGCTCTGTTGTAGGTCTTTATCTTGTGGAAAAAGGCTGGTCGCAATAGTAGCTCTTTTGTGCTTCTGGTAGGTCTGTTACCTCCTGATAGCTTAAGTTTCTTGGCTAGGTAACTAGGCGTGTTGTAGTGAACCGCTTTATGTGTAATACAGCCCATCTTCATTTGAATTCTGGCCTCGTAAGGTAGCCAGTTTAGTGCTTTCAGGTGTGGAGATATGTGATCAAATTTCTTCGTTCCCGTGATGAGTCTAGCCGCTGCGTTGAGGCAGGCTTTTAGTGGTGCTGTGGATGTTTTCGGAAGGCCAGATAATGTGGTGCAGCCGTATTCGATCCTCGAGATAACTAGTGATTGGATAGCCAGTTTTAGATCCATCACTGAGATAAAGGGTTTCAGTTTTCTTAAGTAATTCAGGTGGAAGCGGGCGCTCTTGGCCATAGAGTTAATGTGTTGTTTCATGTCGAGGTTTTCATCTAGCGTGATTCCTAGTGATTTAGCTGAGTTAACTAGGATCGGGGTGCAATTTAGCGCCGTCACCAGTTTAGTCCATTCCTTAACTTCAGATTGGCTCCTTGTCGGTGAGATTAGCAGGAATTCTGTTTTCTGGGTGTTTAGTTTCAGATGGTTCATTGTTAACCATCGCAAGGTTCTCTTTAGTGTCTCGTTTATTCGGTCAATGTCCTCAAGGGAGGTGATCTTCATGTATATTTGCGTGTCATCTGCATACATATGATAGGATATCTGAGATTTTTGAAGGATCTCTGTGAGAGGTTCTACATACAAGTTGAATAGATCAGGGGATAGCGTTGAGCCTTGTGGGACCCCGATTATATTGGGTGTCGGGGAAGATATTGCTTGCATCCATTTGAAATAATAGGAGGGGGGAGGAGGACGATCTGTGAATATCTGATGTTCTATCGTGGTCACATTGTTCACCTCTGGTTGCTAATTAGCTATCATTTTTGTATTCATAGATTATCATTTTGGGGGTGCGCGAACTATCCATGGGGTAAAGGCGAGGTAGATAGCTGGTCGTTTGTTAATTTTGCTTGTTGTGGGGTACTAAGAACAGTTGGTGTATCATTTATGGTGCGTGTGGATAAAGATATGTGCGCCCTTGGATTATTAGTTTTGTTATATGTGTTGTGTGTGTATATATATTGGGGCAAAATGCAGGGTATCACAACTGCCTACACTCACACCTGGTTAATTGGGAGCCATACAGTTATATTAATTATTGTTTCATTTTTAACAAAATGCTCTGATCGTGTAAAGTATATAGCAGGCACATTAATAAAATCATGGAAAGTAAAACGAATCGCTATAAAGCAGACATCTATCTTTTATGTTTTACTTCTGTTGTTTAAAGCAAACAGTTTTCTGGATTTAGCTAGTCTGCACAGACTCGTTTTTGCACGTTCAGCTGGCTTTTCTTATAGCGCCCCTAAACAGTTGTAAGTGGCCGACTGTAGGTAGTTTTGCGTACTCTGTTTTACTGCAATGTTTTAGTATTTCTTTTACTGTATTGTTTTAGTACTTTTTTATTGTTATATTAGATTCTTTATTCGTTTGGCTCCTGTATTTCTACCCCTCACTACCAGACTGACGTAGCAGTACTAGGTGTTTTTGAAATGGTATTAAAGTTAATGTTATCGACTGCACTGTGATCGGATTTTATGGCCTTTTGCGTGGTTTTGGAAGCGGTCTTGTCATTCAGACATATTTCCGTCAGAAACGACACTGTTGTTGAAGACCATAGCTAATGAATGAGATTGTCATTAGCTCCCAAAACGCCTAAATGAAAATGTAAATGTAGTACTTGTATAGCGCACGTATCACCCCCGAAGGGGTCTCAAGGTGCTTGTACGCATACCGCTGTGGAACCCTTCCTGGCTTTTCCCTGTGAAGTGCCCACTCCTGGGCACCCCCAAGGTGAAGCCAGGCATCCTAGCGCTGTTGGGGCCGTTGTGGAGATTAAGCAAGCTATTGCCCAGAGTTGCAGAGTGGGACCCGTGATTAGAGTAGGCACCGAGGCGAGAATTATCAGGTCCGAGGAAATTGAGCCCAAGACCCGCCGAGGATGGAATTGAACCCTGGTCCCGGGCCAGACCTCTGCATCAGGGTCTGCCGCTCTAACCATTGAGCCACACTTCCCCACCTAGTAACGCGGTTAAGTGCCATGACGTCACACTTCGCAGTCGTTAGATAGTTGTCTGATAAATATCAATAGAGCGGTAATCACTTTCCTTTGTGCTCTATGCAACTTGAAGGTCGCTCGATGTTCGTATCAAGCAGGGCTGACTCGACTTTCATCCTTCATACGTTGACACATCGAACACCTTTTCATTGGACAACGACAATAACTGTAATTGCAATTACAATAACTGTACACACTATCCAGCGTCAAAATGTGGTTTCAGTTGCTAAATGAAACGCTTGAATAGAATGGTAGATTCTAATATCGTTTCATTTAACGTGTAGTCATTTCATGTCAGAGCATATGGCATGGTGTCATATTTTCATGAAACTATATTGGTAGTGACGCCGCGCCCATGCATGAGCACTGCTCTGTGAACAGGTAAAACCTTATTGCAACTTAGAGAAAACAGGATTACTTCTTTTTCTTATACCGACGTTGCCACTTCTATAAAATACATGGATTCTAAAACTTTTTTTTTTAATTTAGAATTCTTTATTTGTCTTTTTAGTTGTTTTTTTACCCAAGCAAATGACTTCTTTCTCCACTCCTCTGTGAAACCTGTGCTAATTAGTGCACATTTCCTGTATTTTCAGAATGGATGGTTTCGGAAGGAAGTGATAGCAACACTGCTAAATAGATGCCAATTATTCTTGTTGCTGCATTATACTGAAATGCGGTGAGTGAATAGGAAGGTCTAAGTTCTTTCCTTTCATGATGGATTATTGAGCAATTTAATACATGAAGGTTTATTAATTTTTTCAGGTATGATATTTCACTGGCAGAACAGTTTTTAAAGGACTCTAGATTTAAAAAATAAAGGATCAATCGATTTGAGAGAAGCATTGACTTAGTGTTTCACAAGGTAGGAATTTTTTATAGATGTAACATGCTACTGTGAGTGACTTGGTTAGTGGAAAGCATGAGAAGACTCGAATAGTGAAGGTACAAGTGTGTAGATATATAGCACATTTTTGGTAATTGATCGGTTTTCCTTTTCTTCTGCCTTACCTCAGTTCATTACTATTACCGGTACATTGGTGAAGAATCGGGCCTCTTGTAGCAAACTGCCTAGACTAAAGGTTCAGAATTTAAAGGCAAAGACAGAGGAGCCTTATTAAAATTGTACGAGGTGAGCTGTTCACTCATGATTCTTTCTAAATACTTACGCTACAGTTTGCTAGCTTCTTATCCCAGGATGAAGGTGTCATTTTTATGTAAAAAGAATGAGCTGCAGATATGAAGTTTTGTGTGAATTCTAGGCAAACAGTTCCCGCAAGTTTCTAGTAGTGCAATAATTATATGTTGAATTTTCAGTTATTACCACCCGGCACAATAAGCTGTTTTTTATTTAATAGTCAAAAAACGATTTGGCTTTGCTTTTAGGATATCAATGATTAAGATTATACATATGTACTGATGTGATTGTATTGTATGTTTGCACTTGCAGCCCTGATGACGTCCTGCCTCTAGGACGAAACGCGTCGGCTGCCGAACATCAAGAAAGACAAGAATTCTATTGTTCATATGGTTGAAATTTGTATATCAATATATACTTCTTGATTGATGATTTATTTGTGTTTCTCTTGAAGATTAAATATTTGATTGTTTCTGAGACAAATAAGCACTCCCAGCTCTCTTTTCTTGTATATGCACATTTCCGTGGTTGCAGCATCTCTTTGGCTTGCATTTCATATGGACATGTTTATAATACTTTTGTAATTGTTTGTCAACACATACCAAGTTACACCTGCCTAAGTGCTCCTCTAACTTGCATAGGATTTCCCTGAAGTCTTTGTTTCCCTGTTTAGAATAAGAGGCCAGCACACACAAGCCCTTGGAGGTTCTTCTTCAAGGAGCTTCACAGCAAAGTTCCAGTCTTTGTCCTGTCCTTGGCAGAAGCAGCAACTTTAGGCCAACCCAACACAGCACACAGCAAAGGAGCAGTACTCCTCCTCACAGCTCTACAGCTCTTCTCCTTGGCAAAGGTTCCTCTTGTGTCCAGAAGTGATTCATTATTTTTCTAGCTGTTTCCTACCCAAAATGTGCATTATTAAATGCAACCATGTAACACTGTGGTTTACTATGGAACACCCAGCCTTGCTACAGTGAAATCGCTTTTGGGGCTTTTTCGCTGTATGGACATGTCCTAGTTTTATATACCGTGCATCCTGCCTTATGGAAATGAGTGACTTATTATTATTTAATAGGATGGTTTTCACTTGTCAAAAGAGGTTAGTTTGACAGTTAGGAGTTTAAAACTGCAATAGACAAGCTACAAATGGTAGGCCAGTAGTCATATTTGCACCCTCACTGTAGTGGATGGCTAGCCCAATGGTTGCTACAGTGCACGAGTGACATTTAGCCTGCAGGCCCTGGCTTCCCTTTTGTCCCCAATAATCAGGACTTACAGAAAAGTGAAATATGCCAGTCAGTGGTATGTCAATTTCACCATGTTGAAATGGGGAGCAAAAACGTTATCAGTGGTTCGCAGGAGTAAAGTGCATAGTTCTACAGCTAGCAAAAATATAGGGTCCAGCAAAAGGTAAAAAAAACCTGGGGTGATCCTGCAGAAAGAGTACATTTCCTATAACAAGTTGCCATCAAATGAAGACCTCATAAATTGTTAAAGGCTTTATGTCTATATTTCCATATTTGTAAAGCAGGTTCATTTATGGGGCACAGGAGTCCTAAAATCTTGCAAATAAAGCCTTGATTTGGGGAATATCCAGATATCACCAAGATTTCCTTCTTGGATTCCGGTTTCTGGTAGTGAGGTAGCGTTTGTCTTCGATAAAAGTGTAAGGAGAGCTGGAGAGCTTTACAAGTCAAACAGAAGATTCTGGAAGTAATGCAGCTATGGAAGCCACTGAAGAAATGTGTGATGTGACCCACCATCGTTGCCCGTCCGAAAAATGAGGGCAACAGAATTTATGTACAGTCGACTACAGAGGTATGAGTAGGGTTAGAGCCCAGCTGCCAGGGGGTTTCACAGTCATATCTGTGATTACATTTTGTACTGTTTGGCATCTATTTGATGAGGAAGGATTTAATAAAGGCAATAACATTTTATTTATATATTCATACTACTCTGCTTTCATTTGTAAGCACTGTAAATATGTGGAGTTATTTTTAGCCAGTTTATTCACACTCAATTTATTGACCTTGGTAAGGAAGGAAATCTGAGTTAGCCTTTCTAAGAGTAAAACTCATGACCTGTAGATCACACATATCGCAGCAGCGAGAGTTTACTTTACATTACTAAACCATCCTTGTTAATGTTAATGATCATTTATAGAGCGCTCTTACACCGGGTGGCTTCTTGGCGCTAATAGACTCAGTGTGCTGTCCAGAATTGTTTAGTTATATGCTTGCTTGACTCATTCCAAATAATTTAGTAATCATTCGCTTTACTCTAGAAACAGACAGTATATTTTAAAGTAAAAGTAAACATAGGACTTTATTCCGAGTTTGGCGGACGAAAAACAAACTTTTGTAGCCACAGAGATTTCTTATTATTCAACTGTTATGCTCCTGTCAGCTCCTACCTGGTACCTGGATTCACAATATACAGACTGACGAAAACTTGTGTCTCATAAAGCAGAATTGCCACAGAATGCCTCAAGACTTCTCAGTATGATATATGTATCATTGCTGTTGTGATCCGTCTCAACACACATTTTTCTGTTGTCCTGATCTTTTACATCTTTTTTGACTGACTGCGCCCAGAACTGAAAGGACCTAGGATGGATAATGTGAGTATCCCAGGAATTCCAGAATCAGGCACACACAGGGTTTTCATCCAATGAATCCCTGATTTCCGAGTTGCATAGGAATTTCGCAAACCCAATATGTATCCATGCACAAATTCCTCCAGGTTCTTTTTGTGTTTCTTAAGAATATTTGCACATGTGAAAGTGTCAGACCTAGGAATACGTCATTTTCCAATGCAGTAGAACAGAAACGATAAGCTAGTCCATATTCTGACCTGCAGTTCTCAGAATGAGGGCGTAAAACCACCCAGAAGTAAAACTGTAAAGATCCTTATAACAAGTTTTGAAGTAATTCTGAGTTTGGTGGAGAGTAGACTCCTGTTTCAGCCCAAATCGAGATGACATGCATTGCAGTCTTAACCCATCTAACATTCCCCTACTTCCCTCATTACAACCAGCCTTTAATTCCCAATTCAGCCAGAAACCGGGGTAAATCCCGGGTCAGGAATTGCAAGCGTTGCAGTATTATTGCTCTGTGTTTCTGGGTGTGGTAATCCTTATTTTACTGTGGACACATACTCCATGTTTTACATGGAGGACATTTTCGTTGGTATAATACATAGAATTATAAGTATATGTGGAGAAATTCCCAAATCGCCATTTCCTACCACATATTTCCAGGGGTGTAACGCAGAGCGTGTGGCACAGGTGGAGGAGAGCGTGTGGCACAGGTGGAGGGACCACCCTTCAGGGCGCTCTCTTTCATGCCAAAATCTATGAGTAGCTGTGAGAAATGGGAGACTCCGGGCCCCTTGTCACATTGTACATGGGGCTGTGATGTTTCATTGCGCCACTGGGTATTTCTCGCTGAATAGGGGACTAGAGGCATCAGCAGAGTATGTCTTGTAAATACCTGGACCTGGTATAACTGATACCCCGAGTATTAGTAATACAAGGTATACAGTATTATCGCCACTAAAATCCTGGCTTCTCAGAATGAGGGCCTTTATAGTATAACCCAAGCTGAGGAACCCATTACCGTGATAACCATATTTCCTCAAGGGAAGACTGCTCAGTATTTGGGAAAAGCAGGCTGAAATTAACGCTTAAATGTCGATTTCCATTGTTATTCCCAATTTGAAAACACAAAAACTCATATTGATGAGGTAAAACTGCTCCGGTGTACTACCCTTTGAGTGCTGTTTTGCCTCGTCATTTATCCAGCCATCTTGTTAAGACGACCCCAGCTGATTTTACCTTCTGGTATTCCTGGTACACCTGTATCCCATCTGGCACTCTTAACATGCATTGAAACTAGTGACTCACACAAAGGAAAAGAGGGAAACACTGTAACCTGGGAGCCTTTTCAACCCAAGCAGAAATGGCTCCTCTCTTACAGCTTCTGATCTGGCTGGAATCCATCTCTGATTAACAAGAGGGCTCTTGTAGCTGTAATGAACACAGAGCCTGTCTGCTTCTCTGCACGATTTGCTCATCAGACCACCGCATGGCGCCTAGCGCTGATTAACACTACTCACAGTTTTCATAAGCCCCTCCCAGTTCTGTTGCCATCTGTCATTAATCACATAAAAACTGAAAGTAAACGTTTTCGCATAGAAATGACAATATATTCACAGTATCAGGTTCCTGCTTTAGCAACAAATCCTCTCTGTATTTAAACATACTGAAGCCACAGTGCATATTGGGGATTAGATACTGCAGGGTGGGGACGGCTGAACAAAATAAAATGACCTTTTTCGAAACTAAAGGAAGGATTGTATGGCCCATGGACGCCTGTTTCGACATTCGTAACAGATTAGAATATCTCGAACTACCACATACCATACTAGTTAAAATATGAGAAGAGCGTGCTCATTCACCGTATTAGGGAGCATCTAGGTTGCTCACATTAAATACTGTACCTAATTCCTTCCTGACATAGGCTTTTTTCATAGTCCACCAATCCTTGAAGGTGTTTAGCTTAACATCTTTGGTTCCACCACAAACAATCACCAGACAAGATGCTCTTAAGCATCAGATTCGCTTGGGTCTTGCATTGGGATGTGTTTATAAATTGTAGTAACAGATTGCATTCCATTTTGACCATCATCCCCCAAATTATCATCTCTCATGTTATCACAGATGTTCTCACCCAAATCTTCCTCTTCCTCTCTGGGTAAGGTTCAAGCCCGCACCCTTTCATGTCTGCAGCCTCAAGTTGTTTTTATGTGGACGAAGCCCACATTTCCTCTGTGTACCACAAACGGTGACCTCACCAAACATGGACGGATGGCCACCCACCTTGGAAAAACAGATGTATTAACCCCTTTACCTGAATGAAAAAAAGGAAACTTGTGTAAATGAATGATGAAAGTTACACAGAGCAGTAAAGAAACTCGCAGGAACACGCACAAAATAGCTTTGACTCCGTATCTCAATATGCTCACTGCCCTTAGTGAGTCAAGGTGTCTCTTGCATCATCAGACATGTCTTTAGAAGTGAATGAAAAAGAAAAGAAGCTAATATGCAGGCCCAGATTGAACAAGGGCTTGCATTGCCCTTCCCTCACGCAAGGTGACACAAGGCAATGCAAGCACTTAAGTCAGATTTACTATGCCATGCAGTGTCGTGTAATTCAGTTTTTTTTTTTAATTCAGTGTAATTTAGAAAAGGTTCAGTCCATAAAAGGTGTGCAATCCTTAAAAAGCTCGCTAGAGTTTGATGTAGGGGAGATGATGTAGGTGAAAGCGTATGATGTTACCTGGGCCTATATTAGGGTATCTAAATGAAACATAACAGCAGAGCCACTCAAGAGCCACCTTGAGTGGCTCTGCATGGCTTAGTAAATATGGAGTAAGTCACTGTCTTGCGTTACTCTTCACGGGGAAGGCGTTCCATGGGTGGAGCAAGGGTGCACCCATGAATCCACTCATGGCTTTTTGTTGCATTCCTACATTGACTAAGACTAGTAAACCTGGGAATACGTGAAAATGTCAAAACTTCCCAGGTGAGACGTAATGAAGAGAAATATGTTTATTTCTTCTTCTTATTTCCTCTTTCTACATGTGCTGCAATCCGCATCATTCTGCAGCACACTTCAAAAGAGTGAAATGCCTCTGGGGATTGTTTTTGTGAAGGAAGTTATCCCTTCCTGCATAAAAACAGTCCTGGCTGTAACGCAGGTCACCCCTGCACTATGGTGCAATGAGGTCTGCTTATTTGGTGCTTGACAGTCACAACTGCCTCAGCACAGAGAGAGGGCAGGAATGCGCCATATGTTAGGGAGAGAGCAGGAATGCACCATAATTATTGTCACTTGGCCTTTTAGTAAATCTGGACCCCAATGTTTAGTTGTGTGTAAAATATCAAAGAATTGATGTCAAACAACCAAATTGCAAATACCTCGCATGTGAAGATATCAGAATTTTATAGGCAAAGGCATTTCTACGCACTGTAGTAGACAGGTTCGGGTGATACTCTAAAAGCATTCTGTTTCGGCAAATACTCATCCCACTGCCTTTAAAGTGCCCATTTGAGGTGCGAATGTTTAATGGGCTTTTATGTCTAGTGTCATAAGTGTGTCTTTTAATGGATCAAATGTCAACTCCTTTAGAAAATTGATGAAGTCTATAACATATCTCATATTCAATGTTTGGGACATAAACATTATCTCATGGAATATTCAGAAAATGAAGACAGGGATTTCAGAATAGACCCAATACTAGATAGTTGGCCCTCTTGGAACTGGAATTATGGAAGAAGATATTTTTGAAGTCTGTCCAGTTATAACATCGAATTAGGTTTTGCAGCAAAACCGAAGTCAGGGCTATAGTCTTGTTTTCGTCTTTTTGAAATAACCCTATCCTCTGTGGGTTTGTTTCAGAAAAAACATAATTCTGACCTGTTTAAATAAATATGGAGATCACTCAGCATTCAACTCGGCCTTTACTCATCCAACTCCACGGTGGATGCACTAAAGACATGATGATCCCTGCCAGGAAAAAAATTGATTTCATAAATATAGTGGCTGATCTTCAGCCAAGAGGGTGAATGCCTGGGAGCACTGATGTGGCAGACAGGCGAGTCACCCACCAACTTCAGGATAGGCCCTCCTCATCCATTGCTCAAAGAATTCTTTTCATATCACACACATGTTTGTAGTGCTCCAGTCCACTGTATCAAACTGGATAGATACCCAATCTAGAATGTTGCCACTGATAGCAGATAGGGGAGGGGCACTTTGTAGCTTATGGTTTACATTTCTACTATTTGTACAACCCTTATAGTTACCGGTCTGGTAAAAATGTCAGGTGTTTTACTGATTAGAGACGTGTTATTATCAATAGTTCGGCCAAAGTCAGCAGATGTGAATTGACCCATTCCACCTTCTCTGCAATCTGAAATTCAGTAAAGCTATTGCCAATGCATATATGGTGGGCAAGGGCCATCTTGGTTCATCAGAATAAGCTTTGCTTTGTGACCATTTACCATTTCCAAGCAGTCAGGCACCTGTTACCAGATGATCTACTTAAATAGCTTCTAAGGTCACAAACGTTCTGATTACTGTTGAAGAGAGCATTTCTTGACTTGTTTGATTAGATGTTGGTCTTCCGCTATTGTATGCGTTGGTTATGTCATCAATGTGAGCTGTAATTCTATACATTTGTCTTTAAAATACATACATAAATGTGGAGCATCAATCACACCTACAGCAGTTATACAATCGTTTTCTGTCTTATTACCACATAGAAATACTCCAAGACCAATAGCAACATCGAAACATCACACATGCAACAATGAAATGAAAGCAGATGTCTGTGTCCTGAACATATCATTGTAGCCTGAAAAGATGGGAAACATTGCCTTAGTAGATGCCAGACACACCAAAGTTTACTGTTCTCCAGCCAACATATACATTTCTAAACATTAGCTAAAACAAATCTTTCTGATAAAATTAGGACTTTTCCATTTAGGATTAACACCTATCCTAACTTGTAGGATCTACCACCAATGTATTTTAGAAGTCTTTTATCGTAGACCCCATTATGGTAAGGAAAGACCACAGTGGATCCCAACAAATCATTGATAAATTGGAGTGAAACCTTTCTAAATAGCCTCTGTGTCAGACTGTAATTTACAAGCTGAGTGACGCAACAAAAATGTCATCCTTGCTAAATTATTCACACTATTCTGATTACAAGCATCACACATATGCTTCACATGCTGTATTTTCAATTCAGTTGGTAATGACCCTCTAACTTAGGCCTTTTAAGAGTTAATTCCTGCACAATTAGATAATTTCCTCTTCGGTGAATAAGAGAACTAAAGAACCTTAATAATTGCGTTTGAGCCAATACCGATTGAGTTGGATGAAAGATGAGACAAGTTATTCAATCACTTGCTTTCTAAAGGATTCTAGAGAAATCACCTTTCAAGCTCTGCTCCATACTATAGGAGGGGGTAACTTTGCCTTTGATGAATTTTAGTGAGGGGCTTACTGATAAGCTACCACACTGATTGTCAGTTCTAATCAGTACACAGAGTTTGCCTTTTCGAAATTGGAGCCAGAAAGCATCCAAATGACTCTATAGCCCCACAGGAGCATAACTCCCACACAGTTCAAGAAAGAAATGTCTGCTGCACTGAAAAAATAAAACAAAAAGGGTTGCTTTCTCTATACAGGGCATTTATGAGACCCAGAATCAAATGTGTGATGATTCAGTGTACTTTTCAGATGCAAAATAGTCCTTCATGCATTTCAATGTTCGCTCCTGGCATAATTTCATTGAGTGAATTTGTTTGGAGTTAAGGAGCTAAGAAACTCTTTGTTACTCACAGCCCCCAGAAAAGCACTTTCAGACTTTCATAGAACTCTGAAAGATATTTAGTGGTCAATTACGATGTCTTTCTTGGAAACCATTCCGACCAAATCGGTTTCGGAATAGTTTCCGATTGAATCGGATTCTGGGAGTCCGTCCAAATGATTACGATATTTCCCAACACCATTGACTTCAATGGGAGCCAGTGTTCGATCGAATACACATGCTCCCATTGGAAATAGGGGTGGTTGAGGAAAAGTGTGCACCCTGTGGCGGCTGCCTCTTGGTGCCTGTCACACTGTGCATGGTTGGAAATGGGGGATCCATGGGTAACCCCCCGGGCCCTGTTCGGAGGCCCCTGGGTGAAGCGGGGCCTGTTACGGGTCCTCAAAGTCAGATTCAGACAGCTGTTTCATGCCGGGCAGACCGATTTAGAACGGCTGTCCGAATTGGTAATCGTAATCGCTCGTTCGGAAACCATGTCCATAGAGCTGTATGATTCAGCTGCAAACAACTTGGGCTGCCCAAATCCCCTTCGGAACAGATTCGGACAGCCCGAGCGGTTTCCTTTCATCCTAATCGGTCGTTCGGACATGTGTCTGAATGGGTCGGAAACATAGGATCCGAATCGTATTCGCCGAATATGAATCCCGTTCGGAGCCTTTCCGAACTACATTGTTATCAGCCCCAATTAAGGATGCTTCAGGGAATGAACATTGGAGGGGATCTGTTGAGATATTTATCATCAATACTGTACCTTTCAGATGAGTTGTGCTAAACTGGTATTTTATCAGTATATTAACTACAGAATATCATAGGTCAAAATATTGTGGCAAAAATATCTATTATAAAAATATTGTGAAATTAAGATTTTATGTAGGTAAACATAGGTTTACTGTACTTAAAATACATGTACCTTGATGATATGAGTATGTTAAAGGTATGTATATGTGGAGTTAAGAATAATGTAGATTTACTTGTAGGCAGTCATCTTCTCAGTATTTTGGTGCTTGATAATTTTACCATTATATTTTGGGCTCACAAAATATTTGTCCTTGGCGCTCTGTGAACTGCGCTTTATAAATTGTTTTTTAAGGGGCATGGCCAAGATGGCAATGAGGTAAGACGCAATCTCTGGAGCTCTCCCTCGCCGCACGCCGATTATAGCGACGAATTGCTTCCCAGGGGGCCGGAGTAGCATATAACTGCACCGGAGGACTCCCCCTCAGCATCGGCACACTCGGTGCCCAAGGCGGGGGGCTACAGACTCCAGGCACTGAAGCCAGCAACAAGAGCAGACGAGACTGGCAGGCCAGCGTGGCTCACACCGAGGCGGAGGCCCCGTGTCAGGGTCACCTCGCTTCAGGTGCCGCCGAGGCCAGCTTCCACCGAAAGGGCTTCTGCCGGGCGGCCTGGAAGACACACGGGCCGCTCCCACCGAGCCTGGGGTCTCGTGTCACTAGCCTCGGGACCCTACGAAGCAGGAGGCTAAGTGGCGCTGAAGAACCGAGAGCGGTGCAGAGCCGGGAGGCTGCCGGCTGGCCTGGATGCCGTGCGCCTTTTCAAGCAGAGGTGAAGCCGAGTCTTCCTCGCTCCTGCGCAAGGAGACACAGCATTGCCCGGAAGACATCGGAACCTCGGTGGGCCCACCCGTGGTGTGAGGAGCAGGCCGTGGACAGAGCCGGGGCCTGGAGTGGAGGAGGGCCGATCGGCCCAGCGCGGCCTCGCACTACACGAAGACACCCCTTGCAACAGATAATGGGGGCTGCCCGCCTCTGTCAGCGGTATGAAGATGATGCACGACTTCCATGGTCACAGTGAGTAATCCCTGGAGAGAAACCGCGCAGCCTCGCTGGGGGGGAGCCCCGTTGCCTGTAGCCGCCATTTTCCAACGTATTGTAAGGCCCGGTCTGATCCCCGGCCCTAAGACTGACGCAGGTGACCGGCCGTTGGCGCTGGAGGAACGAGGGGGCGCAGCGACGGCCCACACAGCACTGGGTGGTGGACATAAAGGCACCCAACTCGCAGCAAGCACAGTGCAAGCACGCCTTTAAGCTTCAGGGCCACAACTAGGGAGCCCACGCGGCATCGTACCGCCAGTACCTCACTTGTACAGCAAGCGGCCTGGAATCACCGCAACGCTCCTGCGCCCTTGGGTGAAACCTATAGACGACACCAAAGACTTGTTCCCCTTCATGGAAGGCCTCTTCCGCTACATTCTGGTGGTGCCGCCTGATGTCCCCATTGTCCTAGACAGGGTACATAGAGTCGGTCCACCCCGGACGCCCAACGCCCCACCGGCTGATATCCTTGTTTGCTTGCAAGACTTTAAAACCAAAGAAGCAATTCTCACAAAGGCCAGGTCCCTTCACCCCATCTCTTATCAGGTACACTCCCAAGTACTGTATCAGGACCTGGCTTTGATCACTTTGCAGCGACTGCGTCAATTTCGCCCCGTGACAGAGCACCTCAGGCAACAGAACATTACGTATTGATGGGGACCCATTCCGCCTTATCTTCTGCTTTAACGAGAAACTACACCAGATGCGCCCCCTGGTTGAAACCTGCCAACTGCTGGGTCTGGCAGTGCCCAGTGATGAAGACGAACAGCGGAGTGTGCTGTCAGAACCAGAGACTTCGCCCTCTGGTTGGCAACGACCCAAGCGACGGCGGTGGTTCCGGAAGCCAGACAAACGAGACAGTGTGTAGGGCCAGCAGGATACAATCACCTCCACTGCTGACACGCTGGCAGGCCCGAGCTCTACTGCTGAATGAGGAGCTAACCCCTGCCTCCCTTGAATAAAGGCCCTCTATGCAAGAGCAAGCGGCGGGGGGATCCGACTCCTCCCCTTGGTCACACCATGAGCCCCGTGGCAACGACTTCCCGGCTCCTGAGGGGAAGCCGGACATTGTGGTCAAGACTTGATTTTCCTATGTAGACTGAGTTTTTGTTCCCTGTAAGAACTCCTATTTGCTCTCTATTTTTCTTTTGGGGTTTCTTAAGTTGGGGTTCTCTCGTCCACCTCCCCTGCCTGCTCCTCCCGACATGCCCCTTTCACTCTACTGGTTTGGTCTCCTGTACCTGATGCACAACATGCTCAGCTGCGCCCACAGCGATCTTATCCTATCACCCTCCTCAGATGACACATGACCCACTCAAGGTCCTCACCCTTAATGTACGAGGGTTAAACAATCCGATTAAGCGTAGGTCAGTCCTGGGTTACTTAGAGCAGTCCGGGGCTGACATCTGCCTTCTCCAGGAAACCCATCTTTTATCCAAAGACCATCATAGACTACGATCTAGTTTCTTCCCCTATAGTCCTCTTGCACCTCGAAATCTGCAGGGGTGTCTATCCTGGTTTCCCGTATCTTCCCGGGCAGAATCATATAGAAATAAGTCGAAATCCGGGGTCGCTTGCTAACATACCAGTTCTTGCTGCGGGGGGTGACGTTTGTTGTTGGGTCTATTTACGCACCCAACGAGGGACAAGCCAAAATTTCTCCATGCTGCCCTTCGAGAGGTGGCTGCAGCCTCGGACCGCCATTTGTTATTGGGGGGCGACCTTAATATTGTTTTCAACAATGACTTAGACCGCTCATGCCAGAGGTAGGAGTACTTCCAAGCACAAAACAGGCAAATCTCCGCGACCTAGGGCTCACAGATCTTTCGCGACACTTTCACCCGCGCACCCGCAGCTACACTTATTATTTCGGGGCCCATAAGTCCTATGCCCACCTTGACTATTTTCTCAGCACCACTTCGCTTCAAGCTTATGCAGCGGAAGCTAAAATTCTGACGGCTTCCCTTTCTGACCACTCACCGGTAGTGGCCACCTTCGAGTTTCCGCACTCCTCTCGACCCCTTCGATACTGGCGGTTGCGAGATACATTACTACATCTACCCACGGTAGTCGAACAAAGTCCGAAAGCTATCATTAACTTCCTCGCCCTCAATGCTAACTCAGATACCTCTCTGGGGACTCAATGGACGGCTCTGGAAGCGGTTCTCAGGGGGGAATTCATCGCAATTTCCTCCGCCCAGAACAAAGAGAGGACCCGCAAGAGGGCGGAACTTACTCAAAGGGTCTTGGAGCTGAAACAGCTGCACCAAAGAACTGGGGCTTCCTGTGCCTGGCGGCAGCTCTGTATAAAATGAAAGCAACTCTCAGCCTTAGATCAGGATAGAGCTGAGTACACAGCATTGAGACTCCGACCCACCTATTATACAGCGGGGGATAGATGTGGCCACCTTCTTGCCAATAAGTTGCGAGAAGCCCGACAGCGTCAGGGAGTGCAAGCCATTCGCACATCCGGAGGCAGTTTAGTCTCTGAAGATGCAAAGATAGCAGAGGCATTTAGAGATTTTTATGCAGATCTCTATACTGGGGACTCTCTCGATGCTCAGCAAAGCGCTGAATATATAGCTGAATTGCCCGCTTTGGAGAAGCCACAAGCCGATTAGTTGGATAGGCCTATACAAAAGGAGGAAGTCATCTCGGCAATCTCTCGCCTCAAACTAGGCAAGTCACCCGGCCCGGACGGCTATACGGCCTCCTTTTACAAATCATTTTGTGGCCAGTTGGCCCCCCATTTGACGGGCCTTTTTAACACCTTCGAACACACGGGTGCTATCCCGGGGAAGATGCTGGAGGCAGCAGTGGTGGTAATTCCGAAACTGGGAAAGGATAAAATGGAGTGTAGCGCATATAGACCTATATCCCTATTGAATGTAGATATTAAATTATAGACCAGTATCTTAGCGGCTCGCCTGGCACCATACATGGCCCAGCTGATAGATCCTGACCAGGCTGGCTTTGTGCCACAGAGGCAGACTAGTGATAACACCAAGCGCATCCTACATTTGATAGAGAAGGCGTCCCGCACTCAGGGCGAATACATGCTCCTGGCCATAGATGCGAAGAACGCCTTCGAAAGGGTGCATTGGCCCTATCTAGAGATGGTACTGATGGCTGCTGGATTCAGTGAGAATTTCCAAACTATCAGTCAATCAATCAATCATGACATTTGTATAGTGTGCTACTCACCTGGAAGGGTCTCAAGGCGCTGGGGGGAGAGGGGTCCGTTACTGCTCGAAAAGCCAGGTCTTGAGCTGCTTCCTGAAGGAGAGATGGTCCTGGGTTCGCCGGAGGTGGATGGGGAGGGAGTTCCATGTCTTGGCTGCCAGGTAGGAGAAGGATCTTCCACCGGCGGTGGCTCTGCGAATGCGCGGGACGGAGGCGAGGGCGAGGCTTGTCGACCGTAGCTAGCGGGAGGGCCTGTAGAAGGTCAGGCGGTTGTTGAGGTACTTGGGCCCCAGGTCGTGGAGAGCCTTGTGTGCGTGGGTGAGGAGTGATCCTCTTGCTGACGGGGAGCCAGTGCAGGTCTCTCACATAAAACTTTGTGTAAGGTCTCAGTATGTTCTTGAGTATTGCAACCAAAGACCTGAATGTCGTCCTGAAAAGACAAAACATTACTAATATTCTTAAACAAGTTGTGCATAACTTTCTGAAATATGGAAGATGCAGAAATTAGCCCAAATGGCATCCTCCTATATCTAAAGGCACATTTGGATGTGATAAAAGAAGTGTACTGTTTGCTGTCATCGTGTAAAGCAATCTGATGATATGCATTTGATAAATCAAGAGTCAAAAACATAGTTGCCCCCTTGTTAGGCAGGGGATGTCTGTCCCACCACACATTCTCATTCAGGTCTCTCCAGTTTACACACAAACTTTGCCGTTGGGTTTGTGTACGAGAACAACTGGAGAAAGCCACTCATCAAATGATGCAATTTCTTCTATGACATCTAGTTGACATAATCTTTCTAACTCCTTCTTATCAGAGTCTCTCAGTAGTAAAGGAATATTTCTGACTTTATGGGCTTTGGGAATAGCATAGTGTTTTAGAATGATCTTATGCACACATTTTTTAATAATCCTAACTGAGAAGAAAATACATTAGGAAACTTTTTTCCCAACCTGAAGAATCAAATCTGAATAGCCCAACAATTGTTCAGCATGATTGGGATTTAATGTGATCATAAGATCTCTTTGCTGTGGCCAACCTAAAAGACTAGTTCCATCTTTGGCCACATATACTTACCTTTAAAACTAATATTGGACGAGAAAAAACCCAGAACTTCAATAGGTTTTTTGCCATACCCCACCAATTTGTTGTCAGGAGGAGACAATTGTACATTATGACATTCTTTTAGCCACTTATCACCAATAAGAGTGTGTCTTGCACCAGAATCTGCCATGATTCTTACTTCCATATTGCCTTTAAGTACTGTGCAAAATGGAGAATCTTTACAATTGCCATTAATTTCATATACAGTTAACATAAATTCGCCATCATCTGGGTCACAATTAACTTCTTTAACATAAGCAGATTTTGTATTCTTAAACTCTGTTCCTTTGATCCTAAACTTGTTCCTGTTTCTGCACATCCTAGCATAATGTCCCTTAGACTTACAATTTCTGCATTCTTGACTTATTGTGGGAAATGCTTTGTCATTGGCTAAATGACCCGGAATTACACATTTGAAACACACATATTCTTTCTTTTCAGAATTTTACCAGCAGGAATGGATTTGTTTAAAGATTTGTCGTTGTTTCTTAGGTCAGAAGTGCCTTTCTTTATCACTTGAATTTCTGCAGTATTATTTTTTTCTGAAAGTTCTTTCATGCCTAATTTCCTATCTTCAAAACGATGGGCAACATCAATGGCTTTGGAAAGCATTAAGTCATCGGCAGATAATAATTTCTCTTGTAACTTGGCATCAGCTACTTTATGTATCATCTGGTCATGTACCATTTGATAATGCAATGTAGAATAGTTGCACTAGGCAGCTAGAATTCTCAAGTCGTTCACAAAAATGTCAATAGGTTCATTAGGTAATTGTCCTCTGCTTAGAACTTGTGTCTAGCTCCTACTTCATTTACTTTTTTACGTATATCTTATGAAGTTGTTTGATGGCGTTGTCAAATACATCGATGTCATCATCATTAAAGTCGTTGGTAGGAGTGGGAGGTAAATGGCTTAAGATGCGCCTTCCATCAGCACCTAAACAGTGTTTTAAAATAGCTAGTTTACTTCTGTCAGTGTAATCATCCCCCCCGATGGCTTCGATGTAAGCTTCCAAACCTTCTTTCCGCTGTTTCCATTCTAATGCAGGTTTTCCTGGAGTAGCCAAAAATGGGGGCAGAGCACCAATGCCCGCCATGATTATATCGGCAAGTTGCAATTGTGAGCTGATAAATTAATTCAATATTATACGTCGAACTTGAGCTGTGCGTGTCAGCGAGTTAGTCTTTAAGCTGATCAATAGTCAAATAATAGATGAAGCTGTGTGTGTCAGCGAATCACAAAGTTGACCGACACACAGGTATTGTTTTGTTTATAAGAATTTACTGTGTGTACTCTCGCTTGAAAATACAGTGACAAAATATATCAAATAAATGTTAGCAAGCAAGCAAAGATATCATGTATTTAGTTAGTGGTCAATTGATGCTTTTTTTTAAAAAGAGAACAGATTGGCATTCTTTACTGTTTCTTTTTATTGGGCTTTAATGAACACATGACAGCTTTCCTTTCATTGGTACTGTGGCTGTAATATTCAGGTACAGCAAAAATACCGGTGCAATGGGGCATACAGCTGCTAGGCAACGTCTCCTATGATGTGCCTTGGTTGACACTTAGCAACTTCCAGCCAAAAAGAAGAGATGACGTGATGCGTGCACTTTTCAATCAGAATCAGGAAGAGCAGCACACGTAAATTGAGCCGGAGCGCTCTACTCTTTTTAAAGATGCAGCCACGAGTGCATTGTTTATAAAGAGAGGCGTGACACGCGTAATTACGTGTAAGATTTTGAAGCGCGAGGCACAGAGCTGAAGCGGCAAAACACAATAAAATACATCAAATCTCACCAGAGACTGCGTTGAGGATGGGGTTTTAATGATCGCCTCAATTTACAACGAGGAGTGTATACGGACAAGATACGGTTAGGAAAATCAATTGCTGTCAGTCAACGGACTCACGATCTGCATGTTGCAGGGCACCAGGCTTGTCTATCTTCCAGGTACATCTTCCAGTCATCGCCAGTGTAGAATTCTCTCGAAAGGATGACAGGATCCAGAAATACACTGGGGTAAGTTTGTTAAATATAAGAGAAATGGTAGAACAGCTGTCTCTCCAAGCCTGGGCCAACCTCTTGGTGCTACGCGGGATCGGTCGGTCGCTGGGACAGTAAATGCGGCATTCAATTGTAGGCCTGAAAAAATAACCAAGTTTTGAGAGACTTCCTAAATTGGGTAAGGAAGTAGCCAGACGCAATTCGGGAGGAAGAGAGTTCCAGAATTGTGGTGCCAGAGTCGAGAATCTTAGACCACCATGTTTTTTACGTTTGAATGGGTAAGGGGTCAACAGATTCATATTCGCAGAATGTAAATCGTGGGAGGGGACATAGCACTGTAATTGCAATGAAGGCCGGACCATGATCCAAGAGGGCTTCGTAGATCGTGCAGCCTAATTTAAAGAGACAGCGTTGGGTCACGGGAAGCCAATGTAAGCTTTTTAACAAGGGTTTCACATGGTGAGATTTAGGTTGACCGTAAACGAGCCTGGCGGCTTGGTTCTGCACCAGTTGTAGTCGATGTAGTTGGTAGGCAGGAATGCTGGTATACAGAGAGTTAGTGTAGTAAATACGTGACATAATCAGGGCAAGAATAACTTGGATCCGGGCCTCAATGGTTAGATATTTGCTTATTTTGCGTATTCTCCGGAGGTGAAAGAAGCCACCGGAGACCACAGCACTTATCTGTGTCTTCATTGTGAGATTGTTGCTAATCACGATTCCCAAGCTTTTGACCGAGCTGACAGAAGATGGGGGCACCCTGGTGAATGTGGCCAAAAGTTGGAATTCCCGGGATTCACGGGGCCGCCAGTGAGAATCCCCACACGTCAGTCTCCTGTTTTCAGCAAGAAAGCTGGCGAGAGGGACTGCTTGAAAGCGGTCACTGAAAAAAGAAGATATCCATTTCAGTGGAAGACCCCGGATCCCCCACTTCCGACCCGATCGACCTGCAAATGGTGGTGACCGTATCGAAAGCAGCTGGGAGTTCTGGTCAGCCCCCCTTTGTAATTCACGGAGAACTGCTAAAATTACAGACTCGGTAGAGTGTTCGGGTCTAAAACCGGCTTGGTGTAGGTCCAAGTCGTGTGACTGCTCGACAAAAGTGCTGACTGAACTGGGGTGGTGTGGAGTGCAAAAAAACGATGGATTTAGGCCCAGATCTCTGTACTGGGGTGAATGTATGACATTGTTCTGCATTCTGTCCATCAACTGTTGGTTCGAAAAAAGTGCTGAGGAAGTTGGCCACGTGGGCTTCTAGAATTTTTCCCAAGAAGGGCAGCAGTGAGATAGGACGAAAGTTACTGGGAATTGAGGGGTCTGTGCCTGTTTTTTTTTAAAATAGGTACAACTTCTGCACTCTTAAAAAGGTTAGGGACAATGCCTTTAGTGAGAAAATTATTAAGAAGCAACATAGGGGGCTCAGGACAATGGAGGAAGACTTCCTGAAGGATGTGAGGGGGATAGCTGTCCGAGGGAGAGCCGAAGCAATGCTTCTTAAGTAGAGAGACGAACACCTCTTGGGTAATGAGAGGGAATTAAACCAGGTGGAATAGTGTGTGAGTCACGGGGATCTGATAGTGCTGAGGACTTGGGAATACTAGATTTAATGTTAGCAATTTTTTCAATAAAGTAAGTGTTGAGGGAGTCCCGTAGGAATTGTGACGGGGTGGGCTTTGCTATGTCGCGATCGGGTTTGACAAGTTCATAAACAATAGAGTTGATGTCCTTGGCCCTGTTAGTAGATTCCAGGATTTTTGAGGAAAAGTAATCAGATCTAGTCCTGAGAATGGCCCTTAGGTAATCTTTAAGTGCTGCCATAAAGATGTTTTTTATGAGGGCAATAGTCCTGTCTCCACCTATGTTCAGTTTGTCGCAAGGCCAATTTCATCACCTTCAGATTGTCAGAGAACCAACGTTGTGCATCGTGTGGCCTCTTATTTTTAATTGTCCTGATTTATAAGCAGTAAATGCTTAATGAATTTTTGCAATGAGTCCACAAACCCTTTCCTGCCTGTTTGTTTTGACACAAAATTGGTTGTGCAAAGCAGGTAACAAGAACTTTTACCTTGTTAATTTTGCACCTACATTTCACCAACAAACAATTGCAAAAGGGTCACTAACATCCTCCTGACCAGCGGAAAAATGCTAACTGCCCGACCAGTGTTAAAGCAACATTTATAAAGACTGACTGGTAAAAAGCATTTTTTCAGAAACTGTTCTATGAAAAAATGTTTTTGGGCACAGATTGATCACTGCAAATGTTATTGCAAAATGTCTCTGTATATTGAAATGCCACGTAATATGTCCTATTATAACTGAAACAAATAAGTTTCCTTTATTCCTTACTTTATATATAAGCAGAAAATTCATGCATAATTAATTTGCAACATAGTTATTGCTACAGTGAAAAACTATGTTCGGTATATATTTATTGTATGGATCTAATCCCAAAATCTGTGAGGTGTCCGAGATGAGATGTGGGGCTTGATTTGTATCTTGGCGGTAGGGATACTCCGGTGCAATGGCGATGGAGTATCTCTACCACCAAGACGATGGGCCACCCACCCGATTTAAATGCTGGCAGACCATAGTTTGGTCATGGTGGGGACTACTCCTTCTCCACTGTGGCCAAACTTTTCTGACGGCCCAACAGAGTAAGGGCCAGCAGAGAATTAGCTACATGTCCACTCACCTAACAGTTTTTTACTGCCTGACGAACCCTGCCAGTAAGGGGCAATGAATGAAAAACTAAAAATAGCCCCCACCCCTTCCTCATCATGGGAGGGGGACATCGTTTTTTTATTTTCAAAAACAAACACCCGCTTTAGGGTTGTGTTAAAATATAAATAAACTTGGCTCCATCTTGTTGTCAAACTTTCAATGCATTTACAGGAACAGCCATGCTGGAAATGCTAGATGTGTCTGCTGGGCCCATGGACATTTCTAAATACGTTGGGTGATTACCCTAGGCATGGCAGTTTTAAAGTACTCTGCCATGCAGATGGTCTGCCTGAATATAAATCACGCCCTCAGTTTGTGGAAGACTGACTCAAAATAAAGGTAGACTATGGGGTTCAGAATTCAAACCTATTATTTCAAGAATTTGTTAAATTGCGTACAATAACTCCTCTGTCGGTGAGATGTCAGCCAATGTACTAACTCTTTTCAGACACACACATGAAGCCTTTTCTGCTCTACGTACAGACATTGTTACCTACAAAGATCACGGGTGACCTCCTAAAGATATAGTTGTATAGTATGTAGTTTGGGCACTACTAAATATTATTATTTACATTCCTTATTTAGAATTTGGCTTATGGGATACTCTGTCACAAATGTGGTGGATAGCCCATCAATCTTATTACAAGTACATTATAACCTACAACACTTGCAATTCAGCGTTCAGCGGATGGGATATCTGTCACACTTTTGACAATATCCTTCTGCCAAACTCAAAATAAGACCCTACATCTCTCTCTCGCCAATACTTTCTCAATATTTTGAAATTATGACCCATTGGTTGTTGATTTCACTAATGAAGTTGTGCAAAGTTTAAAAGCTGTACACTTCGTAAAGTTTGCAGAGTTGTACAAACTTTGCCTGTGGGAGAAATGGAAAGCAATACTGTCTTTGGCTCTCGCCAAGACTGTTCAGCTCTAGCACTAGTGGTCTTAAATGGAGGCATACACTGCATACAACTATGGAGGCTTGTGAATCAATAAAAGTGTTATAGCTTGGGGTTCTAGGAGGCATCTTTGACCGCTTGTGCATCACTCACATTGTCAGCATTTGCACTTAGAAGCCCTTATGTAAATCAGCCCCTTTATTGATCACTGCATATAAATCTATATGTTTTAGTTAATTACACCCCATGTCTCCTAAAGATATGGGTTACATTATACAGTGTTCTAGGCCTCGTCTCAAACACTGATCTACCCCAGCTTGCTCTCTAATGGAATGGCAAAATTCCCATTGCTTTATTAGAATAATTTATTTTTAGTATTGAAATAAATCTATAGAAAAGTAGCAAAATAAATGTTGTCGAGATGCTTAAAATATACTAGACTTGTAGCTAGGGAATTACTTTTTATATCTATGACATGAAAAATGTTACAAATTGAAAAAAAACGAATTCTTGTACAACTGTGGTGCACAATTGTATTTCACAAATAGTTAATTGCTAATAAGTTAATGATGATTTAACTGTGAGGAAGGATCTTTGTATAACTATGTGTGTCATATTTTCGTGTTTGTTCAATAATGTTACAAACATGTCTGATAAGTCAATATAATCAAACATGGGTGCCTTACACAAAAAATAAAACAATCAATGAAACAAATTTATGAACACCAGTCATTGCTGTATGCAGCACCAACCAATGCGAGGCAATGTTGCAAGGACAGCCTGTGCCTAAATCATACAATCCCGACTCTATGTCTAGCAAGGAGGGATAAAAACAACATCTTGACAGCTTATGTCACACCTAGGGCGTGTGTATTTAAACCTTGTACACATCCATTGTTTATCTAATCCCGCTTCACAGAAGTACTGAAATGATCCAGTGAACTCACTGACTTGACATTCTTAACAATGACTAACACAAAGATTGCGAAACATGATACTTAAAGTGAACATGAACATGTTCCTGGCACTTCTTTGAAACCCAAAGGACACGGTCACGTGATAAGAAACAAGACGTGCCGTCACAGAGAAGCATTGTGCAAAGAGATTTGCGTTTTGATGGGTTTTTTTGTGTGTTGATATGTTAGTTTTCCTCAATCCATCAATGAGTTAATAGCTAGTCATTGCTCGAGCACAATACACAACTGCTTTGTGAGTTTTATAGCACTTAAACATTTCTATAAAGCTCTAAAACCTTCCCACACTCTGGTGCTATTATTCAAGCATTACAACATTAAAAATGGCGAGCCAGTCCAAGTGACAAAAAGTGACCAGTGTATCAATTTGAAGAATTATGGCCAGGTATACTAATTGTTTTACAGTCCCAGTCTGAATCCACAGCAAATATATTTTTTGTCATGTAGTAATGGCGGTCTAAGGTCAGTACATTTTTACCGAATTCTAAAAGTTGTTTGCAAATGGCATTCCCTCCAAATACGAATTGGTATGTGATGTATCAAGGTTTTGCATATTAAATCCAGGCGCAAAGGATTGAAAAATGACTGTCTCATAAGTTGGGGTGGTAAGCCATTGCTGTAGCCCTGGATGCATAAAGGTTTGTTGGGGAGTAGCAGTGGTTCAGGCCAAAGCTTAATAAAAACAAGGACACTTTTTTCCTTTGTCTGCATATAAAAATCTTTTCTTTATAGAAAGGCGATCGCAGACATGGTAGTCTGTTTGATCCTAGTAGGCCAACAGACATGGAAGTCTGCTCTGATCCTAGCAGGCCGTCATCCCTGTGATGGCCACTAATCAGAGTGAGTTGCTGTTTTCAAAATATCTCATTAATATTAATTTTCTTTTTTATATTTGTATTAACAGTTTTTTAATTAAATCACACTACAAATCATTGTATTTTGTAGACGACAGTAGTGACGACAGTAGTATCGTTATGTAACCATAGGATATACATCTTGTACTCAAAGGGGGTACGTGTTGTTGTAGTTCACTTGTCCTACCTGTAAAGTGATGCTAGGGGGGAACTGGGGAGAAGAAACCGGGGATTACATGAGGGGAGAGATCAGGGTACGTGCTACATGTAGGGCGTCCGGGTCATGTCAGTAACAGCCAACAGGTGTATCATCGCGTTGTGTGCGGGCTATCATAGGGCAGTGTTGCTAGTAGTGGTGTCCTGTGCGGTACGTTGTGAAGTTGTTGTGCAGTCTGCGGTAGTTGGGATGGTGGGAGCGGTATCACGCATACCCCCGAGTGGAGCTTGCGCCTCCGAGGTTGGTGGGGTGCTTTGGGAGGCGCCTGGAGCGGTGCGCTTGTGCAATTGTTTGAAATGGTGGGACAATAGGGCCCATTCCATAGATATGGGATGTTTTCGTAGTCCCCGTGCCTCCTCCTCACGCAGCATGTCTTCTTCTGCTGCCGCCCATTTCTTCCCCGCACCCACCCACGCCTCCAACGGGGGGGGCCAGCGTGGCTCGCCAGTGCATGGCGATACTTATTTTTCTAGGAGTGTTGCGAGTGATGCAAAGTGGGCAGTGACTTTGTGTGTTTTTGGTCGTCGGAGGATTCCGAGGGCGACCACCTCCCACGTGTGAATATCCGTGAGACCTGTGAGTTCTTTAAGTGTCTTGAGAACAATGGCCAGTACGGTTGTAAGGTGGGGCAGCTCCAGAACATATGCTGGAAGTATGCATCGGGTGAGTGACATCAGGGACAGTGGAATTGGGTGTCTCGGTAGAATTGTTGTAGGCGGGCTGGTGTTTGGTACGTTCTATGTAGGATATAATACTGTATGTTTTTGAAGCACGAATTCCGAGACACCTTCTTGGGGAACTCTAATGCCCTTTCCCACTCCCTATCGTGCAGTTGACGCTCAAGTTCGTCCTCCCATTTGTCTCGGAAAGCATGCAGTTTTTTTTTATAAGTTCTCTTCTTATGGACTTATACAACCACGTGACTAAGTGCCGGCCTGTTCCCATGTATAGGATGGTGTGGATAACCAGGTGTGTTGTTGGCTCACCCGCGGATAGGTCAAAATGTGGTCGGAAATGTTCTAGGAGCTGTCGGTGTGTCAAAAACTGTCCCGGGGAAGATCCTAGTCCTCCATGAGCTGGTCGTAGGGCCGAAGTTGACCCTCTGCGAAGAGCGATTCAGCCTAAGTAATCTCTCGGTCTGTCCATACACGTAGCACGGCACCCGTGAAATTTTCCTCCCGTTTGGGCCAGCCAACCAGCGGCAATCGGGGGGAGTAGTGCGGAGTCTCTGCCGCCATGCGATGGATTCTTTGCATGCATTGACGGGCTACCAACACTTGAAGCGGGTAAGTTCGCCGAGGGAGCAACATGCGCCGGAGTTCAGGGGTAGGAACCGGGCCCCGAGACGTGTATGTTTCACCTGTGTGCCTGCCCGCCATCCAGGAAGACAGCCATTGTAATTGTGCCGTCAGAAAATATGATTCAAAGGAGGTGGCGCCTAGACCTCCTTGTGTGGTGGGCAATTGCAGAGTGGTGAGGGCTATCCGGTGTCTGCTTGCCCCCAGATGAGCGAGTCGAGGTCGCGAAAGAAGGCTTTGGGAGGGATAACCGGCACATTCGTGAAGTGGTACAGCAACCGGGGGGACGATGATCATCTTAGCTATGGCAATGCGGCCTATCGGGGCCAGTGGGAGATTCTCCCAGAACCCCACCGACGATCTGATACCGGCCAGTACTTTGCAATGGTTTCCCTCATACATGTCAGTGGGGGAGTGGTACAAACGAACGCCGAGATAGCGGGGGCAGCTGTGCTACAGGATACTTTCTGCTCGCCGACGTATACCTCCTGCGGCGCGAGATTGGGATGTAGTGGATAGATTGTGGATTTGTCCCAGTTTACTTTAAGTCCAGACGCCTCCGTGAACTCCGTCAAGGTTGTCCAAATGGGTTTGAGATCCGCAGTAACATCGTGAATATATAGGAGAAGGTCGTCCGCGTACATGGAGACACTATGTATGGTATCCGCTATGGGAATGCCCCAGTCTTGTCCCTCCTGGTGCAATCGTATTGCTAGAGGTTCTACGGCTAGAGCGAAGATCAGGGCTGAGAGCAGGCACCCTTGCCGCGTACCACGCTCCACCTTGATAGATGATACATATCGGCCCAATCGAATGCGGGATGTAAGCTTAGTGTGGAGAAGTTGTGTGTACGCCTGGAGAGTGGGACCTATTTCTGCACGTCGCAGAACGGTGGAGAGGTATGGCCATGTGAGAGTATCGAAGGGCTTTTCGAGGTCTAGGATCAGGCAGGCCGCGTTAGGTTGCGTGTCTCCCACTTGATCCTGAATGTGGAACAAGCGGCGTATGTTTTGAGACGTATTTCTACCGGGAACAAATCCGCCATGATCCGGGTGCACTAGGGGTCGCAGAATTTCTTCATATCTATCCGCCAGAATTTTCCCCAGTATTTTACAGTCAGCAGAAAGGAGCGTGATACGGCGGTATGAGGATAGTTCCTGCAGGTCACGGTGTGGCTTAGGGAACGTTACAATTACCGACTTACGGAGGGAGTATGGCAATTCATGCCTCTCAAGTGCGGTTGCGTACATTTCTACGAGACGGGGTCCAACAGGGAGGAGAAAGTGCTGAAATATTCGAGTGGCAGACCGTCTAGGCCCGGTGCCTTGCGTCGCGCAGGCGCACGGATCGCCTGGGTGACGTCAGTAGGTGTAATCTTGGCATCTAGCACCGTGTTTTCAACCTTCGTAATGCGTGGGATGGGCAAGATGTCTAGAAAGTGGTTTATCACCTCCTGTCTGAGCTGAGTCGGGGTGCGGTAGATCATGGTGTAGTAGTGCTGAAATGTGTGTAAAATGTCCATTTGGGATCGTACTAAATTGCCGGTGGGATCGAGTATCTCGGTGATGGGTTTTGTGTCTGCGTCCTGTTTTGCTAACCAAGCAAGGAGTGTGCCCGTTTTGTCGCTCTGCTTGTGCATTCGAGCGGCATAGGCCCTGAAGTTATATTTACGTAGGTCTGCCATAGCCGCGGAGTATTGTGTTTTGGCTTCCGCCACCTGTTCCGCCGTCGCAGTATTAGCATCCTCCTGTTTTGTGAGGGTGGCTAACTTTTGTTCAGTGGTGGCAAGTGTTCGTTCCAGCGTGCATTTCACCCCCACTTTTTGTTTGATGCATGCTCCCCGAGCCACTATCTTAAATGCGTCCCACTCCACCAATGTTGAGGAGGCAGTCCCAGCGTTATTGTTAAAGTAGTCCTGTATATGTTCTGCGTGGTCATGCTTGAACACTGGGTCTGTCAGGTAGTCACGAGGGAGGTGCCAGGTGGGCACCAGGGGGATGAGGGGGCCTTCAATGGATACGTAAATTATGGGCATCATGGTCGGAAATTACTCGACCTAAGTAGTCTGTGTGTTGCACCTTAGGTATCAGTGATGGGGAACATAGAAATCTATCCAACCGAATCCTCAGGTTGTGTGGGATGGAGTGGAAGGAGTAGAGTCATGATAGAGGGTGGTGTGCTCTTCATGCATCTATTTGCGCCCAGTGCGAGACCCAACGTTGGAAAAATTCCGTCTGTCTCGGGGCGGGTGAATGTGATGGGGGCGGGTGTGACCTGTCCAGTGTGATATTGAGCGTGCAGTTATAGTCGCCCCCTAAGACCCAAGGGATGGATGCGAATTGGGATAGAACCCCAGTAAGGGAATCCCAGAACCTGTCCTGCTCAACATTTGGGGTGTACATGCTGCCCAATAGAATTACGCAAGATTAAGCAGATTACAATGTAGCACAGATGGTGCCGCGCCATCTGGCCTGCACTTTGTTCACTTCTGGCGTTGTGAGGTGTGTCTCCTGCAAAAACGCCACCTGTGCGTTTTGGCGTTTTATGTACGAGTATGCGGTATATCATTTGCGGGGGGTATGCAGGCACCGCGCATTTAAGGTGATAATGCTGATGTCTGGGTTCTGCATTTGGGTGTGTGGTTATCGGTACCTATGCACTTTAGTGTTACAGGAGGTGGCTGCACCTTGGCTTCTAGCGGTGCCCCAGCCCTACGTTCACCGGAGATGGTAGTCCATGACAGCCTCTCAGGAGAGATAGGTGCCCTGGTGTGTGCGGCCCTGAGGGGTAAGAGGGTGGAGTAAACCGGGGTAATGAAACATGAAACCGGGTGGGGAGAACATCCCAATACCTGGGACCTATCGGCTGGGCCAATACGTCCAAACTGACTCTCATCACACTAGAGAGTAAATAGTTGATACATGAGGTTGGCAGTTCATGCCTGCGAGGCGGGTCCATGTCAGGGCATTTGCAGGGTCAATGGTCATCATCCGGGTTGTGGATCAGCAGAGGTGTCAGGGTGCATAGCGTTGTCATGTCCAGTGCAAATTGGACAGTTCACAACCGACGCTGTAATTGGACGCTCTAAAATCCGTCCTACGCCTCTTTCAGTACATATTGTCGGCAGTTTGTGGGGTAATCTGAGTTAGGAAGACAGAGTCAGCCTTTGATTGAGTCTCATCACTGTCATCTTCGCCTTCCGAGGTGAACAGGTGGGGGGCACGGTCTGTGTCTTCCTCGGGCGGAGTGGACCCTAGATCTGTTACGGCCTGCAAGGCCTTACGCCGCTCCTGCATGATTTGCTCCAAATCCGGTGATTCCACGGCATGGCATTCTGCAAGCTCTCTTCCTCTCTGCTGCCTTTGTGTTTGTCGCGGGCCATGACTCCTGTTACGTGATGCTTTTTGGTTCCACCCCTGTGTGGCCTCTTCCGCGGAGCCCTGTGTGCAGTGGCGATCTGCCCACTCACACGCGTCGTCGGCGTTAGAGAAGAAGTGGGTGGTGCTGGCATGGATGACCTTTAAGCGGGCCGGGAACAGCAGAGAGTATTGTATATTGTTCGCCCGGAGTCGACGTTTCACCTCCAGGAGCGAGGATCTTTGTTTCTGTAACGCCCACGCATAGTCAGGGAAGATCATAACATGTTTGTTGCCCACCTGTCCTGGAGTGTTTGATTTGCTCAAACGCTCCATCCATCATCCCTTTTTGTATCGCTTTGTGTGCCCTAAGTTGGCAGGGTATGCTCAGACATGAGTCCCTTACTCACTTTGCCACTGGATTCAAGTTAGCCTGGCTGATGAGGATTATGAATCCGAAACCGGTCCCAGGATGCTTAATCCTAGTCCAGGGAAGACATGGCTTGGCAGTTCGGGCTGGACTGTTCCCATGAGGCACAGGGTCACGGCTAATTTGCATATGGCCATGTCTGAACTGAGGCGGTGTGGTGAGCAAAAAAACAATGGATTTAGGCCCAGATCTCTGTACTGGGGTGAATGTATGACATTGTTCTGCATTCTGTCCATCAACTGTTGTTTTTGCATGTGTCTATCCCCCTGCATATGGGAGTTGGAGAGGTCTGAGAATAAAAGGCTTCAAACTTTATTCTAAAACTGGCTGTGGAATTCGGGCATGCACACTGGCGAGTACATTGTTTTGTAAATGTTGTGCATCATCTATGGTCAAATGGCAAATGCACAGCTTTGTCTCTCACTTGCCGATCGGTCATACAATACGCATCATCCACTAAGCACATGCACAAGGATTATGAAGGAATTTGATTAGTCGAGACACCATCTCTAATGTTTGCCCCCCTGCATCAATGTAAAGTCCACAGCAGATCATTCTTGTCAGATATTCTTCTTTATAGATAAACAGGTCACAAACATTCTTTGTGTCTTTGACCTGGCCAGTCAATGAGTGGCTCAGTGGGTATGTCATGTTTTGTTAATTTGTTTATGGAGTGTACAAACACACAACTTTTTAGAGCTAATAAAATATATAGCAGGGGTAATATCTGTGGAGACTAAGTAGTTATAGTACTACCAGTAGACCTAAAGATTTAATTGCAAGTTAAAAAGACATGTTTTCAGTAACAGCCTAAAGTGCAACATGTGAAGGAATTCCAGAGTTTAACTTTCGCTATCAGAAAGGTATTTTGAGACCAGAAAGGATGAAGACTTTTCTTAAATGTCTTAGTGAATGATAGCTAGGGGTTCAAAAATAACTCTGATGGGGTGGACAACCAGTGAAAAGATCTGAGCCCAGAAGTGATATGTGCTCTTTTTGCTTGCTGTCCAAGCCGCAGGTGATGATGTTTTTCTTGGGATTCCTGGTTGAAGAAAATGGCGTAATCCAGTCTAAATGGGATGACTACATTTGTCACACTAATATTTGAGTTGAAATTGATGACTGAGGAGATCTTATGTCTTAAAAATACATAGATGAGCAGTATAGGTGTTGGGTAGCTTTTGCAGCTTGAACCTGTATTGTTATCCAGCAGCACCCATGATTTGCCCGTTAATTTAGATTGTGAGGATGAAGAGCCCATGATTTCTGGCCACAAAACTTCTTCCCGATCCTTTTTGCACAACTATGTGATGTAGATCTCACCCTTTCCTGAATTCAGCATTCAGAAGATGGTGGCTACTGAACAATTGATAGAACTTCAGACATGGTACTTATGCTGTGTCTAGGTAATGTTTGAGTCACTGTGAGAGGCAGACCTAAATCACATACACACATAAGCAGACCCATGCTGGTTGACTCAGTTAAGCAAGGGACTCACCTTCAAGGACTGCCTCTGAGACTCACGACTATTGTCCCACCCACATCCTGGACCCTACAGGACAGCGGCTGGGTCTCTTGTGTAATCGTTCCCCAAACAAAGCAGCATCAAAATTGATGCAACGCTGATGCATTATTCCAATTTCTTTCCTTCTCCGAATTAACGTGTCCTCCTGTTCCTGCAGCTGCCCTCCTTTTCTGGGGCTGCTTCATAGACACCCGCACTGTCTTGGGGTGGGTGACATGGGTGTGTCGGGCGCGGCCCTGGAATGGCTGACATCCTTCCTGGCTAACCGCTCCTTCCAGGTCTTTGAGGGGAGACAGTATCTCCCAAACACCCACTCAGGTGTGGAGTCCCGCAGGGCTCCTCCCTGAGCCCCACCCTTTTTAATGCCTACATGGAACCCCTAGACAGGATAGTCCACCCCTTCAGTGTGCGTATTGTCACCTACGCGGACGATACCCAACTGGTGGTCTCCTTAGACCACTCTGAGGGATCGTCCCACACCTTAGGTCCCTGTCTAGAGGCTGTCGCTAGATGGATGCAATCCTCCTGTCTGAAACTTAACGGGGAGAAGACAGACATCATTCTTCTGGGCAACCCCTCTCCCACTGCCCTTGCATCCATCTGGCCTCCATGTCTGGGCCTGCCTCCGGTCCCTAAATCCCAAATAAAGAGCCTCGGGATCTGGCTCGATAAAGCCTTGGACTTCTCGGCCCAAGCAACCAAGACCGCCGCCACTTGCTTTGGTATTATGAGGATGTTGCGGAAGGTGCTCCCCCTGCTTCCATTCCAGGCAAGGAGGGTTCTAGTCCAGGCCCTCATACTCTCCCGCCTGGAATATGGAAACGCTCTTTATTTAGGAGCTCCGATTTCCGTCACTCAGAAACTCCAAGTGACACAAAAAGTGCGGCCCGTCTACTCTATAACCTCCCCCGCTGGCCGTCAGCGAGGAATGCCCTAAAGGAGCTCCATTGGCTCCCTATAGGGGCAAGAGTACAATTTAAGGCTATGTGTATCTTACACAGAGTCTTTCATCGTACAGGTCCCGCAATTCTTCATCCTCTGGCTACACCCTACGTCCCGTCCCGCTCCCTCCGTTCCTGCACCCTCCAGCTGGCTACCCCCACCAGAGTCAGGAAAGCCCGCTGGGGCGGTCGCTCCTTTTCCCATACGGCGGGTAAGCTCTGGAACACCCTCCCTTTATCTCTCCGAGGCAACACTAATCACATGTCCTTCAGGAAAGCTCTGAAAACGCACCTGTATAGTAAAATCTGCTGAACTGCCCGAGGCTCGCGTTGAGTATTCAGTCACAAGCGCTGCGAGGCCTTTGGGTAGTTTAGCGCTATACAAGTGCAATTTTCATTCATTCATTCATTTCATTCATTCTTCCCTGACGATGAAGTCCCGACATTATCTTCGGCGCCCCCCAGCCTTCCTCCCGCCAAATCTGGTAGTTGGCTTCCACATTTCAGCCCTACTCCCGGGGTATATTTCCTTAGTGACTTTGTGTTTCACTGTAATGATTGTGTGTTCGGATCTCTGTCTCTCCCGAAATCCCGCCATTTCGTTCAATTTATTTGGGGCTCATTACTTGGATTCTTGCCGCTGGTCTCCGCCTTGACCACAGCCTTTAGTCAACCCCTGCTTAATGGCTCTCACACCCTGCACTACTTGTTTTTGTCATGGTGAATCACCTTTGTGACCCTGTCGGATCCATGCCATTTATTTTTCGACTCGATGCAGTAAGGTTGTATGACATTAGTTATTGTTTTATCACCGGTCTCCTTCCAGTTTGTATACTCTCATACTCAGTCTTTTTCTTTGATGCCCCCTGTAGTAAGGATCTTCATGAAAAGCCCTTTACTATCCTCCTACCCCGTCCATGTTCTACAGGACTCGCTCTTTATTTTTTAATTAATGTCCTACCTACTGATGTAATTTTATAACTTGGGTTTCTCTATGCTATGTTTTATTCCCTAATATCTGATGTAACTTTGTAACTGTTGATCTGCGGAGTTTGATATTAATTTAAATGTATGATTGCTTCAGCCCTATTCCCCCCTCTTCTCGACTGCTAATTTTCCCATTGTTTACACTTGCTCCACCTCATTTCCGATGTTTTTCTTGTTCAATGCAATCTTCATCTACGCATGTTACCCAAATATGGAATGTGCGCCAGGACTGTGCCTGACCTCGTGATGGCATCTGGAATTCATTCGATCCATGGTTTCTCCCCCCCCCCCCCCCCCCCCCCAAATCTGACATCTCGGAGTACTCCTGATCTCCTTCATGACAGCGGAGACCGAGCACTATGTCTGACGCCCGGTGGAGCTGCACTGTTCAGCTATTGAGGAGACTGGCCTTGGTTCATCCCTTGACCGTCACCTACCCAGCCGGACTTTGGGCACAGTTTTTCTTCCCATCTCCCTGTCTCGCCCACCCCCCTCATCGTATTTCTCTAACTCTGCTTTTTCCTTGTCTCCTATCTAGCTACTTGTTCCCATTTAGCACTCTTTCTTCCCTTGTCTTACTTCCTTTGTTCCTCTCCCCTTTCTCCTGAATCTTTCCCCTTGCCCACTACACCCCCTAGCCCCTGTCCTTTTGTGCCCTTTGACTAAGCAATCCTTCTCCCCTTGTTGGGAACGATCCAATATTTATACTCTGGAGTCTCAGCGAACCCGCTGAGAGGGTCCACAGCGCCCAGGGAGCCACTCACAGTTGAGGTATGGTATGGCATCCCTGGCCAAAGCACCTCCTCTCCCCTTTTTGTGAAAGGATCCAGTATGTAGGCCTTGGAGTCTCAGAGACCCCTCTTAGAGAGTCCACTGTGTATAGGGAGCCTCTTGCAACAGAGATGGGGAATATGGTACCACTTCCCTTGGGATCACAGCTTACTGGACTTTGGACGCAGCTCTGACTCGTCTTCCGGTTTGTGTCCCCGTCACCCCACCTCTTTCTTTGTCTCTCACCCTCCTCTTCCCTCCTCCATTCTCTGTCTTCTTCCCCTGCTCTTACCCCCTCCTCCCCTGAATCTTTCTCCTTGCCTGCTTTTTCCCTCACATATTTGTCCTTTTTGTTTGTCTCGACCTTACTTGCCACTATGTGGCCAGGCTGTTATAACTCTGTAACCTTTTTAACAATGTAATCTGCAATTATGGTCTGAATACTCATGTAAAGCGCTCTGATACCTCCGGGTCTAGCCAGTGCTATATAAAACCTTTTAAATAAATAAATAAATAAGGGCTGCATATAAAGATTAAAATGAAAGGGAGAAAGGATGGATGCATATGGGGCCCTTCAGATTAATGTTTTTTATTTGGATAAAATTGTGATCTCAGAAACATCTCTATTAGAATATTCTATGTCTAAGAACCTCACGAAAGGCAGGGAGGTGGATAGCAATGATTCAGAAAACCCCTCTGTATATCGGCTCATTTGAAACATCTAATCGCCATCCGTTAGAGTAGATGCTCTTGGGGCCACATTCACACTATCTTGCTGTTGAGTGCTATCTCTCTTGGTCTCTTATCTGTATAGAAGAGTACTTTTGCTAATTTTATTGATCCACTTCGTTCCTAAATGTATGTTGGCCACTGGTGACATTAGCACCTGGGCAGAATATTTTTATAGAGAGCCTCACCAACTTTGTTACGTTTTGGTGACACAACCCTCACACCGTCAGGAACACATTTTATTGAATTGTTTCTGTCAAATATGTTGCAATACTCACTACCTCCATTTTCTACGACCTGAAAGTTTCTTTAGTCATTACTGTCTTCCATCACTAGTCTATTGTTGTTAACAATTTACAACGCACTGGCCCTTATTATGATGTTGGATGGACCGCCACCGTCAGGCTGTTGGTGGCAGTCCACCCGACATCCAGGGCAACGGTCTGAATGCCGGATTAATATACTGGCGGTCAGAGAGCAGAAGGAGGGTGAAAGATCACTGCCTCCGACAGGCTCAAGGAGCCCATCGGGCAGCGGTTGGACAGTAATCCCTACAATGGGACCGCCGTAAGGATTGTGATGTCCAGTTCCTACAGCCTTTTCATGGTGGTCCCACCGGCATGGAAAGGCTGTCAAAGGAATTTTGAGGGGCCTTTGCAGGGCCCCCCATGGGCCCCAGCTATGTGGCCAGGGTGGCATATGTGGTGCCCCCTCAAACATCCATGCATCGTGTGCCAGGCACCACTCATGCTGCCTAGCACACGGTGCATGGATGTCTGCAAACATGCCCTTCTCTACTGCTGCTTGTGCCGCTACCCTTTTCTGGGCTGCAGCATAAGCCGCAATAGAAAACTGCATGTTTCCTACTGCCTAAACAGCGGTCCTATCATAATATGGTGGGTGGAACCGCAGACTACATGTCTGGCAGTCTCCATCCGACCGCCATCATAATGAGGCCCAACTAAGTCCTTAGACTGTGCAGCGGTGTTTGGAACAGCCTTGAATGCATGCTACTTATTGGTGTACAATTTCTTAGTGAAAGGCCACATTTCCTTTCTTCTTAATTTGAACAAATGGTTTGAACACACACAGGATACTATTACCTTTCTTATTGCCAGGATGGAAAAAAAAACATTCACACCGAAAAACAAGTATTCCACAAGTGGCCCTACTTTTATATATTGGCTAACTTTGGAAAAACAATCTTACAACCCATATTAGGCTTAAGCCAAAATTTATAACAGTGTATTTATTATTAATCTCTTGTTATTTCTGGTTGCTCTAATACTTCCAAGGCACTTCTTGCAGGTGTTTGGCGAACATTTAAACTTGTTAACTAGGCAACCATTATCGCTCTTACAATGGTGCTCTATGAAACTTGATATTTTTTATTCCAAAGCCAGGGAATATTTTTCAAGAAATCTACATGGCTCAAATATTAGAAGCCAACATACTCAGGAGCGGGCATCCTCCGATTTTCTTTACTAAATTTGACTCTATCTCATTAGCTGACTGTATTGCCCCGTTTTAAACAAGTTGGTATTTGGGCTCCCCTACTAAGGTAATGGCGTCCAATGCTTCTCATCAAGATAGTGGGACCTATGTTGTTTAGATATTGACATTCACTTTCTACAGGGCTAGCCCCATTGACTTAAGTATGATAGTGGTGACGCTCTTTGTATAGTTTTCCTTCAGTCCCACTAATCACACTACGATTTTCCACACCTTCAATTTTCCAGCTATTATATAATTTATGAAGTTAGCCAAGTTTTTAGCTAACACAACAATGACTCGAGGAAGACTTTTTCTTACAGATTCAAGTCATTGACTTATTTTAAACCAGAGTTTCTTGAAAGATTGAGACAAACTAATTAGTGATGGGGTTGGTTCACTAATTCTACTATTGTCATGGAGTTATTTTAAATTGGTGAGGATTAATTTCAGAGGCCGACAGCTTTTTTTCCCTCTCATATCAGTCTAGCCTTGGAGTTAGAACAGACTTTTGTAGGGTACATCACAGCTCAACCTTGTTTTCTATGTTTTACTGCTTCCAAGTCCAACTTGTGTAGCAGCTATCTAAAACTCAACAGGAGTATTGCTAAAACCCTCACTTTTGGAGACAGAGCAGACATCGTATCTTGAAACTATGGCGCTCTTCATTAGACCAATATCCAGATCAGGTCTCCTTGATCAACCAAGTGAGTTATTGACTGAAGAAGACCTGTAACTTACCCGCGAGCCGAATGTGGTCTGCTGTTAACTCATAGAGCTTTCTTTCACTGGTTGCCGTCTTTATTATGTAGACTTCATTATTGCAGAAACCTTTTTAGTTACATTGCCTTGCTACCTTTCAGGTGGCTTTTGCAAGTCCTGAATTCTGCATTTACATCTCATGTTCAGGATTAAAATCGCAATAAATATGTCTCCCATGAAAGCCTGCGTGCACTGGTTAACGGTTACCTATCAATATTTATTTATTTATAAAGTTTTATATAGCGCAAACATGATCCCGAAGGATATCAGAGCGCTTCACAATTAAGGATGGTCAGGTAGGCGTCAAATACAAATCAAAGGAAATAGTTACTGAGGTTAACACACAGCAGTACAATAGTTGAAGAAACAAAACTAGCAGGAAATGGGAAGGGAAGACAAGATTAGGTCAAAGGGATAAAAAACATCAGTACAAGAGATTAAGGTATAAGACCAGTATCTTCAAGCAAATGAAAAGAGGCAAATTAGGGTAAGAACTTGCACATAAGGAATCATTTAACTTCCATTTTGAAGGCAACCGTGGAGGTGATTCTGCGAATTTCAGGAGGGAGAGAGTTCCAGAACCGTGGAGCGGAGCAAGAGAAAGCTCTTTGACAAGTTCTTCTTTAGCGAAATATCTTTGGTTAAGAAGGAAGATGTTAGCACTTCTTGAGGGTCTACCACCTCCAGATAGGTCTAGCTTTTGACATAGGTATTTAGGGGTTTTGAGGTGGAGAGCCTTGTAAGTAAGGCAGGCAATCTTTAGCTGTATTCTTGCTTCCAAAGGCAACCAGGATAAAGATTTTAGAACTATGAAAATGTGTGCAGATCTTTTTGTGCCCGTGTTCAATATGGCCGCTGCATTCAATACAGACTTAAGGGGTGCCAAGGTATATTTCGGGAGGCCACATAGTGTAGCACTGCCATTGTCTATCCTTGGCAGAACCAGTGCTTGAACCACCTGCATGAAGTCAGTTTGTGGGAGGAAAGGTTTGAGATTCCTTAGTTGTCTCATCAGGTGATTCACACCCTTACAGACATTACTAATGTGGTTCTTCAAATGTAAGTGTTTGTCCAGGGTGATTCCGAGCGATTTGGCTGTATCAATAATGATAGGGGGCAGTTGAAGGCAGTGAGATAGTTCAACCAGAGGTCCACCTTAGGGGTGTGATTCAGAGGAGAAATTAGCAAGAATTCAGTTTCGGAAGTGCTGAGTAGGAGATGGTTCTTCGTTAGCCAGTTTTGAGTGTTCAGGATTGTTATTCTTGCTTGGACAGGGTGCATACCTCTGCCAGCCAGAATCCCAGTTTCAAACACAATACCCTGGGCTGTGTACAACTTTGGCAGTTGGGGATGGAGACTAGCCATTGGAACAGAGATCTGTCCGTCAATGCCGGAGCAGATTCGTGGGCGTTCCGGCAATTTTTAGGCTTTTCGCTACATCATGCGGCGGTGGGCGGTGCTTTTTCTTTTTTTTCCGTGATGTTTTGGCCATTTTGGACTTGGGCTTTGCAGGGGTGGGTTGCGAACGAAACAATGAGCAACACATTCCAGTGTCGCCTATATAATAATTTTGTTTGTCTACAGACTACAGTTACGCCCCAGCCTCCTTCTTGAAGCCTTTATATTCTCTCGCTGGCTCCCTGTCCTAGTTGCTGCATCAGTGCCACTGTGAAAAGGTCACCATTTAAAACGGCTCCGTCGCGCACCGCGCATCAAGGTGCGGCGCCCGCTTCTGTTTTCCAAGCCTCTGTGCCAGGTCTAAGCCCGAGGTACTCGCAGCTTTGCGCTCTTTTGTCCCTTGCAGATGTTCGTATTTACCTTTTGTAATAAAAAAAACACAAAAAAACGAGCCTTACTACTTTATTGGGATTTTGTCCGCGTTTGTTTCAGTTTACCCCGGATGCAAAAAATGGCGTTTCTAATTAAACACCAGAGGTGTACGTGACAGGCAGCTCAAAATATTGCAACAGCTTGGGTGTGTTGTGTGGCAGAAGTCCTGTGGCCACGCGCTTCCACCACCCGCAAAGTGATGCTGGCCGCAATGAATCACTGCCCCGCAGTTCCTTACTTCAGCAATGAAAATGGATTTTTCAAACTGTTGTGTTAGAAAGACAGAGGCAGACACTTCTCCTTTGTGCATTCACATCGATTTCCCCCCTCGCGAGCCGTACAGTGTGGCTGACTGACCGTAAGGCTCTGAAGGAATCTTGTTAGCAAATATTTCCGCTTTTCATCAAGAATAGGCAGGCTTTGCAGAGATAAATAAGGCGCCGCCTAATACTGCTTACTACCACACGCAGGTGTTGTCAGGGCAATGAGTTATACACATCAACGTTTTTCCCGTAGTAAAAATGCAGGCCGGTTATGCCCGCAAATTCCACGCACTTTTATCTACATCATGGATAGTTTATGCAGACATAGGTCAGAAATGTCTATGAATTAACAAAGAGTTATTGCGTCACTGTGTGACTATGTTTTAGGCTTTCATCCTTCCCACTATACCGTTCACCGGTTATATATCGTTTTGTTAATTTTAACTAAACAACCAAAACAGCTCCTGACTTCTATGTTCCTCTGCACAAAGATTCGAACCAAAACGATACAGCTGCCGAGTAATTAGAAAACACTGGAAATGTGTGGCGATGCATAGGTGTAAAATATACATGCAATTTACACTGAGCCCAAACCTGGCATTTGGGAGTCTGCAGACTAAAGTACTGCAGTTTCAAGAGATGGTGGTGTATAATCTGACATGAGCACCAACTACTTTACACAAGTACATTAGGTAATGTTGTTCTTTCTGTGCTGTGGCATTTCTAAAGTATCGTCCAAACCTGGGCCTGTGGTGTTCCTGGATCCAAAGCACAGTGGTATGCAGTAGTGTACGAGGTTGTTATTCCTCCACTATAGTTGTACGCCGTCTTCTTCCCAGTTCAGTGGTATTTGTCCCTCGCAGTTACAATTGCAGCCTCTCTCGTGTAGTCAGGACATAATGTTTCTACTTCTGAGGTTTCATTTAGCTATTTAAGGTATTCTGGGAGTTGTTTTCGTTTGAGTGGCAGGCCGGATACCAATGGTTTGTTCAGAATAGCCAAGCACTGGAAACATGGCTGTGCTTGCTTCCCTGCCCCCTGGCTGTGCTTGCTTCCCTGCCCCCTGGCTTTTCTTGCTTCCCTGCCCCCTGGCTGTGCTTGCTTCCCTGCCCCCTGGCTGTGCTTGCTTCCCTGCCCCCTGGCTGTGCTTGCTTCCCTGCCCCCTGGCTGTGCTTGCTTCCCCGCTCCCTGGCTGTGCTTGCTCCCCCGCCCCCTGGTTCCCTTTCCCCTGGCTGTGCTTGCTCCCCTGCAACCTGGCTGTGCTTGCTTCCCTGCCACCTGGCTGTGCTTGCTTCCCTGCCCCCTCGCTGTGCTTGCTTCCCTGCCCCCTCGCTGTGCTTGCTTCCCTGCCCCCTCGCTGTGCTTGCTTCCCTGCCCCCTCGCTGTGCTTGCTTCCCTGCCCCCTCGCTGTGCTTCCTTCCCTGCCCTCTCGCTGTGCTTGCTTCCCTGCCCCCTCGCTGTGCTTGCTTCCCTGCCCCCTCGCTGTGCTTGCTTCCCTGCCCCCTCGCTGTGCTTGCTTCCCTGCCCCCTCACTGTGCTTGCTCTCCTGAGTGTGTGTGTGGCTCTGGGTGGGTGGGTGTGGCTCTGGGTGGGTGTGTGTGTGGCTCTGGGTGTGTGTGTGTGGCTCTGGGTGTGTGTGTGGCTCTGGGTGTGTGTGTGGCTCTGGGTGTGTGTGTGGCTCTGGGTGTGTATGTGTGTGTGTGTGTGTGGCTCTGGGTGTGTGTGTGTGTGGGGGGGGGGGGCTCTGGGTGTGTGTTTGTGTGGCTCTGGGTGTGTGTGTGTGTGTGGCTCTGGGTGTGTGTGTCATGCTCTGGGTGTGTGTGGCTGGCTCTGGGTGTGTGTGTGTGGCTCTGGGGGTGTGTGTGTGGTACTAAATGCTGTCTGCTGAGCTCGTCCGTAGGGTACAATAGGTCTCACATTTGCGGGAGACTAAGCTAATGGCAATGTAAATGACAATGCCATTTATTTATCGGTTTTCAAAACCAACACATAAATACAAATTTTGTCATTTACAATGCCAATAGCTCTAACTTTTCCAAAGGCGAAACCATTGCATTGTAAATGCTTGTCTTGTTTATATTGCTATATCTTTTTGTACAACCAAAGAATCCATTACAGACCACCATGCGATATGAGATGGTCTATGGAAAAACTGCTTGTCAACCTATGATTTTATGATGTGAGACTAGAGGTGAACCATGAGAGCTGGACAGTAATGTCTTCAGAGTGGTGGCCATTGGCAAGCCCTGGAATTCTCTTTTGGTAAAAAAAACCTGACTTTTCCTTGTCTGTGGAAGACATGTCTGTCTTTTCAGTATATATAGACCTAACACTGCCTAGATTTCAGACATCACCATAAAGTCCCTATCTATGTAAGTGACTTGCACTGAATTATATCTATAAGTGCATCTAAATTATGGCCACTGACCCACTACTCACTTGACGAAGCATTTTTTTTTCTGTTAGCACCCACTTCCCAGATGGCCCTTGGATGTTGTGTAAATTTGGTTGCCTCAATCAGTCTGCAACGTTTGCTTTTGCGTTACCGTTTGCTGTTTTTTTGCTGGAGTATTTAAAACGTGTTTCCTTGTTTTATGGATTTTATCTTTGTTTATTAGCATTTATGATCTCTGCATGTGATATCCTTCTGCATTGTTAGCTGCTTGTGGCTTTGGTTTTACCTCCAACCATAGAAGTTCGATTTTGGCACTATGTGATTGTCTGTGGGCTGCTTTGAAAAGTGTTATCATCTTTGGCTTTTGAACTTGTATCAGGGTAATTGTAAAGTTACAATGTATTTCTCTTTGACCTTGCAAATTTCTTGCAAATACTATGATTTGTTCCAACAATAGGGAAAGGTTACTGATATAGTTTTCACATCACAATAAGGACTTTCAAACCCCTTCATCTAGTGCTTTGAGAAAGCATCACAGTTGCGAGGAAAACGTTTTTAGACTTAACAAGACGTCAATATATAAAGAGGTGCGATAGGGATGTGTACTCGCCCCAACTTTATATTCTCTGTATCTCAATGATGTGGTAGCCTACCTGCAAGATTATGAGAGTGACGCCCTATGGATTGTGGGCAGGAATATCCCCTGCTCTTGTTTGCAGAAGGCACCTTGTTGGTTTCTAGGGCTCCAATGGGCCTGCAGACTTTGGTTGTTCGTTTTGCCCCCTTTTGTTTAGAGAGAGGACTGGTAATAAACCATGCAAAAACTACATTAATGACCATCCACTCACATAAGTCTTTTTGAGGCTCTATTGCCCTTGAGGGAAGAAACCTAGACAAAGTAGCAGAATTTGACTATCTTGGCATTAGGCTTACCATTAATATGCTATGGTCTCCCCAGGTCAAGAAAAGTAGTATGAATTTATGTCACTACGTGTCTGGGATACAGAAAATGTATTGGGCCTTGAAAACTAGGCAGATTTCACCAGCACTTAGGGTGTCAGCACTAAGGCTGAAGTTAGTGCCCTCTATGGAGCAGAGCTGTGAGGCTACACAGGGCTGTCTAGTGTGGCCATAGCTGAAAACAACTTCCTACAATCCTGGGTAAGCCTCCCGAAAAGTATACCCTTGCCACCTTTACGGTGGGATCTGGGTGTCAACCTGATTACCCACAAAGCATAGTTCAGACCGACCTGTTCTGCCAGAGGCTTACGTCTATGCCGGCCTTAGCAGAGTATCACAATGCTCTTAAAGAAATAGTTGATCTTGATATAGATTGCAGGTTACATTGAGTACGCTCCACCAGAGAGATCTTGCATCAAATTGACCTTGAGGATCGTTGGAGAGGCCAGAGTTGTTTACTGAGGTGAGCACTGGGAATCAAGAAACCCTTACCACAGCCTGTCTAGACCTAAAACCCACAGTGTGCATGAACCATTTCTAGATTACATTTTGGTTCCTGCAGCAAGAGTCTTGTATGTTAGGTTCCAACATAGGACATTGCCTCTTCAGTCCTTTTGTGCAAAATAGAAACCCAAAGCAGTCCCGAGCATGGCCTGTCCAGTATGCTTGCAATCTGTAGAAAACTTACAACATATTTTCTTCTATTGTCCTGGCAACCCTTGACCAAGGTGAAATTGGATTTTCCCAATTTGTGGACAGTTGTGGGTTAAGCAATATCTGGTATATACTCTAAGTATTTTCCGAGCATAGACTAAAGAATCTATTGTCTATGCTGTCGCCAAATACCTACAATGGTGTTGGAGCATAAGGGTCAAAACAATGATGTCATTTGCAAAAAATTCCCCATCAGTTACCAATACTGATATTCAGAGGATCTAGCAAGTGCCCTCACCTTCTAGCCTGGGTAACTGCTCTCCCTCCACGCAGTACCGCCCAGCTGTCTCCGCCACCGAACTAGGAGAGCAGGGTTCGAGACCGCTCTCAACCCACTCCCCTATCTGTTTGCCTCTGCACTTATTTTACTTATTTCCTCTCAGCCCCCATGCTATTTTTTACTTTATTACTTCTCAGCCCCTGCGCTTATTTGTACTTATTTCTACCCAGCCTCAGCACTGTCTTTGCCATCCCTTGTGTGCTGGCATTGCCGTTTGAGCCACTGTCCCCTTGTCGGCCTCATTGTAGTTCTCGTTTTCCCCTGTTGTCGCCCACTCAGCCCCGCCCACCTCCCGATCGCCGTTCCCACCTTCCTGCCTCCCCTCTCCCTTTCTTAATGGAGGCAGCTGTGCAGCGCCCGTCCGCGTCCCAACCGTGACCAGCGCCAGGAACCCTGGATCTCCAAAATCCAGGGTGATATGATTCCGCCGCACTCCACGCACTCAATCCCGGAAGCCACACCGACTGCGAAAGATCCTCACTAAACACCACACATGGACAGTACTCCTGCAGACTCTGCCGAAGTTCCTTCACCATCGACAATGCCCCCCCCCACCGCTGAAAGCCCACCGGACTCACGCACCGCCTATGTGCGCTCCCTCCCTACACCGACATGACGTAGAGATCTGGGACCTGATCGACACCCTCTCGCCTGATGTCACATTATTCACGGAAACCTGGACCAACGCCACATCCACCCCACATCCACTTGCCATCGAACACAAGACCTCGCTCCGACTCTCCACCTCCAGCATGAGTGACCCCCACTCCAACACAGAACACCTCCACTTCCAGATCTAGACCAGCCCCAGGACCTCGCTACGCGGCACCCTCGCCTATAGACCACCGGGAACTCGCATCCAGCCCGCAACTACCATCGCCGAGCTCGTTGCACCCTATGCCATCACCTCCACGGACTACATCCTACTCGGAGACCTGAACTTCCATCTCGCCAACCTCAGTGGCCCCAACTACACCACACTCCTTGACAACCTCGCACACCTTGTACTGAAGCAGCTCGTCGACACACCCAACCACAGAGCTGGACACACCCACGATGCCATCTTCGCAGGATGTGCTAATATCAGCTTCAGCCACACCACCCAGCCCCTCTGGACGGACCACCACTGCGCACACTTCACCTTCAACACCATCGCTGCACCCAAACCTGCCCTGCGCCCGCCACGAAGGAACTGTAGCACGGTCACAGAGGAACACCTCATCACCACCCTCCTCCAAGACCCCACTAGTGCCATGACCGATACCAACTCCGCAGCCAAAGATTTTCACCACTGGATCGCCTGCTGCGCCGACAGGCTAGCACCCTCCGCGACCCCGCCAAACATTGCCCCTCTGAAGGCCTCCTGGTTCACCACAGAACTACTAGAAGCCAGACGCTCCAGCAGACGCCTAGAGAAAACCTGGCGAAACTAGAAAACCACGGAAGCACTGAACAAACACAGGAGCGCCCTGAAGGAATACCACCATCGCGTCAGACACCAAACAGACCTTCATCAGGAACAAAGTGCTCACCAACGCAACCAAAGCCAAAGAACTGTTCAACGTCATACAGCATCTTACCAAACCCCCCAGCGAAGCCACGGACATCACACCTTCCCAGGAAATCTGCAACAAGCTTAGCTTCTACTTCCATCTGAAGATCAAGGCCCTATACAACTACTTCAGCGAATGGACGCTGGACACCACCCTCCTCCCCACAAGCCAACCATCATGACCTGGAACCCAACTACCATCGCACACATCACCGCGACCATGAAGAAAACACACTCAAAAGCCCCAACAGACCCTTGCCCTCCACACATCGTCCACAGGGCCGCAGCCATTGCACTCGAACTAGGACGGACCATCAATGCCTCCTTCAGAACCTGCACCTTCTCAGATGACTGGAAGTGGGCAGAGGTTAAACCTCTCCTCGAGAAACCCTCGGTCGACCCAACGGACCTGAAAACCACCGGCCCATCTCTCTCCTCCCCTTTGCAGAAAAAGTCACTGAGAGACTCGCAAACTCCCAGCTGACCACCTTCATCTTAGACACCTCCCAGTCTGGATTCCGCAGCAACCACAGCACTGAGACTGCCCTGTTCGCCGCCACTGATGAGATCCGCATGCTACTCGACCAGGGACACACCGCAGCCCTCATCCTTCTAGACCTCTCCGATGCCTTTGACACCGTCTCACACTGTATGCTCGCTGCCAGACTTCACGTGCAGGGATTCAATGAACCGCCCTCAACTGGATCCAATCCTTTCTCTCCAGCAGAACCCAGAGGATCAGACTGCCCCCTTCCTCTCCGAACCCACAGAGATCAACTGCGGAGAACCCCAAGGACCATTGCTTAATCCAATGCTCTTCAACACTTACATGGCCCCCCTTGCTGCCATTGTCAGACAGCATGGGCTCACCATAGTATCGTACGACGACGACACCCAGCTCATCCTCTCGCTCACAAAGAACCCAGAGAACACCAGGCTCTGCTTCCAGGAAGGAATGAAGGACGTTGCAGCCTGGATGAAGGACAGCTACTTGAGCTCAACTCCGAGAAAACCGAGGTCCTCATCCTTGGACCCTCCACCTCCGCCTGGGACACCCATCCTCCGCAAGACCTTCAAATGGATCCCCCCCTGAATGCAGAAAACAGTCACCCACGCATTCATAACCAGTAGACTGGACTACAGAAACGCCCTCTATGCGGGAATCAACAGAACTCTCCTACGCAAACTCCAAACCATCAAGAACTCCGCAGCCAGACTCATCCTCGGGACTTTGCATCACGAACACATGACCCAACACCTAAGAGACCTCCACTGGCTCCCCGTCGAGAAGAGGGTTACTTTTAAACTCCTCACCCATGCCTACAAATCCCTCCACAACATCGGACCGGAATACCTCAATGAGAGAGTCTCATTCCACGTACCCAGGAGGAACCTCCGCTCCGCCGACCTCACCCTGGCAGAGATCCCCCCCATCGGCAGAAACAGAGCAGGCGCCAGAGCCTTTTCCTACATCGCAACCAAGACCTGGAACGAGCTCCCAGTGAACAACAGACGCTCCCCGACCCAGCACAGTTCAGGAAGGACCTCAGGACCTGGCTTTTCAACTGATTCGGAGTTGCCCCCCCCAGCACCTTGAGACCCTCACGGGTGAGTAGTGCACTTTATAAACCCCTGATTGATTGATTGATTGATTGATTGATAGATGTCTTTCTTGTGACAGATTTTTTATCTTTTTTTAGTTGTAGCCACTTACCCAGATTAATGTTTTATACCATCTAATGTATGGCAGTTTTATCATGATAGTGTGTTTATTCACCTATTTATTTATATCATGTGTATGTATTTATTGCTATTGCTGCACTTTTATGGTCTTAGCACCGTATAAAGTATTTTACTTATTTAAATTTAACCCATGAGTAAGCAGTGCATCCATTTTCAGAGACAATTAGTGTTTACCAGGAATTATTTACAGTTTGTGAGTAGAAACATTCTGTGGCATAAATGTAGGAAATGCAGGAAACTTTCAGTAGGTTAGAATTTGGGCCAGATGTACTAAATATTTTGCAATCACAAACAGTCTGAATTGACTGCCAAAATATGTTTTGCCATGTCATAATGATGTTTTAAGAGTCAGAGAAGTATTACCGACTCCCACATGTGGTTTTGGAATTGGTACTAATTTGCGATTTGGTAGTGGCATGTTGTATGCTTCCATTCCAAATAGGTATTTGATCAGTATTCTGTGACTTCAATCAAGATGTAAAACATTGAAAATGTGATTGTTAAAAAAAAGTTTGTTGGGGAGTGGGCAGGGGTCCATGAGCCACCACCAACTCTCAAACAGACCTCTAAAAACAACTGACCCTTTATTTCAAATGCAGCACCATATGCTTTCAGGAAAACTGTCGGCATGTAAAAAAGGTTTACTTTATTGAAAGGCAATTAAAGACATGGTAGTCTATTCTGGCTCTATCAGGCCATCTGCCATGTGATGGCCACTAATTGGAGTCAATCACAGTTTTCAAAATGCCTCATTAATATTCAAGAGGTAAGTTGGATTGCGTTCCATTCCAATTTTGAATTTTCCATATTGACCTATTAGTACATTGGTTAGTCTATAAAATGTGTTACTACTCAAAAAATACTAGTACAAAATTAAACCAATTTTTAGCACATCTGGCCCTATTTGTTTTAAAGGTTGTGTTCACCCTCCCAACAACTCAACACTTTTAAAGAGTGAGTATGAACTCGTATTTGTTGAGACTGTACTGGGCCATGAGAAGTGCAGAGTGGCCATTGTTACAAGATGCATGATAGGGGTGTGACCAGGTGTCAGTTTCTGTCTGTATCCATTCCTCTGCATATGGGAGTAGGAGGGATCTGGTTAACTGCTAAAAATAAAAGGTACATGCATTAGTCTAAGATAGTCTACGCACACTTACGGGGGGCATTGCTCTGTAACTATTGGGCGAGTCAGAAATCGGTCATGTAGTAAACAAATTGCATAACTCTCCTTAAGTCCTCTCCCCATCCAAGTAGCCAGTTTCTCACTGCTGGAGTAGCTTGATGGCATGAAGTACAAAGAGTGTAATTGAATCCCACTAAGTTCTCAGCGTACGTCACTGTGTTCTATCTGGAGCATCACCAGTACCTTTAGGGTATGAAGAGTGTGGTGATGAAGCTACGAGCCAAAGACCCACCTATACCAGAGATGTGTGACTTTTCTTTTTTAAGAATTAGTTTTACTCCTGTATTTCTACATTGTTTACTAAAAGTGAAGATTTTTTCATTAAATTGGCTCATTGTCTCGGTCCATCTCAGAACTGGATGAAGTTTTTATGCACGAAAATGATAGGTAAAGATCGAACAGGGCAGAAGGTGTCTGAAAGCTGGACATTTGACAGAGGAAGGAGGCAGGGATGCCATCTGTGTTTCACATTGTCAGTAGAACCTTTGGGATGCAGATTGACGACGAATTTATGAGACGGGGGAATAGACGTTGGAGTTACGACACACATATTATCAATACACGCTAATGATATCCTAATATACCTGCAGAAACCAGCAGGATCAGTACTATTGCTCCTGAGGAAAATGAACTATCTTTGGACGATAGCAAAAAAGCCCCCTGGTTCAACGATGACCTTAAGAAATCCAAGAAGCTCTGCCGTACCCTCGAGAAAACCTGGAGAAAAAACCCAACCACGGACAACCTGGCCACCTTCAAGAACGCCACCCGCAAACACCACCAGCTGATCCGATCCACCAAGAAATCAGCATTCAAGGATCGACTTGATAACAACGCCCAAAACAGCAAGGAACTATTCAACATCGTCAAAGAATTTACCAACCCCACCGCCGGCAACAACGACATCACTCCCTCCCAACACCTTTGCGACTCTCTTTCATCATTCTTCCACAACAAAATCATCGACATACATAACAGCTTCGAAAACCAGTCCGAAGACCTATCCACTCCACCCACCTCCGAACCAAAACCACACTCTAATAACCTTAGCGCCTGGAACCCAATCACTACTGAAGACACCATCCGCCTGATGAACTCCATCCACTCAGGATCGCCAACCGACCCATGTCCCCACCACATTTTCAACAAAGCAGACTCCATTATCGCACCCCATCTCCGCGACGTCATCAACTGCTCCTTCAACTCCGCCACCTTCCCGGAAAGCTGGAAACATGCCGAACTCAGCGCCCTTCTGAAGAAACCCACAGCAGACCCCACTGAACTCCAGAACTACCGCCCCATCTCGCTCCTCCCTTTTCCTGCCAAAGTCATTGAGAAGGCCGTCAATAATCAGCTCGCCGCCTTCCTTGAATCCAACAAATCCCTCGACCCATCTCAGTCCGGCTTCCGAGCCAAACACAGCACCGAGACCGCCCTCATCGCAGCAACAGACGACATTCGAACTCTACTGGACAACGGAGAAACAGCCGCCCTCATCCTACTTGACCTCTCCGCAGCCTTTGACACAGTCTGTCATAGCACCCTCATACAACGCCTCAACAACATCGGTATACAAGGAAAAGCATTAGACTGGATCATCTCGTTCCTCGCCGGAAGAACACAAAGAGTCCGCCTCCCCCCTTTCAAATCCGAGGCCACCGAAGTCATCTGCGGCGTACCACAAGGTTCATCACTCAGTCCCACCGTCTTCAACGTATACATGAGTCCCCTCGCATCCATCGCGCGCCAACATAACCTCAACATCATCTCCTACGCAGACGACACCCAGCTGATCCTTTCACTCACCAGAGACCCAAACACCGCCAAAACCAACTTACACGACGGAATGAAAGAAGTAGCCGAGTGGATGAAGAACAGCCGTTTAAAACTAAACTCGGACAAGACGGAAGTCCTCATCCTTGGTTCATCCCCCTCTGCCTGGGACGACTCATGGTGGCCACCGGCCCTGGGAACCGCACCCATACCCACGGATCACGCACGTAACCTGGGCTTCATACTGGACTCCTCCCTCTCGATGACCAGACAAGTCAACGCCGTCTCTTCATCATGCTTCAACATCCTACGCATGCTCAAACAAATCTTCTGTTGGATCCCCACCGAAACAAGAAAGACGGTCACCCACGCATTGGTCACAAGCCGCCTGGACTACGGAAATACCCTTTACGCCGGAACCACAGCCAAACTACAAAAAAAACTCCAACGCATCCAAAACGCCTCAGCCAGACTCATCCTAGACATCCCCCGCCAAGCTCACATTTCCGATCACCTGAAAGACCTCCACTGTCTTCCCGTCAACAAGAGAATAACGTTTTGTCTCCTCACCCACGCACACAAAGCCCTTTACAAACTAGGACCCGAATGCCTCCACACACGACTGTCCTTCTACACCCCCACCCGCCATCTTCGATCGTCCAATCAAGCCCTCGCCGATATTCCGCGCATCCATAAATCCACCATGGGGGGTAGATCCTTCTCCTACTTAGCGGCAAAAACCTGGAATTCTCTCCCCACCCACCTCCGCCTTACACAGAACCACCTCTCCTTCAGAAAGCAACTAAAAACTTGGATATTCGATAAGTAATGCACCCCCCCCCCCTCCCTCAAGCGCCTTGAGACCCTCTGGGTGAGTAGTGCGCTATACAAATTTCCGAACTTGAACTTGAACTAGATTGTTCCCTCAGATAGAGTAAGCAATACAAAGGGCAGTGGTTCCCAAAACAGTGGCTTGCAAAGGAAAAATCCAGGCTTCTGGTATCTCGGTACATGGGTGGCACTAGATGAGATAAATAACTACTTGCTCAATGAAGGCATGGTGATAGCCAGGTTTAAAAAGTCAATGACCTTCAACTCTTTTTTTGTCAGTGATGGTGTGGTGGTCTCAGCAAAAATGTTACTCCTCCCACAATGCACAATGTTTGTACATGTGCACGTCTCCATGGCTTCCTTGCCAAGCACGGAGTTTCAAAAGCTGGAACAGCTACTAACCCTTAGTTTGGGTTGGTAACAGAAGTTGAGTGAACCATGTAATGCTGACATTCCTGTGGGAGTATAGTGGGCTGGGTTTGCCAGGTATGAAATTATATAACATAACCTCGCGGTTAGAGCATGAGGAGTAGTGGCTGGATAACAGGATATCTGGGAAAATAAGCTGATAAAGGGCACATTTGAGCAAGAAGCAGTGCTGGATCTATTAATGATGGAGACAAGCATTCTTCATTCCTATCCATGTATCATCCATATATAATCTTTGAAGTGGGTTGTGGGTTGGAAAGAATAGTTAAAGTTGTATTGCAAGGAATATGTGCTTGTCGAGTATTAAGCCCTTCAGGAAAGTAGCTTATGGGATGTCTGTAGCAACTAAGTTGTAAAATGGTAGGAGATCTTTTCCCAAATGACAAATGAATCACTTGTATAGAGGCTCAGGATGCTTATGGAGCTAATCATTTTTTACAGTACAGCAGCTCATCACAGACATTCCTTGAGGCACCAGAACTCACACAAACAAGAAGAACAAAGCGCTATTTGCCTAAGGAAGGCCAGGGTCTCCAACTCCAACCGGTCGATCGCGAGCTACCGGTAGTAGCTCGCCGGCCCTCTGAGAGTAGCTTGCGCTGCTATCTAATTATTGAGACGTCATATAAGGCTTTATAAGCATTGTATTTTGTAATCCTTCATTGTCTTTCACAGCTATCATCGCCCTTGCCCGCCCTCACACAAACCAGCTGCTCCGATTGGCTGAAGTGAGCTTAGCTGGGGCGGGGCGAGCTGAAGAACATGATGTTCTTCCTCTTAGTCATGTTCCACCTGTCATTTCCGGGCTGGCACTGCGATTTGCAGCCTGAAACAGTACATCGCAGCCTTGAACCGCACTTCGCATTTGTTTTTGATCTGGGCCTCCCGGAGCAGCTGTGAGTTAAGTGGGCCCCTAATCGAGCAGTTGCAGAGTCTGTAAAATCGGGCAGTTATGAGGTAAGTGGGCCTCTAACTCAGCCATAGCAGCGTTGATAAAATCGAAGGAATGCCTGAAAGGACCCTTGATTTTAACATTGGCTGACTCTGCGCTTTAGATCTGCCTTCAGTGATAGAGCGCAGGGGCAGGCAACGTTAAAATTAAAAGTCCTTTTAGGTACTGGGCATCCAATGTTAAATGCAAGTTTTCAAATAGCTTAGGGCCTTATCAAGTCTAAATCCGGCGCTGTGTGGGCCGGAGACTAGTGAGCAACCTTTGTAAGGCACTGGAGTAGATAAGGACGGAACTGCAAGAGAAGCAAGGGAGAAAAGGTCTTCTGGTACTGGAGCCATTCTCAGATATGGCGTGCGAGAGCTCATGCGTACAGGTCATCAAAGCGTCCAGGAATGCTAGATTTAAGTTAATCCAGTTTAATTACCTGTTTCGTATCGCAGAACCTTAGTAAGATATATGTCCAGAAATGCATTTGCCTGCCAGATATGTGGGGAATTTAATGTGGGTTTCATCCATATGACATGGAGCTGCCCTTGCACATGGCTTTCTGTCAATATCTGGCAATTTGTTCATATTTGCTGTTGCTGCATCGAGGACGACATTATGCCTATGAAGAAGGACTAAAGGACAGAATTGTGAGGAAGTGTGAGGGAAAATTAATGAATGTGAGATTGGATGCCCATAGTAGGGCGTTGAAATAGCTTGCACAATTGATGTATCCGCATGTACAGATGTTGTTCATAATTGGTGCATTTTCTGTTGACGCACGCCTATTGTGTTGATTTAGAAATATTGTTGGAGATTAAAACAAGAATAATATACTTAATAGACATAAAAACTAAAAAAACACATTTGTCTCATTTTCCGCTGGGGAGAGTTGTCACAGAATCAGGTTATTTAATCACTGCTACTTAATAAAGGCAAACTACCTTCACAGTTCGTATAACTGTGGCAGGCTCCAAAGTCTTGTATCCTAGTTACCTAGTTTTATATTGTCGTAATAAATGGAGGACATTCAGTAAACGTAGTTTAATTTCTTTTGCTTGAATTATTTGCAAATTGTTCACTGTTTGCACTCACTTGCCAACATTTAACATTTCCTGGCAAAAAAGAATGCAAATCGTGGGTGAATTAAATTTACCTTCAGCCTCAAAGTGAGGCTAGCATTAAAACAGATGCAAATACATGTTGCACACGTTTAGGCACTATTAGAGGGGCTTAAGGGGAGACCGAGAGCTCAATAAATATTCTAATAGAGCCATACCTTTACATATAAGTTGTCACTGCACCTGTACCCACTGGCATAAAGGACTCTGTGTCTCGTTTGCACTTGAGATGAGTCAGAAAATAACCAGAAAGATGGCAGCTGCCAAGTGTTGGCTTCCAGTCCTGTCAAGTATCACGCATCAGTCGTGACACTAACGCATTTCAGTGCGGTGTTCCGCATCACCGCACTGAAATGCATTGTCACGCATAAAGCATGGTGGCTGAGTTGCCTGTTAAGTGCCGCCAACAATCTGTGTGTGTCAGCTGTCAGTGCAGGTTTTTGCCTGTAACCTGCCTGTGCGCGCTGCTGCCGCAGTCTCGGGCACTCCCAACTGAATTAGCTTATGCCTGGAGGGCAGTGCTACAATGTATCTTCTTGGGATTGTTGATTCCCGCGGCGCCGCGCAGCTTTGAGTCACTGTGTTAGGCTGCCTGGCGCCACTGCAGAGTAGCGCTCAATAGCTACTACCGCGAGAACGGTGGCCCAGTCAGAGTGTGGGACACAATTTGTGGAGTTGCCGTGGGACGTCACGTCCTGTTGCATTAGATCAGGGAGCAGAGAGGCAGTTTGCATGTAGCTCTGGCCGTAAATTTGTCATGACGCGGTCCACAGCGCAGGTGCTCGCACCGAATTTTATAAATTAATTTCGGAGCCCGCCTGGCCGAGGGAGAGTGCAATGGACAGGGCGTTATGGAGTGAATGAATCAGTGACTCACTAATCGTCACTGTTTGCAGCGGCCGCCAGGACTCACTGAGGGAATGAAATTATAATCAAGGTGCCAGGCGGGGGCTCTTTTCAACCCCGTCCGCCCCGTGCTGTTGTTATTCCCACCAAGCCCCCCTGAGAATTTAATATTTTACTGCAACCGACGGAGAGGAGTCGTGACATAGGAGCCGTCAGGACAGTCCGTTACTGGGGGCCTCAACCGGAACTCGCAAGAGTGACAGGACAGTGCCCAGGCCTGGGCGAGTATCACTGGAGGCAGGCCGGGGGGGCAAACTCTTAATTGCATGTCCCCCGCGGTGGCTGGCGGCCCGAGCCTGCCTGTAATTTATGGCGCGCCAAAAAGTTCAAGGGCAGAACTGGTTGAGAGTTATGGGAGACAAGCAACTAATCTGCTACCTCTGAAGTCGAGTATCGTCAGCATTCACTTGACATATACCTGCCTCACCTGAATGAGGTAAGAGTGACAATGTTTTCATAAATAGTAGATATTGTGACGTAGATACAAATTACTGAGTTGTGGTAACCTCGAGCTTTGCGAGGGAAAAGTTGGTGCTTTTCCTGAATAGAGGTGGTCCCGAATGCAGTGACTGTTACCTAGAATAATTTAAAGCAAGATTTGTATTATTGTTTATTAGCTTGTTGCTTGAGCCAAATAAAAGATGCAAGCAGGTAAGTGCAGGATAAAGAATTCATTCACTTCGCAGGGTAGAGATCACAAAATAGCTCTTATGCTTTTGCAATCCTGAAGCACTGTAGCAATAAAAATCGTAATCTGCATTAGTGTCACTGAGCAATATAATTAGAAGAGTAATTGTTGTTAAATACATGCGCAATAAACTATTTTAAACAGTGCACGTTATATTTTATCGCCCAGGTAACAGCTGTAGCCCAGCATCAGTCCACAGTACTCACTGTCTCTCGAGTGCAGCTCTCTTTTATGCTCTCTCTGTCACTGATAGTCTGGCTGATAGCTCTTACCTGTGTATATGCTGCTACAGTGCATATATAAAGTTTCCGTCATGCTTATGACTACTCTTCAACACGGTTACTTATGGGGAATGTCATTCAGGAATGGCCATTACACTTTCTATATTGCTACCATTACTCTTTCTGACTGTATTACTCCTTCCAGGCTTTTGTGTTTAGGATTATTGGGACATCATCCTGAGCTGGGAAACTGATAAATAAGTGCCCCTTCTCCAAAGGTGTATGGTACATTAATAAAACAACTATAACTGCACACCCCTTTTGTTGCCTGTGTCAAACATTAACCGTGTCTCTTTTGGTGTGTGTCATCGTCTGCCATATATTTGGATTTTCACAAAAGGGGACTTACCCCCACATGCATCAAGCATTTTTGTAGTCGCAAACGGTGCGATTCCTTAAAATCGGCCGTTTGCGAATGCAAAAGTGCTTTTTGGGATGCATGAAGCAATTTTAGAATTCGTAACATGTTTGCGAGTTCTAAAATTGCGGGTGCTTTTAAGAAGTCGCAGATGTGCGATTTCTTAAAAGCAATGCATCATTAAATTTAAAACTGTAAAATCGCAATTAGGGTGCCAAATTTACCGAGTGGTTGAACCACTCGGTAAATTTGGAAAAAGTGTTTAAAAAGCTGAAAATGTTTTTTTTTCAACATGCATGTTTCACACACACATGTCCTTAGGACATGTGTGTGTGAAACATGATGCGAAAAATACATTTCAGGGGTGCATGGGGGGGTCCTTTGGACCCCCCCCCTGCACCCAGGAAATTTTCTAAGTGCCACTCGCAATTTGCATTGACTCCTATGGGCCTTTTGGCCCATAGGAATCAATGGGAATTGCGAAAATTAACTTAAGAATTCGGTATTTATTTGGGATTCGGTAAAAATTGCGATTTTTACCGAATCACAAATGAATACCGAAAATAATGATGCATAGCATTTTGCACTTCTTAATTTGCGATTCCTTATTTTTCGCAAATTAAGAAGTGCAAAATGTCACAATGATGCATGTGGGAGTATCTGTTTTACACACAACAGCACCCTGGCTGGCTGTAACCTATATGTTCCCCTCGTCTTCATTGCTGGATTTTACTCTCGAGAAAGTGTCACTCCTAGTCGTTGAAATGTCACTCATAATTACACTGAAATTATGAAAATGTCACACATAGCAATCTCAAACCTTGGCAGCTATGGACTTCTCCTTATTAAAGTTCGAAATAGGACAAAGTAGCAGCATTGGAAAAGCATTTTCTACTGAAGGCCATTCAATATCAAAAACTAAGCCGTGGTTTGAGCTCTGCCTTTAACTTTCCATTGCTTTCCTTCGCCGGATGCACTATTTTTGCTGAAGTCGTAGACCCAGCAGTAGATCCAGTCTGTTTTTCTCCTCCTTCTCTTGCAGCAGTGCCCCCTGACAGACTGGTCATGAGGAGTGTAGTCACAGGTGTTCCCTACTTAGCATGATCCCACTGGAGAGCATCACATGGACCTGGCACCATCTGAAGTCACATCCCCCGGAGAGCCCATGTGCACCAATTTTACACACTCGTGGCTTCAATTAGCAGCGAATGAGTAAACTATAAAATATAATTTAAAGGCTGAAATGCCTATATGTGCTCGATGTGGTTCACTGTGTAGAGCACAGAAAGTGGAGAGTTTAAAAAGCGAGCCTCGAAATACGTTGTGTCAAGTTTCCTCTTAAATACAAAGTCGAAGAACATTCAAGAGTGTTTCTCCTTCGTGGAAAAATGAGTGTGGCTCTCTGGGAATACATTTTAAAGCAGAGACTGTCACATTTGTCAAAATATTTGAAATGTCTTACGCAAAGCATCTGCTGAAGTTCTCACAATAATATCCTGGAGTAGACTCGAATTTTGGGAACAAGCCAGAGGCCCATATTTACCAAGCCTTTACGTCGCCTTAGTGTCGCACAAGGTGACACATGGCATGGCAAATGCTTATTCGGGATTTACAAAGCTACACAAGACCTGATTTGCTTGGCGTTGCGTAGTTTTATTAAGAAATGTAATGCAACTCAGCAGCTTGCTCTGCGTTACATTTCTTAGTGGTAGGTTTTCCATTGGTGGAGCATGGGCATTCCGGTGCATCCACCCATGGATTTCATGCAATTCCAGATATACCAAGGTTTGTAAAGCTGTAATTGCATGAATTCTGTATGCTTGCCACAGTGAGGCGTAACAAAGAGAAATATGTTTTTTCTCCTCATTACTTCTTCTTTTTATGCATGATAGAACATTATGCATATAAAGAGGAATTTGCCTCTTTGTTGATTTTTTGCAGGAAGACATCCTTTCCTGCAGAAAAACAATCCTGCCTGTAACACAGGCACCCTTGCCCCCATGGTGCAAGGATTCCTTCTTTGGTGGTATGGAGCCTCAAGCATGCCAGTGCTGTGAGAGAACTGAAGTGCATCATATCTTAGTAGATATGGTACTTTTCAACTCTCTCCCATTCACGCAGGGCAACGTAGCAACTTTACTTGCTGCCCTGCATTGCATGAAGGTTTGATAAATATGGCCGATAATGTCTTGAAGAATGTTTTTGTCTGTCCATGGAATCAATGAGGTTTTTGTATAATTTTATTTATATAATCACAATGTAGATTTGAAGTAAGTCAGTCTGGAACTCGAAAAAGACGAAAATTTGCTTGGTGTAGTCTACACTTGAGGAAGGTGTCCTCTACTAAAGCATCTTTATTAGGAGTAATCATTAGACCTGACGTCCTTGGTCTGATCTTCCCCCAAACTTTTGTGCCTACACCCTCCTGTTTTTTGGAATTTCATTTATGTCGGCATTAGGACTCTGTGCACTTTACCACAGCTAACCAGCGCAAAAGTGCTTTTGCTCTCTCCTATAAACATGATAAAATTGACTTGCATCCAATTGGCACATTTAGTTTACTTGTAGGTCCTTAGTAAATTGGTATTACATGTACTCAGGGCCTGTAAATTAAATGCTACTAGTGGGCCTGTGGCACTTATTGTGCCACCCACCAAAGTTGCCCTTTAAAACTTGTCTCAGGCCTGCCTTTGCAGCCATCAGGGCGATTTTAAAACTGTGATTTCGACCTGGTGGCAAAGCAAACCCTTTTCCAGGCCTAAACCTTCCTTTTTATTAATTTATATAAGTCACCCCTAAGAAAGGCCCTAAACAGCCCGTCGGGCTGGGGTGCATTTTATTTGATTTTGAGTGCTTTTAAGTTTCACATGCCCTGGTAGTGAAACACTCCTAACTAGCTTTTGATTGGGAACAGATAGGGACATCAAGTTTGGACTCAAATGAATTGTAATTTAAAACCCTCCTTAGAGGTAAATTCGGATTTTAACTCACAATTCTGACTTTACATTTTTTTGTCCAGACCATATAGTGCCTGCTGGCTGTATCCTGGGTCACATGACTGTGAATAGCTTAGCCCTTGGCCTATGTGTATTCCTCCCAGTCAGTGAGACAAAGGGCATGGTGGGTGGGATTGATTTCTTCCTGGCCCACTTACATTTCAATGGACTACCTCCAGCACACACACAAAGGGACTTACCTCAGTCAATTCAATTTAATAACTTTATTAGGTGTAAAAGCAATAGACCATAAAAGTACATGGAAATATTGCACATAGCTGTAATTACACATAAAGGTTGAAAATAATCATGAGTTAAAAATAAAGCATGAAAGACTTTTAAGATTCAGTACAGACACAACAAATAATACATCAAATATCCATGCTTTAGATAGGCAAAGGGAAATACAGAGCAGAGTCAGATTTCAGTATGTGAATAATGAGTTATGGGCATTAACTGAATTTAAGAGGGCATGAAGGGGAGATGGAGTAAGAACAAAATCCTCTTTTAGGGTCCGCATTTTGCTCCTACTGTCCCCCAATAATCAACCCAGCACACCTGCCAAGATCTGTGTACTAAACCACAACTGCATATAGGGTCCTGACCAGTGTCAGATTGGGATGAAAAATCGGCCATGGCTCCCCAAAAAAAAGTGGCCCACAATTGCAGTGCGCAACTATTCATGCTGGAAAAAGTGAATTCTTATTCGTTTCTAGTCAGATTTTTTTTTTTGTAAAGTTATTTAAAACTTTTGCATTTCTTGTTTTTTTCTCTAATCCCATTGCTAAGTATTTGACTGAAACTCCTAAACTCAATCTGATAAAACTGTCAGCAGGCACCTGAGGCTTGTCTGTCTGGTCGGTGTGACCTGTGTGGGGGACAAAAGATTCCTCCTTGCGCCAACGACTAGTTAATTGCACTGGTCAAAAGACACACCTCTCTCAAAGACTCTCTGACACCTTCTGGGGCCCGGGATGGAAGAAGGTGCACCACATGATAGCGTCCTCCTAACGCCCTATTGTCATTCTGCAAATAACAAATAACTGGCCTAATATGTGGCCTGCTCAGACTACCTCTCACCTGAAACTGCAGCTCTAATGGAAAACCATCCCAGGTATTTGGAGTTTCTTGATCCACAGTCTAAAAAAATCGGCCCACAAACTGACCTCTGACACAGGCCACTCGGGCACGAGCCGATTGCATGCCCTGCCAATCTGACCCTGGTCCTGACAGAATAGCCCGTCATAGTGTATCTAGCCCTGAATGCTGCTTTCAAAAAGGCACAGACAGTAAAAACAATTTCAGATGAACGCATAGATTGTAGGTGGAGAAGGGCTGATGTACAGCGTTGAAAGCCTCAGTCTTTTGTCACCTTACAGTTCCTGGAGCCATTTGATTTGATTTGTAGATTTATAAAGCGCGCGATTGCCTATGGGCATCTTGGCGCTAGGTAGATGCAGGAGACCTGAGAGCTGCCAAGTTATGTTTCTAGCCGGCGGTGAACAGCCAGGTTTTTATCTCTTTCCTAAATGAGAGCAGAGAGGGGCTGTTTTTGATTGCAGTTGGGTGCAAATTCCACGCCTTAGCTGCATGCAGCAGAAAACTTCTTCCCCCCATCTGACCTGTTTATATCTTGGAACCTGGATCAGTTTTAGTTGACTGGATCTCAAGGTCCTAGACGGCTCATACAGTTTCAGGTGAGTTTTCAAAAACTGCGAACCCATCCCATGAAGGGCTTTGTAGGCCAGACACAAGGATTTAAACTTTAGTCTTTTTCCTATTGGAAGCCAGTGGAGGGATCTCAATCTGTGCGCTATTGGCTCATACCTGGGAATGTCCAGCACCAGCCTGGCTGCTGCGTTTTGCAGGCGCTGTAGTTTTGCCAGATGCTGGACCTGGATCCCTGCATATAGAGCGTTTCCATAGTCCAGCCCCGATAAGGCCATCGTTGTTACCACCGTTTTACAGGATTCATGGGGAATGAACGGCAGGAGTTTCCTGATCATTTTCAGGATGATGCTACTTTGTTAGACTGTGCCTCATATGACAGTTTATTGTCCAGGTTTTTTACCTTATTAACTGGAGATGGGCAATTGCCTAGGCTATCTGGCCACCAGTCCTGGGACCAGATTTGCATGTCTGTCCCCAACAGCATGACTTCGCTTTTATCTCGATTTAATTTTAGGCAATTGCCCTGCATCCATTGGTTAATCTGTTCCATGCAGTTTTTAAACAGTCTCTTTGGCATTGTTTGCGATTGACACTATGATCTGGGTGTCGTCAGCGTAGGAGACCGTCAGGAAGCCGCAGTTCCTTATTATTGCTGCCAGGGGTGCCACGTACAGATTCAATAAAGTGGGACTTAGCGAGGACCCCTGGGGTATGCCACACGGAGAGTCGAAAAATTTAGATTTAGCTTCTCCCAGCTCTACTGTGAACGTCCTGTTGGACAAGTAAGAGGCCATCAGAGTTCGAACTGACTTGTGGACTTCAGCTTCTGTTAGACGGATTAGGAAACTGTCAGGGTTTGCCATGGCAGGTGATGGGAGAAACCTTCCAGAACCAGCTGTGGGGGTAGCCAGTATGTCACCCTCACTTTAAAGGCTGGCACCAGGACCTCCTAAACCACCTTTTCAGTGCACTTCTGGACCTGTGGAAGACTCCACAAGGAGTCCTGGTCCCAAGAGGATTGAGCACTACACTGCTGCAGGGGGCCTGCCTGGACCCCCTGCGGACGGTCCTGCTGTTTGAGGACTGCCTGGACCCCCTGCTGATGGTCCTACTGCTTGAGGCCTGCCTGGACCCTCTGCGAACAGTCCTGCTGCTTGAGGCCTGCCTGTACCCCCTGCAGACTATCCTGCTGCTTGAAGCCTACCTGGACCGCCTGTGGACTGTCCTGCTGCTTGAGGACCCCCTGCGGACTGTCCTGCTGCTTGAGGCCTGCCTGGACCCCCTGCCAAAGGTCCTGCTGCTGGAGGCTTGCCTGGACCCCCTACGGACAGTCCTGCTGCTGAAGGCCTGCCTGGACACCCTGTGGATGGCCCTGCTGCTTGAGGCCTGCTTGGACCCCCTGTAGACAGTCCTGCTGCTTGAGGCCTGCCTGGACCCCCCGCTGATGGTCCTGCTGCTTGAGGCCTGCCTGGACCCCCTGCCGACTGTCCTGCTGTTTGAGACCTGTCTGGACCCCCTGCGGACTGTCCTGCTGTTTGAGGACTGCCCGACCCCTGCTGATGGTCCTGCTGCCGGAGGCCTGCCTGGACCCCCTGCGGACAGTCCTGCTGCTTGGGGTCTGACTCGACCCCCTGCAGATGGTCCTGCTGCTTGAGGCCTGCCTGGGCCTCCTGCCGACGGTCCTGCTGCTGTAGGCCTGCCTGGACCCCCTGCGGACAGTCCTGCTGCTGAAGGCCTGCCTGGACACCCTGTGGACGGTCCTGCTGCTTGAGGCCTGCTTGGACCCCCTGTAGACAGTCCTGCTGCTTGAGGCCTGCCTGGACCCCCCGCTGATGGTCCTGCTGCTTGAGGCCTGCCTGGACCCCCTGCCGACTGTCCTGCTGTTTGAGACCTGTCTGGACCCCCTGCGGACTGTCCTGCTGTTTGAGGACTGCCCGACCCCTGCTGATGGTCCTGCTGCTGGAGGCCTGCCTGGCCTCAGTGCGGACAGTCCTGCTGCTTGGGGTCTGCCTGGACACAATGCGGACGCTCCTGCTGCTCGGGGCCGCCCTGGACCCCCTGTGGACGGTCCTACTGCTGGAGGCCTGCCTGGACCCCCTGCGACGGTCCTGCTGCTTGGGGCCTGCCTGGACCCCCTGTGGACGGTCCTACTGCTTGGAGCCTGCCTTGCTAAAGAAGAACTGGACCTTCTCTTTGTCCCCATGAAGACGCGAGTAATTACAAGGGTAGTATAAAAGGAACAGGAACGCCTGACAGTCATATGTGCATACAGACAATTCAGTGAAATATAATGATTACCCTGGTACTAAAACGGACTAGTCTTGGTAAAAAGGAGGTATTTGTTTTAATCTTACATTAGCTCCGTAAATCATAAAACAAATCTTGCAAACACATCACCGCAAAACAACCAGGTTGCCTTCACAGTAACCCTTTGAAAACCGCCCTCCCTCCCACGCCCCTCCTGCCAGCTGAACAGACTGTACCATCTGCTGGGGAAACACTGTTATCATGAACATGTTTGTTCCCAAGGTAGAGCCCTCTATCTTTTGGGAATCAGAGGTCCCGGCTGCAGCCATGGTAACTACACGAAGGCACAGCAACACTTACCTGTGCACCCTTCCTCGGATCCTCCTGCTGGAGCGCGCGCCTTGGAAGTCCGATTGTTGACTCTGTGTTAATCATCAGTGCTCAGCTACAGAACACCGTGTACCTTCGAGTCTCTCGAGTGGTGCGTGTGCGAGGAAGGCCGCAATGCAACTGTTAGAATGTCAGGTCATAGGAAGAAAAGCCCGTAGGTAAGACATCCGAGTGGTTCTTGCACCTGCTGCTGCACAGATGCATGAATAAAACAGTAGTATATGTGTACGGAGAGACGGCCCACGGAGTTATTTTTGACTATAAAAGTAAGCAGAGATGTACCGTTTAGACCTGGCAGATAGATGGACTCAGACTTTTATCTTTACGACTCCAAGGGGCAGATGTATCAAGCATTTTTTTTGTCGCAAACGCTGCGAATCGCAAAATAGCATAGTTTGCGACAAAAAAAACGGGAAATGCGATGTATGAAAAAAATCGCATCGCAAAATTTAGTATTCGCAAAATTTGTGCTTCCTTACTTTTGCGCTACCATTTAAGGAATCACAAAAAGCGATTTGTTAAATGGTATGTATGAAACAAGAAAGTTTTGTGAATTCACACTAAGAAATCGCAAATTACGACCAACTTGTAGTTGGTGGTAATTTGCGAATTCTTTTACAAATGCACTTTTTGCAATTTGTAAAGGTGGCATGTGACGCGCATACATGCCCTTAGGGCATGTATGTTCGCCATATGCGCACACATGTCAATTTCAGGGGTGCAGCAGGGTGTCCTTAAGACACCCTTGCACCCTTGAAACTATTCTCAATTTGCGATTTGCAAATTGTGAATCGCAAATTGAGATTAATTCCCATTCCTTCCTATGGGCCTCCTGGCCCATAGAAATGAATGGGAAATCATTCCTTAATTGCGATTAGCAATTTGCTAATCGCAATTAAGGAATTTTAAGAAATCGCTAAAAAATTGCGAATTTCTATATACATACCATTTTGCAATTCTCAAATAGCAATTCCTTAAAAATCGCTATTTGAGAATCGCAAAAGGGTATCTTGATACATCTGGCCACAAAGTTGATAAAATGAGGTCTACTGAGTTAGATAACAGTGACTGATGCCTGTTCTTGGCAGAACCTTAAAAGTACATCATTGTGAGACTATGAGTACATCAAGACATTACTCTTCGTCAGTCGAGTGCAGTGGTTCTTAATCCTTTGACTAATGTGGACCCTTATTTAATCATTACTGAAAAACAGGCTCCTCACTGAATCATTATTGGAATCTAGGGAGCCCCGCGGAGTGACTACTGGAAGCCCAGGATCGATGGTGCCTATCAGGGCCGGCTCTAAGGCGGTGCGATCGGTGCCACCGCACCAGACGCTGACTTTGAGGGGTGCACCGTGCTTTCAAGTACAAATGGTTTCAAAAGCACCTGCTGCAGCGTTCCTTGACTCCATCAATTTTCAGGCAACCCTTAGAAATGTCAAGATAACTGGTGAACAATGACCCTGCTGCAGAGACTTTGGAGTTTTGTCAAGTGGAAGTTGTGTCTCATCATAAAGTATGGCAGGAGGTTAAAATGCCTGCTGCAAGCACGTCTACCATGCAAATATGTGACGTTATTCCACAAACTATTTTTGCCGCATACCATGACTCCGCATCTTTAACAACGCAGGAGCAATTACTCCGCAATACCATCACTCCGCAATCTTTTACCCCGCATATAACTTTGCCACGCATGCCTTTACAACACAAAGGTATGTGTGGTGAAGTTATAAACTTAAGAAAAAGTACTTACCATACATATATATATATATATATATATACATATTAATGCATATGTGTATACATATATATATATCAAGCTCGGTGGGGATTGACCAACTAATAGGAAGCACTCAGACGCCAGGAGCTTTTCCCCATAAGCTTTATTTTCTGACTCACGATAGTGATATATAAATTGGGAAGGTGTGGCGCCGTTGCGCTTTGTCCTACAGACACCCTCTGAGGAAGAGAAATTCGAAATGCATCAGGGTGCGGACTGCTGTTTAAATTCTGGTACGTGACTGCTGCATCAGAAAATAAAGCTTATGGGGAAAAGCTCCTGGCGTCTGAGTGCTTCCTATTAGTTGGTCAATCCCCACCGAGCTTGACATATATATATATATATACATATTAATGCATATGTGTATACATATTTATTATTTATATATATATATATATATATATTTACAAATATATATATATATATATATAACATATATTATATTTTTTTTAATTACCCCTTTCACCCTAAAAACTAATCCCACCCTGGTCCCTTAAAATACCCCAGCACCCCAAAAATACCCCTCTACCCCAAACCCCATACCTATCCCTGAATCCTAAAAATAACCCTGTACCCCAAAACCCAAACCTAGCCCTGAACCCTAAAAATACCCCTGTACGCCAAACCCACACCTAGCCCTAAACCCTAAAAATACCCCTGTACCCCAAAACCCAAACCTAGCCCTGAACCCTAAAAATACCCCTGTGCCCCAAACCCAAACCTACCCCCTGAACCCTAAAAATATCCCTGTACCCCAAAACCCAAACCTACCCCCTGAACCCTAAAAATACCCCTGTACCCCAAAACCCAAAACCTATCCCTGAACCCTAAAATACCCCTGTACCCCAAAACCCAAACCTAACCCTGAACCCTAAAAATACCCCTGTACCCCAAACCCAAATCTAGCCCTGAACCCTAAAAATACCCCTGTATACCCCAAAACCCAAACCTAGCCCTGAACCCTAAAAATACCCCTGTACCCCAAAACCCAAACCTATCCCTGAACCCTAAAATACCCCTGTACCCCAAAACCCGAACCTAGCCTGAACCCTAAAAATACCCCTTTACCCCAAAACCCAAACCTAGCCCTGAACCCTAAAAATACCCCTGTACCCCAAAACCTAGCCCTGAACCCTAAAAATACCCCTGTACCCCAAAACCCAAACCTATCCCTAACCCCTAAAATACCCCTGAACCCCAAACCCAAAACCCACCCTGAACCCTAATAAAACTCGCTACACCCCAAAACCTAAACCTACCCCCTTAACCCTAAAAATACCCAAGCACCCTAAAACCAACCCTATAATCTAAAAATACCATACTCTAAAAATACACTGTGCACCCCATAACCCAAACCCACCGTTAAAATACCCCTGAACCCCTAAAACATATACCCCAACACCCCCAAACTAAAACCATATATTTACCTTAAACCTAAATAGTAAAAACATATACTTTTACCATTCATGCTTTTACAACGAATTTCGTTGTAAAAGCATGCGTGATAAAAGCATATAAGATGTAATGGTATGCCTTATAAAAAGTATTGCGGAGTAATGGTACTTTTGTTGTGATGGTATGCGGAGTGAAGGTATGTGGAAAGAAAGTTGCGTAGTAAAGGTGTTTTACCTCTACCATGCAGATCACAGAGTGCATATAATGCAAAAAGGTGAGCGTGTTACTGCTACTGTCAAAAAGACTCTTCTGTTACTTGTAGTTTATAATTTTAAACCCTAATATATATCAGTAAGCTATTGACTGTCATTAAAGAACTGCATGATAACTGCAAGGTATAGATTGGCTAGATATAGATATAGATATGGCTAGCTCTACGGCCAATTTTACTTTATCGGGAGAATTTAATCTCCATTTTGATGACCATTCACAGTTGGAGGCATCAGAGCTTAAGAAGGATCTTGCAGCCTATCAGCTCCAACAAAAAAATCATTGAACCCACCCATGCAAAAAAGCACTTATTGGACCCCATCTTTTCCAACCTTGAAGATCTAACAGGGAGGAAACCTACCCCTGTGCCATGGTCGGATCACTTCCTCATCCCTCTCCTCTGGTCTCCTCCGATGATAGGTTCATACTCAAAGTTCATTCGTACAAGCTCCCGTCCCTGGTCCAAATTGTCCTTGGAACATTGGATTGCAGAGCTAGAAAAAAACCAAGCCAGCCTTGACCTCTGATGTTGTCACCGCTAATGATAACTTCAATAAGTGAATTAGAGATTCCCTAGAGCTGCTGCTCCCTGAAAAACTGACTCAAATTAAAACAGGAAGCAACAGACAGGCATGGTTCTCCCCAAAACTTCAGGCCTTACAGCAGACCTGTAAGAAGTTTGAGGGATCATGGAGGAAGGACTTCTCTGGAGATAAGAAGTTAAAATGCAGAGAGGCGATAAAAGTATATAAAGTAAAAATCAAACTAGCTCAGGTTGCCTCTTATGAAGAAAAAATGTCAACAGCGTCTACTTCCCCCGCGAGATCTTTCGAATTGCAAAAGAGCTGCTTAGAGTCCCCCTCTCCCTAGTAACCCCTAACACCACAGGCTTACGCTGTGATGATCTAGCGGAGTTCTTTCTTGACAAAGTTAAATCAATCTTCACTTCCTTTCCCTCGACCAAGGGTTGCATTTTGAGCCGAAATACCAATGGTACTTAACCCTTCCTGGACACCATCCCTCTGATGGATCACTCAGCTCTAGAGCCTCTTTCTCCTCGGGAGTAGTCCCTCCTTTATGGAAGGAAGCAATGGTGAAGGCACTCCTCAAAAAACCTAGCCTTGATCCACCTGCCCTGGGGAACGATCGTCCCATATCTCTTCTTCCCGGTATCAGTAAAATTGCAGAAAAACACACTAACTCAGTGCTGTCTACATTCTTGGAGACCCACAACCTTCTCCATCCATCCCAGACAGGCTTTCAACCTTGTCAGGGAACAGAAACAGCCCTGTTGTCAGTTGTGGAAGAGTCTAAAAGGATCGTGGACTCCGGAGGCACCGCTGTGGTCATTTTATTGGACCTCAGCGCTCCCTTCGGCACGGTCAACCACCTCACCCTGGTACACAGACTCAGGAAACTGGGAATAACTGGAGTTGCTCTTGACTGGTTACAATCCTTCCTGAGTAACAGATCCTTCCAGGTTTTTGACAATGAGGAGACCTCCAAACAGTTGCCTCTGTGCTGTGGAGTCCCTCAAGGCTCACCTTTGAGCCCCACCTTGTTTAATGCTTACATGTGCAGAATCATTGTCACCCTTCGACGTACACATAGTGACCTATGCTGATGACACTCAACTGGTGATGGGGCTCAATAGAGCAGACAACTCCTCACCCATCCTTCGTTGCTGTCAGGAGGAAACGGCCAAATGGATGAACGACTCCTTTCTGAAATTGAATGGGGATAAAAGTGAGTTGATGATTTTAGGTAACCGATATCCTCTCAATCTCAACCTAATATGGCCGACCTCCCTGGGCCCGGTCCCCTCTCCCAAGATTCAGCTAAAAAGCAAGGGTATTTGACTGGACCATGACTATACTTTCAGGACACAGGCACGCAATTTAGCAGCTGCGTGCTATGGTATCCTGAGTTTGTTGCGAAAGATTCTTCCTCCTCATGCAAAAAAAAACATGGTTCAGGCGTGGATTTTGTCTTGTCTGGACTATGGGCACGCCCTTTACTTGGGTACTCCCAACTCAACCTTATCCAAACTCCAGACCATCCAAAACTGGGCAGCCAGAATGCTTCTGGGTATCCCTAAATTCCAGTCTGCAAAATCCGCATTGAACTCTCTTCATTGGCTTCCAATCAGGGAGAAAGTCAAATTCAAAGCAATGTGTATTGTCCACAAGTCCTTAGCAGGAAAGGGCCCCACTGTCAATGATTCCATCATTCAGCCCTATCGGGCAAAAAAATGCCTCAGTTCAGATGACATGAATCTTGTCACGGTACCTAAGATCAGGAAAGCCCGTAGTGGAGGCCGGCAATTTGCACTTAATGCCACCAGGCTCTGGAATACCCTTCCTTTGTATCTTTGTAAGGAACCCAATAATTTTGCCTTCCATAAACTTATACTTGGCTATTTACTTAGTCTGGCTGTTTCTCTTTGTTATCTGTTTCTAGCTCTGGGATGCCTCCGGGTAGCCATGCGCTATACAAATGTTTGTTTTATTTCATTAGGGCGGTTTATTTTTCCCCCCAGTCTTTCATTATCCTAATGTTGCAAAAAGGATTCACTTGGGTAGAAATCAATTCTTATTAGTGAAGTTAACTCCAACTATAGTGTTACGTTTTAAATTCTGAGTTTCTGCTTCTCCAGACCAAGCACTCTTAAACTATATTGCCTACGAGTATAGATGACACGAGAGTCCTACACCTTGTAGTCGTCTGTCTGATGTAACATTTCCTATACGCTGATTTACACATGTATAATTGATTGTCTCTGTGTAATGTGTATGTGATGTAAAGTGCTCTGACACCTTGCACTGGTATGAGAGGTGCTATAAAACAAAAGTAATGCACGTGGTTATGGAGACTTGAGAGGCATTGTTGGAGGGCGGTAGTGAGGGATCTGTGAAGAAGGAGGTCATTAGAGGAGCAGCAAACATTGCCTGTAAGCCGACACGCCTTACCTTCCACAGCGCCCAGGGCCTACCCTGCACCAGGGAGGGAGCGAGAGATGTAAAGAGCTGCTCCTTTGAAAAGACTAGCGGCTTTACCAAAGAAAGCTATTTTCGTCTTTGCAGACAGCCTGTGTTAATATAAGGGTTTATTTTCTGTGCTCAGCTTAACTGAAGACTGTCACCCAAGATTCACCCCCTTAAAATACATATTTGGGCCTAATGAGGGTTATTTCACAAACATCAAAGACTTTTTAACTGATGTTTTAAATAATGTATCCCTGTTCACATTTCACGCTTTACTTCATTCTACATGCCCTAGAAGTACTTTTTTCCATGCAAACATATCACTTTTGTATAGTGCATTTTGTGTTTAAATCATTTTTATTGAGAGGTCAGAGTATCAGAACCGACAAAACACACACACACACACACACACACACGCTATGTCCATTCTGTTGACATAGTGCATTTTGTGAACTGAGCCACCTCCAGATTTCTGGGTCCGTTTGGGTTGGGGGCTGGTGCTCATGAGGGGCAAGAGGGAGAGGGCGGGGCTGAGGCTGAACACAGTGCAAGTTTAGCACAGAGCCTGTCACTGGGTCAGAGATGGTCAAACCATGCATAACCAGCACTTGGCACCTCTTCAACTCGCAGAGAGGTGGCCACCTGATCATTCTAGATGGGATTCTATGGGAAAGTGTAGGACGGAGGTGCACAGCTGTCAAAAAGACAGAGTGCCTAAGAAAGATAAAATTCAGAACTTACTGATGAGTGGGTGGATTCTGAAGTAGAGGAGGAGAACAAAAGGAAAGAGAAGAGCGTACTCGAGGGAAAGAGATGACGTGTGAAATATGATGATGGAGAATTTCAGAAAGATGTGGGTAGAAAAGAGGATTAAAAGTGAGAACCTGTAGAGGCAAGTGGTGTGAAGAGAACAGGAGAGATTGAGACACTCTGAAGGCTCCTATCCAATCCACAGATATCATTAATCTTTATATCACGGTCTCAAATTTTCAGACCCGAGCCGTTTTCATTTATACTTATTACCAACAAAATCATTGTTTCTACTATAATTAATTCTGCTAACATTGGCAATGCCTGTAGGTCTGCTTGTTTAATACTAAGAGTAATACCTCAATAATGGCGGTAGGGCACCTTGTGTGAAGCACAGGCTTCTAGTTTTCCAGTTTCGAGCCACGCCCTTAATTACATAGGCCACGCCTCCTGGAGAGGATTCTTTGATAGGTTTCTTTTGTCGTGCCCTTTTACAGACCTTTTTGGTTCCACTTGAAGCACTAGACATAGAGGAGATCCACAGAGCTGGGTTTGGACCCTGCTTCCACATAATGCAGACGTTTTGTTCTAACCCCTGAGTTTACTGTATGCCTTCAGTAATTGGTTACATTATTGTCAAGAAAGGGCAGTAAAACACCAATTGTTCCAGGAAGTACTCTGCTGCATTGGTGTCGTGCTTACTTAGGAATCATGCTACCCATCCACATATTAAATAATAAGGCTTTGCCAAGTATAGCTGAAGGTTCCTACATAGCACTGCATGAGAACAGAAACCTAAATTGTGTATTTCAGCACCAAGAATCAGTTGGTGAGTTATAATTATAGTAGGGGGGGTGTAATCCTTGTAGAAAGGAAGGTGTGCTGTCATTTGCTCAGGTTCTCTAAATATTTACTGGCCACCATATTTGGAAAATGGCAATATTTTTGGGGGGCATAGAAAAACTGCCAGCCAGTTACCAAGCTGACACGCTGGTAGTGAGTCTAGCTGGGTGCGAGAGGTGAATTTGTTAGTCATGGGAGTGTTAGATGGGTGCGAGAGTTAAATTTGTCAGACATGGGAGTGGTAGTTGGGTGCGAGAGGTGAATTTGTCAGTCATGGGAGTGGTAGTTGGGTGCGAGTGGTAGTTGGGTGCGAGAGGTGAATTTGTCAGTCATGGGCCTATGGAAATTTAGTTGCTCCATGCTATGAGCCTTATTTATACCTGTGACTAGTTTTTTGAGGAGACAGTGAATTACATATTGCCTCAGTGTCTTTTTTTTAGGTGGAATGGGAAAACGTTTGTGAAAAACTCATGCATGTCTTTCAGCTGGCTTGTGATCAGTGATCAGACTTTCACTCAGTATTGTTTTTTAACCCCATTGTTCCAAGCTTGCTGGGACTGGAATACTTAGCTTGAAAGTCACTTTCGTGACTTTAGACCTGATGACTGCTGTGCTATAGGAAGAGAGTTTATATTAAAAGCAGTCATTGTTTGGCTTTGTTTGAGAATATTATGAGCTTCAGCTAGTCTGTGGCTCAACATACGTCAGATAAAACACACGCCAGATTTTCCAGGTAAGCACTGGCAAGGTAGAATAGTTTAATTTAGCATTAGCGTGTGTAAATGTATCTCATCTGGAAATCCTGAAAATTTGCATCAGTGTGGCTGTCCTGGAGCTACGGTAGGCAAACCTGTCCTAACAAGACGTCCAGGAGCTATTCTAGCAGCATTGGCTTTGGTTGTATGACCGAACAATGCAGAGAAATACTCTGCATGACTTTACCACGCATGTTTTACTCCGCATTTATTTGGAACACATAAGCTTTTACAAGGTATGCCTTTACCACGCATTGTTTATATACTTATACTTATACATATAAACAATGTGTTTGTGGGGAGAGACCCCCCCCACGCCCCGAAATTGCCGTAAATGCGTGGTAAAGGCATACATTGTAAAAGCACATGCTTTCTATAAACATGAGTGGTAAAGGTACAAGGTGGTAAAAACCACATTGTAAAGGATGTTTCCTGTTGGTTTTTTGGCATAGGTGAACACGAAGTACAAGGTGCACATTCTGCCAGTCGTTGTCTTTTTGGCATAGGTGAGCAAAAAGTACAAGGTGCTGATATGACCAGTTTGGTTTTCTGTGAAATCTCATTAAATCACCTGCCTTAAAGTGACTATTACATGCTCATAAACAGAATCAGAATGAACCGTTTTGCAATGATTTTCAAACAAACCTTAATCTGAGTAAACGCCATTAGTTTTAGGAGCTCACACATGGCTTTCCCTTGCCTAGTGAATCTTCACTACTCTTCAGAGCACATAGCGTTGGTTGCATTGCTTAGAGGGCCTTCATTGCCTTCCATTGGAGGAAAAAACATTAGAGGGATCATTTCCCAGAACCAATGCTAAAGGCCCCTTGCGCCACTTTTGCATAATTTTTAACATAGGAAAAATGACGCAAATGTGGCGCAAGGGGCTTGTAAATCTGCTTCTTAATTTTTCGCCATCAATAGCAAATTCCTTCATTTTTTCTTAACAGTTTACATTTTAATTGTACTTCTTTACACATGATTAATTAGTTAATATTATTAAATTTTCTAAGCAGTTGTGGACCTCTGAGTAGGCTTTGCAGATCCCCAAGGGTCCTTGGACCACAAGTAAAGAACCGCTGGTCTAGTGAAGAAATACAATGCTTTCTCCAAAAAGTGCTACATTTTATGTTCTTCTTACTTGCGGGGATAATATGTCCCAAGCAGCCAAATCCAGTGGCGGTGCGTCCATTGGGGGAGTTGGGGCATTGCCCCACTAGCCTGGACGACCGCCGACTGCACTGCATAATAAAATATGTTTATTATTTTATTTCCAAATTCCAATAAAAAAATTAATTGCGCCGAGCGCACCAAGGCCCCGGGAGAAGCCCAACAGGATCGGGCATCCATAAGGAAGAGGGCCGGCCCGTGGGGGGTGGGGCTGCGCAGAGTGACAGGCAGGCAGCGCACAGGCAGAGAGGGTGACTCACTGTACTGCGAGTGCCGTGCGCATGTAAAAGGCCGGAGTTGTCCAGATTTCAACTGGCCCGCGCATGCGCACACTTTAGACCTCCCCCCCCCTCTACCACTATAGATATAGGCATGGACCCGGGGCCCCGGGTCTCACAATGGGCAGATTTCAGTCTGCTCTTTAGCCAATCCTGGCGCAGTGGCGCTGCTAACGCTGCGCCAGGATTGGCTGCTGCAGCATGATGGTGCCGCGCGTGGGTGTTGGCTGCTCTGAGCCAGACTCGTCAGTAATTGGCCATTGTCCCTCGTCACTGTGCGTGCTGAAATCATGCCAGATGCCCAGTCACGACAACAACACCATAAGTGAAAGTGGAAGTAAGTCGACTCGAGGATCATGAGATGATGCCATAGACTAGAGTCAGTGGGCGCGTGACTGGGTGTGGAGGAGAGGTCGAGGACTGTTGTGGGACTAAGTGAGTCGTCGTCGTGACCACTAGTACTGCGTGTGTGTGTGGACTCGAACCGCCTGCTGCCTGGACGGGCCTGCTTAAGCAGCTTTGCGATTGGATTGCGTGCATGTGCACTGCTGCAGAGTCATAAGTCGTGTGGTCTGCAGTGACTGCAGTGACTGCATCAATTAGCATGACCGGACCACGTCCCCCCACCCACGTAAGTTATATGATCATCATGACCAACAAACAAACTGATCTGTTTCAGACTCTTTATCCCAATACAAGGTGGAACTCCCTGAGATGGGATACGAAATTCGATGTCTGGCAATTCTGTTGTTAGTTGTATACCAGTGCTTAATAAGAACCCGTGGTTTCCGGTGGTTTGCACCAGCACTTAATTGTTAATATTGGCAATTATGATTCTACAACATGGCTGCGCTGTTTGTAGATGTTTGTTAGAGATAAGCACAACATGATGATTACAGTAACTGCGGCTCTCGACATTCCTATAGATTTTGGGGCATGTGATAGGTTGATTTGTCACACTGGTATGAGAATGAGGGTTAGTAGTTGTGTTGTTGTGTACTGTCATTTGCATTGGCAATGAACTCTGCAAATTGCCTTAGTCTCCTAACGAGGGCCTTGGCATTTTTATGTTTTACAAATTAAGCCCTGACACACAGACCTTCTGCTGCTGTACGTGATGATTTGTTCTGCATATTGCTGATCGAAAATTAAATGGGTGGAAAATTATAAAAGAAATTATTTTCAAAAAAACACTAAGAGCAGGTAAATTGTCATTTCAGCGGAGGAATTTGTTCGACAGCGGACAGGGCTGCTTCAAGGGGTGAGAATTCATTGTCGGTTCCTGCAACCGGGAGGGGCTAGGGGCACGCTCTGTGACAGACATCTATTTTCTAATTTAAAGCGTGTCTTGTATGTTTTATGTTGGGAATTGCACCAAGTAACAAGTGTTAAAATTAAGTGTTATGTTAAATCTTAAGGTACTTACCTGGCAACTGCTTAGAACAACTTGAATTTCACATGGCAGTTTGCAAAGTGCTATTAACTCAAAAGCTGTGACTGGCTGAACGTGTTATCCATGACACAGCCCCAACTGGCAGATGTGTGGGTGTTATAAGAAAGAATAGCTCGGGGATTCTCCCCCACCCTGTGAAACCGAAGATACCGCAAGTCCATGCAGAGGTCTCAAGTGTCGTGGCGGCTTGCTGTGATTTGTACGCCGCGGCCCAGCTTTGGCTGGGGCTCTCCGGAGGCGCGCGGCCGCCTCAGCACGACATACTACAGAGCCTGCCACGCACGTCCGAGGCGAGGCTCCTGCCAGGCCCTCGGAGATTCCGTAAAACCACGGGCACTTTGTAGCCAGGGCCTCTGAGAAGGGAAAACATGCTATAAATGAGATTCACCGTTCCCCCCAATAAAACATTTATCAGGTTCCAGGCGCTCAGACCGCGGCTGTCACTCAATGGTTATACTGAATAAGCAGCTACCTATGTTATATGACAGCTCTTTAATAATGTAATACCTGCACTTTCACAATTGCTTTATTAACCTTCCTGTTTTCTCAAATTTGCTTGACAATGCACAATTTTTTCACTATTTTTTCAAAAAAATTTCGGGGGGAATTACCCCCATACCCTCCTTAGGGGGTTTGGGCTTGCTCGCTACGCTCGCTCGCTACGGTGCAGTATGATTATCAGTTTCCGGCACACCACTTTCAAATGTCACCAGCCGCCACTGGCCAAATCAAGTGAAAAAACTTCATTAGCTTCAGGTCTGACTTTTTGTGTCCAATGTACTCACCAGTTGAAATATAGAGATAAGGTCCGGTTATCTACAACATATGCTTAAGGCTGAAAACAGCCAATTTATACTAGTTAGCAAAGGTGGAATAAAGAGAAAATGAAAAAGGAAACAGTTTGATGGACGGCTCCATCATGTGGACTGAGGCGTGCACCAAACTTCAAAAATCATTGACAGGAACTGCTCTGATTGCGGATCCTGCCAATGCTTTGGAAATGACCGTCAGCTTTGGCAGTCATTTCTAATTTGGCAGACGGAGTAATCTCGGCCTGGCATATGTTAAATCCTCCACCAGACCAACGGAGATTACTCTATCCGAAAATTATAAATCAGTCCCAACGTGTTTTTTACTCTGACTCTCTACTGGAAGCATATTCGATCCCTAGGAATTTGAGGTATGACACATAATAATAAGCATTTATTTATGCCTTGAAGGTCGCTTACATATGTTTGCAGTGGATGCATTAGTCAAACAGCCCTTTTACATGATTGCAAACCATAACCTGTAGGATTAATAAGGATTTCTGCGGCAAAAGCGTAAACCTACTGAGTTATTTTATGCACCTTAGAAATCAGTGGCATACATATTGCATGTAACTCTTGGCATCAAACATAGCAATTTTCTGAACTATTTATTAATTCAAACTTATGACTAGAAATTATATAATACCCTGAAATAAAGATCTTGTCAGCAGGTGCAGTAACCTCCTAAGCATGCAGTCTATTTATGATTTATGAAGTAAGAATGACAATCTTAACTATCACTTTGTTTCCATTTTGTCAGTTTATTTCGGGTTAGAATGTGTAGTAAATAATGCTTAGGAGGACTGCCATTAAACATATGCTCATGACTCTACGTTTGGTGACTCCAGACCCTTTTTGCTGAAACATGTGTAACTCAATTTGTGGGTTCCTTGAGTATTTTTTTTGTATGCCTTAACTACCGGTCATGTTGCAGGCATGTATGTATTTACTAGTATGGAAACTGTATGCCACATATGCATACAATTTGACAGTACTAAATCCAACACAATGGGTGAGATGGGAAACAGGAAGATGAAGGCACAAGTGAGTTTGTGGGCGTTCACAAACTCCTCTCAGACACTTTCCCACTATTGAAATGGCCAAAGATTTGCTAAGTATTTACCAAAATAACGATTCCTAGGCAACTTGGGGTCCTGTAAGGATATCAGGTACAAATGACACACAGCAATGATAAAGGCACAAAAAGAAGCAGTGTACAGGACAGATAAACTAAAAAACAATGTGGTATGAATCTAATTTATTTATAAATCCACAACATGGATTTATTAAAAAACATGAATAAAAAACACAATACATTCATAAAAACAGCCCACTTGGTTGTTTTTATGAATGTATTGTGTTTTTTATTCATGTTTGTATTTTGGTTTTAAACATGATGGATTGTATATGCTGAAATCTTCCATATTATTCGTCTTATAAATTGATTGTTATATGTTTTTTAATAAATCCATGTTGTGTATTTATAAATAAATTAGATTCATACCACATTGTTTTTTAGTTTATCTGTCCTGTACACTGCTTCTTTTTGTGCCTTTATCATTGCTGTGTGTCATTTGTACCTGATATCCTTACAGGACCCCAAGTTGCCTAGGAATCGTTATTTTGATAAATACTGTGCCCTGACCTAGGAACTTGCTACTAGTTTCAGGGGGTCCCTTTCTTATATGTTCAAAGATTTGCTAAGTCCATAAAATTCATGAAGGTTTAGGGAAGGGGGTTTCTCTTAGGAAACATGTTTTTTGAGTGGAAAAACAGACAAAAAGACAAAACAAATATGCATAAGCCCAGTGGGACTACCTTTTCCAGTGAATGTGTGTCTGTGTGTACAATTCTGCACCGGAAAAACAGCAATGTCCTAAAATGTGACTGATATTGTCAATAGTACACCTGTAAAACTGCGACTGGTGTATCCTGCCAGCATACAATTGGTCATGTCTCTGAATTGCATAATGTACATAAAACTGCACTTACTCACAAAGTGCAGATTTACTACTTTCATTTTTGAATCTGCCCTATTTACGGAAATGAATTTTCTGAGTTCATTCCAAGCAGATGCAAATACATGTTTGAGCCAACTTTGTTATTGGTACCTTGGCCAGAAGGCGCACCCATTTTTTTTTTACCAGCTCAGGGCAGGCAAATAGCACACATGCACTAATTGCATTACTTGTAATGGTCAGCAACATATTCTGTTCACTTGTTATGCCACATTCTAAAGTGTGACAAGAGGAGTCCGGTGCAAATTGTGCATCTAGCAAACATCACATCCTGCACAATCGCTATTCCTGGAATTGCACACACTTGGCCTGCCTCGTATGATTAGGGCATAAGTGGTGGAAACAGTCCTTTCACCAGTTCTGCATGCTTTTTCTTCTGTATTTCCGCTCTCAGTAAATGCACGTGCAAGCACATGTCCGAGGACCAATTGTGTCCACGTCCAAATAGAAGCAAGTGCTAAAGGAGATCCTATTAACACGTGCAAACATTTTAGCACCATTGTCAGTGACTAAATGAAACATATAAAATGTGATGGGAGGCTGCTTGCAATAATTCTGACTACTGGCAATAGCGTGGGGTAGCATCCTAGTCCATCATTCTTTGCTCGCAATGCCCTCTCAGCATGCTCAGACCCATGTCTACGCATACCCATGCCACTTAGGGCAGTCCATGAAACCCACAAAAGTGATGGGAGGAATGCTTGCATGGGCGTCCGCAGACATTTTTTCAGGGGGGTGGGGGGAGCAAAATGTTAATGTCATCACCATCCTCCGACATGATGTGTGCCAGGTGGGGCACAAGAAACACTGTGGCGCCGAACTAGGATAGACTCAATTAAATGCCAGGAATCCAGGGCATGTGACTGACCCTGCCACAGGCCAACAGACACCACCTGTAGCGAAAACGCTAACATTTCTGACAAGGTGCTTTATCTCTGTCTGCTAGGTGTGCAGACATCCGGGTCCTTGATCCAACACCAATCAAGGCTGTCTTCAGCACAATTCAATTTTTTTCAGAATACTTCAAAACAGCCTATGATTAAAGCACCAGATTAAATATACTGTATGCAAATTGTATGTTAGGGATTATTTGTAGCACACATATTTGCCAATATTGGCTTCTTGGTGCTAGAATTCATGATAACTTTTATCCAAAGTTAAAGCACAACGTCAAAGTTAGTAATATATAATGCAGCAATCACACGCGCTAGTGATTCGCCAGTGGGTGTTCCCTTTACTAGAATTCCCCGAGCATTGCTAAATTTTACACACATTCAATTAATTTATACAAAATAAAATGTATAGGTCCAAATGTTAGCTATATTTTTTAAAAGAAACTTAGAGTCCCTCTACGTGTAGTCAATGTCAAACTGACAACGTGCACGCATTCAGGTATACAATAATGGCCAGCTCCCTTATGCGGAAGCCCGGCACCGTAAATGTGTGGCATATGCGGCGCCCGCAGCTGCGCCACATCACAGGTCCAGGGATGCTAAGTCTTACACAGTGGTCGAAATGGGGGAAAAAAAGTAGGGGAACAGTGGGCGGAAAATCAGAGGGCGGGAATAACCCAAGGATTGAATCTGTGGGTGGAATCAGAGGTGTGGCCAGAATGCACAGACATCCCAATTTTTACTATTTGTTTGGCATTTCACTGCCCAGTTTAATCAACCAATGGATACACATGATTATTTAAGGTCATAATGAGTTATTGTCATTAAAATATATTCACAAAGTGGGATATGCTTCTAATCACAGAATGTACCAAATACGATAAAATGTGGAAACACAAGCCATTTGTCTCCCAGCCATGGAGTTTCTGTCATCAGCACTTCTCCCTTTTTCCACAACAGCAGTTCAAACATGAATGGCAACATATCCTAGTTTGCAAATGATTTCTCTAAAATTATGGCTCTGCCTTATTTGCCTCATAATGCGAGATCTGCTGCATGATCTGACCATTTAAACTAATAAATTGTTTGTAGCTCAAACATATCAAAAGTTAATACAAAATGTGACTTGTGTTGCTGCGGAGTGGATGGCCTATTGTAAAGGTTGACTGGTCACCTTCTCACTGCTACGTTTGTATGTTACAGTGGTACTAATAAGGCAAAATCTTTCCAGAGACTGGTAGCATGTGTACACACGTCAAAATAATAAAATATCTGAAAATATACTGCATTACGCTGCAGCCTTTTTATTAATGCATTATTTAGTCAACACTACGGCATAATGGCATCCTTTGCTGCATAATTAATTCCAGTGGCCCCACAGCAGGCAGCACATGTTAAAAGTGCTTGTTAATGAAGCAGGGAGACTGTGAAGTTTGCAAACTTAGTTTGGTGTGCGTGCAAATCCTGCATTGCCGATCCCTGGTGAGTTGCAGCTACTACTGCTGAAACAAGGCAATGGAGGTACCTATGGATGAGGGAGACTGGCCTCAAGGGCAGGGCCAGCCATAGCACTGGTGGTGTCCTGTGCATTAATGTTTGTTAGTGTCTCCCAATGACCACCTCTGCCATGGATTCCCTCACTACCACCCTTTAACTGTGCCCAACAAGTCTCCATAACCACTCCCTCTCAGATGCATTTAATTTGATTTACAGCGCCACTCATACCATTGTAGGGTGACAGAGCACTTTACATCACACACATTACACAGAGACAATCAATATGTGTGTAAATCACGGTATAGAAAATGTTACATAAGACTAAGGACTACAAGGTGTAGGAGTCACATGACAACCATACTAGTAGCCCGCATAGTTTTATAATGATTGGTCTGGAGAAACACAATACCCGGAATTTAAAACGTAATACCATGGTTGGGTGTTCTCCTTAATAATCAGAATTGATTTCTGTCCAAAAGAACACTTTTTGGGACATTAGGACAATCAAAGACAGGGAGGGGGACATAACGCTCTTGCAGTTTGTATGCAGCTCTTAGATGACAGTGAATAGCTCACTGTTCTAAATTAGGATTTTAACTTATAAACTGCAAGTAACAAAAGGATCTCTCTGACAAAAGCAGTAGCCCACTGACCTATTTACATTATGTGCACTTTGTGATCTGCATGGTGCATGTTCTTTGCAGCCGGTACATTAACCCTCTGAGCTACCTTCCCATGAGTCAAAACTTCCACTAGACAAAATTCTGATCTTTCTCCAGGAAGAACATTAATCACTAGAGTCATCATGACATTTTTATTGTTGCCAAAAATTGCTGGAGGCCAGGAAGGAGGCAGCAAGCGTTTTTAAAACCATAATATACTTGCAAACATGATGCCTTCACCTAAAGTCAGCCCCCACTGCGGTCACACTGGTTGCACCACCCTAGAGCTGGCCCTTCTCAAGGGTCCTGTGATCTCAGTTACTGTTCTAGGGTGTGCTGCTTCATAGGCCTGCCCGCAAGACTGGAGGTGAACTTCAGTATGGATAGTGGTGGACAAGCCTTGAAGGTTAACCTACACTTGTCATGCTAGGGTCCGCCTGCTGGTGCGAAGACACCAGGACTTCTAAGGTGTTGAGAAGCCTTCTAAGCTCTAGCATGTGATTGTGCTCTCGCAGGAGAGTGGTCTGGTGGGCTGGTTATTAAGGCTGAACCTGGTTCCCAGTTCCAAATTCAGCAGCGCTGACCATAGTGCCACATCCTCTCCCCCACTGAACACCGTACTGCCCCACTGAGAAAAACTCCCACTGTCTTCAATTACAACCCAATTGTTGCCCGCTATAAACACCTGGATGCGGCTCAATTTAAATTACGCACTAGACAAGAGCAATATGCGGCCTACAAAAAAAAAGTAACAACATCCTGGAAAAAGCAAGCACTTATAGGGAATGCAAAATTTACCAAACCATGGGAAATGTAAGCAGGAACAACATGGTTACCTTAATGCTTTTACACTCACTATTCAGAAATCAGTGAGTGCTTTTGCCTGAAAAGTTAAGGACACGACTACAGGGCCCTGAATGGACTCATTTCAATGGCCATTGCTTATATCCTTACAAAACGTAAGCAGTATGGTGAAAAGACCACATCCCTGGACGCAGAGCCGCAGCACACATTTTGTTTTCCAATCCACACATTGCAGTACCTCCAGGATTGGTGCACTAGTTCCAAGTCCAGGGAAAACAAAGACAAGAAAACAAAAATAGCGCTTCACTGGCAAACTCTGTAAAAGCGGCGCTAATGTGTTTCAGTTTGAATAAAATCAGTTTGGCCAGTTTGCTACCACTTTGTCTTACTTTATTTAGTTATTTAGTTATTTATCTATTTTTCATATTTTTAACCTTTTATTTCCAATGCTGCACTTTGGAATTAAAATGTCAGAAAAATACGACATTTCAAGCAAAAGCGTCTTTCTTTTTTGGATCCATTTCACAGGGAAGCAAATAAAAGAAAGGAGAGGAAAGAGAATGAGAACCCCGTCTTGAAGTCACGGTTTTCATGGGCGTCCGCAGGGGGGCAAATAGGCTCGCTCCGGGGTGGCAAGCGTCCCTCCTTGCCCCCCCCCTGCGGACGCCCATGAATGCTTGCCTTGGGCAAAACCGGTCCTGGGAGGCTTCTGTTCCGGTTCAGGGAGGACCTGACTCGCCATTTCGGGCTTCCATGAGGAGCAGGGTCAAGACTTATTTGCATATGGCTGGGTCCACTCTGAGGTGGCATTGTGAGCAAAAGAACGATGGCTTAGGATGCTTCACTGAGCGATTGCCATTGGTTTGATAAATTGCAAGCATTCCTCCCATCACCTTTTGAGTGTTTCATGTACCACCTTAAGCGGCATGAGTATGCTCAAACACTAGTCCAGTTCTGTGTCACTGGAACCAGGATGTACTTGGTTGATGAGCCCATATTTAGGGTGAAACCAGACTTAGGTTGCTTGTGTACCGGTTCAGGGCGGACCTGAATTGGATCTTTGGGTCGGACATTCCCATGAGGAACAAGGTCAAGACTGAGTTGCACATGGTGGGGTTCAAACCGAGATGGCATGGTGAGCAAAAGAACGATGGGTTGGGTCGCTACCCTGAGCTGTTGCTAGTGGTTTGACAAATTGCATGTATTCCTCCCATCCCATCAGCTTTTGTGTGTTTCAGTGACCTAAATGATGCCATAACCATGACCAATAACTGCTGTGCAGAGACTAGAGTGGAGGCAGTCAGATTTTCCTGAATGCTATATGATTGTTTGTTTGATAGCATGTGCATTTGTTTGTGCGGTTTTCTATGTCAATGACACAAGAATGGGCATCGTTTCCTTGAGGAAGTCGAACTGGAGTTGCTGACGACATTGAACTGGCAGAAAGTTTCCACGGTGATACCTTTGAGGGTGAAACGAATACCCGGTCTTACTAATTAATGGAGAGAAACCTATGCAATATTGATTAACCTCTAGCAGCATCTTTAAATATGAAACAGTATTTCTTGAGACAATGTCAATGTATTGAGCAAAATGAGAACAGAGCCTTGTGGTTTCGGCCACTGGTGCCACAAGAGCGCCCCTCAAAAGAAGACAGTGCATTAGTAGACATACTGAGGAGCACTCTTTTCTAGAGCACAGCTGAAATTTTTACTGTTTTGGAAATTATTTTGTCTGATAGCAAACCATTCTATATTAGTGTATGATCTTTTAGCAGTAAAAATAAAGTGGGGGTTATCTGCTTTCAAATTCAAATGCCAAAACACATCAGTAACAGCACTAGCTAAGACTAAACATATTGTGACTTTAAGACATGCTTCCACAATCCATTCAAGAAATATGGACCAACGAAATCCATTTGCACGAGTGAAGGACCACACTTAGGGTAGCAAAACCCACTTAAAACTGGCACTGTATGTTAACTGCTTCTCTAGCTCAGCTTTCAACCAGCTCTTATGTGATTTATACTCTTGGTTTTGTTTTTTTGCAACAAGAAGGATTTGATCTTGTTCTTGTTACCATAGTCCTTCTCCCTTGTGGGCAGGTTTCCAGTCTCTAGTTCTAACGCATCACGCATAGAAAGAGGAAATTTCCTCTTAGTGTTCTTTTTATTCAGGAAGGCATACCTTCCTGCACAAAAACAATCCTGCCTGTAACGCAGGCACCCTTGCACCATGATGCGATGGTTGGGGCCAATCAGTATAAATTTCACCAGCGGAGGTAGAGAGCTGTAGGGCACCATATCTTAGTAGATATGGGACTGATTGGTTCACGCAACACAGCACAGTAACTTTACTTGTTGCCCTGCATTGGGTGAACTTTTAATACATATGCCCTGATGGTTCTTGTTGGTTAAGGTCATACCACTGGCTTGAGTTGGCCTAGTTACTATCCCAGAACAATCTCAAAACTACTGCAAAAATATTTGTCGCCAGTGTCACGCAATCTGACCCGAGGAAGTAGACCAGGTAGTGTTGATATTGTCTTCCAGTAAAGGAGTTTACCGGTAAAGTTCTGATACATGTGATCACAGCAGTATCTCTGGCAGACGATCTCATTGAAAGGAAAAACGGTAACAGAACCTTTATCAAAACATAGCACAAGTTTTGTGTACCATACTTAGTGTTCCATTGTACAATGCAAAAGGTGTCAGAAGGCCGACGTACCCCATAAGAGAGCCTCTGATGGCTGGACGTTTGCTCTTGAATTTTTCCCCAGGGCTGGATGCACTGCCCCCTGCTAACCTACAGGACCTATTATGTCCAGGGTCATCCTGAAAAGATTGCATACCCTCCAGAACTTCCTGTTTCTGATAGGATGGTGCAAATGGTCCTGAGACAGACAAAGCTGTTGCCTGCCTTGAAGATTTCTGTACCCACCATTTGGAACTGAACTTTTCTCTTGTTTTCTCACCATGGCTATTCTTTCGTGTGATCAGATGTTCTAAAAAAAAAGTATGAGACTGAAGAAACAATAGCCAGCCAGGGAGAATTATAGTTGACCTATTAAAACTGGACGTTTGCCTGTAGACCTGAAGGCATGGTTGTTGAATATCTCCTGCTACTGGGAAACATGGACTCGGGCAGACTGTGAGTAACATTTCATAGCTTTTATTCAAGGTAAAGATCAGATCTGTTGAGAGGAGGGCCATGATAAGGTTCCAAATACAAAATTACTCAATTTAGGTAGCTTTAACTTAGCAATTTGTACTGCTCAGACTTTTTTTGGGACGAGACGTTTGAGGCTACATCGGAAGCCCTCAACCAGTGTATCCAATCATTTGTAGCACTATACGGCTGGAGCATCTCGGCTTGCCCTATTGACGATTTATGAACACCAAAAAGATTTCTGTATCCAAAAGTATATCTTTAATTTTTACCAGCAAGAATCAAGCCACAGCCTCTTATGGATTCTCCCCAGGGATTACATTGTTCATGGTCATCTGTATATAAGTCACTTTGGACTTTTAAAATTTCTTTGTATTTACCAAAGGATAGCATTGTGCACCTTTTTGCAATAATTGTCCTTAATAAGTACAGGGCGTTCATAGTTTCCATCTTTCTTCTTGGTACAAGTTACACTTAGTTGGGGGCTGGTAATCTCTGTGCTACTAATGAAAGCTTGATTCAGACTCTCCACATATTAAAAAAGAATTAAAAAAGAGATTGCTTTACGGAGTTATAAATGTTTGTGAAAATATGTATTAGATTTTATAATGACATGTTGTGCAAATACCTAAAACGAAATTATAATAACAATAGCCAAATTAAGGTATTAAAACTGGACTGGCAACCTTACTGTGTATGTACAGTTCTATTTCTTTCCCTCTGGCTGTGTTGCTGGGTTGTCTCAAGACCATGTTGTATTCTAGGGTGGCTGGTAGACCTGTGTGCTCCACAACAGAAGGGTGAGAGCAAGGAGTAGCATAAGGGATTGTCAAGTAGTCTAGTATGACAGCTTGATCTACGAGGGAAGGGTCACAGTGAGTCTGCTTCGGAAACCACACTGCATGTCTTATACATTATTGTCCATAAGGAGCAGAGAGGGGTAACATACCCTGGCAGGGTCTAATGTCTTAATGGGGCAGAGGGAAATTGTTCCAGATCAGAGTTAACTGCTTTTGAGTCATGGGCACTGGGAGGTGTATACATCACAAAGATCACTGAACATGTGTTTTTAATTTTTAAATGAGTTTTAACAAATGAGGCCAATGGTGATCCTTTTCTCCCGACCCAAGCATATCAATTTTCTTAAGGGACTTTGTAGCCGAAGGCATCCGGAGTATGAACGTCCTACTTGGTAAGACTGTGAAGCGGAATGGTATGTTCGGCTCGCGCCTTACACATCCTCCGTGTGTAGGACACGCGCCCTACACGCCTCGTGAACAATAGAGGCGTTAGAATGTTGGTCGGTATTCGATGTCAGGTGGCGGTTGGCACCAACTGGCAGTCAGCTTTGGCCAGCCAAGGGAAGAGACCGCTCCTACCTGTGTTATAAAAAAAATCCTTGTTTCTCCACGCAACAAAGTTCCTGCATCATTTGTTCATAACACATAACTATGATGATGGCTTTCATTAGGTGGGCATGGTGGATTGCATAAAGCAACTTTGGCGCAACTGCTATTCGGGCAATCATATAATCAGTGTTTGCTGTGCTTGTATACATTTTGCATGCGCATGATGTTTTCTCTTTTTTGCTACAAAGTAAATTTCGACAATCTTTTAGAACGTATTGTACATATTTCTCTTCTAGGTCTACTTTTTTCCCCTACCTTTACACAAACTTAGGGCATCTATGCATCGGGGGTGGGTGTTTGTGGAAATACTATAGAAACAAGTAAGAAACTTACCGTCTGTCAAGCTGCACAGGGGCCATCTTTGTTTCTGTAACTTGTACATTAGCAGAAGGAAAATGAATTATTTATATGTTAGTGCAAATAACACAAGCTGATAATAACTCTAGCTGAAATAATATTTGCTTTTTGAGCTGTATGTTTTATTACCATCCTGTGTAACGGTATACAATACGAGTGACTAACATGCAGAAATGACTGCCAGTTGGAAATGCTTCTGATGAAGTGCTTCTTCTCTGCTATTCCTACCAGGCACCCTCGGGACAAACTGGTCTGAATGTTGCACACTGTCATTCAAACCTCTTTTTCAACAAACATACTTACCCTGTGGCCAATCACTGTCCCTTTTCCCCAATGCGTGGCACTGCAGAGGAGGCCTCTGCAGGATTGACTGTGACAGGCCTCTGCAGCCTTGCCATTTAAACAGGGCTTGTTTCACGGCTCTCTTAGCTCCGTTTCAGCTCAGACAAATTAGTATATTGAAAAAGCTGTCACTGAAAAGGGCAGGCGCCATATGATGCTTCTGATTGTGTTCTACGCCTGGCAGTGCACGTTCTGGGGCACTCAGTAACAATGTGCGGCAGACCCAGGGGAGCTCCCCATCACTTCACGTAGAAGCAAACATGCTTTTCTGTGAGGAACACTTGTCAGACATGATTGGGAATTCCAGGCCAGAAGCATAAGGGAGGATTTGTTGTGTCAGAAAATGCAACGATGCCTAAACGTGCTTCTGGTTTACAACTTCTTATTTTATAAAACGATGCATTTTTATGAAACACTTGATTCCGTGCTGTTTTACATGAGCTTTCACAGGAAGCAGCGTGATAATATATTAATATTTTGAGGTGACGTGTATCACATTTCAGTGTTTCATAACATATTAAAAATGTACCAAATAAGAGAAAGGTTTTTGCCCGAAAAACAGTTTTCTGTAGGCTTTTCACCGCAACCGTGTTAGAGTGTTTGTGGGTGTTAGATGGGTACTACGGTGTAGTTTTATCTTCCGTTTATAAAAACTCTACAGTTTCTCACTCCTTTGTCTTCTAATAATGCTTATCAGACTCAGTTACACAGCCCAGATAGATTGCTGACATGCGTTTGGTGAAACACTTTGTCAAGCAACAATCTGGACCAGATTAACCCTGGGCGAAGTACTAGGCTACGCTTGTGTAGTTTGCGAAGTTTGCGCTACTTCGCACTATGCGAATTGCACATAGCACAGTGCAAACATGCATAGCGGTCATTTTTTGCTTGCTCGCTGTCCTCAATGTCAAGTTGGTGACCGCGAGCGAGAAAAATGACATCCCGGCGAGACGTGATCAGCAACATCAAGTTGCCGATCACGAGCGTGGAAAATAAACCTCCCGTCGAGATTCTCAACGCGGTGAGGTCAGGTTTCTCATTGTGACTGGTCGCGTATGCTCGCGACCCCTCGCGATGAGAAACTACCAGTCCGCGTTGAGAAAGCTGCAGCTCGAGTAGAAATCTACTCAAATGTGGCAGAAAAAGACTGCTTGCACTGTGCAAGATGCAGTTTTCACTGATTGCACAGTGTGGACAAGCATCCGGCACTGTGCAATCAGTGCGAACAGCATTTTGCACAGTGCCCTACGCAGTACACTTAGCTACACGTAGCTTGTGTAGTGCGAAGTGCACTTCGCGTAGCTACGCGTAGCGCTAATATGCGAACTACGGCCAGGGTTAGACCAGATGTCAATGACTTTGTTTTTGCTATGCTATGTAAAGTTCGGTACAGAGGATAGGCCAGTAAGACACTAACCCTAATTTAGGCTTGTTCTGCTAAAGTCAGGGAGGGTGGGGACGACTGTCTGGATGGTGATGTCCGTTTAGGCTTGTGTGATTAGGAAAAGGGAGGGAGGTAGGCTTGGAGGATTAGTGCTCAAGCAGCCAGGGAAGGTGAGAGAAACAGAATGATGTAGGGTGTATGGTGATAAAAATAGTTAACTTCCACCTTGGTGGGTTACCTACTAGTGGCAGGAATCTGTGAGGACTTTATGCTTCTTACAAATATCTCTAATATCTAGACAATTGCCTTATCCAAAAATGTATATTTTATTCTCAACACATGCGGCCATAAGCCATGTCTAATTACCCAGGTTCAGCTGGCTCATGACTTTAGCCGGAAGGCATTCTTATCGATGAGGCTTATTGCACACATATAAATAATATTGGTAGGCATACAAATGAATTTATAGAACTGACTTGCATAAGTACTACAGATTTTTTTAGAATACGGTTGTCAATAAAAAAACATGTTTAGTCCATTACGTTCCCCGTCCTCTTTTCTGCTCGATATGTAATTTTATGTTTAAATTTGTTTTATTAGTTTCAGTAGAAATCACAGGCGATACAAAGCAAGAAAGAGGTCTGTGTAGGAAGGAAGAACAATCCTTACATTCATGTCGAGCATATAAACCAAGTAGCTGCTGATTGCGCAGACCTTGCGCAACCGGAGGGGAGTACCCGTCCGCACATAATCAGCCAAACCAGAATATCCAGAAGAGGAAAAACTGAACAAACCTCCCCCCCACCCCAACCAGTGTGCCGGTAGATATGTAATTTTGAGTACAGCAGATTACAATTCAGTTAAACAGCTCAAAAAGATTATGCTTACAGTTTGATAGGAACTATGGGCCAGATGTACAAGGGGTTTTTGCAGTGGCAAACTCTCTGATTTGGTAAAATACCGGGTTTGGGACTGCAAACCCTTTTTTTTTTACCTATGCACTGAACCGATTTTATGATTTTGAAATGTTTTACCAAATCGCAAAATGGGTTCCGGAATGATTACCAAACTGTAATGTGGAAGCAGCCTGTGTGGAGCCTTCTTTCTTAGTTGCGAATTGGCAGCTTATCAATTAATGATTTGCAACCATAATTCCACTCACAAACCATTGATCAGTGACTACTCTCACTGGTGGGCAATTGATTCAGAAAGGGAAATGGATCCCTCTTGCACCCTTTCCCCTTTGTGAATCGGGGTCGCAGCTTTAGGAGAAGTAGGATGTGATCCAGGGCACCACTTCCTGCTCCCACTGAAGTTCTCCAAAACAGAAAACTTTAATTTCGTTGTCACACTATGGTGTTTATTGTTCGTTCAAGATATGATATAGCTTGTGTTTAAAAGCTTCTGTTGTCTGCCTCCTGTGGTAATTAAATAAAGTTAGGGAAAAAAGCAGATGTGGTTTCTTTAACCCCTCCCATGCTCATGACGAGCTCTGCTCGTCATGAGCCAAGGTGGCCGTATGCTCATGACGAGCTGAGCTCCTCATAACGGCCGCAACGCTCGCATGCGGGGCTTATTCCCCCGCTGTGCTGAGCGTTCTAAAGAAACGGGTGTGGCCGTGACGAGCTCAGCTCGTCATGAGCACACAGCCACCGTGGCTCATGACGAGCTGAGCTTGTCATGAGCACCGGGGCGCTGTGCTCGCCCCCCCAGCACAGCGTGGGAATTAGCCCCGCAGGCAAGGGGTTAAGGAACTTGGGTTGCTTCGAAAAATAAATGTTTTCAGTTTTTCAATGCAGCCACACTGATGGTGGCCATCTGTACCTTGAATATTCAATAAATGGGTCTCAAATTGTGACCACAACTGAATGGCCCTGTGATAGCAGTCGATCAGATGTGTTCGCAATTTGAGACCCATTTATTGAATATTAATTAAGCAGTTTGCTGGTCTGTGCCCTTTTCTGCAGGGTCATCCACAAACTTTTTGCCTTCACTCTTTTTTGAGGGGGTTTAGGACTCTAAAGTGCTTGTGCTCTTTCCCTAATACATGGTAAACGTGGCTTACACCCAATTGGCACATTTAATTTACTTTTAAGTTCCTAGGAAAGTGGTATTACGTGTACCCTGGGCTTGTAAATTAAATGCTACTAGCGGGCCTGCTGCACTGACTGTGCCACCCACTTAAGTATCCGTTTAAACATCTTAGGCCTGCTAGTGCAGCCTGTGTATGCAGTTTAAAACTGCCATTTCAACCTGGCAAAATATGAAATGAAAAGAAATGAAATGAAAATAAAATTTATAAAGCGCTGCAGTTGCCCTCAGGCGTCCAGGCGCTGTGACTAAACAAAAATGCCCTCAGATGAACAGGAAGTTTCTGGTTACTGAAACAAAAAGGTTTTAAGCTGTTTCCGGAAACTGGTTAAGTTGGAGTTGCCTCTCATGTGCAGAGGGAGGGTGTTCCACAATCTTGACACATTATAGGAGAAGGAACGTCCTCCTGCTCTGGCTCTAAAGATTCTAGGAATCTTGGCCAGTGATGCAGACGAGGATCGAAGCACCTTGTTGGGCAGGTAGGGGAAATCAAGGAACAGTTGATTTCTGGGCCCATTTTCCAAAGAGCCTGGTGAGCAATGCACAGAGCTTTAAACTTCACTCTGTCCCTGACAGGCAACCAGTGCAGCGTTCTTAGGCCAGCTTTTATTGAAGTTCTTTGTGGGACTCCAAGTAGCGCACGGGCAGCACAGTTTTGAGTGCGCTGAAGTTTTTGCAAGGTATAGTCCGGTGCTCCAAGAAAAAGGGCATTATTGAAGTCCAGGCGGGATTGGACGAGGCCCTGTATAATTATCTGTCTGGCCTCAAATGGAAGAAGGGGAAGAATTTTTTTGATCACCCTAAGGAGGCCAAAGCAGGTGGCCGCCACCTTGGTGGCCTGTGTATTGAAGCTCAGCGACTTATCTAGCCATACCCCCAGACTTTTGATGTTATCTCTGGGGGCAGGGGCTGCCCCCATGCTCGCGGGCCACAGCAGCTCCAAAGAAGAGGGGGCCACCGGGCCCAGGAGCATGAGCTCGGTCTTGTCGTCGCTGAGCTTCAGACATGAGCTCATCATCCAACTCCTCACCTCCTCTAGGCACGCCGCTAAATTGGGCGGCGATTGGAGGCCACTCTTCTGCACAAGGGAGACCACCAGCTGGGTGTCGTCCGCATAGGAAATGATGTTAATACCATGCGGACGAACAATCCAGCCAGCGGCCTCATGTATGCATTGAAGAGCGTAGGGCTCAAAGATGAGCCCTGAGGGACTCCACACTTCAAAGGCCTGCTCGATGACACGGAAGTGCCGTCAAGGACCTGGAAGGTTCTATCCGATAGAAAAGACTCAAACCAGACCAGGGCTTCTCCGGACACTCCTAAGTCGGCAAGACGGTTCATCAGAATTTTATGATGTACCGTGTCAAAGGCGGCACTCAGATCGAGGAGGATCACTGCCACTGACCCCCCCCTCATCCAAGATCCGTCTTGCCTCCTCAGTCACAGTCAATAGAGCAGTCTCTGTCCCATGTTTTGGGCGAAAGCCCGTCTGGGAAGCATCGAGGAGATGATTTTCCTCGAGAAACTTCGTCAGAATGGTATTAACGTCCTTCTCCAGGATCTTAGATACCCATGGGAGCAGAGAGATTGGGCGGTAATTGCTAGGGTTAGCTGGGTCAAGGGCAGGTTTTTTTAGCAATGCCCGTACCATTGCATGCTTCCATGTCGCAGGTACCATCCCGCTCAAAATGGAGGAGTTCAGCAGTTCCATGAGAGTAGGGAGAATGGTCTTGCTAGCCAAACCCAGCGAGTCCGGGGGAGCAGGGTCACACGGTGAGCTAGATTTTATTTGTTGTGCTAGAGACTCCAATGTTTCCAGATTCAGCAATGGAAAGGGCGCTAGCTTGCTATAACAGGGAGTTACCATATCCAAAGTTGAGTTAGGGCGTTGGATGGGTGAATCAATAGCTGGATCGGGAAAGGAAAGGTAAATTTTATTGACTTTTTAAAAAAAGAAATCAACCAGCTCGTTGCATTTAGAAGGAGAACTACTATTGTCTACGGTGGGCGGAGGGGGTTTTATCAGGGAACTCACTATCCGATAAATTTCTTTCGGCTTAGATTTAGCCATTGTTATTTTGTCATTGTAGTAGGCAGCTTGTGAGGTTTTTATTGCCAGTTTATAGTTCCTGATAGCGTCCCTATAAGTGGCTTTGTCAGTAGGATTGTAGGCCATACGCCATTTCCTCTCTAGTCTCTTGCAGGAGCGCTTTTTATCCCTAAGGTCTTCTGTATACAACGGTGCTGATTTGCTCTGCCTCTTTGACCCAGACAGGTGTAATGGAAGAACCAGATCAAGAGAGGCGGTGATCCAATCGTTGTATTTATTATTATTTGTCGTTGGATCATGGGAGAGTGGAGGTCTAGTGGTGCTAAGGGCCTTCGTCCAATTATCTACAGAAAGTTTGGACCAATTACGGATTTTCCGAGATGTAAAACAAGATGGAGGGGGTTTACTGGTGGTCCAGGTAAAGGCTATCAGGAAGTGATCCGACTAAGGTAGGCTGCTAATAGTGCCCACTTTAAGTAGGTCGCTGTTACTAAAGATATAAATAAACCCCTTGCTAGGCCTAACCCTTTCATTAAATACATATAGGTCATACTTAGGGTAGGCCCTACATAGCCCACAGGACAGGGTGCAGTGTTTTAAAAAGCTTAAACATGTACTTTTAACTTTTACATGTCCTGGTAGTGAAAAACTCTTAAATTCGTTTTTCACTACTGATAGACCTACCTCATCCATAGGATAACATTGGGTTACCTTATTCAATTTAAAAAGTGATAAATTTCAATTGGGAGCAAGTGGGAATCTTGAGTTTGATCTATAGAAAATTGCAATTTCAAACCCTCTTTAATGGTAAAGTTGTTTTTTAAGTCACTTTTAGAAAGATAAAGACACACAATTGATGGACGGAATGCAGAACAAATCAAAACATTCACCCCCAGTCAAGAGATCTGGGTTAAATCCATCATTCCTTTGCTCACCATGCCACCCCAGTTTAGACCTGGTCATATGTAAATCAGTCTTGACCCTGTGCCTCCTGGGAACAGTCAAGCCCATACTGCCAAGCCAGATCCTGGAAACAAGCATCCTGGGACCGGTTTATGCATTTTCATCCCTCATCTACCAGGATAGCTTGAATCCAGTGCCACAGTGAGCCCGGGACCCATGTCTGGGCATACCCCACGCACTTAAGATGAGGAAGCAAAAGACACACAATTGATGGACGGAATTCTGAACAAATCAAAACATTAACTCCCAGTCAAGCGATCTGGGTTAAATCCATCATTCTTTTGCTCATCATGCCACCTTAGTTTAGACCTGTCCATATGCAAATCAGTCTTGACCCTGTGCCTCATGGGAACAGTCCAGCCCAAACTGTAAGCCAGGTCCTCACTGAAATATAGCATTTTCTTGTCGTAAAGATTGGGTGCCTCAAGCCTCTATCCGGGGTCACATGACTAGGTGTAGCTGGCAGTTGGTCTATGTGTATTGCTTCCAGACAGTTAGATAAAGGCAAAATAGGTATTGGCAGGAAGGGCTGTCTCTGACTTGATGAGGGGGAGTAGCTGTAACCTACAACACTTGCTTATTATAAAGGAACTGCCTTAGTATACTCACAAAAAGGTTGACAGCAGTCTTTTCTACCCCCAGACAAGCTAGGGCCTGGGCAGGGAGGCAGGAAATTCAAAACATTTTGTGGGGTTGAAACCTCAAGAACCTTCTCCTACTTCAAAGCTGGCACCACGTCTAAATATTTGACTCTCAGGCCAAACTCCCCAGTACTCTGGTGCACTGCTGGTTGAGTAGTAAGTCCTTGACCTGCAGCTTGAACCCAGGACCATCGGAGTTACTCCAAGTGATAGTTGGCTGGTCTCCTCTTCAGAGCCTCAGGGACCGAGAAGGCTCCAACCACCTTGAACCCAGAACCTGGACTGTCTGCTGTGAGTCTTGACCCCAAGAAGGACCCGCTCCATTCCTGGACCCTGAATGAAACCTTTGACATTTTTTTTAATTAGATTTTGTTCCTATGTGTATATTACTTATTTACCTAATGTCTACAGTATATTTGCTGCCCAATTGGTACCAAATCAGCAGTTGGTGCATCTTAATGCCGGTGAACACAGCAGAAAGAGACTACTGACAAAAGAGAGGAATCTGGGAGAAATTATGCTAACTGAAAATGACAATGAATGAGTCTTACAAATAATTTTACTGGGGCGAGTGGCATTTGATTTACAGCTTCGCAGCAACCACAGATAAAATGTTGGCTACTTAAGCCTTGGACATAAGCAGGAAATGTTGGCTAGTACGCAGCAGAAATGAGAAAGCTGTGTATGAGCCTATTTAGTTCTGAAGGCATCGAGGATTGTTGCAATCAGGCATGTAGAGTGAGGGAACCTTCAGTGTAATACTTGCTCTTATCTGGAGTCAGTGTAAATGTTGTAGGAAGGGGACGATAAGCCAATTGGTCTACCTTTAGAACTTGCCGTTACCAATTTAGTTTGAATATAGTGATGCCAGCATAGAGGTCTTCGAAATAGGTGTATTTAAAATAAAGCATGGAATCCAAGGTGACATGCTGAGAATTGCCTAAAGTAAAGTGTAAAATGTTGAAAATTGAGAGTGTGTAAAGATTTTGAATCAGGAAAATATTTGCTTAAGGATGGTGGGGGTGGCTGAAATAAAGGCTAGAGGCAAGAGACACAAGAAAGGGCCACAGCTTTGCAGCCATTGAGCTTCATGCTACTCCTGCCTACCCAATCAATGACTACTCTTCGGCACTTATTGACTAAAGAGAGAAGTATTTTGATTTCTATTTATATAAAATCAAATTTGTGCGTGCCCTTGTGTGTCCTGCTAAAAGTGTAGTGCATTCCAAAGAGGTACAAATTGCACCATGTTGAAGGTTGTGAATAGGGCAGTGTACCAAGGCTAGAGAGTCATTTGCATTTTCAGCAGTGGACAGCATATCATCCCATGAATGTGAGACTGTCACATTCATGGCCGGATAAAAAGATGTATAAAGTTAAAGGTTTCTAACGCACCTTAGTCTATTTTTCTGTTCCACATTTCGGAGAGTCAGGGTGGCTCAGGGGTGAGAAGGTAGTTTGAGCGGATAGTGTTATTAAAGAGAAGTCTTATTCATGCAATGGGGACAATACCTGACGTAAAGGAGGAGATATTACTATAGAATGTACATCTGTGAAGTATTTCATAAATGTGGAATGGCATTTCCATCGGCCCGGGCCTGAACCTGGGTTGCATGTACGTCAAGTTGAAGAGCTTTGTTCTCAGCGATACAATGGACCCAGAAGGGTAGGTTCATCATCTTAGATAGGGAAGAGGAGATGACAAGGTAGCAGAGTTAAGCTGGGAAGAGATGCTGGAGTGCTTAGGACTTTTTTGACAAATCATTTATATGTGATGTCACTGCGATCCTATATAAATAATCAGGACAGTTTTCAAGCAAGTTCTGTCAAAGAAACTATTGCACATTTAAGAACAGGTACAAGAGGTTGATGGAGGTGTAAATACATCTCATGACCCATGTCTCCTATCTATGGTGTTCTATGATGCTGCACAAAAGACCTTGGAAGAGAAAATTGATAATGTCAGTGTTTGGAGGTCAGCATGTACACTGCCAGGCATTTGTGGTGGAAGTACTGTGCCCGCTGTCTCCGCTACATTCCATGCACCTTAAGGGTTTCAAGATGGGAGAAGGTTTTCACTGACTGTGCTTATGAGGACACGGCTGGAGCACATTCAGTGAACTATGGCAGTGTTGGACAGCCTGGATAGGCCATGTTGGCAAGGACGTCGGGTCAAATTTATTTGTCTTTCAGAAAAAAGTCCGGCCAACTGTGTTTGTTTTTGGAAAAGTAAAAATCTGTGGTGTTAGTGACGTGAGAAGGGTTTTATACCAGTTTACAGGAGATACTTCTTGTTTTTTCTTGCCCGGTTTCCCTATGGTTGAGTGTGGAGGAGGGTTGACTATTCAGATGAAAGCTGGTGGTTGCTCTGTCATGAGGGTTTTTCTAGCTGCAGAGCCTGCGGTGGCTCTGTTGTTGGAAACACAACAGTTTCCCACCCTCAAAGTGAGGTTGGAGAACCTAGAGGTTGCCGAATTGAACATCTGTAAAAGTTTTTCCGATGCAACATTACTAAATTAATCTCATCATTTTCAGAATGTAGGGAATGTCAAAATAAAATTAAAAGAATTGTTGAATAAAATTCTATATCCTTGTTTTTGTATGTGTGTGTGCGTGTGCAGTTATATGTTTGCATCACATGCAAGAATTAAATGAGTGTTCTACTTCTGTCCTGGGAGGACCACGACACTGCAAAAGACCAGTGCAAGAAAACACTAGACATATGGTGAAGTCAGAATACAGTTACAGCAAATATACTGAGGTTTAACAATAAAAAAGTCTCCTTCAAAAAAAGTGACTGTATACATGAAAGATGCCAGGCAAGATGGGGCAAAATCAGAATCTGCGTCCGCGGCCCAGTTTTACTAAATCTTGGCGCTGTTGGAAAGTGGTGCAAGGCAACACATTGCTATTTACTTGCCTGTAACAAAGGTATTTTGTGCTGGAAAGGCCCCTTTTTTCTAACACAAAAATTGTTCTGTACTACTTAGCACTGCTTTGCACGAAAGGGACATTAGTGGGGTGTGCTTATTGATGCAAAGCCCGATTACTAAGACAAGCAGACTGGTCTTTGCATCAAAACGAATACCTTCTTGAAGCAGGAGAAATGTTTTCATTTCTGAGAAAACACCTCCGCATTGCATGTATTCGCGCACAGCACCCGTCTAATATCCTTCTGAAAATGTGTCAGGGAATAAGGATTTATACTGGAACACATCCTATGACAGATAGCATATACTTATTGCTGCAGCATGTGTGAGGCTGTGCGTCACATAAGGCTGCCTCATTAGAGCAGCAGTCCACAGGAGGACAGCAGCAGCTTGCCAATCATAGTAGATGTGGCTCTGCATTTTGTTTTCCTAGTTTGCACCACAGTGCAGCAAATTTTATTGCAGGGTTTTGTGAAAAATGTGTAAATCTTGCCTCTGTGTATAGTAATCAGAGCATAAGAACAAAAGTTGTGCAAATGACTGGTGATTTCTGGTCAGATGTACAATGCATTTTTCCGGTGACTAACAGGCTGATCTGCAGAATCAGACCATTTGCGACCAGAAAAATCCTGTTTCAATTGTACAAAATGCAAAATGGTACTTAGTAACTTGCTACAGAATCGCAATTTGCATTTGTAATTTGGTATTTGGAAGGAACATGTTTTGGGCGCCCTTCCTGAATTGGAATGGTATGTGTTACTTTTTTCTGACCATATTCCGGTCGCAAAACAGTTATACCGTGCCACCATTTTATGTGGTGGTAACCCATTTGCAAATAGGAAGGGGATCCGTTGGGACTCCTTTCCCTTTGAGAATGTTGAAAAAATATTTTTTAAGAGAAAGCAGTGGTCTCACGGACCACTGCCTACTTTTACGAAAATGAAACTTAAACGTTTTTTTTTTCATTTTAAATGCATCCCATTGTCCTTTAAGGAAAAAGGGCTGCATTAAAAAAATATACATATTACTTTATTCAAAAGCAATCACAGACATGGTGGTTCTCTGATCCCAGCAGGCCATCATCCCTGTGATGGCTCTGATTCCTAATCGGTAGCAAATTGGGACCTACCTCATTAAAATGCATGAGAGTGGTCTATTTGTGACCCACTAGGAATCGCTAATGCACCTCAGGAGAGTTTCATACATTAGGATTTCCTAATTGCGAATTGGAGTTAAACACTATTAGGAAATCGGTATTCCTAATGTAAGGACATCTGGCCCTTAGAGCCACCAGCAAGTGTAAAATATAGCCCAAATGTAATTTTCTCTTGATTTTACACTCTATGGTGTCTGGACTTGACAACAAATACCAACATGTACTACCAAAATCTCATTAGTGTGGGTTACAGCACTTACAAAATGTTACAAATATTCAATTTGCGCGTAGTATTTTACACGTAGATATCAATATTGCCCATTTCGCATCCGCGGCTGGGTGGAAATTTGATGTGTTGCAGGGTTTCTTTGCTCACTGCGTTCAGTCTAGCAAGCTGCCTTTTCCATCAGTTTCTATGGCCCAGATTTAACAACGCCTCGCATCAGGTGTGCATCACAAAAGTGACGCAAACCCGGTGCAAACTGTTGAGATGGGATTTACTATCCAATGCAAGCTAAGTTTCGCATCGGAAAATTCCCTTAAGTAACGCAATACAATTTATGATGTGATGAGACAGATAATTAGTAGTATAGTCCCTCATGGCTCCTCCCTGAGCCTCACCCTCTTCAACATCTACATGACCCCGCTGGCAGCCATCCTCAAAAACCAATGACTAAACATAGTCTCCTACGCCGACAAAACCCAGCTGATTCTCTCCCTCACCGACGCAACTACATCCGCAAAGAACAACTTCCACAATGAGATGAAGATAGTCAAAACAGGGATGAAGGACAGCTGCCTCAAACTCAACTCCGACAAAATCGAAGTCCTCCTCCTCTGAACCACCCCCTCCGCCTGGGACAAACCCTGGTGGCCCACAGAGCCCGGAGCCTCCGCACCCACAGACCACACATGTAACCTCGGCACTGACTAGTCATTCTCAGTGAACCACCAAATCAATGCCGTCTCCTACTCCTGCTTCCACATGCTCCACCTGGTTCAAAACGTTTTTTAAGTAGATCCCCACCGAGTCCAGAAGAACGGTCACCCAGGCGCTGATGAGCAACAAACTCAGCTACGGCAACACACTCTATACCAGCACCACACAGAAGCTCCAAAGGAAATTGCAAAGAATCCAGAATGCCACCGCAGGTCTTATCCTGGGAATCCCCCGCCGCAGCCACATGGCCATCACCTGAGAAACCTCCATGGGCTCCTGATCAACAAAATAATCACCTCAAGCTCCCCTTTTATAGCGCCATGAAACCGCTCCGGTGAACGCGCGCTTTATAAATACTTTAAAACTCAAACTCAAACTATAAATAACCTTCCTTAAGAAAATACCGTTGGCATCCTCTGTTCTTTAGTTAGGTGCACTACTTTGCATCAAGGAATTGATTCATAGTTGGTACATGAGCATTCCCTTGCAACCACCCCTGTGTTTGATGTAAATCGCTATCTAATAATATTAGAAAGGGATTTGCACAGAAATGTTACTCCTCCTCGTGGCAGGAGTAACAAGGATAAATGATTTTATTTCTCCTTATTTGCCCAACGTTGCATGTGTGTTCCATCGAACAACACACATACAAAGTGTGGGAATAGTCTCAAAAGATAGGTTTTATACTGGAAGGGTCTCCTACCAGAACAAAACCCTTGCTTCGGAGAACTCGCAGTCCCTTGAACTGTATTGCTGTGTGTTGACACATAGCAGTCAAAAGTCTGCCTGCGCTGCTGGGGGAGAGAAAAAAATGCAGCACATTTTAGAGATGAGGCATTTCTTCTCTCTCCCTTTGACGCAAGGCAGCGCAGGAGCTGTGTTGTGTCATCTGGGTCTATATTTCTGGGTGATTATTGGTCTCTGCTCTATTCACTCCATATTTCATCCTTGAAGGCCGTGTAATTGCTGCCAGGCTGCTTGTTATTAAAACTGCAGCTTTATAATGCGCACGAGTTTACTCCATGCCTCTTCTGAAACTCAATTTCCTGGTTCAGAGGTGAAGTTTCCGCCCATTTTTGCCTCGACTGACTCCCGTCTCGTGCCAGTGCCAAGAAAGGCGAGCTGCTCGAACACACGTATATTTGTTTAGGTAGAAAGCGGAGGGCGTTCGATCGTGTCGGCTGAGCTTGTATTTCTTTATTTTGGCTGGCATCCCCAGACCGGCTTGGCCTTCAGCGAGCCAGGTCACACAGATGAGAATAGTCCAGGCATTCAATTATTTTCTTCCTCTGTGGTCGTCCCGCAGACGCAGAGCTCCAGTTTGGGATATGGGGGGCGTGGCGTGTGACTTTTAATAGAACATGTAAAAATAGCCCTGGTTGTGTGGCTGCCTGAAAATAGAGCCGGTGAAATCTGCCTTACTTCCCGCAGGATGCAGCATTTTGGCAAACTGCGAATTATACCCTACTGTTAACAACACACATCCTACCACTCCTTGGCAAGCATTGCCCAAGCAAGTGAACGCTGCGCTTTGTCTTCAGCCTTTAATTCATCATCTGCTAAACTGTCTGGGTACCTCAGGGTAATGGTGCCGCCAACACAAACAACTAAGTGAGTTCTGAATGTGTTAATAATTTACAGACATAATCCGCAGAGTGCCTTGCTTGAAGTTATCTAATATGAAACATCATCTCTAAAAGGTGCTATTACATATTCTCCAGGGCTCGAGTCTGGGTACACGCAGGTACACGGCGTCCCCCCACTCTTTTCACAGGGTGGACGCCGTTCCCTCTGCCAAGAAGCTGGACCCCACAGAAATATGTTGAATATGTCCTGCTGTAATTTTCAGACACCGAAACACGTTCAGCACCTGAGGTCATGAGGTCATTTGCATATTGTCAGTCACCCCACTTCTTTTTATAGGACTTGTGACCTGCATATGTGAACACAAACTTTTAAGTCGTGATGAGCCCCTGGCAAATGAGACTGACTCATATTATGTTATGTTATGTTATGTACTGTCTCTTCTATAGCGCGCGGCTACCCCAAAGGGTGTCCCGGCGCTTTGGCAAAGAGACCTGAAACTAAAACACACAACACGGCAGCACGCAGTGGTCCAAGAAATTATGCAGAAAAGAGCCAAGTCTTCAGCTCCCGTCTAAAAGACAGGAGACTGTTCTAGTTGCTGAACACGGGAATTCTAGTTGCTGAACACGGGAAACTCTGCAGCAAGCCAGATCTGGTGCTGGCCTCCATGCGTCTGCTCTGTTAGGCATAGGCTTGCACAAGTCACGTGGGTTTACTTATTTCAGCAGAATCCAAGCCCCATACTCCCATCACTATTGGGAGCATCTTTTACGTGGCCCATTTATATTAATGTCTACTTAACACTGCACTCCTAAATTTGGTTCTAGAATGTAAATCCCCTCTGCCTACCAACATTTGTACCACCTGCATGCATTGCGTCTCACTCTGTGGGAGCCCTCCGCTGTGTCGCTAAGGCCACATTGGAATGGTGGACACACCTGACGCAGTTTCCACCACATCTCTCTTTGATTGCGGGATGCACTGGAATCCGTGCCAGCCAAACCAGGCAGGCCCAGTGAAATATTTACATATGGCAAGATGTGTGCGCACAAGCCAATTTGTGAATATGCTCAAAAGGAATTTTTTGTTTTCAGTTCTACAAAGGTCAGGACCAGTGCTGGAATTGAAAAAAATGTACCATGAGAACCCATAAAAACAAAGAGGGTGGTGGTGGAACTTGTAAAGAAGAGTCTGATAGTCAATTTAAACATCTATTTGGAAATATCTGCTGAAAAGACGTTAGGAGCAAGGATATATGTGACAGTAAATCTGTTCTAGATTACTTAATTGGTCTCACAAACAGGCTGAATTTTACAGGGTTAAGACACCTGCTATAGAGATTGTATTGTATTGTATTGTAATTGCATTTATATAGCGCTTACTACCCCTGATGAGGCGGCGAAGCGCTTTTTCGGCGAGTAGCATGCTACTCCGGGACCCATAGAGGAGAAGTGTTGAATTAGTATAGCGAAACATGCAAGTACATTTTAAATGGTGGATAGGTTAGTCAGTTATTTGGATTTGGAATGATAGCAGTAGGATAGAGGAGGACAAAGGTTTGTATTTATATAGTGCTTGTTGACGCACGCTATTCAGAAAGCCTATAAAGGATTAGTGATGAATTAATATGGTGAAATATGAAGTAATTTCAGTGGTGGATATTAGTCAGTTACTTGGAGTGAGAAGAATAGCAGAGGGATAAAAGGGGAAGAAAGATTTGCATTCATATAGCACTTGTTACCCCTAATGGGTATTGAAGCGCTTTTCTGGCGAGTAGCATGCCACTCCGGAACCCATAAAGGATTACAGTTGAAAATGAGTATTGTATAAATATGAAGTAACTTGAGTAGTGGATATGTTATTCAGTTATTTGGGTAGTATATTAGTATAGTTGAATATGGAATATGAGAAGTGAACATGTTAGTCTGTTAATTTTGATTGAAAAGGATAGTGGAGGGATAAAAGAGTGAAGGATTTTTTTTTGTTAGGTCTTAGCAGTAGGTGGAGGCTTTTGGATGAGTAAAAAGGAGTTTTGGAGGGGAGGAGTCAGAGGTAAGAGTTTAGAAAGGTTTGTTTTAGGGGATCGTTATAGTAAAAAGAGGTGTCAGATGATTCAAGGAGGGGTAGTGTAGGAGAGAGTCTAGAAAGGGTTATTTTGGCGATCTTAGTAGTGGTATGGGGTTTGGGATAAATGAGAGAGTGGATGTAGAGGATATATTGATAGATGTATAGGATGAGAGATAGGGTAGTGCATTGGAAGGAGTAGTAGAAAGAAGTTTGAGATGAGTCAGAAGGTTGGGCTCAAATATATATTGAGCGAAGTATAGCCTGAGAAATAGGGTAGTGCATTGGGAATGCTAAATTAGAAGAAAGTGATAAATATATAGATCCATAAGTACATTGAAAGTATATAGATACATAAAGGAGGTAAGTATATATAGATTAAAGATATTGATAGGAACAGACACACAGATCCAAGTACATGGAAGGTACATAGATGCACAATGGAAGTATGTACATGTAGACCAAAGATGATTTTTATTTATTTATTATTATTTTTTCTCTTAACATAATATTTTACATGTTTATGCAAAGTAATACACAAAGATAGGTACATATCTATAGTGAAAACAAATGCTTATATACCGAGGGATATGCTGTAAATTTCTGTTTGCGTATGGTGCTTATGTGGGGAAAAGCCAAATCTTGAGTATTTTTCTGAAGATAAGGTGGTTGTCGGTGGACCTTATGTTGGGGGGTAAAGAGTTCCATAGTTTGGCTGCTTGAACAGAGAAGGATGTGACACCCATGTTTTTTTCCTTTAGAGCGGAGGTTCCTTTGTTTAATGTGTTTGGTGATTTTATTCCTGATGAAGAGTGGTCCTATTCCATGTATTGCTTTGTGGGTAATACAAAGCAGCTTGAACGTGGATCTCCTGGCAGCCGGTAACCAATGCAGGGATTTCAAGGCAGGGGAGATGTGGTCTCACGGTTTGATATGCAAGAGTAGTCTGGCAGCCAAGTTCTGAATCCGTTGTAGTCTTTTCATGGTCGTTAAAGGTGATCCGTGGTAGAGGCTATTGGCGTAATAGAGTTTGGACAGAACAAGGGAGATGGTAGCTTGGACCTTGTGTGGAAATCCCAAATGAGGGAAAATTAGTCGCAGCGTTTTTATAGTAGCAAAGCGTGATCTTGCTAGTTTATCCACTTGGACATTCATCGACAGCTTGGAGTCCATGGACATTCCGAGGTTTCTTACTTCCTCTGATACTTTAGGCAGTGATCCCAGTTCATCAGGCCATGCGGGAAGCGGGTTGTAATTTTTCCAATCACCACATGTGATTTTTTCAGTTTTTGAAGCATTCAATTTGAGATGGCTCCAAGTCATCCACTGATCCACGGCTCTGAGACAGCTGAAAATTGGTGATTTTCCAATGTCTTTGGGGCATTCCAGTTGAAGGTGTATTTACGTGTCATCTGCTTAGTTGTAGCATGTGAGGTGAAATGTATTGATCAGTACTGGTAATGACTTCATGTAGATTTTGAAAAGCATGGGCGAGATGCTAGAACCTTAAGAGACCCCTGCTTTTGTGGAATATGGTTTGGACGAGAAAGGTGGGGTATGGATTACATAAGTTCTGTTTCGAAGGTAGGACGCGACCCAGTCTAGAGCAGTTCCCTCTATGCTGGCTTCATAAAGTCTTTGTTTCAGTGTGTCATGGTCAACCGTGTCAAAGTCAGCTGAGAGGTCCAATAAGAAGTAGCGCAGCAACCCTGTTGCGGTCACCTGTATTCTTTAGGTCATCCCAGATGGCACGGAGGGCAGATTCAGTGTGCCTCCTCCCGGACGGAATCCTGTTTGAAAGTCTGAAAGTATGTCATTCTCTTCAATGAATTGTGACATGTGGGCGAACACTGCTCTTTCTATCAGTTTGCCCAGGAAAGGTCCATTTGTAATGGGTCTGTAGTTATCAGGGTTCAGCGGGTCCAAGTTTGTTTTCTTCAGTAAAGGGCATATGTATGACTTTTTGAGTTCTTCTGGAAATATTCCAGTAGTTAAGTAATCATTGATGATTCTTCTTGCTGGAGTGGCAGCAGAGGTTGTTAAAAGAATTGTCTTGAAAGTTTGTGGCGGACAGGGGTCAGAAGGGCTGCCGGCAGGCCTGCTTGCTTTGACCAGGTCCATAAATTCATCGGGTGAAATGTGTTGGAAGGAACAGAGAGGCTTGATTAGAACATTCTTGGATTGTTGTTTTGTACAAGGGTTAGTGCTGGTGCTTTGTTTCTGTTTTAAGTACGAGTCCAACGTGTCTGCTTTATCCGTGTAATGATTTGCCAGTTTGTCTGTGAAATCTTGAGTAACAGAATGAGTTCCTTCTTGGCAATTTGGTTTGCGAAATTCATTGAGTATTTCATAGAATTCTTTATATGCACATTTAGCGTTTTGAATTCTGTCTGAATATGACCTTTTCTTAGCTTTTTTGATAGCCGACTTGTATAATCTAGTAATTTTCTGTAGGTGAAGTATGTCTTGTTTGGCGTTTGTTTTGAGCCAGGTACATTGTAGCTTTCTAATTTGTTGTTTTATGTCTTTTATTTCTATGTTTCTCCAAGGCGCTTTTTTTCCGTTTGTTCTGTTGTGTGGTTTTAAGTGGTAGCAGGATGTCAAATGCTTCCTGTAGCCACTCATATAGATTTTGAACAGAATTTATGGTTTCCAGATTTGTACTGGATGTTAGTTGTGTTTCCAAGTGTTCCAAATTGAGTTTGTTCCACGGCCGATAGGTGGATGGATGTAAGGTAGTTTTAGGTGAGTCGCTTAGCGTTGTTTTATGTTGGAAAGCAAGCAAGTGGTGGTCTGACCATGTAACTGGAGTTATAGTTTGAAAGGTAACTAGTTCAGTATTAGCAAAAATGACATCTAGGATATGTCCAGAGGTGTGTGTTGGATTGTGGACAATCTGATGCAGGTTCAATGCGTCTAGGCGGGTGATTATTGTTTTTGGATGGGTCATATTGGGTTTATCAAACCAAATGTTAAGGTCACCCAGAACGCATAGGTTGGAGTGTATTGTTATCAGGTTTGAGACTGTGTCTAGAAGTGCTTCTGGGAATGTTGCCTTGCTAGATGGAGATCTGTAAAGGAGCAGGAAGTTACAGGAGGAAGACGGTGTAGGATTGCATCTTGTTAAAAGAGCCTCACAATTCTTTATGGAGATGTTGTCAATTTTAGTGATCAGTATTGTTTGGCAGAATAATAGCTAGACCACCTCCTTTTTTGGCTATACGATTTTGGGTGATTATTTGATAGCCTAGAGGAATGGCTTCATGCAGGACTGGAGCCATATCCTCTCCCAACCATGATTCAATTTTGAGGGGATTATAATAGCAGTGATATAACTCTAGTGGTTAACACAGTTCTGGGAGAGGTCTGTGTTTTGTTCAGTCACAGTTTTGACTCAAAGAATCATAATTTGATTTTACATCATGTAACATGCCGATCATAGACTGGCATTTTATTTAGATAGGTAAGTGGGCTACTACTTTTGATGCTGAGATAATGTAGTTATTTCGGGTCATAAGTTGCAAGCCTTCTAATATAGCACAGTGCTTTATTTATCTACATCAAGAAACTGCATGCAAACTGTAAGTCTTATGTTTGGATCCTTAATATTTTTTCTAAATCTGTTGTTATTCTAAGATTGTAAATAAGTGCTTCTTTAGGAAGTAATAACTTCTTGTTAGTAAAGTAAGTAATAGGCTTGTCGAGTGCGCGAATGCCTGCAGGCGTGTTGGCACTAACGTCTAGAATAGTGCCATCAAAACGGTGACCCATTTGGTAAGAAAGGACAAGAAAAGCATAGTTTTGAGCTATTTCCTAAATTGTAGCAGCTTGGACTGAGCTCTGAGTTGGAAGGGCAGTGAATTCCACTGTTTACAGGCAGAGTAGGTTAAGTTCCCACCGCCCCATCAAGCCTTGTTGATTCTGGGGGTAGCCACAATTTTAGCTGAACTGGCCCGAAGGTTGCGATTGGACGAGTGCCAATAAAAAATCTTTTGAAACTAAAGATGATGACAATCACTGCGTTACGGTTTATATCCTGGCTTTGTGTTTCTTTCGGCCATTAACTTGTAACGTACAGGCCCAGATTTACTATGATTTTGTTTCAGGTTGCTTAACTTTTTTGGCACAGACCCAACGCAAAATAGTTTTTGACATTGACTAAGAATCTTTGCGTGGTTTAGTAAATAGAAAGTAGCACAATGAAGTGCATTACTTTCTATCAAGAAGGCATCCCTTGGTTGATGCATGGGTGTTCCCATGCATCCACCTATGTATTTTGACGCATATTTTGATGCAAACACAGATTTGAAAAGACTTGTAAACCTGGGTTTGCATCAAAAAGGTGCGCCTACCGGGCAGAGGCGTAACAGAGAGAAATATCTTTATTTTTCCTTGTTACTTTCTCTTTCCCAGTGAGCTGCATTCTGCCGCACACATATAAACAGAAATATGCTTCTAAGGATTGTTTTTGTGCAGGAAGGTTTCTCTCTGTTTAACATCTCACTGCCCTGTCGTGTCGGTCTATCCACATTTCTTTCAGTCTAAAATGGTAATTGCTCTTATAACTGCAAAAACTGCTCATTCTTTATCTATTGGTTGTTTGATCAGTCCATGACCACTCTACATGTCTGTCACACATGTCTCCACCCTGTAATCTCTATGATTGTTGCTATATATCTCTGCCATGTGTGTAATTATCTCCTCATTCAACTTTTCCTGATAACTAAGTACCATAGGAACAGTGAATAAATGAATTAATGAAAATATAGGTTGGTTAGCAAAGATATGTATTTGCCCAAAGATGACCTAAAAAGGGAAGAGATAGATTTTCAGACCCTACTTAAAAGTCATATGATTGAACATGGTATACTAATACCGACGCAGAGAGATCCAAAGGGACGCTGGACAGTAGGAAAAGTAAAAGGAACAACTGTTCTGTGCATTCTTCTAAGAAATAGGACTGCGAGATGGACTAAAGAAGAACGAAAGTGTGAATAGGAGCACATGAGAGAATGTGGCCTGTGCACAATTCCCGGGCCTAAGCAGTCGACAGGTTAATAAACCATGGAGAGGGCCTTGCATCTTCTTATCTTTCCTCCTCCCACTTCTCATCTTCAACCCACATCTCTACCTGCCTTATAGCAATCCAGTACTGGATGATCTTGTGCTCCCTCGTGCTCAGCACCTCTAAAAATGAAATCCTCTACTTCCATTGCTCTGCCTGCTTACCGTTACAAAACCCTCTACCTCTTTCCAGTGATATCCTTTTTCCCTCCTCTGCAGTTTGAAAACCTGTGAGTGCTCTTCGATTCCTGAATGAGGCTGGACTCCTTTATCTCCACCAAAGCCACAGCTTTATAATATCAACTGCCTACTGTAATACATATGTCCACACCTTCCTTTCAATCAGAAGCACCCCAAGAAAAGACTACCAGTGAGCTAGTCACACTATTGTTGTAGCCTTATCAACTCACAATGAGCGAGGCACATTACTGTTACAACTTATCGACGTATCAGTTTGCATAGCATTCATTCTACGTCATCATGAACCTGCCTCGCTCTATCCTCTACATCTTGGCTGATTTTCCACCAGCTGCAAAGGCAAACCTAAAGGCGTTAGCCTAGTGTACAAAACTATCCACAATCTGCCCTTGCATATGTCATTGCAGTCTTCTCACCCTATACCGCAACTAAATCTGCATGATCTGGCAACCTTTACCATATTATAGTAAGCAAACCCCACTGGGCCCCAAATCACAATTCATATTCAGCTCGAAAGAGTTTTCCAACTCGCCCAACCTTAAGATCTGTCTAAAAACTCCCCTTGAATTTGCAATCCCATCAGAATGGCTCAAAGGGTAACTGCCCTTCCTCCCAACTCAGTCACCGCTAATAACAAATTAACTGCAAATATGTCCATATATAAACAGTAATTGTTGTCTATCTTTGTCGTTCTTCCTCTCATACAGCATGGTTCAAGATTAACACCTCTTACTCACATTTTTTGTTTTATTTCAACTGATCCTATTCCAAACCCCACGATAAACCCTACCTTTGACCATAATCATTAGAATGACAATAACGTCACCCTACACCTGCTTACCATACCCTAATGGTAACCTGATCCTAACCTAAATTCAAAGTTTGACCCCTGCTGTTATTCACGACTCATTCTGATCCTAATGACATTTTTACTCTGTTTCAAGCTTTATCCTAATAGTATTCGTTTTCACGATTTTTATTCTGACTGAATGATTCAGTTTATCATACTTTGAATGAAATCTTTTTTTGATTTGTATTTCACTGATTTTGTTTTTAAACTACATTTTTACAATTAAATGTTTTAATTTAAATGCTGTTTTCCGACAGTGTGACAGTGGTTTAAGTTCAATGGCATAATGCATATACACATTTGCATAACATGTACTTATGACAAACCCCCCAAAGACAAAGAATCCTTAAATACAATCGAGAATAACTGCATACTATACAGTAGAGATAACACATTATACTGAGAATTCTAGAAAAGGTTGAAGTTGAAACAAAAAACTAAAAGAATAACATAAGAAAAGTGGCAGGAAGAAAGATTTATACAAAAGACAAATAAGAACGGATATGATCTGGAAGAGTGAATTCATATTGTAACTACAGAAAGACGGCTCAAAGAAGTAGGAAAGAATAAATAAAAACACACATACATACATCTCTTTCAAAAATCCTGTACAATACCAACAATGTCTTTAAGAGATACACAGCCAGCAGAAAGAGCTATAGAAATAAGCAACTCATTGAGGTTTAGCAAATTTATCATACGAGCAAAATACTAGAAATAGACAAAATGAGGTTAGAGGAAACCAGAAAACATACTTGTATTCGCCTAAAGGAAATAGACAATAATGAACAAACATTGAACTAGGCTTTAAAAGAAACATTTCAGCATCTTATCACAGTGTTATTTTTGTTTTTTCCTGAACATATTTTCTACCTAGCACTGTAACTCCTGTATATTTATATAAGGTTCTCCTGTATTCTCTTGAACTTAACAGTTGCTTTTTTTGCTATCTTGATTTTAGTTTGGTGTATGTATGGGGTAGGCTCCAAACTCGCATAACACATTGGATTAACGATACAATATCTTTGTTTCCACCAGGTGAGAAGCCCTTTGAATGCAGCTGGCAGGATTGCACCAAGAAGTTTGCAAGATCCGATGAGCTGGCTCGGCACTACCGCACACACACCGGAGAGAAGAAGTTTGGCTGTCCCATATGCGAGAAACGCTTCATGCGCAGCGATCACCTGACAAAGCATGCCCGGCGCCATGCCACTTTTCACCCTGGCATGCTAAAGAGCCGGGGTAGCAGCACTTCCAGAACAGGGTCTGTCAGTGACTATAGTCGGTCAGATGCGTCCAGCCCTACGATTAGCCCAGCTAGCTCACCCTAAGACCCTCTGCACTGGATATCGGCCACAATTGGTCCACATAGTAGGACATTGTTTGTGTTAAATTCATTATATACTTATGTGTTTCTCATTGTGTAGCTAGTGTGTAGCTGCCTTTTGCTGCAAATACTGGTCATTTTCATCCTAGTAAAAAATGGACGGTTAGAACTGATGTCAAATATGACCGGATTTAGTATTTGCATCTTTTTACCAGTTCTGCAACTATTCTATTTTTCCCATGTTTTCCTGCCATAAATCGCAATGAACATATTTTTACTATAATTTTTGCCATCGTACACGAAGCAAAGATTTTTTTTCTTCAACTCAGGATTCAAAACAGTTTTTTTAAGACAGACTGAAACGTTCTCCTGACGAACAGGAACCAACTCTTTGGAATCTTCTGTCTCGATTTTCCCCTTTCTCAGGGAAGGATTTGATCAGGTCACACTACTGCAGCCTTACTTTTTAACATTCCATTCATATCAGGAGATGCCTCCCGTAGGCCTTCATCACTGGAAGAACTAGTTCAGATTTGTGGTGCTTGGTCTCTCCAGAAAACTAGCTATCCCTTCCATCCATGGAGTAATGTAATAAGCCTAATGTTGGTGTGATAATATGTCTTCTATGAATTATTTAACATGTTGGTTAAATTGCCATGTGTCATCCATTCACCTCTTCAGTTATGTGTACCAATGATAGAAACTCTGTTAAGTTCTTGCAGATGAATGCTCAGGGCCAAGCTCCTTGTAAAAACCCTCCAAACATGGTTTAAAGCAGATCATTAACGTTTCATTTGAAAAGAAATGAAGGGAAATTAAGTGCCTTTTTGCTTTCCAACTGGTTATGACTACAAGGGGGCCCAGATGGGAACAGCTTAATATTTTTCCAAGAAATGTTTTTAAACAGTGATCATCTGTGAATATCTGGGTATTTCTGTTATGATTGGTTGCTTCATTTCGACGGCGATAACCAATGGAATGAAGGAGCATCGAAGTAAAGTGCTAGTGTAGTCGGCAAGCTAAGCCAATATCTATCAAATGTGCTGTTCATAATGATTCTCATTTTTGACTGAGTCTTCTCTAGGCATGGCAAAAATAACGTTTTCCACATTTAAAGGGTTGCTTGTTAGAGGTATTTATCTGTCTCGTTAATGGAATTGTTTAATTAGTCATATGACTTATTTAGTCAGACTTTTACGGTTTCAGGCTCAGTTTCACTGAAAATTCCCTGTGACATTCTGCAGTTCATAAGAGTGTAACCATCTCACTACTAGGTTGGAGATATTTAAATCATCCCCTCCCACCAGCAATGCAAAATGCTTGGTAAAACCTGTTTCCCTTTTTCTCGAATGGTGGGACGACTCTTCATGGTATTAAAATGTCTTACTGGTAGAACTTGGGTTTCTTTGGAGTATGAAACAGTAGGGCAGTTTAACAAAGTAGGACCATAGGTCCCAAAATTGACCCCACCCACCTCCCAATCAAAACCTCCATTTTAAATGTAGTCTAATAATTTCGATCCAAATGCGACAACCTATCTTGTAAATTGAAGCCACCCCTTGAGTCTTAAAACCTTTCTTAATCTAGCTAGGTGAATTATCACTGACAGTGTCAGTGCTGTAAAACCGCAAGTTCGTGGCACGCAATACCCCTAAGTAACTTAATCCTTGCCTTGCAGAACTGCAGTATTCTGTAATAATACCTTCGTACTCACTCATTTACCAAAATCTGTTAAAGAACTCATAGCTACCAAGTAGTCCATTATAGTGATTTGTTACTTTCAGCTTCCAACCTTTTAGAGCTAGAAAGGGGCAGAAAAAATCAGAACACCATTTTAGAAATCAGTTTGCAACAACTGCAAATATTGCAGCACAATGAAATGGAAATGAGGTGAAGTGAAACAGGATCAACAGATGCAAAACAGGAATCGAAGAGACACCAAAACATGTATAGGGATCTATCAAGGCCGGTGTATTCACGTATTCCTACTCTCAGCTGAGACCCAGAAGGAAAACAATGCTTCAGCTGCGGCCTGTGTAGGTAAGAGCGGTGAGGCCGGGTGAGGGGAGATTTCGATGGACGATGACCAGGGTAAATTAAATATTCATTTAATTTCCCCTGGTCATTGTCCGTTCAAATCACCCCATTCCCGGCCCCACCGCTCTTACCTGCACAGGCTGTGGCTGCAATGATTGTCAGTGCTGTAGGTAGAGTTGGCTAAATAAAAGTCTTTATGGTTCTTGTCAGAGGCTCCCTTAAAGTCGCAGAGTGGGATATGGCCTGAGAGCTCTTGTCACAGTTAAAGATCTTGTGAGTTTCGATGACAAGTTTTTCCATAGTTAGTCCATTTTTCCCGTCCTTGCCCTTTTATTTTCCATGGTAACTGGCTGCTTCTCATGGTTTTTCATGGATGTGTTTAACAAATGCTCTCTAGTGACATCAATTAGAGACAGGGAACAGCAAACATTTGGGGTTGAAATGGAGCCAATGAAGGTTACCGTTCCAACAGAGGAGACATGCCTTGAGCTGGAAATAGAATGCAACAGTTTGGAGGTGCAGAAAATGTCATAAGCCTTGGATTGGGAAAACACAGTATAAATGCAAACGTATGCTATGAGTCAGTGAGCAGAATTCATTGGGAATAAGTGAACATAAAGCAACAGGTTCGTTGGGGGTCAATAAGACATTCTCGGAGTAAGAAAAAGCATAGAGGGGCAAGAGTTGAAGAATTTCCATGGAATAGTTCAGTGACAATGCTTTCCACTGTCAAGCAAATTCAATTTCTTTCTTGGTTGTATTTCTTGCTTTTTCAAATAGCTGTTAAGGAACAGGGTGTTTGGGGCGAGAGGGTGGAAGAGGGATTGGTTAATAGAATAATAAAAAATGGGTGGCTCAACAGTTAAGAAATTAGTGGTGCATGGATCAAATTGGAGATATAAGCCCCTAAGGGACACAACAGGACCACAGCCTTTCCTCACAGTCACTTATTAGCTTGTGTTTTATTATTGTATGGTGTATTACATGGCATTCATATATGATCGGTAAAGCTCATGCCTCTCAGGAAATTTCTTTAGGGTGAGTTTAAAACAGATTTGAATTTCGATGTGCAATCCTTCCCTTTTGGCCAATAAATGTATAGCATTTTGTTTTTGTTAACTGACGTGGGGTTTAATTCTCCATGGTTAGGTAAACTTGAATTCTTAGGTACAGATATCAATGTTAAGGAAGTTTATTAGAACAGTGTTTTATGAATACCAACAATTATTTACTAAAATAATTGTAACTTAAAATAGTGCCTCAACTCTACCTAAACACTTCTAGGCAGTAGTAGGATAGGTAGAGATAGTACCACATGTTTCATAAACTAACCCCTCTAGGAGGAAAAGAACTCTGACTAGAATACCAACCATAACGATTATGCAGGCTTAGGCTGACCGTAAAGTCGGCTGTACCCAGATAACTTCTAATACCTTACAATAATAAACCTGTCAATCAATTACTAATGATCCTGTAAGTAAGTGCAGTCAATTAGAATGTGCCCACTGATAAACTCTCTCCCTTTCTGTTTACATTTATTGTTATAACTATGTTGGTTTATTATATCAGCAGTAAACTGCAGACAGTGGCAGCACATTAATTGCTTTTAAGATAAAACTGTACTTGCATTCTGTCTTGTTAGTTCCCTCTGTTCTTAGGCTTTTTAAGTTAAAACATATAGCTTCATGTGTATTTCCATATAAATACTAAATTTTGTTAAAAACTGTTGAGTTTGACCATGCTTGTATTAAATTAAAAAGGCAATCTTTTTCTAAGCAAGATTCTAGACACAAATTTAAAATAATAAAAATAGCTTAGCACCAATACATCTGGAAAATAAAACCTCCCCTATATACCTTTCCTACATACATGTCGTCTGCAATGCAATGATATTACAACATGAGTATTTGGTCCCAGAGCAGTTTCAAGGAGTGCATTTGGGCAGGGCTGAAACTAACACCTCAGGGACTCGTGGTTGATGGTATGATTATCACCGTAGTTCACTAATTGAGAGATGGGCTTCAGGATTTCCACCTGACACTCTGTCTCTGCAGATTTGTAATTATCTCTCACACTTGTGTGGTATAAATCTTCAGAGAAACCAGAACAACTACTGCTGCATCTGTGCCACCAGTGGAAACTGATCAGTTAACCCCCAACCCACAGAAAACACTGATGAGAGCATCTGCCTATGTCTGCAGCAAACTTCTCCCTCACTCAACCTTTCTTCTCCTACTAAGTTAGTCAGCTTCTATGATAACGTTCCTCCAGACAATATATATGGCATCAATTACAATGTGCAGTAATACTAATTCGCCAGAGTCCTGGGTAATCCTTTATACTCATAAACTACCACTTATACCATAACAAAGCTTGACCACTCCAGAGCCCTATTACAACTCTGGAAAGATCTCATATTTGAAATATCTCAGCATATACTGTATTGTAGGACATGTATTTATTAATCTTTATTTATTAGCAGATTTCTGTAGCAGGAACTAGGATGCTAGGACACTCTACACCAGGCAAAGTTGCCAGTTATAGATTCTACAAGAGAGATTACAAAAGTTATAAAAAGTGAGCAAAGTAGAACGAGTAGCAACTGTGAAAAAATACACGAAAAATAGATAATAGTGAGAAATATTGTGAACATACAAACTAGTTTCAAATATTATGGCAGAATGCAGGCTTTCCAGAGTAGAAGCCGTTTCCTGTTATGGTCCATTAGTATGTGAGGTAGCATTGCATTAGCCCCCATTTTAGTTTTGTTAAAAATGTCCCGTAATGTCCCAATGGGCAGAGCGATGGAGTGCCACACACTGGTGTCACTCCCAGAGAAGGATTGCTTTAAGTGTCTTTGTGGACCATTTGGAGTTTGGTGGACAAACCTGACAGAGTACACTGTCTGTCAAACCCTCAGTCTGCCCGGTGGAGTAAGAGTCAGGTAAACCATCATCTTCCCAAGCAATGCTGGTACCCCAGCTTGCTCTGATCTTGGAAAGTTTACTCTGATGGAGTCCAAATGTGCGCTAAACAGAAGACTAATAAATAAGTTACTTAGAGTATGACAACGAATGAAATATATAGGGCACCTCATTGTATATGTTAGGAAGTTGCAAACTGAAATGTGGCTATTCTAACAAGATACTCGTTAACATTGTTACCCAGAGCAGGATAAACCATTGTTTTATTAGCCTCTTTAAATTTGGCACGCTTGCATAATGAGGGCATTACCACTTGGTTCTTGTAGAGAGTTCTCAACAACAAATGTTTCCTCAACAAAGTAAAATATAGAATACATTTTATGAATTGTATTTACCGCTCATAATGGGGGCAGTAGAGGAATGAAGCAATAATTTATCTGTCAGTGAAATAAATTGCTAGTGTTGGAGCATGATATGTGCATTTCTAAGATACATTAAAAGGAAAACAGAAAAATATCTGGGATCAGTTACCATTTTGTAAAAACAGACAGAAATGTGTCCCTGGTTTCAGATTGCATTTTTAGATGGAAATAGCTATTTTCCTGCTTAAACATATCAGCACAAAAATGTTCAAATGTATGAGGGAAGTCTGCCAATGCCATACTTTGTACCTGCTGCTGGCACACTAGAGAGTCTCCTGCTGCCATTGAGTATTCCCATATAGTGCTTCATTATGAAAGAAGTGTCACAGCCAGGAGTACAGGTGTGACACATATCCATGCGCCCTTCAGCCTAGTTGAAAATTCAGAGACAAGTGGTCTCACATGCCAATCTGTGAATGTTCAATAGGCTGCACAAGGACATTAGAGAACCTGTTGTCCCCTAGAGGTGTGGTGCAGTTAAAGGCACCACCATCCCTCAAGGAACATTGAGGCCTCTGGTGATGGTTGATGCAGGCATGCACTGCTGACTCCTGTATGGGAAAAGATACCCTGGGACTACATAGTCCCTCTTTGGGAACTCCCAACCTTGGGAGGGGCATTTTAGCCCAGTGCAATATCTGTAATGGGGATTATTACACTGGGCCATTAAACCCGCAAAAGAAGAAAGTGTACTAGTACTTTCTATCACAGAAGGAGCCTTAAAAGTGGGTTACGCTAATGAATGCTCCTTCAAGAGGGCGAAGCATCCCCCATAAACAACCAATACATATGTTACAACCAGTTGCTATGAAAATTACTTCTTTTAGTCATGTTGAATACCGTGCACTAAAACTTTGCAAGCACTTTCAACAATCCATCTCCAAATCAGCTACATTATTTCTATTGTTATAGTTAAGAAATGTCCTTATTTCTCACCTTTTCCTTTTACAGATGTCTGCTTTTCTATTCTTTAGATGCTGTTTTTTAAAAAAATGGAACCATTCTACATTTGTAATATTTTAAATGTTCAGACATTGTATTTGGTGTTAATATTTGCTTCCTGTGGTGTAGCAGACTGGGTTAGACGCTAGCAATTTTCCTGCACAGTGTAAGTGAATAAAATATGTAATTCCCTGGTGCTAGCGGTGTAACCCCCTCTCCCCCCGCCCCACCTCTCTTTTACTCTCCTTTTACCCTACTTTTTTAGGTATTAAATGCAGTCAAATGTAGCAAAATGAATGGCAGTTGTACTGTACACGAATTCCTGGAATTTGCTATTAACAATGCTTTGTGTTCAAGTTGAGTTTGCATTCATGCCTCCTTTGCACAATGACAATTTTGTATGTTATTTTGTACTGTAAATATTGGCTTTTCAGGGATTCATAAGCAGCAGTGGAGCAGAATTCTTTCTCTCTTCCAATAAGGGCTATGCCATCCACCCAATTGTTTGTACTTGCCTAGTATTTCATAAATATTTTGTGGGGACTTTTCATTTTAGTCTCTAGCCTCACATAGAAAAGAAGCAACGGTCTGCTAGTCTAGCATTTTCCTGGTGGGATGTCATTGTCAGCCCTGCTTTCCGAGCAGTATGGGCTGCCATGACCTAATCATGATCCATTGACCCCTTGTTAGTCACAACCTCCTGAGGTGTGAGGTTGCTACGAAAGATTTTGCCAAGCCTGGTTTTGATTTCCAGTACAGCCATGTAAGAACACCACTTATCCAGCTGCCATATGCCCCGTTGAAATAATGGACTGGATTAAAAATCATAAACATCCATCTAAGGCTCAGGTGTACAAAGTAGGTCCTAGCTGGCAGGAGCCACATCAAGGGCCAGGTTTATCATTATTTGATGCAGCTCAGAAAGACAACTTGCTGCGCTGTGTCACATAGAGATGGTAGGAATGTACCATATTTACTAAGATTATGGGGCAATCCTGCTCTCTCTTCCAGCACTGCCACGCTGTGTGCTGCCAATGCAGGAACACTTGCACTAAGGTGCAAGGGTGCCTAAGGTGCAGATTGTTTTTATGCAGGAAGGGACACCTTCCTGCACCTAAACAACCCTTACTGGTGTTTCCAATTTCTAAGTATGCTGCAAAATGCAGCCCACTTAGAAACAGGAAAATACAAGGAGAAATAAAGATTTTTCTCATTGGTGTACTTCTATCAGGAAGGAGGCGTATCATTTTGACACATTCCTGGGTTTTCTTGTCTTGGTAAATCTGGGAAGAGGAGTGGATAGATAGGTTGTTTATATACACGGCACTTATATGAGTTGGGACTTCACCTTTATTATTACTTTTGCGTTTTTCTCTGTTCTTTATTCACTACGAAGAGAGAGCGACCAATGATGAGAAGTGGGTAAACTGGCAATTGCATGCCAGGAACCCCCTCGGGTGTTACTACCGTGAGGCACTCTCTCTTTGTTCACACATTTTTTCACTCTTTCCACTATTGGGAGCTAGATTAGGCCTTAGTAAACTTGTTAGTATACACACCACGACCTACAGACTAGTGTTAAGCAAACGCATCTGGGGCAGGAGTACGACTGACTGTGCAACTCTACCTTTGGTCATATGACGAATTGGTGTCTGGTGGAGGAGGTATGAATATTGACTGAGTGGGGGGCGGCCTCCTCCCACTTTCCCCCTTGAGCTCCTCTTGTTTGATAAAATCTGGGAATATGCCAAAGCATGGGTGGATGCATAGGAGCACCCACTCTCCACATACATGGAACACCTTCCTGGAGCAAAGTAACACAAGGCAGCGACTTGGGCTCCCTTGGGTTACTCGAGAATTACCAAGCCATGGCGGGGCCATGCAAGGTGGATTTGAGTAAATCTGACTTATGTACTGCAGTGTCCCTGTGTAACTTTGCTTGACACCAGGGCAACGCAGTCCTCTGATAAATCTGGGCCTAGATTTTTCAGACAACAAATGACTATGTAAATGAGTTCCATTAAACAAAAGGCTTATATATGTATCTTACTTGGATGTTCTGAAAACATGGCATGGGTCTGGCCCTCTGATCTAAGATAAATTACCCTTTCCTGAACTCCGCTAAAATAATCTTATTCTGAACGTAAACCTGTCCACGCTAAGTTATATTGTGAAAATATTCTGATGCGCATAATTTGAAAACAATTATATGCTGCAATTGAATTAGTGTGTGTAAAGTTTACCTGTTTTCTGAATTTGGATTTATAGGTATTGGATTATAAATGTCCATTGGAAATAGCAATGGAGTGTATATTAGTTAACTGAGAATGCGAACCCAAGCCATAAAAACCAAGATGCAACTGGAATCAACTCATACGGAGTGTCTGGGGATGGAGGCGGTGCTCTGTGTCTTGGTTCCATTCTCCCCTTGGATACTGAGCATACTAATTTTCAATGTTCATTCTTAATAATCACATGTTTATAGGACATGATCCCTGCTAACAAAATTGTTTTACAGACTATGCCTTCCTTACTGTAATGAATCAAAGGCAATCTGATGTGTCTAGAAATCAGGTGCCTGCTGGCCTCTTCGTGGGACATTGCTTTTGATTGGCTGGTGAAGCAGAGTCAGTCCCACAGAGGTGAATCTGAGATGTGACTAACTCTCTCGCAGCTCAGCGTAAACTTTTTGGGTGCATGCCTGTTGTGAAATCTCCCAAGTACCATGTTGCCTATTCCAGCTCTTTAATAAACAGTATGCATTAAAGTGTTCAATCTTGACAGAACAAAGTCTCAATAAATGGACTGCCTACATGCATAACATGTTTTATGCCCGTGATCTCTTTATTAGGTACTCACATTTTTATTTTCTAAATTGTACATAATATTCTCTTTCCAATGTATTGTATTGCGAGTCAACATACTCCTATAATACAAGTTTGCATTTAATCATGTCAGTCTTTATTCTGTATGTTTTGTATGGCCTTGATAAACAATTATTTCAAACCATTTGCAGTGTCCATGACTTGACTATTCGCTGTGATCTTTGAAAGTAATAGAGCGTAAATAGATGTCGCATTTTGTAATGAGGAGGTGAGTGAGTAAAGTGAACAAGGCAGGAGTACCGATCACGTACTTAAATAGTTTAATTTTGTGGCTGAACTACTCCCGCTTTGCCCAAGGTGATTAGGAAAGTTTGGTCTGAAATTCGTTTTTATACATATTAATTATTTTGTACTGTAACTTCTACCCAAATTTGGCAAATCACAGATCGTTCAAAGAAATATTGATATTTAATTTGACATGAGCTTTAATTACTTTTATTGAATATTCCTTCTATTCTGCCCTCCTTTTCCTTCATTCCAATAGGTCTCACTTATATGAGAGATATTGCCTTCGGCAATGTGATTTAGCCATGTTGTACACCAGTGCAGATGCTGCTCAGCATGGCTAAAAGTGAGTGGGGTGAGGTGGTGGAGGGGTGGGGAAGAGTGTGGTAGTTTGGGGAAGATTGGGGTGAAGTGAAGTAGAACAGGGTAGAGTGGAGTGGGGGTAAATTGGTGCATTAATCAATCCAATCAAGTGGTACTTAATTGATGCAGGTTGTCACCTGGGATGGTATTCTGCTAGTTGTTTAAACCCACTCCCTTCTTTTACTTTACTTTTAAGTATTAAATGCATTCAAACGTAGCAAAATGAATGGCATTTGTACCATACACGAACTCCTGGTGGAATTTGCTTTTAACACAATGCTTTGTATTCAAGTTGAGTTTGCATTCATGTCTCCTTTGCACATTGACAATTTTGTATGTTGTTTTGTACTGTAAACATTGACTTTACAGTGATTCTTAAGCAGCAGTGGAGCGGAATTCTTTCGCTCTTCACATAAGGGCTTTGCCGTCCACTCAACTGTTGGTGCTAATATATTATTGGGGGACTTTTCACTTTAGCCTCTAACCTCACATAGAAAAGAAGCAAAGATCTGCCAGTCTAGCATTTTCTTGTGGGATGTCAGCGACCGACCTGCTTTCAGAGCATGTTTGGCTGCCATGACCTAACCATGACCCCTTGCTAGTCACAGACTCCCCCGGTGTGAGGTTGCTTTGGACATTTTTGCCAAGCTTGATTTTGATTTCCAGTACAGCCATGTAAGAACACCACTGATCTAACTGCCATATGCCCAGTTTGAATAATGGACTGGATAGAAATTCATAAATATCTATCTAAGGCAGAGGTGTACAAAGTAGGTCCTAGAGGGCAGGAATGCACCATAGTTACCAAGACATCATGCATTCCTGCTCTCTCCCAGCGCTGCCACACTATGTGCTGTCTTTCGCCAATGCAGGCACCCTTGCACTTCATTGCAAGGGTGCCTGTGTTTTAGATAGGACTTCTTTTTCTGCATGAAGGGACACCTTCCTGCACAAAAATAACCCATAAAGGCTTTTTTCCTCTCTCTTTCTAAGCGTGCTACAAAATGTTGCACACTTAGAAAGAGGAAACTACGAGCAGTAATTAAGATATATCTCATAGGTGTGCCTCTATTGGGAATGAGGCATACAAAATTCGATGTATTCCCAGGTTTACTTGCTTAGGAACACCTACTCTCCACACATATAACACCTTCCCGGAGCAGAATAACACAAGCCAGCGTTTTGGTGGCTTTGGATTTCTCCAGATTTACCAGCCACGCAGGGCCATTCAAGGTGGCTTTGTGGGGCTTAGTAAATCAATCAATCACAAGATTTGTAAAGCACACTACTTTACCCGCAAGGGTCTCAAGGTGCGGAGGGAGAGGAGGCGGTGGGGGGGAGGGGACGGGGGGGGGGGGGGGGTTGCCACTACTGGTCGAGTAGCCATGTCTTGAGTCGTCTCCTGAGGGTCAGCAGGTCTTGGGTCTGTCGTAGTTTGAGGGGAAGGGTGTTCCAGATCTTGACGGCGCTGTGGGAGAAGGATCTGCCTCCGGTGGTGGTTCTCCAGATGCGCGGCACGGTGGCCAGGGAGGGGTCGGCATAGCGGAGGTGACGGTTGGGAACGTAGGAGAGTCGACTGTTGAGGTAGGCTGGGCCAGTCTTGTGGAGTGCCTTGTGTGCGTGGATCAGGAGTTTGAAGGAGATTCTCTTGTCAACGGGGAGCCAGTACAGGTTTTTCAGGTGGGGGGTGATGTGGCTGTGGCGTGGAATCTCGAGAATCAGGCGTGCAGAGGCGTTTTGGATTCTTTGCCGTCGTTTGATGAGCTTCTCGGGGCTCCTACGTAGAGGCCGTTTCCGTAGTCGAGTCTGCTGCTGACGACGGCCTGGGTGACTGTTCTTCTCGTGTCTGTTTAGATCCACCTGTAGATCTTGTGGTACATGCGGCGGGTGTTGAAGCTGGAGGAGGAGACTGCGTTGACTTGCTTGAACATGGTGAGCGAGGATAACTCCCAGGTTGCGTGCGTAGACGGTTGGTGTCGGGGTGCCACTAGAGACGAAGGCCACCAGGAGTCATCCCAGGCTGATGGGTTAGAGCCGAGGATGAGGATCTCCGTCTTGTCTGTGTTCAGCTTAAGTCGGCTCCACTTCATCCAGTCTGCGACAGCTTTCATTCCTTCGTGGAGGTTGGATTTGGCAGTGAAGTGGTCCTTGGTGAGGGAGAGGATCAGTTGAGTGTCGCCGGCATAGGAGATTATGTTGAGGTTGTGCTGTCGGGCGATGCATGCGAGTGGAGCCATGTAGATGTTGAACAGTGTCGGGCTGAGGGAAGATCCCTGGGGTACGCCGCAGATGATCTCTGAGGCTTCAAATCAGAATGGGGGGAGGTGGATGCTCTGTGTTCTACCGGAGAGGAAGGAGGTTGTCCAATCCAGGGCCATGTCTCGGATCCCTGCGTCGTGGAGGCGTGTGCGTAGTGTGCGGTGGCAGACAGTGTCGAAGGCGGCGGAGAGGTCAAGGAGGATGAGGGCCGCCGTCTCGCCTTTGTCCAGCAGGATCCTGATGTCATCTGTGGTGGCGATGAGGGCGGTCTCGGTGCTGTGGTTGCTGTGGAATCCTGACTGGGAAGGGTCCAGGATGCTGTTATCTTCGAGGTAGTCGGTGAGCTGTCTGTTGATGATCTTCTTGATGACCTTAGCTGGGAATGAAAGCAGGGAGATGGGCCGGAAGGTCTTGATGTCGCTCGGGTCCCCCTTGGGTTTTTTGAGTAGGGCGTTGATCTCGGCATGCTTCCAGCTCTCTGGGAAGGTCGCGGTCTCGAAGGAGAGGTTGATGACGTTGCGCAGGTAGGGTGCGATGGAGCTGCTGGCTTTGTTGAAGATGTGGTGTGGAAAAGGGTCTGATGGGGAGCCGGAGTGGATTGTGCCCACGGTCTTGATTGTGGTACAAAAGGGGGTGGTGATGGACGGAGCATCTGAACCAATCAAACACTCACACCCAGTCAAAAGATCTGGGTTTAATCCATCACCGTTCTTTAGCCCACTCTGCCACCCCAGTTCAGAAATGGCAATATGCAAATCAGTCTGACCCTGTGCCTCATGGGAACAGTCCAGCCCGAACTGCCAAGCCATGCCTTCCCTGGACCGGAAACAAGCTTCCGAGGACCGGTTTCTGGCATTACAGCCGTCTTCAGCCTGGCTTGCTTGAATCCAGTGGCAAAGTGAGCAAGGGACTCACGTCTGAGCATACCCTGCCACACTTATGGCGGCCAAAAGCGGTACAAAAGGGGGTGGTGATGGACGGAGCATCTGAACCAATCAAACACTCACACCCAGTCAAAAGATCTGGGTTTAATCCATCACCGTTCTTTAGCCCACTCAGCCACCCCAGTTCAGAAAAGGCAATATGCAAATCAGTCTGACCCTGTGCCTCATGGGAACAGTCCAGCCCGAACTGCCAAGCCATGCCTTCCCTGGACCGGAAACAAGCTTCCGAGGACCGGTTTCTGGCATTACAGCCGTCTTCAGCCCTGCTTGCTTGAATCCAGTGGCAAAGTGAGCAAGGGACTCATGTCTGAGCATACCCTGCCACACTTATGGCGGCCAAAAGCGGTACAAAAGGGGGTGGTGATGGACGGAGCATCTGAACCAATCAAACACTCACACCCAGTCAAAAGATCTGGGTTTAATCCATCACCGTTCTTTAGCCCACTCTGCCACCCCAGTTCAGAAATGGCAATATGCAAATCAGTCTGACCCTGTGCCTCATGGGAACAGTCCAGCCGGAACTGCCAAGCCATGCCTTCCCTGGACCGGAAACAAGCTTCCGAGGACCGGTTTCTGGCATTACAGCCGTCTTCAGCCCGGCTTGCTTGAATCCAGTGGCAAAGTGAGCAAGGGATTCACGTCTGAGCATACCCTGCCACACTTATGGCGGCCAAAAGCGGTACAAAAGGGGGTGGTGATGGACGGAGCATCTGAACCAATCAAACACTCACACCCAGTCAAAAGATCTGGGTTTAATCCATCACCGTTCTTTAGCCCACTCTGCCACCCCAGTTCAGAAATGGCAATATGCAAATCAGTCTGACCCTGTGCCTCATGGGAACAGTCCAGCCAGAACTGCCAAGCCATGCCTTCCCTGGACCGGAAACAAGCTTCCGAGGACCGGTTTCTGGAATTACAGCCGTCTTCAGCCCGGCTTGCTTGAATCCAGTGGCAAATTGAGCAAGGGACTCACGTCTGAGCCTACCCTGCCACACTTATGGCGGCCAAAAGCGGTACAAAAGGGGGTGGTGATGGACGGAGCATCTGAACCAATCAAACACTCACACCCAGTCAAAAGATCTGGGTTTAATCCATCACCGTTCTTTAGCCCACTCTGCCACCCCAGTTTAGAAATGGCAATATGCAAATCAGTCTGACCCTGTGCCTCATGGGAACAGTCCAGCCAGAACTGCCAAGCCATGCCTTCCCTGGACCGGAAACAAGCTTCCGAGGACCGGTTTCTGGCATTGCAGCCGTCTTCAGCCCGGCTTGCTTGAATCCAGTGGCAAAGTGAGCAAGGGACTCACGTCTGAGCATACCCTGCCACACTTATGGCGGCCAAAAGCGGTACAAAAGGGGGTGGTGATGGACGGAGCATCTGAACCAATCAAACACTCACACCCAGTCAAAAGATCTGGGTTTAATCCATCACCGTTCTTTAGCCCACTCAGCCACCCCAGTTCAGAAAAGGCAATATGCAAATCAGTCTGACCCTGTGCCTCATGGGAACAGTCCAGCCCGAACTGCCAAGCCATGCCTTCCCTGGACCGGAAACAAGCTTCCGAGGACCGGTTTCTGGCATTACAGCCGTCTTCAGCCCTGCTTGCTTGAATCCAGTGGCAAAGTGAGCAAGGGACTCATGTCTGAGCATACCCTGCCACACTTATGGCGGCCAAAAGCGGTACAAAAGGGGGTGGTGATGGACGGAGCATCTGAACCAATCAAACACTCACACCCAGTCAAAAGATCTGGGTTTAATCCATCACCGTTCTTTAGCCCACTCTGCCACCCCAGTTCAGAAATGGCAATATGCAAATCAGTCTGACCCTGTGCCTCATGGGAACAGTCCAGCCGGAACTGCCAAGCCATGCCTTCCCTGGACCGGAAACAAGCTTCCGAGGACCGGTTTCTGGCATTACAGCCGTCTTCAGCCCGGCTTGCTTGAATCCAGTGGCAAAGTGAGCAAGGGATTCACGTCTGAGCATACCCTGCCACACTTATGGCGGCCAAAAGCGGTACAAAAGGGGGTGGTGATGGACGGAGCATCTGAACCAATCAAACACTCACACCCAGTCAAAAGATCTGGGTTTAATCCATCACCGTTCTTTAGCCCACTCTGCCACCCCAGTTCAGAAATGGCAATATGCAAATCAGTCTGACCCTGTGCCTCATGGGAACAGTCCAGCCAGAACTGCCAAGCCATGCCTTCCCTGGACCGGAAACAAGCTTCCGAGGACCGGTTTCTGGAATTACAGCCGTCTTCAGCCCGGCTTGCTTGAATCCAGTGGCAAATTGAGCAAGGGACTCACGTCTGAGCCTACCCTGCCACACTTATGGCGGCCAAAAGCGGTACAAAAGGGGGTGGTGATGGACGGAGCATCTGAACCAATCAAACACTCACACCCAGTCAAAAGATCTGGGTTTAATCCATCACCGTTCTTTAGCCCACTCTGCCACCCCAGTTTAGAAATGGCAATATGCAAATCAGTCTGACCCTGTGCCTCATGGGAACAGTCCAGCCAGAACTGCCAAGCCATGCCTTCCCTGGACCGGAAACAAGCTTCCGAGGACCGGTTTCTGGCATTGCAGCCGTCTTCAGCCCGGCTTGCTTGAATCCAGTGGCAAAGTGAGCAAGGGACTCACGTCTGAGCATACCCTGCCACACTTATGGTGGCCAAAAGCAGTATAAAAGGGGGTGGTGATGGACGGAGCATCTGAACCAATCAAACACTCACACCCAGTCAAAAGATCTGGGTTTAATCAATCACCGTTCTTTAGCCCACTCTGCCACCCCAGTTCAGAAATGGCAATATGCAAATCAGTCTGACCCTGTGCCTCATGGGAACAGTCCAGCCCGAACTGCCAAGCCATGCCTTCCCTGGACCGGAAACAAGCTTCCGAGGACCGGTTTCTGGCATTACAGCCGTCTTCATCCCAACTTGCTTGAATCCAGTGGCAAAGTGAGCAAGGGACTCACGTCTGAGCATACCCTGCCACACTTATGGCGGCCAAAAGCGGTACAAAAGGGGGTTGTGATGGACGGAGCATCTGAGCCAATCAAACACTCACACCCAGTCAAAAGATCTGGGTTTAATCAATCATCGTTCTTTAGCCCACTCTGCCACCCCAGTTCAGAAATGGCAATATGCAAATCAGTCTCACCCTGTGCCTCATGGGAACAGTCCAGCCCGAACTGCCAAGCCATGCCTTCCCTGGACCGGAAACAAGCTTCCGAGGACCGGTTTCTGGCATTACAGCCGTCTTCAGCTCAGCTTGCTTGAATCCAGTGGCAAAGTGAGCAAAGGACTCACGTCTGAGCATACCCTGCCACACTTATGGCGGCCAAAAGCGGTACAAAAGGGGGTGGTGATGTACTGGGGTGAATGTATGACATTGTTCTGCATTCTGTCCATCACCTGTTGTTTTTGCACGGTCTTGATTGTGTCCTTGGTGTTCACGTTAACCCAGGCTGTCAGGGGGTCGTGGTCGATGGGGTGTGGCGGATCTGATGTGTCGGGGCCTGTTGGATTAGTCCAGGAATCAAAGCTGTTGTGGATGTCGGCGATCTTGCGAAGGAAGAAGTTGGCGAGGGAATCACACAGGGCTTGCGTCGGCGGGATGTCGTTGGAGTTGGAGCTGGGGTTGGAGAGTTCCTTCACGATGTTGAAGAGCTCCTTGCTGTTGTGTGCGTTGTTGTCGAGGCGGTCTTTGTAGTAGGAGCTCCTCTTGGCGGTCCTGATGAGGTGATGGTGGTTGCAGGTGGCGTCTTTGTGGACTGTGCGGCTGTCAGGCGTCTTCTCGCTGTGCCATTTGTTCTCCAGTTTCCGGCAGGTGCGCTTGGATGCTAGGAGTTCCGGGGTGAACCAGCTGGCTCTCTTGCTGGTGTTTTTATAGGTTGTTTTTTTCAGCGGGGCTAAGGTGTTGCCGCAGTCGTCCATCCATCGTCTGAGATTGCGAGCAGCGCCATCGGGGTTGGAGGGGTCGGTGGGTGGGCTGAGTGCAAGGTTTGTCTGGAGTTGGTCTACGGTGACTTTGGGCCAGCATCTACGGGGGATCTGTAGGGTGCGGTGGTGTGCGGCGGGTTTCCGGAAGGTGAAGTGTATGCAGTGGTGGTCGGTCCAGATGAGTTCGGAGGTGTGGCTGAAGGAGACGTGGGAGCTTGAGGAGAAGATGGCGTAGAGCGTGTGTCCGGCGATGTGGGTCGGCGTCATGACGAGCTGTTTCAGTCCGAGGTTGTCGATCAGGGTGGAGGAGTTGCTGTCGTTGTTGTTCTCCAAGTGAAAGTTCAGGTCTCCGAGGAGGATGTATTCGGTGGAGGTCAGGGCGTGCGTGCTGATGAAGTCGACGATGGGGTCGCTGAACTGGGGTCGGGTTCCGGGGGGTCTGTTGGTGAGGATGCCTTTCACGGTGGTGTTGGGATCCGTGTGGATCTGGAAGTGCATGTGTTCGGCGGTGCTGAGAGTGTTGTTGGTGCTGGTCGAGACCCTGATGGTGTCTTTGTGGATGATGGCGATTCCTCTTCTGATTCCGTTGGTGCGGTCTCTGCGGGTGATCTTGTAGCCGTCGGGGATGGCTATAGCGATGTCAGGTGTGAATGATTTGTTCATCCAGGTCTCTGTCAGGAAGGTGATGTCCGGTGATGAGGCGTCGAGTACATTCCATAGCTCGATGGCGTGTTTGTGTGCTTAGCGGGTGTTTAGTAGGATGCACCGGAGATGGTTGAGGTCCTTCTTGGCAGGAGTCTCGCGGTCTCGATGGCAGGTGAAGCTGCAGTTCCGGCAGATGAAGGAACCATGGGTGAGTTTTGGGGTGGCTTTGAAGCAGGTGGAGGTCCGTCCTGGGTTCAGAGTGATGAGGGTGCTGGCATCGTATTGGAGGCGGTCTTCGTGGCGGATGCGGAGGCCAAGGGTTCTGGCGCTGGGCGCAGTCCAGGTGCTGATGGGCGCAGATGGGCTTGCTTAGGTGCACTTTTGGCGCGACTTCGGTGCAGCCGCCATATATGGGAAGGTGGGAGGGAGAAGTAGCTGGGAGGCGGGAGGCAGGGGCAGTGAATGGTCAGCGAGGGGGGCGGGGCCGCAGGGGACACAGCGGCGGGAAACGGGAGGGCGAAGGGGTACAGAAATCAGAAGGGGCACAGAGGGGCACAGAACGAAAAACAGTGCACAGCAGTGGGCGCACAGAATGGAAGGGCAAAAACAGTGGGAAAACAGTGGGGGCACAGAGCGAAAACAGTGCACAGCAGTGGGGGCACAGAACGGAAGGCAAAAACTGTGGAAAGCAGTGGGGGCACATGACGAAAACAGTAAGCAGCAGTGGGTAAACAGAATGGAAGGGCAAAAACAATGGAAAACAGTGGGGGCACAGAACGAGAACAGTAAGCAGCAGTGGGGGCACGTTACATAAGGGCGAAAACAGTAAACACCAGTGGGGGCACAGAACTGAAGGGCAAAAACAGTGGAGAACAGTGGGGGCACAAATACAGAGGGGCAAGACAGTAACCGTGATGCTCACAACGACAAGAACCTACCTACAGCCTACCACTGGCCACCATGGATGAGGATCAGGTGGTAGCCTGCAGGTGGGGGAGGGCCTCAGATTCAGCAGCAGCAGGGAGCTGGACGCACAGGTGGCGATGCGCGTTTGGGTGGGGGGGTGACCTACCCAGCTCTAACTTACAGACTGTGTTGCCCTTGTGTAACCCTGCTTGACACAAGGGCAACCCAATTTTCTGATAAATCTGGGCCCAGATTATTAGGACAATGACTGGCTATGTAAATGAGTTCTATTAAATAAATTGCTAATACATGTATCTCACATGGATGTACTGAAAAAATGGGTTGGATCTGGCCCTCTTATCTGAGATAAAGTACCCTCACCTGAACTCAGCTAAAATAATCTCATTCTGAGCGTAAACCAGTCCATGCTAACTTCTTCTGTGAAAATTATTCTTATAGGTAATATTTGAAAACATCACATGCTCCAATCGAATTAGTATTAGTTAACTGAGAATGTCAACCAAAACAATAAGAACTAAGATGCAACTGGAATCAAATCACACCTGCTACATAACAGTTTGTTACATGTCCAAACCCACATGCTAGCAACTCCATTTAATACAAACCATTGGTAATAGTAGCCAACTGGTATTCCCACCACTTTATGATACAGAGTTTCTGGGGATGCAGGTTTTGCTCTGTAACTTGGTTCCATTCTCCCCTTGTATACTGAGCATACTATTTTTCCTAGTTCATTCTTAATAATCAAATGTTCATACGCCATGATCACTGCTAAGAGTGACATGATATACTCACAACACAACTGGTCTATTAAGCACAAGTACCATTCCCAGCCCAAAAGGTCAAGTTATGGTTGTCACCTCCCTACCATTTCATTCCAAACCATAACAATGATTTGCTTTGTAACAAATAAAAGAGGAAAGTCCTCCTAATAACATGGAATCACGATACGGTGCTAGGCCGTGTTCCTATGTAACATATGCCACCACAGGAGAATGTTGAAGTGCACCTAGCAAAGCTAGGCTAGTGACAGATTACTTCACTGCTAATTATATTTCACCTAGAAAATTCAAACAGGTTTAAGCGGAAAATGGAAATAGTTTTACTCACAATTTTTTCATTACTGTAATGAATCAAAGGCAATTGTAGAGTAGAGTGGGACAGATTGGAGTGGGGTAGATGAGGGTATATTGGGGTAGAGTACAGTAGATTGGAATGGAGTGTTGCTTTGATTACTGGGGGTAATCCCCATTACTCTTAGTCCTACTCGTCCTCGACCCAGTCATCACACATGAGGTATTCCACACAACAAGAAACAAAACAGGAAACGCTTTTTGACTCCACCCACCCTCCTCTCAGGTGCTGTAACACACCTCACCACCAGAAGCAAATCCTGATGTACCAAGCACCAAAGGCCTGGAAAGGGAGGGCTGGCAGGATGTATGACTGGGTCGAGGACGAGTAGGACTAAGAGTAATGGGGATTACCCCCAGTAATCAAAGCATTACCTCTACGTCCCTCGTCCTCGACCCAGTCATCACACATGAGGCATACCAAAGCAACCCCACAAAAGGCCTTTGGCACACCACAAACAAAACAGAACAAACAACCAATGAGTGCAGCAAGACAGACGTTTATTAACAAAAAGGCAACAAACAAATCAGACAGGGGGGGAACCACCACAGCTTGCAACACACCAGAACCAAAATTAGGGCGGTCAGACAGAGCACAATTCAAGCGATAATGCTGCACAAAGGTAGACTCGGACGCCCAGGACCCCGCCCTACAAATCTCCTCAAGGGGAACACCATGGAAAGCGGCCCAAGAAGCAGACACACCCCTGGTAGACCTCGCCTGAACCCCAGACGGACACGGCAAACCAGAGCCCTGGTAAGCCAAAGAGATCACAGCCTTGATCCAGCGACCCAAAGTAAGACGGGTGGCTGCCGTACCTCTACCAGCCAAACCAAAGGTCACAAAGAGGGAGTCAGAAGACCTAAACCCAGCAGAACGGGCCACATAGACAGACAAGGCCCGCCGAACATCCAAAGAATGGAGCAAGACTTCAGTAGGCGAGGAAGGAGAAGGACAGAGAGAAGGAAGAATCAACTCCTGGGAGGAATGGAAACGGGAACGAACTTTAGGCAAAAACCTGGGGTCCAAAGAAAGGACCACCGCGTCGTCCAGAAACCTCAAAAAGGGGGGAGAACAACGCAATGCCGTAAGCTCCCCCAACCTCCGAGCAGAAGTAACAGCCACCAAAAAGGCAACCTTGAAAGACAGGAACTTCAACTCCACGGACTCCAAAGGCTCAAAGGGAGGGGACTGTAAGGCACCCAAAACCACGACAGATCCCAAGGAGGAACCGGAGAGTGGACAGAAAGAGCAGAAATAGAGAAACTCCGAAACAGACGGGAAACCAACAACCCGTCCGAAGGCAGAAGAGAAACCAGATCCCGAAAGGCCCGGATAGCAGCCCACTGACCTTTCAAAGTGGACAGAGCATAACTCTTCTGAAAGCCATCCAAAAAAAATTGCAGAACAGAGGAAACAGCACAGGAGGCAGGGGACAGGCCCAAGGAAACACACCAAGAAGAAAAGGAAGCCCAGTGCTTGGAATAAGAGGACAGAGTGGACTTCCTACGAGAAGCCTGCATCACAGTGATGAGGTGATCTGGCAAACCCCGGACGCCAAGAGACAGCCGTTCAACCCCCAGACCGCCACGGTGAGAGGAACCAACAGGGAGGGAGACGGGGAACTCAGAGGTGACGGGTAGCAGGGCAGGATCCACGGAGGGCCCACCGCCAGACCCAGCAGCAGAGGAAACCAGGAGCGGCGAGGCTAGTAAGGGAGAACAGCCACCACCTGAGCCCCCACCCGCTGAACCTTCAGCAAGAAAGCAGGGATCAGAGGAAAGGGGGGGAATGCATAGAGGAACCAAGGGGGCCAAAGGACAGACAAGGCATCCACCCCCAAGCCCCCAACTCCGCAGTCCTGGAGCAGAACAGGGGAAGCAGGGCATCGGTCCGGGAGGCAAACAGGTCCAGCACTGGAGTCCCGAACCTCCGGCAGAGCAACCGGAAAATCCGCGGGGCCAGTCACAGGGAGAGAGAGGACGGGAACCTCCGACTCAAGGAATCTGCAACCACGTTGTCCACACCCCGAATGTGCAAAGCAGAGAGGGCCACCAGATGACGCTCTGCCCAACTCGCAATCGCACATGCCACCAAGTTCAGGGAAAGGCAGCGGGTACTGCCCTGGTGGTTGATGTAGGCCACAGCCACAGTAGTGTTGTCCGACCTCACCAACACGTTGCACCCCAGAAGACTATCCTTGAAAAGGCGAAGCGCCCTCTCCACAGCAGACAGCTCCTTCCAATTTGACGACCGGCGCGACTCCGAGGGGAGCCAACGCGCCTGCACCGCCCAAGGACCCAAAGTCGCACCCCAGCCGGAAGCGCTGGCATCCGTCGTCAACACCAAGGGGGGTGGGGGATGGAACCACAGACCCTTCGACAGATTCGAAGAATCCAGCCACCACTGCAGAGGAGACACCAACTCCGGAGACACCGGCACAGGAATCGAGAAGTCCCGGACAGGAAAGGGCACCCTACGCTGAACATGCCACAACAGAGGCCGAAGATGAACCCTGGCCCAGGGCACCGTGAACACAGTGGCAGACATGTGACCTTGAACCACCAGCCATTGGAGGAGAGGAGCCGAATCTCGGGAAAGTAAAGCCCTCAGCAACAACTGAAGACGCAGAATCCTTGACTCCGGGAGAAAGACCTTGCCCAGAACTGAGTCGAACACAGCCCCAATGAAGGTCCTTCAAGTGGCAGGCTCCAGGTGACTCTTCGGTAGATTGACCAGGAACCCATGATCCCCGAGCGTACGCATGGTCAAGGAAAGGTGCTGAGACATGACCTCCGGAGACGGAGCCTGCAGCAGCCAGTCGTCCAGGTAAGGAAAGACGGACACCCCCAGGAGATGGAGATGAGCCACCAAGGGAGCCGCCACCTTGGTGAACACCCTAGGGGCGGACCGGAGACCAAAGGGAAGGACGCAGAACTGCCAGTGATGACCCCCCAGGCAGAAGCGCAGGAAATGCTGATCCCCCTACGGCATCGGAACATGGAGGTAGGCATCCTGGAGATCCAGCGAGGTGAACACCCAGCCCTCCTGGATCAAGGGGAACACCCTCTGCAGAGTGTCCATCTTGAACGGGATCTTGCGCACAAACAAGTTCAGGGCCCGAAGATTGATGACAACACGGAAACCCCCCCGTGATCTTCGGGACCATAAAAACAATGGAATAGGTCCCCAGCCCATGCTCCGGGGGGGGGGACAGGCACAATCGCCGCCAGCTTGCTGAACAGAACTTGAACACCCTCCAGCAACGCCAGACGGCGAGATGGGTCCGAATGGCAAGGGGGTCACCACAACGCCCGAGGGAGGCGGGGGAGACAGGAACTCTATCCGGTAACCCTTGGACACAACATCCAGCACCCACTGGTCGGAGGTCGTCAGCAGCCAAGCAGGGAGGAACAGCCTCAGTCTCCCACCAACCGCGGGCTGACCACCAGCGAGACCGGGCACCGGAACGGCGTAGTCAGGAACGAGGAGCGCCCGAACCACCATCCGGCTGGGGCTTCTTCTGGAACCTCCGAGGAAAGGTCCTACGGGCACCACGCTGACCCTTAAACGAGGACTGCTGAAACCTGGAAGGCTGGTGAAAGCACCGGGCATTCGAGAATGAGGACCCCTTAAGAGCAGGAGTAGGACGGAAAGACATCGAATGCTTCCTCTCCTTGAAGACCTTATGGAGCTTGTCCTCCAGGGCGTCCCCAAAAAGATGAGTACCAGAAAACGGCAACCTCAAGGCCATAGAACGCTGCGCAGCATCCGTCTTCCAACACCGCAGCAGCAATTTCCGACGGGCAGCAATAGAGGAACCACAAGAAAGAGCCGAAGCCCTGACGGAGTCAAAGGCAATGTCCGAAAGGAACTCCGATTGACGTTCCATAGACTCCAGCAACTCCGGACAAGTGCCCTCCTCCTGCATAGTAGAAAACAAAGTCTTGAAGTCTGCCAGTAAAGACAGCGCAACATATGTACCATACACCCCCGACCGCAGTGCCAGGTGAGAGCCAGCATAAGATTTCTTCAGAGCAGAGTCCATCTTTTTATCCACGCCATCCTTCAGGATATTATCATCCGCCATAGAAGGCCGACCAACCAGAGAAGCAACCACAGAATCCACCTGCACCGAATCAGGCAGGGCAACCTCCATATCCTGTAAAGGATACAGCTTAGACATAAATCTGGGCATTGAAATATGGTCCGGGTCCTTCCACTCCTTAAGAAGGACATCAATGACAAAGGGGTGGATGGGCATGGAAGAAGACACAGGCTTCCTAAACTGCGGCAGAACAGTGTCCAGGGAGGTACTGGGCACAGAGTCCACAGGGAAGCCCATATTCTCCCGAACGTGGCAAAGAAGATCAGGCATCAGGTCCCTGGAAATGTATTTGCCCTGCAGATCCACCGCGCCCAAAGTGGACTCATCCGAGGAAGCAGAGGAAGAAATATCGGAATACAGGGGAGCAGCAGTCTCAGATCGACCCCCAGCACTCTTCCCGGAAGCCTTGAGATTGGACAGCGTCTCCAAAATCAGGCGCTTCAGTTGTTTAGAGCCACCCAGACCGGTACTCCAGCAGGGGCAGAATCACCACTGTCCGAGGAGGAAGAGGACGACCGAACAGGAGAGACATGCTTTCTCTTCCTGTGGTGCTTCCCCATAGTAAGCAGCACTTCCACGAGACACAGCAACCAGCAAAAAACAAAGCAGACAGGGGACGCACAGCAGCACCACAAGTGGACACAGGAGAAAAGAACTCCGGACTCCCGCCAAATAAAGGAGGAAAACACTCACCCCACAGCTGTTGCCCCGATGAATCGAAGAGGAAGAAGGAGGGGCCAAAGACGAGCCTCCAACAGCGGCCCCCGAAGGAAAACATCCGAAGGCACCGAGGCCGAAAGAAGACGATGACGTCATCGCCCCGAACCGTCCAGCCAATCAGGAAGGAAGGCAGGGAACCCGGATGTCACCCGGGTGCCCGCACAGGCAAAAATGAGGAGCAGAAGCCGGGAACGTCCCCAGCCGACATCCGACACACCAGCCCCCGCAATCCACTGGAGAAACTGCCCCCGCACACCAGGGGCAACCCGAACATCAGGAAGGAGGTCCCCGAAAACACAGAGGCGAGCGCACCCAGCAAACCAGAAAAGACAAGGCCAGGACGCGCGGAGCAGTGGCGCGCCAGGTCCAAGCAGGCCATCGTAACAAGCAACGAAACCCCCCTCCAGGGAGAGCGTCCTGTAGAGAAAGTTCCGGGGCGACCCACATGTGCCCGAACTAGCACACAAGAGGCCAGGAATCCAGGAGGCTAACACATGAAGAAACCACGGGGACCCGAGAAGCCCCGCAACCCAGGGCCCCCGCCACCAGGAAAGCACAGGAAGCCCAGCAGCCCGACTTTCAAAATCCCACGGAGGTCCATGAGCACCCCCTAGGCCCAGCAAAGGAGGAAACCACAGGACAGTTGTAGCAGGTAAGTGCCCGGCACTCACCCAAGCGTCACCCATCAGAAATCCAACCGACAGGAAACAAAACAGGACTTGCTCTGGTGGAGAGGTGTGTTATAGCACCTGACAGGAGGGTGGGTGGAGTCAAAAAGCGTTTCCTGTTTTGTTTCCTGTCGTGTGGAATACCTCATGTGTGATGACTGGGTCGAGGACGAGGGACGTAGAGGTAATGTCTGCTATATAACAGTGGGGTAGATTGGAGTGGAGGTGAGTGCTATATATTTGAGTGGGTAGTGGATTGAGATGGAGTGGGGTAGATTGATGTGCGATTGATGGGGTGGAGTAGGGTAGATTGGGGTACATTGTAGTGGAATGGGGTAGAGTGAGGTAGATTGTAGTAGTGAAGTGGGGTATCTTGTGGTAGATTTGAGTGGGCTGGTGTATTATAGGGTAGAGTGGGGTGGATTAGACTGAAGTTGGGTTTATTTGGGTGTGGAATAGGGTAAATTGTGGTAGATTGGTATAGTGTAGAGTGGCGGGGCATAGAGTATTGTAGAGTGGAGTGTTGTGTTTTGGAGTGGCATTGTGTGGTGTATGCATGCTGCCATTACAGAGAGTACATTTTTCACGTCATGCTCCTCAGATTATGCCCACCTTGATCTCTGATTGCGCTAGGTACAAATGCAATGCAATGCCCAGGGTACGAAGTTAACCAGGTGCGATAAATACCACCTATGATTAGTCTCCCCTTCAAATGGGGAATAGTATACAGATTGTCTTCCTGTAAATTTCAGCAGGTCTAATCTTCTGGAACTGACAAAGCTAAATTATAGGGATGCGATTTTAATGCACTCACAAACTCCCCAGGCATTATACACCACATTAATCTGTGCCCTAATATGTGTGATAACAGAGGTTAACACAGACATTGGGATTCTAGAGAGCACTCGAAATCAGCCCCTGTGTGCAAGTAGAAGTTTGTGCACAAATCCGGCTTCTTAGTTGTGCAGTCACAACCGTATGTTATAGTTTCCACACACAGTTATTGCTATAACAAGTTTCTCAGTATAGTTTTCACACAAAGCCTGGAAATTTGATTGTGGTGTAAAAGAAAAAACAGGAATGATCAGTGTGCCTCATTATGCTATGCAAAAAGAATAAGTTCAGTTTCACGCCTTGGGTATGTGATTATAGAATGCAGTAAACAGGGTTGGACTGGTACAGAAAATAGGGTCAGTCACCAGAATAAAAGTGCCCCCCATTACTCAATTAGATACATAAAAATGTGGCCCATGTTTAAAATTGGTGCCATTTTTTGAACTTTTAAAGACAAGTTGTATAAGTGTTTTGCAAGGATGAGAGACTTTATGGATTTGAGCTTGCTACAGGCAATGTTTGTTTTAATATCAGGGAAACCAGCAGTGAATACCTGCCCAGCAGACTATGAAAAATCCCACAAACAACCAAAAACCGGCCCACTCACTGACCTGGCAAACCAGCCCATGGAATGCTGCCTGATTGCCCTATAGTCCAGTCGTACCTTGGCTGGTGGTAATTACCATGCGTTTTCCATGCTTTGAGACCTAGAGGCTTAATGCGTGTGCATTATCACAATACTCGCCATAAACAATGTTGTCTCTGTGTAATTGTCCGTATCTGCTCACAGGTGGCAGACGTCGTCCTCACATCTCTCGTGGCCTCAAGTGGCTTCCTGCTGTGCAGGACTTTGAAGAACACATTTTTGTTTTATTCAGATCAGTAGCCAGATGCATCACGTTTTAACACAACCACCAGTGCACAGATGAGACAGACATGAAGGTCTTCAGAAATTAACTTGAGCGGGACAAACTCTGTGCTACCAGCTGCTTCCTGTTATTGGAACACTCACATGAGTCCATGTGTGGCGGTGCACCTCTGTTTTTAAAATTAGACAATGGAGATTTCACCTCCATGCTGAAAATCAATTTCATGCACACGTGAAAATGGCATGTGATTTATATTTTGTAATGTTTCTTTATGTTATTGTGGGGTAGCTTTTGTACAGAGCTTCATAGTTCTTGTGTGGCACTGAAGTGTGGTAATGTTATTTTATGCTTTGTTATGTTATGCTATGTCATGGTGTTTTAGCACTTGAATTGCATTTCTTACTACTGGCATTACCCCTAAAGTACTGAGGGGCATATTACCTAGAAGTGCGTTAGAAAACGCACAACGCACATTCCCATATCGCCGGCTATCGCCGGATTTCTTCGCCGTGATAGCGTGCAATTATCTATGCGCATCACGTAGGCGAAATGAAATCCGGCGATAGTCGGCGATATGGCACATTAGCGCATGAAAACAAATGTTGTTTTCATGCGCTAATGTTTTCCTTGATAATATGGGGGGTGGATTCAGCTTTATGATCCACACCCCCATGTTCTCAATGCCCTAACACCTGGTCAGAGCAGGCGTTGGGAGACCTGCGATAAACGAGTTTATCGCAGGTCTCCCTCTCCCAACGCCTGCCTTGGTAATATGGTGTTCCCACCTCCAACCACATTTTACATGTGGTTGGACGTGGGAACGCCCACTTTGCATGTCATTAGCGATGTTTGTCGCCGACATGCAAAGTGGGCTTGAGCCAGGCGTTAAAATGCCCTTGTGGATAGGGCTCTAGAAGTATCGCCGCTTTCTCGGCGCAAATCGCCAAAAAAGCGGCAATAATTCCCCTTGCTAATATGCCCCTATGTTATGGTATTCGGTAGTTGGATAGCACGCAACTGCCACTGGTGTAATATCTCTATTTACATGTGATCTTCCTGAGTTCTGAAGCTTGCGGGACTCCCGATTTGGGCACAAACGGAAATTTATACAAAAGTTAGGATTTAAAATTTCACTGGGAAAAAAATATTTTGAGATGTTCTTCCCTTCGTGTAGCGCCACGAAAAACGTAGTGCAATGTGAATGGGAGAACTATTTGTAAAGAAATAAAACATGCGATGATCGATAAGACATTCCTTGAAAGCCATAACGTTAGCAATACAAGGCGAAAAATGCCACAAAACTCTGCTCCACACTCAACTAAACAAACGAGCAGCTGCTACAACAGTTGTAAATATGCAAAGTCAGCGCTCACAGGTGGAAAAAAAATGTAGAAAGCAGATTTCCAGGCTGCTTGAGAAATGTTAATTCAGCAGCCATACCTGGAGAGCCTTCCTATGCTGTCAGACGCACCTTGCAACAACGACAGAGGAAGAAAACAGTACCTTCCTGAAACATATGCAGAAACAAAAGAAAAAAATAGTAGGCAAAGCCAAGCCTAAATGCATACAAGTAATGGGGCGCTGATTCATGGAAATGAACAACCGATGAAACATAGGGACAAATAAGAAAGATGTACCACTTGGAAGCATGGATTTTTAAACAACACTGGATTTTTTTAAGGACACTACAATTAACAAATGAAAAGTAATAGGTGGGCTATAAGCCGACAAAGTATAACAACATGTCTCGAAGAGACAGCGCAAGCGCTGTCTATGCCAGACCTAACAAGTAGGACCGATGAAATACTCCCACATCCTAAACAAACGATTTACAAAACAGTCAGGAAAGGAAATTGTCTCTAACTCATATGCTGACAGTCAAGGGTCCTGTCTCCGCAACATTTATTTATTTTTATTTGAAGAGTTTTAGATAGCGCGAACAAGACCCGCTTGGGTATCAGAGCGCAGTACACCGAATCATAGACATTAAGCAGGTACAAAAGAAAATGATACACCAAATAATAGATGATACATGCAACAAATGCCTAGTAGCTAATGAAGTAAATACTTTTTCTATTAATGTTCCAAATATTAATCACGGCATAAGACTGGTAAATATCTCAGGGGTTCAGTAAAAAATCTCCATACCAATGGCCCACTTCTGATGAAGGCAAGGGAGGGCCAGATGGTGACCTAGTCTCCCAGAAAGTATGCTCAGGGAACATAGCAGGGCTGGACCGTCAATTGAAGGAGCATGACCATTTTTGCATGTATTAATTAACTCTATTTTGCAGGTGACATGGAAGGTTGCAGACACAGCTTTTCAAAGCTATATAAATATAGATGTCCCAGCAACTAAAGGGCAAAAAGGAAGACCGATTGGAAGTTTGACAGTATTGCTGAGCTCTAAATTGAGAATTTACAACTACTCAAGCCACCTTCAGGGCCAGAGTGCATCAATCTGAAGTGGATTCCACCTCCATTCATGTGACAAACTTTAACATTATCAAGAAATACCGATTAATTGTAAGAGTGGAGAGTGATCATAACAACATGTTGTCATTAATACCAATTGAGAGGTTTAACTACACCAACAAGCTATATAGGGAGCAATTATTAGTGAAAGGAAAAAAAGACTTGCTAGGTATTCTAAACTGACCATCTAGCTATAGAAGATTTGGTAACAACCATTAGTTATTGAATTCATGAAAGCCACTAAGGTTGTGAAAATGAATCATTTTCGGGATATTCCAAACTGTAGTAACCGCTCAGGTATTTTTAATCTTGTTGTTACAATAGCCGAGAAAGGAATAGGATTTGTTTACTTCAAAGCTCACTTAATCAAAAATCAGATTCCTTAACAAAAAGGGACCTTCAGTGGACCTATCTATGTTGGTAAAACAGCTCGGAGATCATTTTAAAAAAGAAATCATCAAGGTTAAAGGCACCCATCAAGAACAGATCAGGATGAAACTCCAAGGTGCAATTTCCTCAACAAACTCAAGAAAGTTTTGGTTACTAATGGGTACTGGAACTGAGTTTTACAAACCAGGCAAGGATTATCACATCTCATATAAGAGCTGGAAAAATTACCTGCCTGACATGTAGTGCATTCTCAAAGCGACTGAAAGGGTTACAACTTCAAGAAAGAGCTGGAAGAATATGCTATTATCACAATCAGAAATGGGAAGTCTAACAACAATTCGGTCCAGCTCTCCTTATTAAAACTACCCAGATTATATCATATGATTATTGATGACATTAATTCAGCAGGTGTTATTTCAGTTTTCTTTATTCATGAACTCTTCTTCACAACAAATAAAACCGTAGCCAATGTGTTTCGTCCTCTCCTTCTTCTTCAGTGCAGAAAAAGGTGTGTTGGCCTTCAATTAAAAAAGCTGTCAGCGATGTTCAATCCGTTTATCTCAAAGTGATACTAATGGAAACCTTGTCAAAGTAAATCTCATCCTAGGTAAGGGTATTATTTGATATTACTCTTTTCTGGATGGCCAGTGTTCTTGTTTTAAATTCAACCATTAGCCAAAGTATGGCATAGGGTAATGGGCAATACACATGCTACAGTTTTGAAAGTTGTGGAATGGGATAACACTCATTACCCTATGCCATATATTCTACATGATTTCTACAAAAACGGAGACAATGTTACTTAAAGTCTAACTACATGGCTGTGAATCAACTTGAAAAGGGCTAGTTGTAAACAATTAAACATTAATATATTTCAAAGTCTCAAGTTTTAGGCATCAAAGCTGTCCCTCAGTTAGACAGATCTTAGAGACAACACTCAAGTTACAGATACCCTACCTTTTCAGACAGCAAACATCCTTAACGTTACTTACATCAGTCAGAATGCACTAGTAGTGATAATGTCATCCAATATTAGTGTATATGAATACATATCAAAAAATCAAAGGGGAAGGGATCACTTGTCCTGCATAACCAGGGTTTTCAGGTTACGTTCCGAATAGTCCCAATTAAAAAACCCTCACGCACGTGTAGGGTTGGTAGTTTGAGCGGTATATCTTGATTCTCCGCTACTGTTAACACGTGTGTGCATAATCATAGGGTTTAGTGGTTATGCATCCTCCAGCCGGAGGTTTACCCTTGGTTAAAAACAGTAGTGATCAGTGATGTGAGGGAGTGAACAAAAAGGTTAAAAATCTCGTACAGCCAGAGTGTTATTATTTATTTAGTCTGGATTCGAGAAAATAAAATCTGAATTGTATGATAGAGAGTGATTAAGACTCTCACACACTCGGTTTAGTGATTGTTGAAGGTCGACATGTTTCAGCCCTTGGCAGCCTGGTTAGGTCAAGGGGGCTTTCATCAGGACCGAAGTGCAAAGTATATAGAGACCTGGGGCGTCTCTGTGGGTGTAAATAGGTATTTGATTTGGTTACCTATTATGAGTGGTGAGGGAGATAATTTATTAATCCTTCTCCCTGTAGGTCGCTAGCTACCTGTAATATAAAGAAGCAATAAACACACAAGGGAAATGGGACTTGTGTACTGGCATTAGTTTTAAGAAAGATCTAAAAAACGCTTTAATAGGGAAGCAACTAAAAAATGGCAATACTTCACATGAACCACACATTGATATGGCAAAGGTCAACTCTCCCAATCTTGTAACTTTATTTTTAAAAAAGGAAGTAAGGCAAGATTTCTGAACTCATTCGTAAGCAGATCGACATACATTCCCAAATAGTGAGCCCAATAAGGGGTTAATGTACGGTTGTCAGGTGTGCTGTGGCACACTATCGGTAATGCAAGGGAAGGTTCGTGCCCCAAATATCAAATATTTTGTGCTATCTTAGTGGTAGTGAATATAGCGATCTCGAGGCAGTAATCACACTATCAGCTGAGACATCTCACGCGGTGCTGACACGTAACTTGCGTGATGTGGTATTGTGCCTCATCAGGGTCCCAGTGAGTCAGGGAGGCCTACTAAAAGTAATAATAGGTTTCAGAACCAGTTAGTAGTAAGAAGATACATTCCGGTTTATGTCGCGACGTCCATTCTCTCCGAGTGCTACCTGCGGTCTCGCGCATCACAACTTGTGCGGACTCTGCCCCTCTGAGCCCGGGTTAGCGCTAGCTGTTCCGGGTAGCTTGGCATTTAGACTAGTGGTACAGTCATCAAGGAAAGACTAATTTCGGGGAACTGAAGTCTGTTCTCCCTTTATTTCTCTTATGTGGAAATAACATCTAGATTCATCCACGTGTAAAATAAAATTAATTATAATGGCGTGGCTTAGTTGTGTACAAATAATGGAAAAATAATAATTCAGAGCTCATTTTTTTCAGACAGCATATTGGAATGGCGTGATTCACTGAACACAGATTCATCGTATCAAGACATACTCCACTATCCATACTAAACTAAGGTTATTGGATGTAACAATAGTGTGAAGGGGACTCGTTTGGAGAGTAGTCTTTTACTTCAAAAAACATCTTGTTATGGCTGATTGCAATCCGGTTTACGTGGCCATAGGAATGAGGCTATGGTATGTTATTTACTTTAGAATCCCTTTCTATTCATACATACTTGCCCAAGGGATATTGTCATTTAATCCTTTTGAATCAGTCTGTAATCTATGCACCCACCTTTGTTCTTTTTCAAAAAGGATTCTTTCAGCATTATGGTCCTTGTGGTTCAGAGTTTCTAGAATCATCCAATTAAGATCCTCAGTTGTGTGTCCCACTTCTAGGTAATGGCTTGATATTTTCGTGGTGCTTTTTTTACATTTGACATTACTGCGGTGCTCGCAGATGTGCTGTTTTACTTTCCTGCATGTCATGCCTATGTAACGCTTCTCACATGGGCATGTGATCATGTAGATCACATGGCTGGTGTTACAGTTTGTATGATTCATTAGTTTCCATTTGAAGTCAGGTCACAATTCTATTTCTTTTGTGGTCTTTGTTAGTGGACATACTGAACATGATCCGGGAAATGTCCGGTGACTGGACGTAGGTCCCATAGACGGCTTGCTTCAGCTGTGGGTTTCCTTGGAGGTGGTCTGGTGTGGACCAGTATATCCTTTAGGTTACCGGTCCTTTTGTTAGCAAACCTTGGTTTTGGCCAGTTGATATTCGCTGAAGTGAGGATTCTCCAATTCTTATTGATCTTTTTTACATCATTGCTTGCTGGGCTATATGTAGTGACACAAGTCATCAGATCTGGTTCAAGCAGTCTCTGAGTTGGTTCCAAAAGACTCTCTCTATTCTGGTTCCTTGCCCTTTTCTTACATTTGTTGATGACTCTTTGAGGATAGTCACGGTCTTTGAGTTTTTCACACAGTTCGTTTGCTTGTTTCTTATATTCTGTGGATTTACTGCAATTTCTGCGTAATCTTAAGAATTGGCTATAGGGGAGATTCTCCCTCAATGGGCGGGGATGAAAACTCTGAAAGGAGAGTAAGCTATTCTTTGATGTCGGTTTGTAGTAGGTTTTTGTCTGTAAAGTTTCGTTCTCGACATATATGGTAATATCAAGGAAGTCAAGATGATGTTTATCTGCTGTATAGGTAAATTTCAGCCATTCATCCCTTGTATTGATCCATGTGTGAAAGTTTTTTAAACTTTCCATATCTCCTTCCCAGATTAGGTTGATGTCGTCTATATAGCGACGCCAAAATAAAATCTGTTGATGGTATGGATTGATGGGGTTGTTGATATGTTCTGATTCAAAATTACTAATGTAGAGCCCCGCTACGCTTGGAGCAAATGTGCTCCCCATTGATGTACCATGGCACTGTTGATACATGGTGTTATTGTACTAAAAATAATTTTCAGTGAGGGCCATCATGCAGCACTCAAGTACAAAGTGTCTAGGTGTCTTGTAGTTACAGTCACTGTTGAAGGTCAAGGTTTCTAAGGTGTCCAGGGTTTTCTGTTAGGGGAGGCTCGTGTAAAGACTCTCCACATTGAGTGCCACCAAAATCATGCTTTCCACTGAATAGTTGAAATCCTGTAGGAGATTTAGAAGATCCCTTGTGTCTTTCAAATAGGTAGGCGTTCTTTGTGTTAGTGGCTTTAAGTACTCATCTGCAAATTGTGATAATGGTTCTAATACTGAACCAATGCCAGACACGATAGGTCTTCCTGGAGGTGGGTGACATGCTTTGTGGGTTTTAGGCAAGGAATAGAAATAAGGAATCCTAGGGGTATGAGTTTCTAGAAATTCTGCCTCCTTTTTCTAGATCCAATTGTTTGTTTCTGCTTCTGTTACCATTAGAACAATAGTCCTCTGTAGTCTAGATGTGGGATCTGTAGTGATGACCTTATAGAATTTTTGATCTAAAAGTAGATCCAAACATTGTTGGTTGTAACCTTCCTTATAGCGAAGGACCACACCTCCCCCTTTGTCAGCTTGCTTTATGATGATCTCACCATAAGTTTTCAAATCCTCAAGAGCTTTTTGCTCGGCTTTAGATAAATTTTTAAATGTTTTTTTCGTATTGTCTCTCAATCTGTCTGTATCTTTCATGATGGCTTGCTCAAATGTGCTTATCTCAATGGGAACTTGCAAATTCATAGGACAAAAGTTGGATTTCTTCCGTAGAGAGGTGTCTCCGTCTGGAGTTGGGGGTGCTTGATTATTGAAAAAAGCTTTCAATTTCAATTTCCTGCAGAATTCTGCAATCTCACATTTTGTTTTGAAGATATCCAAATTGGGTGTTGGGACATATCCAAGGCCCCTATTCAGAATTCTTTCTTGATCTTCAGTGAGAACTTTATCTGTCAGATTAACTACGAGGGCATTGTGCTTGTTCCTGGTTTTGCTCTGGTCATGCTCCGGGTACGTACTCGTGGCTGGTCCTGCCAAGTTACTCCTTTTAATCTCGTTCTTTGATTTGTTTGGCCTCTCCCTAAAAAAGGCGGCCTTTGTTGGTAATTCACTCCCATTGGTTGTTGCATTTGGAGATTCATTGGGGATGGTCCTTGAAAGTAGGGTTCAACCCATCCTTGAAAATGAGGATTGAAGGATTGGAATGGTATGCCCTGTAGGTTCACTGGGTAATTAGGAGTATGCCAAAAGTTACGACCGCGTTGATTACCCCTCCTATTGCAGTTTCTCCCTCTTGCATACGTGGGGAATTCATCGCCGCTCCAATTGGATCCATCTGTTGACGAATTACTGTTTGAACCATAATTTGAGGCATTTTCATTGGGGGTATAGTCCTTATTGCTGTAAGGATGTATACGTTCAAGCGAAAAAAATGTCAGCTCTTTACTCAATTTCTGTAGTTTGGTTTGTGTTAGATATTCTTGTGTTTCACTCATCTCCTTATTGATTTCTTCTAACTTTTTTTATATACTGTAACGAGGACCATGTTGTTCAATTTATTCTCGATGATTTGGATCTTTATTGTAAGTTCATCTGTAAGTCTGGTGGCTGTTTTGATTATTAGAACTAAATAGTCCCTCGTGCATTTCCACGACATAGCAGACCAATCCTTGCGAAAGGCGAGATCCTTTAGAAATATTGGTGGAGCATTGGTCACCCAAAGACCCTTCGGTGCCGCATTGACTCTTAAATATTCGGTCATAATTATCCCATGGACAGCTGTCCTAACTTGTTCTCTCTTAAGTTCTAATAATTCGTCCCATTCGTTAGTGTTTGCCAGAGTTTGGGAAGGGTCCTTGTCCAATAATAGTGGTGGTCGGGCGAGTATTGCGTCAATTTCCTCGGTTGAGTAACTCAAGCCGAGATTGTCTGCCATAATTAGCCCCCTTGTTTGTCGATGGGGATAAAGATAGCCAATTGTGCTCCCACAGCTGTGCACTGCTTATAATCAAAGAATCAAGGTAGGGGGAGAAGGAAGACGTGATCCATTCTTCTTCCTTAGTATCAATATCAAAAAATCAAAGGGGAAGGGATCACTTGTCCTGCATAACCAGGGTTTGCAGGTTACGTTCCGAATAGTCCCAATTAAAAAACCCTCATGCACGTGTAGGGTTGGTAGTTTGAGCGGTATATCTTGATTCTCCACTACTGTTTACACGTGTGTGCATAATCATAGGGTTTAGTGGTTATGCATCCTCCAGCCGGAGGTTTACCCTTGGTTAAAAACAGTAGTGATCGCCTGGACTCGCTCCTGCACGGTCGCTCCCCACGCTCCCTTGGCCCTGGAACGAGTACTGGTATCGTTAGCTGCTTGCATTGATTCCATACAGCGCTGCTTGCATTGATTTCATACAGCGCTCTTGCACAGAACTGTTACCTTTGTAATTTGCTGCCTGAATACTGGTTTCGCATTCTGCACATATTGAAATAACATCGCGCTTCTGCACGCAACTCGTTTCTGCAATTACTTGTGAGCTGCTTGTCATTTGTTTACATAGCGCTTCTGGCCGGACCCACCATTGGTCTGTAATTGTGTGGAAATAGCTCTGCCTTTACTTCGACTGTGCCCCGGTTTCGTTTTGACTCTGTTAGCCACCATTTCGTTGTTGTTGTCATCTCTCCTGGCCCGCCTCTACCTCCCCGCGACCGCCTCCCAGCTGCCCCTCCCACCCACGAATAGCAGACTCGCCTCCTCCCTTGTGCAGCTGTGACCGCCTGGACTCGCTCCTGCACGGTCGCTCCCCACACTCCCTTGGCCCTGGAACGAGTACTGGTATCGTTAGCTGCTTGCATTGATTCCATACAGCGCTGCTTGCATTGATTTCATACAGCGCTCTTGCACAGAACTGTTACCTTTGTAATTTGCTGCCTGAATACTGGTTTCGCATTCTGCACATATTGAAATAACATCGCGCTTCTGCACGCAACTCGTTTCTGCAATTACTTGTGAGCTGCTTGTCATTTGTTTACATAGCGCTTCTGGCCGGACCCACCATTGGTCTGTAATTGTGTGGAAATAGCTCTGCCTTTACTTCGACTGTGCCCCGGTTTCGTTTTGACTCTGTTAGCCACCATTTTGTTGTTGTTGTCATCTCTCCTGGCCCGCCTCTACCTCCCCGCGACCGCCTCCCAGCTGCCCCTCCCACCCACGAATAGCAGACTCGCCTCCTCCCTTGTGCAGCTGTGACTGCCTGGACTCGCTCCTGCACGGTCGCTCCCCACGCTCCCTTGGCCCTGGAACGAGTACTGGTATCATTAGCTGCTTGCATTGATTCCATACAGCGCTGCTTGCATTGATTTCATACAGCGCTCTTGCACAGAACTGTTACCTTTGTAATTTGCTGCCTGAATACTGGTTTCGCATTCTGCACATATTGAAATACCATCGCGCTTCTGCACGCAACTCGTTTCTGCAATTACTTGTGAGCTGCTTGTCATTTGTTTACATAGCGCTTCTGGCCGGACCCACCATTGGTCTGTAATTGTGTGGAAATAGCTCTGCCTTTACTTCGACTGTGCCCCGGTTACGTTTTGACTCTGTTAGCCACCATTTTGTTGTTGTTGTCATCTCTCCTGGCCCGCCTCTACCTCCCCGCGACCGCCTCCCAGCTGCCCCTCCCACCCACGAATAGCAGACTCGCCTCCTCCCTTGTGCAGCTGTGACCGACTGGACTCGCTCCTGCACGGTCGCTCCCCACGCTCCCTTGGCCCTGGAACGAGTACTGGTATTGTTAGCTTCTTGCATTGATTTCATACAGCGCTGCTTGCATTGATTTCATACAGCGCTCTTGCACAGAACTGTTACCTTTGTAATTTGCTGCCTGAATACTGGTTTCGCATTCTGCACATATTGAAATAACATTGCGCTTCTGCACGCAACTCGTTTCTGCAATTACTTGTGAGCTGCTTGTCATTTGTTTACATAGCGCTTCTGGCCGGACCCACCATTGGTCTGTAATTGTGTGGAAATAGCTCTGCCTTTACTTCTACTGTGCCCCGGTTTCGTTTTGACTCTGTTAGCCACCATTTTGTTGTTGTTGTCATCTCTCCTGGCCCGCCTCTACCTCCCCGCGACCGCCTCCCAGCTGCCCCTCCCACCCACGAATAGCAGACTCGCCTCCTCCCTTGTGCAGCTGTGACCGCCTGGACTCGCTCCTGCACGGTCGCTCCCCACGCTCCCTTGGCCCTGGAACGAGTACTGGTATCGTTAGCTGCTTGCATTGATTCCATACAGCGCTGCTTGCATTGATTTCATACAGCGCTCTTGCACAGAACTGTTACCTTTGTAATTTGCTGCCTGAATACTGGTTTCGCATTCTGCACATATTGAAATAACATCGCACTTCTGCACGCAACTCGTTTCTGCAATTACTTGTGAGCTGCTTGTCATTTGTTTACATAGCGCTTCTGGCCGGACCCACCATTGGTCTGTAATTGTGTGGAAATAGCTCTGCCTTTACTTCGACTGTGCCCCGGTTTCGTTTTGACTCTGTTAGCCACCATTTTGTTGTTGTTGTCATCTCTCCTGGCCCGCCTCTACCTCCCCGCGACCGCCTCCCAGCTGCCCCTCCCACCCACGAATAGCAGACTCGCCTCCTCCCTTGTGCAGCTGTGACCGCCTGGACTCGCTCCTGCACAGTCGCTCCCCACGCTCCCTTGGCCCTGGAACGAGTACTGGTATCGTTAGCTGCTTGCATTGGTTCCATACAGCGCTGCTTGCATTGATTTCATACAGCGCTCTTGCACAGAACTGTTACCTTTGTAATTTGCTGCCTGAATACTGGTTTTGCATTCTGCACATATTGAAATAACATCGCGCTTCTGCACGCAACTCGTTTCTGCAATTACTTGTGAGCTGCTTGTCATTTGTTTACATAGCGCTTCTGGCCGGACCCACCATTGGTCTGTAATTGTGTGGAAATAGCTCTGCCTTTACTTCGACTGTGCCCCGGTTACGTTTTGACTCTGTTAGCCACCATTTTGTTGTTGTTGTCATCTCTCCTGGCCCGCCTCTACCTCCCCGCGACCGCCTCCCAGCTGCCCCTCCCACCCACGAATAGCAGACTCGCCTCCTCCCTTGTGCAGCTGTGACCGACTGGACTCGCTCCTGCACGGTCGCTCCCCACGCTCCCTTGGCCCTGGAACGAGTACTGGTATTGTTAGCTTCTTGCATTGATTTCATACAGCGCTGCTTGCATTGATTTCATACAGCGCTCTTGCACAGAACTGTTACCTTTGTAATTTGCTGCCTGAATACTGGTTTCGCATTCTGCACATATTGAAATAACATTGCGCTTCTGCACGCAACTCGTTTCTGCAATTACTTGTGAGCTGCTTGTCATTTGTTTACATAGCGCTTCTGGCCGGACACACCATTGGTCTGTAATTGTGTGGAAATAGCTCTGCCTTTACTTCTACTGTGCCCCGGTTTCGTTTTGACTCTGTTAGCCACCATTTTGTTGTTGTTGTCATCTCTCCTGGCCCGCCTCTACCTCCCCGCGACCGCCTCCCAGCTGCCCCTCCCACCCACCAATAGCAGACTCGCCTCCTCCCTTGTGCAGCTGTGACCGCCTGGACTCGCTCCTGCACGGTCGCTCCCCACGCTCCCTTGGCCCTGGAACGAGTACTGGTATCGTTAGCTGCTTGCATTGATTCCATACAGCGCTGCTTGCATTGATTTCATACAGCGCTCTTGCACAGAACTGTTACCTTTGTAATTTGCTGCCTGAATACTGGTTTCGCATTCTGCACATATTGAAATAACATCGCACTTCTGCACGCAACTCGTTTCTGCAATTACTTGTGAGCTGCTTGTCATTTGTTTACATAGCGCTTCTGGCCGGACCCACCATTGGTCTGTAATTGTGTGGAAATAGCTCTGCCTTTACTTCGACTGTGCCCCGGTTTCGTTTTGACTCTGTTAGCCACCATTTTGTTGTTGTTGTCATCTCTCCTGGCCCGCCTCTACCTCCCCGCGACCGCCTCCCAGCTGCCCCTCCCACCCACGAATAGCAGACTCGCCTCCTCCCTTGTGCAGCTGTGACCGCCTGGACTCGCTCCTGCACAGTCGCTCCCCACGCTCCCTTGGCCCTGGAACGAGTACTGGTATCGTTAGCTGCTTGCATTGGTTCCATACAGCGCTGCTTGCATTGATTTCATACAGCGCTCTTGCACAGAACTGTTACCTTTGTAATTTGCTGCCTGAATACTGGTTTTGCATTCTGCACATATTGAAATAACATCGCGCTTCTGCACGCAACTCGTTTCTGCAATTACTTGTGAGCTGCTTGTCATTTGTTTACGTAGCGCTTCTGGCCGGACCCACCATTGGTCTGTAATTGTGTGGAAATAGCTCTGCCTTTACTTCGACTGTGCCCCGGTTTCGTTTTGACTCTGTTAGCCACCATTTTGTTGCTGTTGTCATCTCTCTTGGCCCGCCTCTACCTCCCCGCGACCGCCTCCCAGCTGCCCCTCCCACGCTCCGCCCCCTCCACTATCCATTTAAGGCAGATGTCCCAACGCGCAGCGTCCACGCGCTGCCGCCGCGCCGACCGCGCCTGGACCGCGCCCAGCGCCAGACCCCCTGGCTCCCGTACCACCCACCCCACCCGCATTACATACAACGCCTCCACCCTCTTAGCACTTAACCCCGGCCGATTCCCTAACTGCGCCCAAGCAGCACCAGGACACACCCACGGACCCTTCACCTGCCACTCCTGCAAATTCAGCTGCATTAAGACCTACACCAAACCCTCAAACATCAAACAAAGATCCAATAACAACCACCTCAAATGCATCCTTCTCAACACCCGCTCGGTTCACAAACACGCCATCGACCTTTGGAATCTACTCGACACCATCTCTCCGGACATCGCCTTCCTAACAGAAACTTGGATGAATGCCTCTTCAGCTCCAGACATCACCATAGCCATCCCGGACGGCTACAAGATCATCCGTAAAGGACAGCACCCTCCAAACAGGAGGAGGCATCGCCATCGTCCACAAGAACACCATCCGCGTCTCAACCAGCTCAGAAGACAAACTAGCTATCGCCGAACACCTTCACTTCCAGATCCACACCGACCCCAAGACCACACTTAGAGGCACCCTCCTCTACAGGCCACCAGGACCCCGCACTAGATTCAGCGAAGACATCACTGACTTCATCACCCCACACGCCCTCCCCTCGGAAGAATACATTCTACTGGGAGACCTCAATTTCCACCTGGAAAAGAGCAACGACAGTAACACTACCACCCTCCTGGACAACCTCGCCAATCTCGGACTCAAACAACTTGTTAACACCCACACACACTATGCTGGACACACACTCGACCCTATCTTCACTTCCAGCAAGCATATCTCCTTCACGCACACCACACCCCTCCACTGGACGGACCACAGTTGCATCCACTTCACTTACAATAAGACCACGATCCACAACCTCCCTCAACCAACTCTGCGAAGAAATTGGAACAAAATCACCATCGACCAGATCTCCACATCGCTTCTTCAAAAACCCCCGGCCTACTCAACTAACCTTAACCAAGCCGCCATCAACTTCACACAATGGTTAACCCAAACCGCCGACAAACTAGCTCCCTTGAAAATTGTGTGGAAATAGCTCTGCCTTTACTTCGACTGTGCCCCGGTTACGTTTTGACTCTGTTAGCCACCATTTTGTTGTTGTTGTCATCTCTCCTGGCCCGCCTCTACCTCCCCGCGACCGCCTCCCAGCTGCCCCTCCCACCCACGAATAGCAGACTCGCCTCCTCCCTTGTGCAGCTGTGACCGCCTGGACTCGCTCCTGCACGGTCGCTCCCCACGCTCCCTTGGCCCTGGAACGAGTACTGGTATCGTTAGCTGCTTGCATTGATTCCATACAGCGCTGCTTGCATTGATTTCATACAGCGCTCTTGCACAGAACTGTTACCTTTGTAATTTGCTGCCTGAATACTGGTTTCGCATTCTGCACATATTGAAATAACATCGCACTTCTGCACGCAACTCGTTTCTGCAATTACTTGTGAGCTGCTTGTCATTTGTTTACATAGCGCTTCTGGCCGGACCCACCATTGGTCTGTAATTGTGTGGAAATAGCTCTGCCTTTACTTCGACTGTGCCCCGGTTTCGTTTTGACTCTGTTAGCCCCCATTTTGTTGTTGTTGTCATCTCTCCTGGCCCGCCTCTACCTCCCCGCGACCGCCTCCCAGCTGCCCCTCCCACCCACGAATAGCAGACTCGCCTCCTCCCTTGTGCAGCTGTGACCGCCTGGACTCGCTCCTGCACAGTCGCTCCCCACGCTCCCTTGGCCCTGGAACGAGTACTGGTATCGTTAGCTGCTTGCATTGGTTCCATACAGCGCTGCTTGCATTGATTTCATACAGCGCTCTTGCACAGAACTGTTACCTTTGTAATTTGCTGCCTGAATACTGGTTTTGCATTCTGCACATATTGAAATAACATCGCGCTTCTGCACGCAACTCGTTTCTGCAATTACTTGTGAGCTGCTTGTCATTTGTTTACGTAGCGCTTCTGGCCGGACCCACCATTGGTCTGTAATTGTGTGGAAATAGCTCTGCCTTTACTTCGACTGTGCCCCGGTTTCGTTTTGACTCTGTTAGCCACCATTTTGTTGCTGTTGTCATCTCTCTTGGCCCGCCTCTACCTCCCCGCGACCGCCTCCCAGCTGCCCCTCCCACGCTCCGCCCCCTCCACTATCCATTTAAGGCAGATGTCCCAACGCGCAGCGTCCACGCGCTGCGGCCGCGCCGACCGCGCCTGGACCGCGCCCAGCGCCAGACCCCCTGGCTCCCGTACCACCCACCCCACCCGCATTACATACAACGCCTCCACCCTCTTAGCACTTAACCCCGGCCGATTCCCTAACTGCGCCCAAGCAGCACCAGGACACACCCACGGACCCTTCACCTGCCACTCCTGCAAATTCAGCTGCATTAAGACCTACACCAAACCCTCAAACATCAAACAAAGATCCAATAACAACCACCTCAAATGCATCCTTCTCAACACCCGCTCGGTTCACAAACACGCCATCGACCTTTGGAATCTACTCGACACCATCTCTCCGGACATCGCCTTCCTAACAGAAACTTGGATGAATGCCTCTTCAGCTCCAGACATCACCATAGCCATCCCGGACGGCTACAAGATCATCCGTAAAGGACAGCACCCTCCAAACAGGAGGAGGCATCGCCATCGTCCACAAGAACACCATCCGCGTCTCAACCAGCTCAGAAGACAAACTAGCTATCGCCGAACACCTTCACTTCCAGATCCACACCGACCCCAAGACCACACTTAGAGGCACCCTCCTCTACAGGCCACCAGGACCCCGCACTAGATTCAGCGAAGACATCACTGACTTCATCACCCCACACGCCCTCCCCTCGGAAGAATACATTCTACTGGGAGACCTCAATTTCCACCTGGAAAAGAGCAACGACAGTAACACTACCACCCTCCTGGACAACCTCGCCAATCTCGGACTCAAACAACTTGTTAACACCCACACACACTATGCTGGACACACACTCGACCCTATCTTCACTTCCAGCAAGCATATCTCCTTCACGCACACCACACCCCTCCACTGGACGGACCACAGTTGCATCCACTTCACTTACAATAAGACCACGATCCACAACCTCCCTCAACCAACTCTGCGAAGAAATTGGAACAAAATCACCATCGACCAGATCTCCACATCGCTTCTTCAAAAACCCCCGGCCTACTCAACTAACCTTAACCAAGCCGCCATCAACTTCACACAATGGTTAACCCAAACCGCCGACAAACTAGCTCCCTTGAAAAAACATCAAATCAAAAAAGGCAGCAAGAACGCCCCCTGGTTCAACGATGACCTTAAAAAATCCAAGAAGCTCTGTCGTTCCCTCAATAAAACTTGGAAAAAAGACCCAAACACTATCACCCAAACCGCCTTCAAAAACGCAACCCGCAAACATCACCAACTAATCCGGACAGCCAAGAAATCATCACTCAAAGACCGACTAGACAACAACGCCCGCAACAGCAAAGAACTTTTCAACATCATCAAAGAATTCTCCAACCCCACCGCCAGCTCAAACGACATCACCCCCTCTCAAGTCCTCTGCGACTCCCTAGCCTCATTCTTCCATGACAAAATCACCGACATTCATAACAGCTTTGACAACCAACCCGTAAACCAGTCAACCTCACTTACCTCCGAACCTGTAACTCCTCCGAATAACCTTTTCGACTGGAATCCAATCACCACAGAAGACACCATCCGCCTAATGAACTCCATCCACTCAGGATCCCCTACAGACCGATGCCCCCATCACATCTTCAACAAAGCAAACTCCATTATCGCACCCCATCTCCGAGACGCCATCAACTGCTCCCTGAACTCCGCCACATTCCCAGAAAGCTGGAAACACGCCGAACTCAGCGCCCTTCTGAAAAAGCCCACAGCTGACCCCACCGAACTCAAAAATTACCGCCCCATCTCGCTCCTCCCATTCCCTGCCAAAGTCATTGAGAAAGCCATCAACAATCAGCTCGCCGCCTTCCTCGAAACCAACAAATCACTCGACTCCTCTCAGTCTGGATTGCGAGCCAAACACAGCACCGAGACCGCCCTCATCGCAGCAACAGACGACATTCGAACACTACTGGACAACGGAGAAACTGTCGCCCTCATCCTCCTGGACCTCTCTGCAGCCTTCGACACAGTCTGCCATAGCACCCTGATACAACGCCTCAGAGACATCGGAATTCAAGGAAAAGCATTAGACTGGATCATCTCGTTCCTCGCTGGAAGAACTTAGAGAGTCCGCCTCCCCCCTTTTAAGTCAGAGGCCACCGAAGTCACCTGCGGCGTCCCGCAAGGATCATCACTCAGCCCCACCCTCTTCAACGTCTACATGAGCCCCCTCGCAACCATCGCACGTCAACACAACCTCAACATCATCTCCTACGCTGATGACACTCAGCTAATCCTCTCACTCACCAAAGACCCATTCTCCGCCAAAACCAACCTACATGAAGGGATGAAAGAAGTAGCCGAGTGGATGAAGCACAGCCGTCTGAAACTAAACTCGGACAAAACTGAAGTCCTTATCTTAGGCGCACCCCCTTCCGCCTGGGACGACTCTTGGTGGCCAACGGCACTAGGAAAAGCCCCCATACCAACGGATCACGCACGGAACCTAGGCATCATCCTGGACTCCTCACTCTCGATGACCAAACAAGTCAACGGCGTCTCATCATCATGCTTCAACATCCTACGCATGCTCAAAAAAACATTTCGCTGGATCCCCACCGAAACAAGAAAAACGGTCACCCACGCACTGGTTACAAGCCGTCTGGACTACGGAAACACCCTTTACGCCGGTACCACCGCAAAACTGCAGAAAAAACTCCAACGCATCCAAAATGCTTCAGCCAGACTCATACTAGACATTCCCCGCACAGACCACATTTCCGCTCACCTGAAAGACCTCCACTGGCTCCCCATCAACAAGAGGATAACGTTCCGTCTACTTACCCACGCACACAAAGCCCTATACGAACTTGGACCTGATTGCCTCAACACGCGCCTTTCCTTTTACACCCCCACCCGCCAGCTGCGTTCGTCCAACCAAGCCCTCGCCACTGTGCCGCGCATCCACAAAGCCACCATGGGGGGAAGATCCTTCTACTTAGCGGCCAAGACCTGGAACTCCCTTCCCACCCACCTACGCCTTACTCAAAACCACCTAGCCTTCAGAAAACAGCTTAAAACCTGGATATTCGATAAATAAACCTTCCCCCTTCCTCAAGCGCCTTGAGACCCTCTGGGTATGTAGTGCGCTATATAAATTCCGACTAGAATTGACTTGACTAGTGATCAGTGATGTGAGGGAGTGAACAAAAAGGTTAAAAATCTCGTACAGCCAGAGTGTTATTATTTATTTAGTCTGGATTCGAGAAAATAAAATCTGAATTGTGTGATAGTGATTAGGACTCTCACACACTCGGTTTAGTGATTGTTAAAGGTCGACATGTTTCAGCCCTTGGCAGCCTGGTCAGGTCAAGGGGGCTTTCATCAGGACCGAAGTGCAAAGTGTATAGAGACCTGGAGCGTCTCTGTGGGTGTATTTGATTTGGTTACCTATTATGAGGGGTGAGGGAGATAATTTATTAATCCTTCTCCCTGTAGGTTGCTAGGTACCTGTAATATAAAGAAGCAATAAACACACAAGGGAAATGGGACTTGTATACTGGCATTAGTTTTAAGAAATATCTGAAAAACGCTTTAATAGCGAAGCAACTAAAAAACGGCAATACTTGACATGAACCACACACTGATATGGCAAAGGTCAACTCTCCCAATCTTGTAACATTATTTTTAAAAAAGGCAGTAACACCAGCCATGTCATCTACATGATCACATGCCCATGTGAGAAGCGTTACATAGGCATGACATGCAGGAAAGTAAAACAGCGCATCTGCGAGCACCGCAGTAATGTGTAATGTAAAAAAATGAACTCTGAATTATTATTTTTCCATTATTTGTATACAACTAAGCCACGCCATTATAATTAATTTTATTTTACACGTGGATGAATCTAGATATTATTTCCACATAAGAGAAATTAAGGGAGAACAGACTACAGTTCCCCGAAACTAGTCTTTCCTTGATGACTGTACCACTAGTCTAAATATCAAGCTACCCGGAACAGCTCACGCTAACCCGGGCTCAGAGTGGGAGAGTCAGCACAAGTTGTGATGCACGAGACCGCAGGTAGCACTCGGAGAGAATGGACGCCGCGACATAAACCGTAATGTATCTTCTTACTACTAACTGGTTCTGAAACCTAATATTACTTTTAGTAGGCCTCCCTGACTCACCTGGACCCCGATGAGGCACAATACCACATCACGCAAGAGACGTGTTAGCACCGCGTGAGAAGATCTCTCAGCTGATAGTGTGATTACTGCCTCGAGATCACTATATTCACTACCACTAAGATAGCACAAAATATTTGATATTTGGGGCACAAATCTTCTCTTGCATTACCGATAGTGTGCCACAGCACACCTGACAACCGTACATTAACCCCTTATAGGGCTCACTATTTGGGAATGTATGTCGATCTGCTTACGAATGAGTAGAGATGTTACAAGATTGGGAGAGTTGACCTTTGCCATATCAGTGTGTGGTTCATGTGAAGTATTGCCATTTTTTAGTTGCTTCGCTATTAAAGCGTTTTTTAGATATTTCTTAAAACTAATGGCAGTACACAAGTCCCATTTCCCTTGTGTGTTTATTGCTTCTTTATATTACAGGTACCTAGCGACCTACAGGGAGAAGGATAAATTAATTATCTCCCTCGCCACTCATAATAGGTAACCAAATCAAATACCTATTTACACCCACAGAGACGCCCCAGGTCTCTATACACTTTGCACTTCGGTCCTGATGAAAGCCCCCTTGACCTGACCAGGCTGCCAAGGGCTGAAACATGTCGACCTTCAACAATCACTAAACCGAGTGTGTGAGAGTCCTAATCACTCTCTATCACACAATTCAGATTTTATTTTCTCGAATCCAGACTAAATAAATAATAACACTCTGTCTGTACGAGATTTTTAACCTTTTTGTTCACTCCCTCACATCACTGATCCCTACTGTTTTTAACCAAGGGTAAACGACCAGCTGGAGGATGCATAACCCCTAAACCCTATGATTATGCACACACGTGTTAACAGTAGCAGAGAATCAAGATATACCGCTCAAACTACCAACCCTACACGTGCATGAGGGTTTTTTAATTTGGACTATTCGGAACGTAACCTGCAAACCCTGGTTATGCAGGACAAGTGATCCCTTCCCCTTTGATTTTTTGATATTGATACTAAGGAAGCAGAATGGATCACGTCTTCCTTCTCCCCCTACCTTGATTCTACGAATACATATCTCCAGATGAGTAATGAATAACAGAAAGAATGGCAGGTAACCCGTGTAATATTTGTAGTAAATGGTCCAAATTTCACATGAATCATTACTCAAATATGAACTTTAAATACATTTGGGAAATGCACTCTTTTTGTCCCACAGCATCAAATATACCATTTTCCTCTTTGAAAACCAGTCTGGTTTTTTTTATGACTAACTAAAATATTTCTTCAAACATCAGCCTGCCAGTTATCAAAACAGCCCCCATTTTACCATTTAATACCATGCTTTAATTTTTTTTAAATACTCTATATTTTTCCAAAAACCACAGCTAACCTAATCCCTGCAAATAAAGTTTTTTATTTTTTGAAACCACTCTGTTTTTATGTAACCGAGGATCTTTAGTTTTAGGAAATAAACAATGTTGGTCTACATATTTCACCTTGAAATTTTCATTCAGTACCCACCATTGCAACTGCCCCACATGGACAGATTCTACCACACATGCCCACCATTACATGCCTCCAATGGGCAACATATGGGTAAATGGCCTTTGGATGGCCAGGAGCAATGGCTGGCCAGAGTATTCTAGGGATGCCCACAAAGTGCCCATATGTCTTATATGCACACAAGATTGTCAGAGGCAGCTGCCAGAGGGAAGGGATACCAAGGTGAGCGTGGTATGGATTACGACGACGTGCAACTTTAAACTGTATATTCGCTCCCTCCATCCCTATTGCATGCAACCCTATTGTGCCAGCACTGCAGGACGATGGAATGCACGCCTGTGCCAATAACAGACACTTATTCACATTTGCTGATTTATATCCGGAGGACAGTTCATATCATCACCCGTGCCAACTGGCATCCCGAAGCCCACTATGATGGATATGCTTCTTTATAACCAACTCCGAGCCACGTGCCGAGCACAACATGCCACTTTCCCTGGAACCCCTCCAACACTGCACGCCCTTGAACATATACTCACGAATACCTCACAGTGAAAGCTTGTCACCATACTCTACACGGTGATGCAGGACAAGGCACCTGTATGTACCTCACAGCGCATGCCAAATGGAAATTGGACACAGCCCCCACCATATCTGCTAAGCAATTGTCATATTGCTGTGCACAAACTGCAGCTCTATCACCTAACTACAGACTGCGCCTTATACACTTAAAATTTCTACATCAACTATACTGTACACCCCTACAACTTCAGAGCATGGGGTTGAGGGAGGAGGCACGAAATGAAAGATGCTCAGCACCTCAGGCCTCATTTCTACATTTAGCCTGGGAATGTCCTAAAATCAGAGACTACTAACATGAGATACACTGTATACTTCAGCAAGTTACTGGGCACTAAATTCCTTTAACTCCGCTAGACAGTCTCCTTGGCTATGTTAAAGATTTGCCACAGACCTTCCGTCACTTAATTGCAATGCTCTTGATACTAGTTAAGCACCAATTAGCTAAACATTGAGGGAGTAGAGCGGTCCCTTGGGCTGCACTATGGCTAAAAGAAGCCACGTATTGCCAAGAACAATTGCCCACCAACTGGGAGCTGATGCCCAAGCAATCTCGCCTGAAAATCTTCAAGAACATTATATGTAGTTTAGGGATGTGTGAAATGTTATTGTTTTGTGAAATGTTGTAAAATTTAGTGGAATTTCATGAAATTCACTTGGTTGTTTTTTGTATGCAATTTCAATAGATACCTTGGATTCAGAAGTCATGCAAGATACGCCAGCTGATTTGTTTGAGGAGAAAAGATCTCAGCTGGGACATGTTTGTGAGCCAGTTTTTCTTAGACAAAACTTAATTAAAATGTAATGTCCACCAATTGATGTGTAAAAAAATAAATCAACAAGATACAGTGTAGCTTCTTCATTTCAATGTAGCTAGTAAAATAGTCTTTAAAAACTTGCACGTCATTGAACATAGTTAATGGCAAAACTGTGTCATCTGTGCAATCAATACATTGTTGGATGTCTTATTTTTTAACTTTAGGGTTCATGACTCATTGGGGAGACTATTGCTATACAGTGAAAGCAAAGAAGTTGCCTACAACACAATCGTATCTCACCCCATGAGTGTACAGGATGTGTTACAAGGTTCCTGGTAATATAGTAGGACTGTGGATTGGATCAACAAAACTTCATAATATAGGGACTGAGGGCCTTATTTATGAGGACTTGCGACAGTTTTGTGCTTCCGTTACATTTTGTGACACATCAGCGGCGTAAAACATGACTGCACCCTTTTTATTAAGTGACGCATCTAAGCAGATGCATTATTTTGTAAATCCCTAAGCTACATTATACATGTGTCAGGTATAATATATGCAGGGTGGGCGTTCCCACATAAGTAAGCCTCGTAGAAGTGACGCAGTGAAATCTACAAGATTTCACTGTGCCACTGGAGCTTTTTGAGTATTATTATTGTGCCATACTGTAAAGGAGTTCCAAAAACACCTCACCAAACATCCTGCCCTAGAAGATTCAAGGGTAAAAAAGAACTTAGTATTGAGTTCCTGGGATACCAGTGGGAAACAACAGTAGCCTACTGTGCATACTGGCTTACAGTGGTCAATTTGAGCTGGTGTTTGCTGGTGGGGTCCACCGGCACTTATTTTTGGAGACCGCCACTTATTTTTGGAGACCTGCACTTATGTTTCTGCATCACATATTTACAGAATGCGAGAGATGGAAAAACACAGAAGGCCCGAGTCACAAAGGGCCTTCATACCAATGTAAGAGGCCCTGTAGTCAGAACCGGGGTCCCAAATTCATGGTGGGACCTTCGTACTGCAGTTACTCAATTGTGGAGGTCCCGCCACGAGTGCGGGATCCCCTGCCACGACTGTGGGATCTCTGCCATGAGTGTGGAGGGCCTATGGGAATTGGCATCAGTGACCGGAAAGACAGAGGAAGAGAGACACAACAAAACCATCACAAAAGAAGAAAAAGGGCAGGGCAATGTCTGGTAGTGGATTAAAGCCTACCAGCCTTGATATTCGGCCCACTGAAGTTTATTTGCATCGGCCGCCGACTTCTGTGCAAAGCTTCAGGCACTTGCACTCTTTCTTTCACAAACTAAGCACTTCTGGCCTTAAATCATGACTAAGAGCAATGGGGGTGTAGGCGCACTCCTATTGAATTTTGTAAACTGGGTAATCTAAAGTTATGTACTGGTGCTACGGTGTGACGCTTGCTCTCTAATCAAGAGTAGTACAATAAAGAACATGTGGTATGAACTGGCAGGGTTGTGTACACCATGCACTATCCACTGGGTTGCTAAAGAACCCAATCAATTTCTGAAGAACATGAAACAATCATACAGTGGTCTATAAGACATTGCTCTTTAAACATTAAATTGTTCAAAAATTATATACATGTCAATGTACATTAGTCAACACGATAATGAGAACAATTTGCAAATGTACGACGAATTACAAGAGATGTACATGTGGTCATTACATCATGATCAACACATCATTTAGAGTTCACAATTTTTAAAAGAAAGCCCAATGCATTTCGGGACTGTCGCGTCCCTTCATCAGGGCCTACCTGTAAACGAAAAAATTAATTTTACTACGACTTCAATGACATATTGGACGACAACATGTGGGTCCCGTTACATCCAATCATGAATAAGCCCAATGTGGAAACATGGTGTTATCGTGTTCTGGTGACTACATCCGAGTGAAGTATAATATAGTGTTTGGCAATTGTTGTCCAGTACGAAACAGTGAATCTGTTAAAGAATAAGAAGTGATCCTTAAGATGAATGAAGGAAAGTGCTCCCCCAAGGTGCTAAAGAGAAAATGGGGGATTAAGAGTATAAAGAAAGGGAAATAAGAGAAATGTACCTCTAGTCTCTGTACTGGTCAAGCTGATATATTTATCGACTGGTGTGCCCAAAAAACGAAGGGAAAAATAACACAAGATGACTCCAAAATTAAAGTGCAGAGTATCGGTGTCAGAAAAACACTGACCCTCACTTCACAAGATAATAGTATCAGTCGGCCTGAACCGCGTAGTAAAACTGCTGGGGACACTGTGGAATAGGAATAAAACCAAAACAAAAGTTGGAGCAAATACAACGACGGACACTGTTATAGTGAAAACGCTATGAATAATAATAATAATAATCCTGAGTTTATAAAGCGCCCGGTTACACTTAGCCAGTGTGTCTCCACGCTGTGCCGCTGAGGAACCCGTCCTGGCCTGTTCCTTTGAGGTGCCCACCCCAAGGTGAAGCCAGGCATCCTAGCGTTAGGGCCGGTGTGGAGATTAAACAAGCTACTGCCCAGAGTGGCAGAGTGGGACCCATGATTAGAGTAGGCACTGAGGCGAGAGAATTATCGGGTCCGAGGACATTGAGCCCAAGACCCTGCCGAGACGGGAATTGAACCCTGGTCCCGGGTCAGACCTCTGCATCAGAGTCTGCCACTCTAATCAGTGAGCCACACTTCTCCACTGGAAGTGTGGAAGTAATCAACTCTTACCCCGATAGAGAACCAATGGAGGATACCAGTGAGACCCGCTATCAAGTGTGCTGGTGTTCTGCTAGTGGTGGCATCTTTATCAGATGCCGAACTCTCATCTGATGATGTTGTGGTTTTCTGATGGTCAAATGTTTTCCTTGTGTAGATTTCAGCCCACGTGTACACCTCATTGAGTTTGTAGTCAATGGTGTTCCTCTTATATTTACGAAGTTTTCCTTCTTGCAGTTCCTTTTCGTATTTCTCAAGTTTTTGATTTCAAACTTCTAGTTGTAGTTTCCATGCGTTAGATTCAATGCGGATTTTAAGTTCACTTTTGAGCATGTACATTTCTTCGTCTAGATCCCTGATGGTCTTTGATAATATTTCAATGATAAGCAATATTAAGTCCAAAGAACATTTGTTGAGTATAGCATACCTGTCAGATCTGGGGGTTTCTAGTTGGCAGGGGTAGGTACCAATGTCCAAATAAGGACCCTTGCTTCTAGTCAGGGCAAGCTGGATACACTCTTTAGATAACTCCTGCTCACCTTCTTAGTAGCTTGGCACAAGCAGACAGGCTTATCAAAGGCAATGTGTAAAGTATTTGTACCAACACTCACAGTAACACAGTGAAAACACCACAAATGGACTCCACACCAGTTTAGAAAACTAAAGTATCTTTATCTAACTACACAAGACCAAAAGGACAAAAAACCAACATACACAGTTCAAGAATATGATTTTAAAAGAGTTCTAGGGGTTTGCGTCAAAATAATCCACAGTTCCGTCACGTTTAGCCAAAAGTACCTGTAGATGCGATAAAAGTTCCAAAATGGAAGCTGCAGCATTGAAAAACAAGCAATGCGTCACTCCTGAGACCCTGGGGAGGCGTTGCAACAGCCCTGCTGGATGCAGCAGGCATGTTGCGACAAATCCGGCCTGTTTGGGGAGGGATGCGATACCTTGTATGGATTCCGGTGCGCAGGTTCGGTAGGTAGAGTCTCACACAGGCACGATGCGGCGATCTTTGGGATGGCGACGATCTCAGGTGCGGCGGTGATGCACAGCTTCGATCTTCTCATCTCGCTGCCCCTAGATGCGATGGCTCTGCGACGATGTTCACAGCGACGTGATGCGGTCCGCAAGCAAGCGGTGCAGCGATCTCATCCTGCGGCGACAGGCTCTGCGATGATATTCACAGTGACACGAATCTTCCCGCACCGGGCCGATGCGTTCTGCAAGCGAGGAATGCGTCGGCTCTGGCAGCGGTAACAGGCGCTGCGATGATCTTGATCTTCGCGGCGGCAGGAATTTCCTCGCACTGTCTGGGATGCGCTCCGTAAGCGAGCGATGAGTGAAAATTGCAGATTGTCTTTGTTCCTCCTTGTCCAGATCCCCAAACAGCAGGCACAACTTCCAGAGGCCCCACAATTATATCAAGCACTCTAGGAAGGGCACAACTCTCTCAGCAGAGTTCAGGGGGAAGCTGGGGGTGAAGTCCTTTTGTTCCTGGGACTTCTTAACAGGTGGCCAGCTCTTCTCAGGCTCTTGGAGATCTCTTCAAGCAAGGGGACATAGCACACAGCAAAGTCCTTCCCCTCTCCTTGGCAGCAAAGACACTGCAGGTCAGTCCACAAGCACACAGCAGGACACTCCTTCCTCTTCAGTCTTCCAGCTTTCTCCTTGGCAGAGGTTCCTTCTTGATTTCAGTATGATCTAATTTTCTGTAGTCTGGGTAGCCCTTTTTATAGCAGTGTTTCCTTTGTTCTCTGGAGGCAGAGAGGCCTAGGCTTGGCCAGAACCAGTTCAGGTCAGTTCCTGAGTACTTTGTTTTTCTGTCTTCTCCTTTCCTTTCAGAGAGAGGGGCAGGGGCGTAGGCTGCCCAGCAGAAGGTGGAGCCTGCATAGTGGAAGGCAGTCACACCCCTATTCAGGCCCAGGTGCTATCCCCTCCCACTACTCAAGATACAGATGCAGTCATTCAGCATAGGGCTGACTCATCCAACCTCCTGGGGGCTCCCCAGCCCCTGTCACTCACAAACCAGACAGTTAGTTCACAAACAGGCCAAGGCACACAGAAAGTTCAGACAAGAAAACAGCCACTTTCTAAAAGTGCTGTTTTCAAACACAGGATTTAAAAACCATCCTTCCTAAACGATGTGTTATTTAATTCTGAGTTCAGGGATACCAGACTTTAATTTTTCATCTTGCTCACATGGGAAGATATGCAGGTAAACATTATGCACAGCATTCCCATTACAGCCTATGGGCAAGATAGCCCTCTCAGTAGTGAAAAACGGAATTGACTGTAATTCACTACCAGAGCATGTCACACACACTAGTACATGCTCTACCTTTCATATACACTGCACCCTGCCCAGGGGGGTACCTAGGGCCTTCTATAGGGGTGTCAAATGTGTACCGAAAGGGAAGGGTTAGGCCTTGTCAGTGTGGGCACTGGCCAGGTCAGCATGGCAGTTAGGACCTGCACACAGGCACTGCGGTGGCAGGCCTGAGACACCATTTTAGGGCTACTCATGTGGGTGGCACAATCAGTGCTGCAGGCCCACTAGTACCATTTGAATCACCAGCCCTGGCAGACTCAGTGCACTTTACTAGGAACCTACTGGTAAAACAAATATGTCAATCATGGATAACCAATCACAATAACAATGTATACACTTTAGCCCAGATCAGCAGAGGTAAAGTGCCCAGAGTCCTATTGCCAACAACCCCAGTTCAGGAAAAACAAGAGAGGAAGAAGGAAAAAAGCTTGGGGAGAACCCTGCAAAAAGGGCCATTTCCAACAATACCATTTCTCCATAAAAACGGAATTGAGATGGAAACGGATATAGTGGTTTAATGGCCAATTGGAGGCCCTGTGGTATGCGTTTTGCCTTTTGGTATTGAACCAATGTTGATGCGTGGTTGAGTTGTCTTCTGGTAATGAATTCCAATTGTCGTAGTTGTTGTGTAATGGTCCCGCCATGTGTGTCGGTAGTTTTAACTTCTTGTATGAGTGCATAATTTACACTGGCTTCATCTGTAGTGTAAACCTTGGTCATGGCTCTGTTTTCTGTAATATTGGTGATTGAGTCAAAGGACAAGGTAATCTGTGGGTGCTGCTTTCAAAGACAATAATCAAGACTAAGAGCAAGGTGGGTGGAGGGTTACACCTATTGAATTTTGTAAACTGGGTAATCTAAATGTACGTACTGGTGCTACGGTGTGACGCTTGCTGTCTAACACATTTTCCATTTTTCAGACAATACCAACCCCCCGTCATTCATCCCACCATCTATGTTTAAACAGGGCTTTCACGCCTTTACATCGAATCTATTATTAGTCATCATCCGTAAGATGTTTGCTACCATTTGCCCACATTTAGAATTTGTTCAAGTTAACGTCCCGCTGGACACTTCAAATTAAACCACCACTTCAATATGGCCACCAAGGTCCTATCTCTTGGTAGTCCTCTCCCTATCTTTGGTATGACCCTTAAGTGAATGCACTTCCAGCCCACCTTAACGGTTTTCCGCTAATTCACACAGCCATGCCATCGAGCTAAGTTTCTTTGAGCTTGGGATAAGCCCATTTGTTTCAACGTTTTAAAATTCCTGCGGCGGTACCCTACTCCGACTCAACCTGTTTGCTCTCCGTTACAGAGTACCGACTCGACAGCGTCCTCAACGCGGGTCTCACCAGTATCCTCCATTGTTTCTCTATCGGGGTTAGAGTTGATTACTTCAACACTTCCATAGCTTTTTCACAATAACAGTGTCCGTCATTGTATTTGCTCCAACTTTTGTTTTAGTTTTATTCTCATTCCACATTGTCCCCAGCATTTTGACTATGCTGTTCACGTCGATTGATACTATTATATTGTGAGATGCGGTTCAGCTATTTTCTGACACCGATACTCTGCACTTTCATTTTGGAGTCATCTTGAGTTATTTTTCCCTTAATTTTTTTAGCCCACCAGTTGACAAATATATCTGCTTGACCATTACAAAGACTAGAGGTACATTTCTCTTATTTCCTTTTCTTTATACTTTTAATCCCCCATTTTCTCTTTAGCACCTTGGGGGAGCACTTTCCTTCATTCATCTTAAGGATCACTTCTTATACTTTAACAGATTCACTTTCTCGTACTGGACAACAATTGCCAAACACTATATTATACTGCACTCGGGTGTAGCCACCAGAACACAATAACACCATGTTTCCACATTGGGCTTATTCAGGATTGGATGTAATGGGACCCACATGTTGTCGTCCAATATGTAATTGAAGTTGTAGTAAAATTAATTTTTTTGTTTACAGGTAGCCCTTGACGAAGGGACGTGACAGTGCCGAAATGCATCGATTCCTTTTAAAATTTGTGAACTCTTAATGATGTGTTGATCATGATGTAATGACCACATGTACATCTCTTGTAATTCGTCCTACATTTGCAAATTGTTCTCATTATCATGTTGACTAATGTACATTGACATGTTTATCATTTTTGAACAATTTACTGTTTAAAGATCAATGTCTTATTGACCACTGTATGATTGTATAATGTTCTTCAGAAATTGATAGGGTTCTTTAGCAACCCAGTGGATAGTGCACAGTGTACACAACCCTGCCGGTTTGTACCACATGTTCTTAAATCATGACTGCCAGGTAACCAGAGAAAAGGCATTGCACATGAGTTCATACATCAGGTTAAGGTCAGTAACTCGCATAACTGACTGATACTGCTGTCACGATTGATAGTGCTCAGTTGGTGAACAAAATGAATAGGTTATTGGAGTGATTACTATTACCATGCATGCTTATGATGGATGCCTTTATTTGCATGGGTACACACATCATAATTATTTTGCAGTTATAAGCTACTCTTGTGACAGGAATGTAGTTTGATATGCTGTATAGGCAGGGTCTGGTTGCCAGCATGCTTATACAGTGCATTATCGTCTACATGGATGCATAAGTATGTCTTAACCCAGCTTTGGATGAGAATGATGGGTCTGGAGGAGGGGGTTCCTGAAAACGAGGATGCCTAATACATTCCAGGTTGTCTTTTTAATGTACCTCCTCCTGTGATGGATCTCCCAGTATTGGGACAGAAGGTAGGTGTACTATAGGAGTACGACAGCTGGACTCAAGTTCCATCTTGAGTCGCAGAAAGGTATTTCCTGGGGCTACGTAGTTTCCTTTCGTCATCCCCAATCTCATAAGAAGGAAATGGCCTCTCTCCTGAAAGGCAAATGGATTAATGAGGCTTGAGTATAAAGAGTCATTGTAGTGGAGCCAAGAAGCAAGTTGGTGCAGTCTCTTAATGTGTCATGTGTGGGGGTGTCCCCTAAACTAGCACCTGGTCGATAATTTGGTTTAGACATAATACTAGTCATTGCATCCATTCCTCAGACATTTCCCTAGTTAGGGCTGAAGGGTGAAGGATTCACAGGGCCAGACTGGGAACCCAAAGCAGTCCTGGAAAATTTCTTGTCCAGCTCCTGGGGAAGCACTCTATGGACCCCGACGGCTAGAAACAGTTGCTTGTTGCTTTTGTTACTGGTGTACCAATATTGCAGCACTGTTGTTAAACTGGCCCCTAGTCACAAAACCGGCTTCCCCGCTGCAAAACCATCCCCTTCCAATCTCCCAGCGAAATGCCTGATGTCAGGCCCTGTTCACCCGTACAGTAGTCCCAATACTGCTGTCGTTGTTCTTGGGTTAGGAAGGTCCCACAAGGTAAATAACAAGGCATATGAAAAAAGGAAGAAAAACCTGATGTGATGAGAACCACTGGACCCAAGGATCGTTCCCAAACCCATTATTCATATCCCTATGTGTGTAGCGGCCACAGAGGACTGGAGCATGTGTGATAGTCCCTGATTGAGTGATTATGTGTATTACTAAACACAGGTTTAGAACGTCTGAGTGGGCTTCTTCCCTTCAATCTGCCCCCCAGCATTTGTCCCCTAGGAAATGCTACTCAGCTCTATCGGGAGATTTACTAAGATTTTATGCCACATATGCATCGCAAAGTGCTGCAAATTGGTGCTAAATCTTTTTTCAATTTACTTACAGAGCTAAAGTTGTGTAGCGGTGAAAATAATGCGAAAGTAATGCAAAGCAGCGCTGCTTTTCATTACTTAGCACCAAGGGGGCGTACCAGGGGTGGAGCATGGGCATTCCCATGCAACCACCCAAGGTTCCTGACACTAAACCCTATATATTAAAGAAAGTAGACAGGGGTTAGTGTCAGAAAACTGTGCCCTTTTGAAGTAGGCGCAATGAAGGAGAAATGCTTTCATTACTCCTTCCTTTTCTGAGTTTGTATGTTTGCTGCACTTTACAGCACACATCCAAAGAGGGGAAGGTGTTAAAGTCAGTCTATGCATTGTATTTTGTACAGGAAATGTACCCTTCCAGTACAAGACCTATTCTAGACTCACAGAAATACCCTTACACTACAGCACATAGGTTTCATAGATTTCATCACTGGCGCTAGGGAAAAGGCAGGAGCGTACCATATTTCTGTAAATATGGCGCTCTCCTCCTCTCTCTTTTTCACGCAGCGCAGCATTTGCGGCTGCTGCACTGTGCTGCACGAGTAAGTGGTAAATCTGGCCCTATGTGTGTTGAGTCCCCACCAATTGAGCTTGACAGATCAGTACCGAATGTCTGTGGTCGTTCTGGAGATGATGCTAGTTCCTGGACTGACGAGGCACTAATAGTAAATACCACATAAACCACGGATAAGCCGCTGCTCGTACACTATGCAGGTTGCAACTCTTCTTGTCTATCTCATTGTCTCCACTGGGATAGTAAACACCACCCTAACATGTGCGCCTTAAGTGTGACGCGAAGGTACAAAGGGCTGTACAGTACTACCTTGATCGAGCCAGATAAATGAGCAAGCTGTGCAGTTGCTTTGTAAGCCGAAGTACCACTTCCCTGAAAGGAAAACTGTAGACAAGGCAGCCTAGGACTGATTAAGTTGTGTATGATTCAGTACAGGCTCAATGTAATCCACAGGCTTCCTCATTGTGGCTTTAACATAATTAACACAGACCGAACGTCAGGGAGACAAGGTCACAGGATTATTACAAGTCACTTAGGCTTTCCAGGAAAGCGTAACAATTAACTGCCTGTCAGTGGCCGTATTTTCTTCTCAGGAAGAGTAACATTCTAGTGTGTGCAAACAGCTCCAGCTGCGTGACAACAGCAGGGTCAAAGGTTTCTTGGAGTAAATCTATGCCTATTTACAAATGCATTCTGGAGTACATAAAAATGCACCTGCCCCTGTAATTCTCTTTTATGCACTCTTGCATGCGTTTGTAAATCATGCCAGGAACTACTAAACGAGCAAAGAGCTCAGTTATTCCTAGTTCTATTACTTGTATATGAATTTTCCCTCAGTAGTCTCATTTTAAATGTTTTGGGGCTAATTCAAAAAGGCATGCAACAGTACCGCAGGAGCAGGTTTTGATCCCCCACCCCATATTCCTCTGTGAATAGACACCTGGATTTTGAAATAAACGTGTACACATATGAGAGAGCACAAATCTGAAAAATGTAGAAGTGCACCATATTTACAATCACGTTGTATTAGTTCAGAATAGAATACACAAGAGTGTCAAAACTATAGAGTGAAGATATATATATGAGTGTTTAATTAGAATAGGGATACATATATCAGTGTGAAAAACTAATGTAGAGATTTGTAGAAATGTTAGGATGATGTTAGAGTCTCACGTTATGGGGCTGTGTGAAAAAGAAATGTAATTCTGCAAACCATGGAAATGTGTAGGCCACATGGCATTTCACAAGAAACGAAAGATGCTGCTACACTTTTAAGTAACTTGGATTCTAATGTCATTTTACTGCAAAGTATTATTAATCATAGAATTGAAATGTTTTAAATAGATGTGTTACATTATAGTAATGTGTGTTAGTTAGAATACTGTTTAAACAAAGAACTTAAATGTGCTTAGTGTAGAGGCCCGTTTCATGTAATTTAGTAGGCCTAAATAGATAAAGTTGCTTCTTTGATCTGTATGTGCTCGTTAGAGAAAAGTCGTGCTAGACACTAACTGTGAATCCTGTTACATGGTTTACGACTTCAAGATATGGTGGAGGCCGGAATTTGGGGCCCACAGAGAAAGTGTCTTTTGCAGGTGCGAGGGGGTTTTATCAGGAAAGTGATGAATAGACTTTTGTTCAAGAGAGCCAGGCACAGGCCTGTAGGAGTCTTCAGGAATTTCTAGGGGGGTACCGTCTTGCCGGAGAGAAGCCTGGGAAGCAAGGTCAACTTTAACGAAGGGTCCCGAGGAGTACCAGCATGGAAGTTGCCGCCAGAACCAACACCACGTGAGAGGCGTCTCCAGGGGCGTTCCTATTGGAAAAGTGATTTTGTATTAGGGACAGCACCCCGGGGTGGAGTTAGAGCAGACGATCTGAGGAACCTAAGAGAGCGGATGGGTAGGCAGATAGGGAACTGCAAGACTTCGATTTTGAGACAAAGGCTAAGGGAAGTGTGTGATCTTCTTTGGAACTCACCACGGCTGACACCTTTTTAGGTAAAGATCTTGTTAAGTAGGGATGTCACTTAGTCTAGTGTAGGGACAGACTAACCTGTATTTTCCTTTCTGTAAATGACTCTCAAGTTGCAACTCGTAGCTATTCTCGCAACTTTAATGACCTTTGAGCTGATCTTGGTAATTCTATTCTGTCGACTACGAGCATTTAGAGATTTTATGTTTATCTTGACACCTGTTTATCTTTTGAACCTCATTTTGAGATGTCTGTATCTCCAGATAGCTTTGGTTTTATAATAAACTTTTAAACCTTTTCCAGTGGTATGTGGTTCTTTAGAGTGGCGTAAGTTCTTCCTTGATTAATCTAGTAGTGGATTGCCTTTTACTCAATGACAGGTACCAACGATTTAGTCGACCTGAATTGGGATCTGGATTAACAGCAATAGGCCAGAAATCCCGCGTTAGCAGTTGGTAGCAGAGTGAGGATGGTTACCTTCTTGAGGAAGGTGATCTAGACTAGGTTAGTTTACCCCAAGGTCCCTAGAGATCGAGAGGTGGCCTGCCGAAGAAGGTGCTGACGGAGAGAGAAAAGCAGCAGTATCGTACGAGAGTGAGTATAAAAAGGGTCATGCGTGGACAGATTGCGGTGTTTTGTGTTGTATTTGTATTGTAATGTCATGCGGAGTTTAATGCCTGTAGTGTGATTGTGAGAAGGTTGTGAGCGCGCGCAACCTGGTAAGATCTTAAGTTCGGGGTAGAGCTTAAGTGGTTCGGGTGTATCGAACATCCAGAGTAATTGTCGACCAGAGTAAGGAGGTCATGAGGTACCATTGACCGCCGCAGGACCGAGATAGGGGGAGTGTAAGAGTGAGTGTGTGAGTAACGGACGCTGGTCGAAAGTTACTATGTGTAAGTAACCTATCAGAGAAGGCGATTGTCTGGACGTACAAGAAAAGACATTTCGTCGGGTAAGGTGACAATTACAGTTAGACTGTGGACATACAGTCATGAAAAGTGATCGCTTGGACGGAAGTAATCATTTTTCAGAGTATGAATGGGACGCATGCATGACCGCGGAGACGAACTGAGTAAGGAGGGGAACTGCTGCAAAGGGGGACGAGTGACGTCAACGCGAGCCGCGCTGAGATAGGCCGGTTAGTGAGAAGCCGTGCTGTGATAGGGCGGTTGGTGTGACGTCAGTGAAAAGCCGCGTTGTGATAGGGCAGTTAGCGAGAACCGTGCTGAGATTGGTGGATTGTCATTAGGAAGTAAACAAACGCGGATATAGAAATTCTGTAGGTTTTGAACATGAAGTGTTTTAAATGTTTGAGAGGGATTTTTAAGAGAAAAAGAAGGAACTCTTATTACGGGGAAGAGGCACCGCCAGAGGGTACACCAGCTTACTATATGGCAACGAATGTTGGCTTGCATACTATACTATGGATTAGTGAATGGAGCAAGATTTCGGAAGGGAATGAGGAACTGACGTTTCCTAAGTATGGAACGTTTAGGTTAGAGGCTTTACATCGGCTGAAAGCAATTATGTCCTCATTGAATCCTTCGCCTAGACCAACACAGTTTGAGGCCCTTAATGCGTGGATTAGGGCGGCACACGACAGAAATCTGAACAGGCGCCAAGAAAGGCTGAAGCGATCAGTAAGGGCAGTGCGAGATGCCCAATGGGATGCGGACGCCAAGAGATGGAGGGTACAGGCTATTGAGGTGGATAAGTTGTACCCAGTGAGAGAGGTGACAGGAGAAAAGAGGCTCATGGAAGAGGATGAGGAGAGCGAGTCGGAGGACAACTTGATAAACAGACTGCTAATAGATAGACCGCCTCCGAACGTTGGGGAGACAGAAAGTAACGAACTCCCAAGGGGAGGTGGGGCCGCCATAGAGGGGTATAGACCACTCCCTATATCGGAGTGGACAACTACCAAAGGTGAGGAAACACCTCAACCTAGTACAGTACAGAGTGTAGTCGGAAGATTTGTGGTACAGAAGACGCCGATCACTGAGAAGGTTGAGTCTTACGGGTTGCCAGACGCTCTACAAGTACCCGTTACCATAGGTCCTATAGTATCGATTTACAACCCCGAGAGAGACAGAGAGGAAGAACAGATGCGGTTAGACAGAGAAAGAGTTGAAATGGAAAGGAGAAATAACATGACAAATGCCTGGAGGCAATTGCCAGGACCAGTGACGTGGAGCACCCCATTTGATTCAGCAGTGGGTCCCGCAGAAGAACGGGGGGGTCAGAGAGGACCGATGGACCTGAGGGGACCACGGCCAAAATCCTTTAAGGAGCTGAGAGCTGACTTGAGAGAATGGGATGGGTCCACAGAAGCACCAGCCCACAGGTCAAGAACAGGGGCTGAGTGGGGAAGTCGAGGCAACGGAACATTGTCTCACTGCGGGGCTAGCGCAAGCAGCCAGGAGTGGGATGGTAACAGCCCGGAGAGCAGAGGAGTTATACGTCATATTGACGGTGGAAATGGGCAGGAGAGAAGGGAGAGAAGTACAGAATGTGGGGAGACGTCCCGTCTCATTACAAATGAGGGAGACCGAAGGACACAAGAATACAGGGATAGGTTTAGATGTACTCACCATGCACCTAATGATAATGTACAGCACTGGAGTCCTGGGAGCATGGGGAACAGTGAAGGATCTTGCCATGGGTCGAGAGATCAGAGACCACCGGCAAATGATGAAGAAAGGGGGACTAACGGAATGTCTTACCATGTATCTAGGGAAACCATGCAGGATGGGACTTGTGGGATTATGAGAAATGGGAAAGTGTTTCACCATACACCCAGAGAGGATGGAACTGCATGGGACCTGGAGAGATGGGAACATGGGAGGACTCCCCATAACTCGCCTGAGCCTAGACGTAGGACTCGGAGCTGGGATGGGAGAGATGTGAATGGACCCCCTAGAGCTAGCATACTGAAAGCTGCAGTAAAGGCCAAAAGACTCGATGTCACTAGTTTATAAAATGATCTGGACGAGATAATAGATGAGACGTTAGCCTTAGAAAGGATTGACTTGTACGAACAAGATGAGTTACTGTTTATAGCAAAGGATATTACCCGCAAGGCAAGAGCAATTCATGAGAAACTGTCTGAACTGGCAGAGAAGTATATGGTAGACTTGTCCAGAACAAGGACATTACAGAGTAACCATAGGTTGCAGTATTCAGACCAAGACTTAGATGAGAAGAGAACTACAGGATTAAAAACACACATAAGGGAGCTGATAACAGGAATAAGAGCGTGGAGAGATCTGGACAAATGGGAAGAGAGGTGGTCCAAAAGGGGTACTGTCAGACGGAGCACGAGTGTGATGTCTCCGGAAGGAAGGGTAATGCAGATGGAGGCATTTCCTTTGAGAGAAATATCGAATGGGAACTATGCACATGTGCCCTGGAGTAGAGGAGATTTGGCTGCATTTACCAACTCATTTCCAAAGTTAAGGGACAATCCTGTTGAGTGGTACAAGCAGGTAGAAAGGTTTGTGAAGATCTCGAAGGTATTATGGATTGACTTGAACACCTTGTTTGACATTGTGGTGCCAGGAGATTTGTGGACAGCATGCAAGACTAGTGTCGAGTGGCCAACGGTAGAACCAGAAAGGAATGCTGCTACAAATGGACCGTCTGAAATTGTAATGTTGAAATACGATAGGGTAATGACATGGCTGAAGGAAAAGGTGCCGCCACAAGACATAGATTGGGTAAAAATAGACCGAACAAGACAAGAACCAAAGGAGACAGCCCATGAGTATTATGAGCGATTGCTGAAAGCATTCAAACAATACAGTGGACTAGATGTAATGGACCCCAAAGATATAGGACAATTTGTATCAAAGTTTGTTTTGGGGTTGAGACCTGATATTTGTCTGATGATTCAGCAGCATTTAATTTGTTGGCAAAACAAACCATTGGATGAGATTTTGAGATACGCAAGATACTGTAGTGATGAGATAGAGTCCAAAGCAAAGAAATTAAAGGAAAAATTGATGGTAGTGCAGATGCAGTCAGCTGGAAAGGGTGGACAGCGCCAACTGGGAACAGGGACAATGGGACGAAAACCAAACGGACAGAATAGAGACAGCGAGGAAAACCCGAGACCTAGAATAGACCTTGCTACGTTGAAGAAAACGACAAAGTGTCATCAGTGTCACCAGGTGGGGCATTGGAGACGCGAGTGTCCCTATAACCCTGAAAATGGAGAGATAGAAGTAGAGGAGAAAGTTCAGGAGGTTCCAGTTCAAAGGGTGACAGTGACAAAAAGTAATGTGGCCAAAGGGGGGACTTCGGCTCCACGAGCTCAGTTCCCTCAGCCACCAAAGATTACGACTGGAGGAAAGGTCTATAGACAAATGCCTTTGTTCACAGGTAAAGAAGAGTGTTACTACATTGATCCCTTGACGGGACAACGTGTAAGCAAAGAAGAGGACTGTACCCTCGGGGCAGTTCTGGAAGTGGACCAAAGAGGACCATTTGTTGAGGCTGAAGTGGCAGGGTGTCCCACAACATTCTTGGTGGATACCGGAGCTACTCGATCAACTTTGAGATCAGCAGTGGTTCCGGATCTACCAATGTCGGGGGAAACAATTCAGGTGGTAGGAGTCGCAAACAAGAGAATGACTAGCCCTTTGACGGAACCAGTGTCAGTGAAAATCGGAAACTACATGAATGAACATCAGTTTGTGGTGTGTGATTCTAGTCCTGTGTGTCTGTTAGGAAGGGACTTATTGTGCAAATTGAACTGTACCATATACTGCACACCTCAGGGAGTAGAGGTAGAGACGACAGATGATGACGCTACCTTCAAAATTGTGAACTCAAGAACATGCATAGAACTGTATCCTACTCTGACTGTGGAGGACCTTCCTTGGGACTTACGCGAGGCAGTATCATCCAAAGTATGGGTTTTTACAGGGTTAGAGATAGGATTGGTCAAAGGGGTAGAGCCAGTAAAGATCATAGTGAAACCAAATGTTGATTATCCAAGAACGCCACAATACAAGCTGTCCCAAGAGACGATTGCAGGAATAAAACCTGTGATCGACTCTATGATTCAACAGGGAATACTGAAGGAAATCGTGGGAAGTCCATGCAACTCCCCGATTATGGGTTTGCAGAAACCTTGTGGGAAATTTAGAATAGTACAGGATCTTCGAAAAATTAATAACATTGTTGTTTCATGTTGTCCAGTGGTACCGAATCCATCAGTGATACTGTTTCAGATACCATTCCAAGCCGAGTGGTTCGCAGTGATAGATCTTTGTCAGGCCTTCTTTTCAATCCCATTAGATGAAGAGAGCCAGTATCTCTTCGCTTTTAAAATGGAGAATCGCGTTTTAACATGGTGTCGAATCCCCCAAGGATTTACAGATAGCCCATCAATTTTCAATTAGCTGTTGAAGAAAAATCTTGAAAGTCTGGTACTGCCCCAGAACTCGGTTCTGGTCCAGTACATAGACGACCTACTTGTTGCGTCAGGAACAGAACAAGCTTGCAAGGAAGACACCATCGCCTTGCTGAACCATTTAGCTGAAAATGGACACAAGGTACCCCCGAGCAAATTGCAGTACTGTCTGACAGAAGTACAGTATTTGGGTCACCGGATAGAAAAAAAGAAGGCGCAAGGTGTCACCAGATAGAATAGAGGCAATCATGAAGATGAACTAGCCTACAACACAGAGAGAAGTCAGGATGTTTCTAGGAATGGTTGGTTATTGCCGACAGTGGATAGCTAACTTTTGACTGAAAGCAAAACCCTTACAGAAACTGACGCACAAGGAGGTGAGTGATCCGGTACCATGGGACAATGAGTGCTTGATGGCGTTCCTACAGCTGAGAGATGACTTGTGTCGTGCTCCGGCTCTGGGAATGCCGGACTACGAGAAGCCATTTTCCCTCTATTGCTGCGAAAGGGAGGGCTGTGCTTTGTCAGTTCTAGTGCAAGTCCATGGAAATGCCCGAAGACCAGTTGCATACTTTTCGGCTACCTTAGATCCAGTAGCCGCAGCGTTGCCCGGATGTCTCAAATCCGTTGCTGCAACAGGTGTCAGCATTGAGCGTTGTGAAAGCATTGTGATGGGACACCAGTTAGTGGTGTATGTACCTCATTCTGTGGAACTGTTAATGACCAGGACCAAGACCCAGCACTTGACTAACAGTAGGCTCACGCGCTATGAGCAAGTTATTCTTGCTGCAGAGAACGTGACCCTTAAGAGGTGCTCTGTCTTGAATCCTGCCACACTGATGCCACTTCCTAATGACATTGAAAGCGAAGACTGTGAAGATCACGATTGCCTTGATGTGACTGAACTATGTACGAAGCCGAGACCAGATATTGTGGATGAACCATTGATCGACCCCGATGAAATTTACTTTGTCGATGGTTCATGTTTAAGAGACGATACTGGTCGGTTGAGAGCAGCTTATGCTGTTTGCACCATTACTGGAGTTGTGGAAGCCGCTTGCCTGGAAGGAGTACACTCCGCTCAGGTAGCAGAAATCATTGCATTGACCCGTGCCTGTATAGCAGGTAGCAAAATTAGAGTCACCATATATACTGATAGCCAATATGGTTTCGGTGTAGTTCATGATTTCGGGCAATTGTGGTCTCAGAGGGGTTACATGACCTCCTCTGGTTCGCCAATCAGAAACGGAGAATTTGTACGACTGCTGTTAGAAACATTACAGGGTCCTGCCGCAATTGCGGTTGTGAAATGTGTAGCTCATACGAAAAATACAGATTTTGTGTCACAGGGAAATAGATATGCAGACGAAGTTGCCCGCTATGGTGCGGAGCATGGTTATACTTTCACGGAGGTGGAAGTAGGTGGGGCTCAGGAAAAGACAGAACTAAGCATGATGTTAGAAACTGTTGATACTTGGGAAGATTTGAAACAAATGCAAGACAATGCACCTGAATCTGAGAAGCAGGCATGGGAAACAGCAGGTTGTGTGAGAAGCGAAATGGACTTTTGGGTTTCAGCAGATGGAAGGGCAGTGTTACCCGAGGAGTTAGCGAGTCCAATGGCACGACAGATACATGGTCCAGTGCATTTGGGAAGAGATGCCATGCTGAGGGTGTCCAGGCAGACTTGGTATTGCCCAAAATTTAGGATTGCAGCAGAAGCAGTGTGTAAGCGATGCGTTACGTGCCAGCAGTTGAATATAGGGAAAAGAACACCAGTTACACTGAGTCACATTGGGAGGTCTGGGGGGCCTTTCAACAGAATGCAATTGGATTTTATTGAAATGCCAAAAGTCAACCGCCTTAGGTATGTTCTGGTGGTAGTATGCATATTTTCCAGATGGGTTGAAGCATACCCTACACGCAGATGCGATACACTCACAGTAGCAAAGTTGTTGCTTAGAGAGTTGATACCGCGCTTCGGGGTGCCTGCCTCTCTGGAATCGGACAGAGGAACACATTTCAACAGCGAAGTTGTGAAGATGCTTTGCTCTGCATTGAACATTGATCAGGAATTGCATTGTAGCTATCGACCAGAGGCTTCAGGTATCGTGGAGCAGATAAATGGGACGCTGAAATGTCGAATTGCTAAAGTATGTTCATCAACTTCCTTAAGTTGGCCTGATGCTCTTCCTTTGGTCCTTATGAGCATGCGTAGCACACCCGACAGGAGGACAGGTCTCTCTCCACACGTGGTGCTGATGGGGAGGGCAATGAGACTTCCAACTGTCCCAACAACCGCATTGTTGAACATTACAGATGACCTGATCCTGGATTATTGCAAGGGGTTGTCTGACGCCATTCATTCTGTGTCTCTTCAGGTACAGGCCGCAGAAGTTCCATCTTCAAGAGATCAATGCCACGACCTGTGTCCAGGTGACTGGATAGTGGTGAAGAAGCACGTCCGGAAGAACTGCTTAGACGTGCGCTGGAAAGGACCTTACCAGATCATCTTAACGACGAACACTGCCGTGAAGTGCGGAGGGCTGCCAAATTGGATCCACGCTTCCCATACTCGAAGAGTTCCAGCACCCCTTGAAGAAACAGCTCCTCTCACAGACGAAAATCCAGTTGTGGAGGAAGAATCACAAGAGGGGATCAGTCAAGCTGTGGGGGTGTCTGAAGAAGTGGGGAGTGTCACAGATCCAGAAGAAGAAGAAAGACAGAACGGCAGTGAAACTGAAGTTGCCACTGAAGGAGAAAGCTGCTGTGAAAACAACTCAGACACAGAACAAGTTCAGAGTGATCAAGAACCGAGTGAACGGACAAGAAATAGGAGAACAAGGCGTGGAGCAGCTACCTGGCCTGAAAGAAAAAGGAGGCCAAGCTTGAAGCCAGCCCGAGAGGAAACTCTTGCTCCTATATCCGAAGACTCAGATCCAGAAGAAAGTGCACGAGGACAAGAACAGGAAGGTCCGAGAAGATCAAGGAGGGTGCGGGTGCCTTGCAGAAGATACGCTACTCCTGAGTGGACCTACCTCACTACAGATGTCCGAGGGACGCAGAACTGGGAGGGTGAGGAAAGTGACCCTGACCAGAACTGACCCAATTATAACCGTGGAAGTAGAGTTGCTGATACCAGGAGCGGAGGTCGAAGGGCTGCTGACACTCAACATCGTCTATCCTCCTCTTCTGAGCGGAATAAGAGAATTGATCCTAAACACAGTTGAATTTCCGTGTTGCTGTTCAAGGTGTCCAATACTTGAGGGACTCCTTCTTCGTTTGGAAATATTCGAGCAAGTGGTGGCAGTTCTTGGAACACGCATAATTTCGGATTGCTAAAGACTTTGCAAAGAACTTTGTAAATACAGATTGAGAGATAACCTAACGTCAAGAAGAAGAAGAAGAAATTAGGGATTTCCATTTTAGAGGATGGAGAAGGACTAAGGTTGTCTATTGCTATAGAACTCAGAGACTGTTTTGCGGAGGGGATTTTCAGCTTCCAGGTGTGGTTCGAAAGATTGAAGAAGCAAAGAAAAGAGACTTTGTACTGCGAAAGAAAAACCAGAACTACACTGTCTTGAGATCATGGAGGCTGGCAACCCGAACCGCAGGGCAAAATGCATAGTAGGCACACTTTTAGTGGTAGTGATTTCTCTTATAGTTTTAGTGGTTACTGTATCATATGTAGTGGGACATGAAAATGATGTGAAAATAGAAAAGGAAGCAAAGAGTGTATCAACACATAAGCCTCCTACGGCTGGCAAACAGGGGGAAAACACAGCGAAAGAGAAAGCTTTGTTAGATGCTGAAATTAAGAGATTACATGCAGACGAATCACAGGGAAATTTTAAATCAAATGCTTATGCCAAATTGCTTTATGAATACATTGATGTCATGGAAGCGAAGAACTGCTATGTCTGCATGCAGTTGCCAGCCTCTGTAGATGAAGGCATCAGGTATCATCATCTTCCATTGACCTATGGAATCTCATGTAGTTTGTTGCTGAGCATATTTTATGAACGTGAGGGGTTTGAGTATTACTTCTCGGAATTTGACTCGATATTGCCAGAGGTGCCAAATTATAAGCACCTCAATAAATGGGATTATTACAAGAGTGAAGACAGGTTACAGAAATTTTTCCTTCCATAGAGAACATTAGATAATCACATGCCCGAAGGAATAATTTGACTTGTAAAGTGTCCGAAATTGAGAAAAGGTTTATAGGGCAGGTGGATGATCGATATAGAAGACAAAAGGTCCTAAAAGCTTCAGGACAATGGAAAACAGATTGGACCGAGGAAGAAAGAGCACACCAAAGAAAGGGTAGCAATGGTCCAATAGCTTTAGACAGAGAAAAAAGGGGAAAGCTGTGTATACACAGAAGTCAAACATATTATGAGAATGTGTTTGTGGGAGAAGTCAGTTGTGAACATGCTTTCCAACTGGAGTATTACTCCAAAGATTTCCTAAAGGAAATGCAGGTGATTCCGAATGTGTATTTTGTTTGTGGAAGAAATGCATACGTGAAACTACCAGATAATTGGTATGGATCATGTTATTTAGCAATTGTCTTTCCCAAAATATACCATGCTGAGGACTTAGAAACCAAAAAGAGAGGGAAACAAACTAGAAGAAGAAGGGATGTAAGCGCTGAGGAGGTAGTTGGAGATGTATTTGGTGCTATGTTTCCTATTTTGGGGATAGCACTAAATGATGTTAAGATAAGAAGATTGGCAACAGTTGTAGATAGACTATCCGCCAGTACTGCTAGATCTTTAATGCTGGTGGAGGGAGAGATGCAATCGATAAGGGCAATGGTTCTTCAGAACCGACTTGCTCTAGACGTTCTGTTGGCCAAAGAGGGAGGAGTCTGCAAGGCTTTGAAGGTCCAGGAATGTTGCACTTACATTCCAGACAATTCAAAACCTCTAGAAAAGTACATTCGAAACATTACTGAAATACACCATGAGATAGAGGATTTGACAAAGGTAACAGTGTGGGAAAAAGTAGGTCAAGGAATGGGTAAAGTTGGAGGTTGGTTTGCCAACCTGGGAAAGAATATCATTTGGTACATATTGAAACCTATCATCATAATAGTGATTTGTGTAATCGCTTTGTGGGGGTTGGTGAGACTGTACAAATGGTATAGAGCAAACAGGTTGCAGAGATCCATGCGAGAGCAGGGGAGGAGATTAGCTGTGATGCAGGAGAATCAGTACCGGAGTCTGAGGGCTCTAGAGGAGATGAAACGAGGGAATATTGCAACGACTTCAGTTTGATACTCTATACCTTAGAGAGGGTGTTGTGATGATGATGACTACTGGAAGTCATCAAAGGGGGGATTGAGAGAGCACAAATCTGAAAAATGTATAAGTGCACCATATTTACAAGCACGTTGTATTAGTTCAGAATAGAATACACAAGAGTGTCAAAACTATAGAGTGAAGATATATATATGAGTGTTTAATTAGAATAGGGATACATATATCAGTGTGAAAAACTAATGTAGAGATTTGTAGAAATTTTAGGATGATGTTAGAGTCTCACGTTATGGGGCTGTGTGAAAAAGAAATGTAATTCTGCAAACCATGGAAATGTGTAGGCCACATGGCATTTCACAAGAAACGAAAGATGCTGCTACACTTTTAAGTAACTTGGATTCTAATGTCATTTTACTGCAAAGTATTATTAATCATAGAATTGAAATGTTTTAAATAGATGTGTTACATTATAGTAATGTGTGTTAGTTAGAATACTGTTTAAACAAAGAACTTAAATGTGCTTAGTGTAGAGGCCCGTTTCATGTAATTTAGTAGGCCTAAATAGATAAAGTTGCTTCTTTGATCTGTATGTGCTCGTTAGAGAAAAGTCGTGCTAGACACTAACTGTGAATCCTGTTACATGGTTTACGACTTCAAGATATGGTGGAGGCCGGAATTTGGGGCCCACAGAGAAAGTGTCTTTTGCAGGTGCGAGGGGGTTTTATCAGGAAAGTGATGAATAGACTTTTGTTCAAGAGAGCCAGGCACAGGCCTGTAGGAGTCTTCAGGAATTTCTAGGGGGGTACCGTCTTGCCGGAGAGAATCCTGGGAAGCAAGGTCAACTTTAACGAAGGGTCCCGAGGAGTACCAGCATGGAAGTTGCCGCCAGAACCAACACCACGTGAGAGGCGTCTCCAGGGGCGTTCCTATTGGAAAAGTGATTTTGTATTAGGGACAGCACCCCGGGGTGGAGTTAGAGCAGACGATCTGAGGAACCTAAGAGAGCGGATGGGTAGGCAGATAGGGAACTGCAAGACTTCGATTTTGAGACAAAGGCTAAGGGAAGTGTGTGATCTTCTTTGGAAGTCACCACGGCTGACACCTTTTTAGGTAAAGATCTTGTTAAGTAGGGATGTCACTTAGTCTAGTGTAGGGACAGACTAACCTGTATTTTCCTTTCTGTAAATGACTCTCAAGTTGCAACTCGTAGCTATTCTCGCAACTTTAATGACCTTTGAGCTGATCTTGGTAATTCTATTCTGTCGACTACGAGCATTTAGAGATTTTATGTTTATCTTGACACCTGTTTATCTTTTGAAACTCATTTTGAGATGTCTGTATCTCCAGATAGCTTTGGTTTTATAATAAACTTTTAAACCTTTTCCAGTGGTAAGTGGTTCTTTAGAGTGGCGTAAGTTCTTCCTTGATTAATCTAGTAGTGGATTGCCTTTTACTCAATGACAGGTACCAACGATTTAGTCGACCTGAATTGGGATCTGGATTAACAGCAATAGGCCAGAAATCCCGCGTTAGCACATAGATGAAAATGGATGTGACTGCACATGGTGTACATTTCAAAGATCAGGTCATGTAAACACGTTTTTTCCAGCTTTGTTACCTAAAAAGGTGTGCTGGTGTCGAAAGAGCATTAGCAAAAGACAGGTATTAGCAAGTTGTAGCCTAAAGAGAATAGGGCTAGGTATTGAAGCTTTTTTTAAAGGGCAATACTTTGTTGCAAAAGAGCAAATGTGCTGCAAGCTGGTTCCTTAAAGAAGATAGGGGCATATTATCAAGGACGGGCGATACATTATCGCCGCTTTTATCGGCAGGAAACTCCCGATAAAGTGGCGATAATGGGCTTGATAATATGCTCTATGAATTCTATCGAAGCCCATGTTAGATGTGAAGACATCTAACATGGGCTTCGATAGGAATTCCATAACCCTGCCAAAACCCTGCGCCTGCTTGAACCATTCCATAACCATTCCAAAACCCTGCGCCTGCTTGAAGCAGGCGTAAGGCTTGACGCAGCATTAGTAGAATGGGCCCCCCAGAGCATTGCTGGAGCTGCGTCGGCATGCGACGCAACTCCAGCAATGCGACACCTTTACGGCACAGATGCGTGACGCATCTTTGCCGCTTTTGCCCCATGGTGCGCCGCATTGTAAATGCGGCGCATCATGGGTGGCGGAGGCATGGCACACAATTACTGGCGCATCCTTGCTAATTTGCAGGGATGCGCCAGTAATTGTAAATATGCCCCATAGTATATTGTTATGTTATGTTATGTTATGTTATATTGAGTTTGTATAGCGCACGGCTACTCTAAAAGAGTGTCCCGGCGCTTTCCACAGGCAGCTCGGTGTAGAATAACACAACAAGGAACAACAGATACTAAGAAAAAAAGGAGAAAAAAAAATTATTGTACATAAAACCAGACCAAATGACATGAATCATAAAGTCTGTGCATACTATGCAGTTACTCAGATAGTACTCGTTATCCTGAACAAGGCAAGACTAAAACGACATAAATCAAATCTTTAGTGCATGTAATGCAAGTTAGATTAGGAAAAAAGACACATGAATCAAAATATATCACCCTAATCACATAAGCTGCAGCGCACTTGCTCTCCTACTAAACTTTATATGGTAATTGTTAGAAATTGGGGTCTCTAGTTTGCAGAGGTAGGTACCTGTGTCCAAATAGGGACCCTTGCTTCTAGTCAGGGTAAGGGGGATACACACTATAGATAACCCCTGCTCACCCCCTGGGTAGCTTGGCACAAGCAGACAGACTTATCCCAAAGGCAATGTGTAAAGTATTTTTACTCAAAACACACAGTACTATAGTGATAATACCCCAAATGAACACCACACCAGTTTAGAAAAAATAAACTATTTTTATCTAAACTCAAGAAGACCAAAACGACAAAAATCCAACATATAAGACTATGACTTTATGACTTTAAAAAGGTTTTAAACAACTGGGTCCATAGAAAACTACGGATGCATGATTTCTCTTATGGTACCAGTAGATGCGTCAAAATTTACAAGGCCAAACAGCGCAGGGGTGGGAAGTGTTGAGAAACAAAGAGATGTATCAGCTCCTGGGACCATAGGGAGGCAATGCAACAGTTCTGCTGCACGCAGGAGAAGTGATGTGCTGAATCCGGTCTGTTGGGGAAAGTGATGCTTTGACTCTAAAATGGTTCTGGTCCGCGGGTGATGCATCGGTAAAACTTGCGGCACAGGTACGATACGTGAAAATCCGAGATGCGTCGGCAATCAATGTGGCGTAGTCGAGCGGAACTGCGTCTGTTTATTCTGCTGCGATCCCTTGATGCATCGGTTCTTGCAGCGGCTACATGCGCTGCGTCGGTTTCAGCAGCGACGATGCATGGAGATTCTTCTCACACAGTGGTGCTGCTTCGGGAAAACAGCCACAAGAAGAGCGATGTGTCGATTTCTTCAGTTTTTTAGGTTTCTTCCAGCTCTTAGCAGCAAGCACAACCCCGAGAGGCCCAGAACTGGAGCAGGCCCCTCCTGGCAGGCCAGCACGCTCAGCACCAGAGTTCAGGGGAGCTGGGGGTGAAGTCTTTGTATCCGTGAGACTTCAGAACAGGAGGCCAGCACACACAGGCCCTTGAAGATCTTCTTCAAGCAGGTTCAAAGCAAAGTTCCAGTCTTTGTACTTTCCTTGGCAGAAACAGCAACTGCAGGCCAACCCCAAACAACATACAGCAAAGGGGCAGTACTCCTCCTCACAGTGCTTCAGCTCTTCTCCTTGGCAAAGGTTGCTCTGAGTCCAGAAGTACTGTAAATCTCTGGGGTTTTAGGTCTAATACAATTTCTTTGGTCTCTTTGTGCTAGGGCCTCTGAGCCCAGTCCAACCCAGTTCTGTCCTCACTGGTGCAGTATGGCTACAGGGGGTGGAGATAGCATTTGCAAGTGAGACAGGTCCTATTCAGGTGGAAGGAAATCTTCTCCACTACTCTAAATTCAGCCAAACCCAACTCAGCTCAGCTCTGAGTCACCCAGGAAGGGCCAGGAACACATCAACCCCACCAGTGGCTGTCTACAGTGAATGTACATCCCCAGACTCTGTCACTCCAAAACCAGACAGTCAATACACACACAGGCATTGGCACACAGAAGGGTTAGACAAGAAAATGCCTAGTTTCTAAAAGTCAACACTATCTGGTGCGTCGCCACGCATCAGTTTCCAGTTGCACTGTTATGCGACTTGAGTTTCAAAAAGGTCAAGAAACTTAAATCCAGTGTTCAACCAGGTAATTCAAGTTTATTCAGTATTTTTCAATCAATTTCCAAACAAAGGCAACACCATTCGGAGCTTCAAATGCCAGGGAATTGCCCATCCAGGCCTTTATCCCAAAGCACAACAGAATACGCTTTACATCCTGGATAACCATGCTGTAGAAAAAAACCAATGCATTCCGGGCTAGGGGCCCTTCCTCAGGGGTAACTGGTACATAAAGAAAGCCCATCAGAGTCGTGGAGGATCTAATGCATCATAAATGAGCTAGCCTAAAACAACCATCATGCACTCTAACCAATTACACCAGCATGCTACGTGCTTTTTAAATAAAGATAAATGGCTACAGAAAAAACATACGCTGCATGTGAATAAGATGAAATTAAGATGAAATAAAGAGTTATCTATCCCATACTGAACTAAACTAAGTGCACAAACTTAAACAACCATCATGCACTATGCCTGACTACACCAACCTGCTATGTGCTCTATGTTAAAAAAATATAGCTTATGAAAATATATAATCTCCTACATGTAAATGAAACAAAAACGAAAATAAAGTGTGCTAACCTGAACTTTGTGAATAAGCTTAACAATAAACTTACGTGGTCACCGATGTGAAATCTATTATCACGGTAATTGACCCCGTTGCTGCTCATAAAACCATCAAAATTGTCTGTGAAGAGAACTGATCATTTTAAACCTGTTGTCAACACCTCAGGTGCAACCAATAAAATTAAAAAGTAGACATAGAAAGGTGAAATAAAAACAGGTAAACATAGAAAAGATACGCATGCGGCAACTTTCGCTAATGAGATGCAGAGTAGGCGTTTCCGTGCCAAAAGCCGCAACAACTCCACTCCGCAACATTCTCAATGACCAGCCAGATCGGCGATAAGATCACAAAACATGCGATAAGGCGCATTAGCAGCAGGAAATGAACACATGCCCAGACCTGGTGTAAAGTCGGACGACAGCCTGCCCCAAAAAAGGGAGCTCAGTACAGCCACACCAGAAGTACAACAGATGCCATGGAGCTGCTATGGAGATGCCATGGACCCACTGATCATGCAGCTGGGAGCCCCAACAGAGCCAAAACGCCCACCACCATCACCCCCAGGACCATCCCTCCCCGGGCACCTCCCCTCCTGGTCAAAGACATGCCACATCAACTACATGTAATCATGTACCAATTAATTTGCCTGATATCACACAATCACATTTGGTGATATGCATATGTCGTCACAAAAATGAGCGTCACACATTCACCTTCGAATTAACAAATGAAAATGTATCAAATAAACACAGTACAGAAATGAAGACACATGGCGGCTCTCCTCGGGACAATCTGTAAGTCACAGCCTGCAAGACAAAATTCATGATGAGAAGGTGTGTCTTGCACACATCAAAAGACAGAGAGAGAGCGAAGGAGAGAGAGAGATACAGAGAGAGAGAAAGAGGGGGAGAGAGAGAAAGATGGAAAGAGAGGGGGAGAGAGAGAAAGACGGAAAGAGAGGGAGAGAGAGAGAAAGACAGAAAGAGAGGGGGAGAGAGAGAAAGATGGAAAGAGAGGGGGAGAGATAGAAAGACGGAAAGAGGGGGAGAGAGACACAGATAAAAGAAAAGAGGGACAGGGAGAAAGAGTCCCGACACTGCGCACCCAGGCCTCATTGCTCACCTGCTGACACCGGGGTGTCTCCAACCACATGCCGGTATGTGGTGCAGTACACCAGGTCCGCCATCTGAAACAGATCTGTCATCTGGAACAGAGTCCAGATACAAGAATGGCAAAGTACATACAATTGCACACAACATCATCGAATGTAAGCCTCTGCGCACCCAGGCAGCAGCACCACAGCCCCTCCCGCTACCCAGCGGTGCATGCCCGCCCCTGCACAGCCAGGCAGCTGCACCCCAGCCCCTCCCGCCACCCAGCAACGCATGCCCGCCCCCGCACCCAGGCCTCACTGCTCACCTTTTGCCACCGGCATGTTGCAATGAGGGCCCACCATGTGCAGGTGCAAGCCCCAAGCTCGGTACCCGCGAACATTGCACCCTCCACATCATGCAACCCCGCTCCGTAGGCCACCACGTTTCACATTTTATTCTGGGTCTTGATTTTGCCATGGCAGAGGACAAACCAGTGCATCATCGCAGGCTGTATACCCGCTCAGCCCTGGCTCTTGCCTACACTGCAGTCCAGCAGGGCACACAAATCCTGAGCATTCGGGACGGGGCATCATCGCAGGCTGCACACCCTCTCAGCAGTTAAGGTGCCCCTACCTCAGTGCACTGAAAGTCACCATCCCGTGGGGGTGGGCTGGTGCCGGCAGCAATGTATCCGGTGCCACCAAGTCTGTGCCCCGCAAATCATGGACCCTGTATGATTGGGTATCGTGGTACGGATGCCATCATGTCACCTCCGGGCCGGGGTAATGTGATGTTGCAGGGCCCTAGGTCCTCATGCCTACATAAACACCACACGGATACACCCAGATAGAGAGTGGAAATGGCGTCGAGCACATGAGCCCGGCCCTTTTTATTTGCAGGGTCACATGTCCTGTGACACGTTCGCTGGATAGTTGTGATGTGGGTGTACACCAGCCGTGAGGTAGTGGCTGTGGCATGCTGACAACTAGACCTGTGACCAGCAGATCACTACAGGGAAGACCTGGGACATGTAGTGTTGCCGTCCCCCCTGTGAGCGTGAGAGGAGTGGCGTGGCCAGGCGTATGGCAGTCCAGCGTAAGGGTGTGCACAATGACCCCAGGGCTCTGTGCGTGGTTCCGTACTGGGCTGGACAAGGAAGTAACTAATGTATGTGTCCCTGTTGTTGTGTCAGCGCCACATGGACTGCATTTGGCAACGTGTCACCCGGTGACTCCAGTTCTATGACATGAGCCACATGGACTTAAGAGTAATTCATTGAGCCTACATTCATCCATACTTCCACACTTGAAAGACCATAGACATGACACATCTGTGTGATTAGGAATGTTTAATGCACATTCAGTGGAGTGTTGCATCTGGAGCACTACAGGGCACCGATGGTGCCCTTGCTTCCAACCCTCGCTTCCGAAGAGCGACCAGCGGCAGCAGATCATTCTCTTTCCTCACCACCAAGACCTGGAACACCCTCCCCATCCTGGCAGACCCAAGACCTACTAACCTACTAACCTTCAGGAGGCTACTCAAGACCCCACATGACGATGTTGGCCCGTGGAGGGCCAGACAGTGTCCTTCAGAGAATGACAAGTCCAAAGGAAGAGGAAGAGTTCAGTCCACAGTCTGTTTGCTGTGTCATTGGTGATCAAACGGCATATGGCAGTCCATGTCGAGGTCCAAGGGGAGTGTCGCAGAGTGCATCGGGGGACAGTAGAAAGTGATGATGCAGAGGGCAGAACCCCGCAGAAACAGGCCATATGGCGGAGATGAATGTTACTACGTCCTTCTTGCCATGATGTCAGATCCATCCGCATCTTCATCCTCTGCTGTTGCATGTGCCTCACATGTGGGTAGTGGTGTTCTGTCTCCTACACTGTGTGGCAGTGACACCTCAGGGGCCGGAGGTAGAATGTCTGCCGCACTGTGTGGCACTGACACTTCAGGGGGTGGAGATGTGGATGTAGTGGTAGCAGCAGCATGCAGCAGCGCCAGGCCTTGTGGCAGCAATGCCATGAGGATGGTCTTGAGGTCATTGAGGAAACCAGCTACCACTCACTGGTGTGCAGCCGTGGCAGCTGCTCATTCCGTATTTGCCCGCTCCATGGTCTCCATTAATCTCCGCATGTTTCCCAACTCCCATGTGACCTCGCTAGAGCCAATCTGACTGGACAGTTGTTCTATTCTCTGAGTCAGGGCTCCAGCGATGTCAGCCATGGTCTGTTGGAGAGCATGGAGTGGACTGTGGGAGTCCGTTAAGGACTGTGAATGGTCCCTGATGGGACTTAGACACCCACGTATGGCATCTAGTTTGTCTGCCATGCGGTCGAAGCCCACCCGCACCTGTTTAGCCAGATTCTCCTGGCACCCAAAACACACAGCTTTGGAATGTCATGTGTTGTTTGTGGGGGTCCTGGGAGGTGGCCGTGGTAGTGGGTGCTGCCTGTTGTGTGGTCTGTGCAGGGGGTGGGGTCTCCTCATAGCAGCTGGGCTGCCCTGCTCCTGGAGGTGGGCTTCTGAGGCTGTCCAGGAGCTGTTGGATGGTGTCGGAGTCGAAGCTGTGGTGGTCCTCTTCGTCATCAGAGAAGAGAGGTTCGGCCTGCTCTTCAGGAGGTGTTGATTTTCCCTCTGCAATGTGAGATGCAGTTTAACAATGTGTCCACATGTATGTTGTCGAATTGTACATGTTTTCTCACAGTCTGCATGACTGTGTACATTGTGGCTGAATGGGAGGTGCTGCCTATTTGTTTAGGGACAGTGGACATTTCGACAACATGACGTGTGAGTGTTTGTACTTGTACATTGTTAACTCACATTTCCCTGCAATGCCAAATGGAATTGGCCAGTGTCTACACCCAGTCGGCACCAGTTGTGTCCTGTGTTCTGTTGTGGACGTGTTGCGGTCTGTACCACATTGTTGTCAGTGTTGATGTGCTCTGCATGTTATGTGTGTGTGCTTTTGGGGGAGTCGCCCCCTGCAGCTCTTTATTTGCTGCCCCTTCTCCCTTTCATACAGTGTGCCTTTGACTTATGTGCTTATACAGTGCTGAGATGTTGCATACTTGGGTACATTGGTCTCTTGGTTGGAGTTGGGGGCTAAGGCATGGTTTGTCCGCAGATGTGCTCGACTCAATTGTATATGTGTGCCATTGTGTCCATCTCCCCCGTCCCCCCAGTCCTTGGTTGTTACTCACCGTGGTACTGTTGAGTCCGGTCATGTTGAGCAGTGTCCGGTTCCCCAATTCCTGCCACCGTCTCCCCACTGATGACTGTGGACACCATTTCCTCCATATCGTCCAGCTCCTCCTGTGGTGCTGGACTCCCACCTCCAGTCTGCATTGCTGCCTTCCGGTTGTTGGCGAGTTTCAGCTTGGTTTTGCGCTTGACATCATTCCAGCACCTCTTCAGCACTCCGACTGCCATAGTCCATTTTTTGTTGCCAATGACACAGTTTAGGTGGCGAACAATTGTTGATGGTGTTCAACCACCTCCGTTATCAGGATCCTGTTTTCCTGCGGACTGAAGCGCTTCTTCCTACACTTCTTCTCCTTGGCCTTCCCTGACCCCGAGGTCCCAGGCAGGTCCTCCGGGGGGCTTGTGGGGTTATGGTTCTCCTCCGTACTTGCTCGGCAACATCCATTGTGCTTCGCTGTTGTTTGGCATTTGTTTGTCTGTTTTTCTTCTACTTTTATGGAGATTTTTCCCGCCTGACGCGTGTGAATTGCAGGCCTGTCGCTGGTTTTTGTATCGTGATTGGCCTCATCTGAGCTTTTTTTACATTCGTGTTTTGCAATTTTGCGGCGTCGCTTTGGTTTAAATGCGGTCATTTGACGCGTTATCGTGAAACTATTGCATGGTACCGCCGTGTTGTGAATACTTAGTTAACACAGCGTAATTTTTCCACGATAGACTGCAATGTTGAAAGTTGCGTTAAGCTAATTTTGCAATACTTATCACACGTTCTTGAGAATATCCCCCATAATGTGGTAACAATTAACATCTCTGCAAAGAGTAAAATATGGTAGAATTCGTGAAAGTTCACAATCCTCTACGATCGATAATACGATGTTGACAACCATTTCTTCCCAATGAAATTTGATATAACCTTATATTCCCAGGGAGCCTCTGTGATGAGTAAAGTTGTGCTATCTGTTCAATTAAACCATAGGTGCAAACCGTCTGAGGGCACAATTGTGAACAATGAGAAGAGGAAGTGGAGGAATGCACTCCACATATACGGTTTAGAGAACTGTTCAAAGATACATTTTTGCGTGCAAGCCAGAAGGATGCTATGTCCCAGTAGCACATATGAATATCAACACTATCTGTGCATCGTCACGCACTAGCTTCGAGTTGCACTGCCATGAGACTCGAGTTTCAGAAAGGTCATGAAACTCAAATCCAGTGTTCATCCAGGTAATCCAAGTTTATTCAGTATTTTACAACAGCTGCTTCTGTTTTCGCAAAACTCTTTCCAATAACTTTTACTGTTTTCTTACACAATTGAGACTCAGAATAGTGGGTTGGAGAAGGTTCTTAAAATATTGCAGGAGAAGGTTATGACCCTGCAAATGGAGAAGTGTAAATTCTTGGTTCAAGAAGCAGAGTTTCTTGGTCAGAATAGTATTCAACCAAAAGAAAATATACTGTCATTGAGAATTTGAAAGTACCTACCTTCATGAACCGATCTTTCATCTAGGCCTTTGAGTATTTGATTCATGCTTTGTTCAGAATTTTGCCTTATGAGCTTCACCACTCAGAACTCTCTTAAAAAAGCAGTAACTTTTGTATAAGACAGTGTTCACACACTAGCATTCAACAATCTTGAAAAGTAATTGTCAGTGCTCCTTCGTTGGTGCCATAGTCTCACTTTAAACAATTTACCCTATTTCTTGACGCTAGTGGAGAAGGAATTGGGGCAGTTTTATCTCAAAACACAACCGATGCTGAGAGAACTGTTTATTGTGCCTATGGGTCTTTGACTAATGCAGAAATACATTATTTCACCATTGAGAGGGAGAGTTTGGCTTATTTGTGGGCAGTTGAACAGTTCATGTGGGTAGGGGATGTAAGTTTATCATCAAAACGGAGCACAAGTCACTTCTGTCTTTACTCTGTAAAGTTGGTACTGACAGAGTATCATCCAATATTGTCAAATACAATTTTTTGTCAAATATATCCAAGGGGATTGCACTATCCTGGCTGATTGTTTATCCTATATCTATAGCAAAGGGTATCCTTACCCACTATCTTATATTAGGTCTATGGGACCAGTTACCGTCTGCTCAGAAATACAAGTATTTCTTTTTAAAGACCCATACCCACTCTTGTAGTGGCATGCCTCATCATCGGGTCTCATCCTGGTCTCTAAAAACCAGAATAGGCTTGACAATGCTCCAGCGAACACTTTGAATAATAGTTAGGAGCCGGCGTCTGTAAAGAAATGAAAGGCCTTAAGCAACCCAAGTATCCCCTTTACTGGTGGTTGCTCAGGGATGGTATAGTTAAAAAACGATGTGGAGGATAACAATGGAAAATAATTACCATATTCACTTGTCAACAATTTTCAGCCCTTGGATTGTGACCACCAAGGATACTTGAGCTTTCCTCAGGACAAAAACCTACCCCGGATCGTCTGTACCCCTGACTATGTCACCAGTCAGAAGGTAGGAGAATAGGAAAGAGACCTACCAGAAATTCCATATTGGTCTGCTTCTGTGTCATACATTGTAAAACAGACAGCAAAGTTATAGAAAGAAAAGACAGGCACAATGCTTTATGGTTACAAAAGTGAAAGGATGGACTACTATGTTTAGAGGAGGAGATGGAGAGAGAAACAGAAAGCGAAGACGGAGGAGTCAGAGTTGGGTGTGGAATTTAAAGAGACACCGGAAGTAGATCGAATGCTAATGGAGTTGTGATGTGGAAGGAGATGGTTAGAGTCAGAGGAGGGCGGCTTACCAGGACAGGTGACAGAGAGAGAAATAGAACGGGCGTAACATCCTGAATCCCACCTGAGCAGTGCATATAGCCGCCATCCTCCAGGAGAAGCATGGCTAACCCAGGTGCATAAGAAGGTCACTGGTTGGGAAGGGGAGAGGGAGAAACCTCAGAAAGTACAGTGATTACACAGTCTCTAAAAATTGCAAACTAGAAAGCATTTAAGTTGTGGCAGGTGCCACTTGTGATTTATGCTCATTTGGGCTCAGTCATAAATAGACAAATTTAGGATATTTTACACCTGTTTGTGTTTCCATTGATTACTAAGTGGGATCCTAGGTACGAGGATCATCCTATCAGGTAAGCTGTAAAGGTGATTGATATAAGAGATAGTCAGCAGAGAAAAGAAGTCAGTAAAATAGAACTAAGTACACCAGAAATCAACAGGATAATAAAATGAGTGAGAGAAAAGAATCATATCCAGAATACTAGGAATTGATAACAGATTAAGCAGGAAATATTAGCAATGCACATATAGTTCAAGAAGGAGAGAGCAAACATTAAAAGCATGTTTAGAAGGAAGAAGAATACAGAGATAATTAGGTCATAGAAGACAAAATAATGTTAAAATAGATAACCTTGAGAAAATGAAAACTCACCTGTGTTTTCTTTGTTCTGTTTGAGGGTTCCGGATGGGAGGCATCCTAAAATCCACTAAAGAAGATCAAGCACCCAACACGGGACCACAATGCTCGAGTCTGCTGGAACAAGAAATCAGAAGAGGAACCTAGGGAGGTTAATTATGTACCCCGTTCAATTTACTTTTTTTTTTTTTTTTTTTTGTGCAAAGGTAACAACCCAGGCAGACAAATAGGAACAAAAACTGGCTATTGAAAGAAACACATATTTATGAACAACTCATTAAAAATGCAATGGACTGTAATGATATCAAAAAGATTGATTTTAATATAATTATAAAAAATACGTGGATAAATCTGATTCAATAAAATACAATGACATGATTTGAATAGACATGAATCATTTAAATAATGTATGGCAAACAAACATATCAATATATATAATACTAAAAATAAGACACTTTGTTCTTAAAAATAATTTCTCAAATACAAGATGTTTCTAAGGCTGTGAGTCTCAATTTACTTCACTCAAGAGATGGGACCCAGCTATTTTGTGAGTCTACATGTTAATCAAAAGTGGGTTACTGCTTTGTTAAAGTCTGGGTGTATGCAGTCTGTAATACAGGACGACTTAGTCTTACCCCAACAGATAGTTCCAAATAGACAGGTTTGCATTAGATGTGTACATGGAGACCTAAACACCTACCCAGTGGCAACAGTGAAAGTAAAAATTATGGAAGGAAAAGCCACTTTAATTGAGGTGGGAGTCCTCAGAAATCTTCCCAAAGATGTTATACTGGGTACAGAAAACCCCCAAATCAACTCCCTTTTAAATCAAACACTGCATGAGAGTAAACCTCAAAATATCTTAATTGCTAAAGAGCTATAGACCTTGGATTGTAATTTTTGGGCTGCCCAGATAAATGATCTAACTCTCTATAAGGCATGGAAGAGGCCTACACAGGAGGAGGGGAAACTCATAACGGGATACCCAATGTTCAGAATACAAAATGGGTTGTTATACAGAGAGGGAAAAGAAAATGACACACCCAACATTTTTGTTCCAATGAGTTTCCGAGAACAAGTTTTGTTCTATGCTCATTCTCATCTAATGGTAGGACATTTTGGACTCAAGAAAAACAACCCAATCTTTATTGCCTAACCTCTATTGGCCAGGACTTTTAGCACAAGGGAAGAAATATTGGCCGGAGTATGGAACATGCCAACAGAAAAATCCATACCAACCTCCCAAGGTTCCATTGCAACCAATGCGTATAATCTGTAACCCCTTTGCAAGAGTAGAAATAGACCTAACTGGGCCCTTACCTTGCTCTGGAAAAGGACATAAGTATGTAGTAGTAGATTAAGCCAATAGATATTGACAGGCAATACCTCTATGAGAAACCAACACTAAAATAATAGCCCAGAACTTAATTGAGATCTTTTAGTGAATGGGTTTTCCAAAGGATATCTTAGGAGATCAGGGTACTCCATTTATATGTAAGTGAATGATACAAATCTGTAAACAACTGGACATTAGGCATCTTAGGACCTCCATATACCAGCCACAAACTGATGAGTTGGTAAGAAGATATAATGAAATCCTAAGACTCACATCAAAAAAGACATTAACTGGAGATGGGAAAAATTGAAACCAGTTACTACCTCTTGTCCTGTTTGTTATAAGAGGACAAGTCCAAAGTATCCTGGGTTGCTCCCTATTTGAGCTACCGTTTGGAAGGAAAATATGATGTTACAATGCACACTATTACAATGCATGTTTTTTCAACGCATTTTTTTACAACGCAACTACCTTTACATTGCACATTTTTACAATGCATGCTATTACAACGCATGTACATAGGAATACATTGAAACTGCCATTGCAACGCAGACTAGTACAACTCATGTGTTTACTACGCATAATGGATAGTAATGTAGAATATTAATATCATTGTCTTTTGTCACCCACCCTCTGGGACAGGATGCAAGGGAAACAGGGGTTTTGGATGGGGGAGCGTATTAACAACCGGGTATTCATTGTAAAACCCAGGTATTCATTTAAATACTCGAGCAATAATTTTAAAACCAGTATATTAAATAATACATATATTTTTTTTAAGTAAAAACAGTTATCCAAAAATAAAAATATACATTGATGTAGATATAGAACACTTTTTCACAGAATAAAAACACTACAGAAATTTTTAAAAACAGCATCTACATACAAGGCATTGACAGCATACAAAGCAAGAGAAAAATGGTGTCCTTCAACTAGTTCTACAACTTCAGGCAAGCCATCCTCTACTCAAAATGGATGCCATGCTAAGACGGAGTGTATAAATCAAACTCTGATACACAAAATTAAAAATTTACATTCTGTCAAGTTCTGAATCACGCGGAAAAAACATGTTTATGAAACATATTTTCTTTTTACATTTTCGTTCATCCATTCCAAACGCATAAATTAAGTCGACCACCATTTTGTCCTCAGTTTTGCTCAGACTTTTCTGACAATAACATATATCTGGAGCAGGAGGATAAAACTGCCACTTTTGAACAGAAAACACTGCCATCTATTGACTAAAGTAGCTCAGTTTTGAGGGAGGTATCCCAAAACAGTCCTATGCATGTAGCTAGTTCTATGCCCACAATCCCTAACTTAAGAAGAATTATTCAAAGGAAAAAACAGGCAAGACACCCCCAATGTGTACCACCCCAAACATTCTCTCATATTAACATTTCTCCTCAGCTATCTGTCACTGTTACTAATGAAACCTTTCTATTGCACGACAACAAAAACCCTCAAAAGAGAATACTAATCTTTAGCACACCCGTCACCTTTTGAAATTGGAGAGCAGTGATATTTGGATGATTGATGGGTCGTTAAATCCACACACCATCAATTCACCCTAATATGTAGTTCCATTAGTTAACTGTTTACTCCCTGATAAACAATCCTCAACATACCCTGAACTTTTATCAGTGGTAAATTCTAAAACTCAAAACAAAATTCCTAGAAAAGTGATAATTGACTTTGAATTATCAATGATTAACACCATTACTAAAACCTACCCGGACACCCAAATTCAAGGATTTTTTCACTTTTTACAGGCATATTGGTGAAAAATTAAAAAAACATCCTAAGTTAAGGATTACATATCAGACAGTAAATTACAATTTGAATTAAAAAAAACTAATAGCATTGTGCTTTGTTTCACCTGACAGTGTAGATGAATACTACACGTCAATTACTGAATCAGAGTATTTCACTGCATATAAAGAAAAATTGGGCACCCTACTATATTACTTCGAGGACACATGGATTGGCCTTCTGAGCAGGCCAGGTTGCAGAAGGAATCCGAAGTTTCCTATCAAGTGGTGGAACTGTTAAACATCCTGCTTTGAGGGAGGAGCAAAGACCAATAATGCCATAGAGTGATGGCACAATTCCTTCAATAAATCGAGTGGCAGACCTCACCCTAACTTTCATAATTTTTGGGAAATTTTGAAGAAAGAGCAAAGTTTCCAAGAAATATGAATAATGCTATCATTGACTGGTAGTTTGAACCTATGAATTACAAAAAGAACTAAGGAAATGTCTGAGAGACTATTGGGAGAAATTCAACAATTTACGTTGATGGTGGCTTCAGACTACCTAGATAATATTGCTCACATACTACATTTCTAAATATGACTAACACCTATTCTATCTTACTTGCCTGTTTTGTATTTTTTTAAATTTATAGTATTTGGATTTCTTTTTAAAAAACATTTTTTTTTAAATTTAGAAAAACGGTATCCTACCTTCAGTTGTCTTCCTTCTTCGAATCTTGTTCCTCTCTAAAACTCCACTTTCCTACAAGAGTCTGCAGCTCCCGAAATGTCCAAAGTGTGTAACCATAATCCACAACTCGATTCAAAGCCTGCGTTTAAGTTTCAAACAAAGATACAGATTGGCATAGCCGTTTTTATTTGCAAATCAAATGCTGCAAATTAATCTGTGTTACCTAACAAAAATACGCATCCCCCCAAAAAATCCCGAAAATTTCAGCAAAACTGGCAAAAAGAGCAACAAGAAATCCTGCGGAGCAATTCTCTTTCCATTGATTTTCATTCCAAGATGTCTCCAAAATCAAAAACCAAACGATAAGATTATTCAAAACCAATCGTTTTTCAAAAGAATTGAGTTTAAAAAAGCCTCCAAAATATCTAAAAGTTTTGTAGTGGCGAACAATCCCATTGGCGTAGTCCAAAAATCTTCGTGGTTGAAGATCCATGAAAACGCATCTCTTTCAAAAAAGGTTGCAACCCCCTAAAAAAACTTTTGAAAAAAAACATTACTTCTATTACGCTTTGGTTAAAAAAAATAGAAAATCTTCCCAATTGAGAATTCTTTTTTTTTAAATTAACAGTAAATTCACAAAAACGCCTTCGTGAGAGTACAACTGCTACGTGCATAGGAATGAAATTGGTGTTAAAAACATAAAACATAAAAAAACACAACTACATACATACATATATCTAATTACCTCCCTCAGCTCTCTTTACAATAAAGTATGCCTGTCACAATGTCTAGTTAAAAAGTAAAGTTTTACTTACCTGACCACAGCTCTTCCTTGCATCTGATCTTGACATTGACGCTCCACCAACTATAGAAATATGTGCTCAACTGCGTACGTCATCTGAAAAAGTAAAAACGAAAAAAGGAAAATTTCACCCATTGAATACAATTGGAATCATGCAAAAAATGTCAAAGAAATGTTTTAAACATGTAAATGTATACCTTTTAATTTTGTTTGTATGAATACATTTTTTTTACAAATATATGTATGTGAATGTGTAATAAAAAAAATGTGGAGTGTTCATTTTATATTTTTTTAAATCAAAGATTATTACAAATAAATTCTTTAATGTCTCCTATTTATTGTCTTTTATCACAAAAAGTATTATAAGTGTTTATTAATTTTTATAGGTGAATCACATTTATTTAAAAATGTTATTGAGTACATACATGCTTTTTTTAAATGAAATTATGTTTAATTTTTTTAATTTATTATTTTTAAAAAACTACTGACCCTTGTATTTAATAATTAATACATTTTTAAAAATACTACATTAGTAGGTTTTAATAAAAGTTTTGAACACATCTTACATTTACATTTTTAAATTAAAGTTTTACATATTACAGCATTTTTAAAAAAAGGTAAATTTGTTAAAAAAAATGAATACCTGGGCATTTAAATAAATACCAAAGTATTAATACATGTCCCCACCCAAAAAAAAACTATTTACCTGGCATCCTGTGGCAGAGAAAAAGTGTCAAAATCCTTTTAAGATATTAATAATTATAAAACAAATGTTACGTAATAAATGTTAAACAATTAATACCTGGGCATTAAAATAAATACATAAGCATTCCCCACCAAAAATCCATATTTCCCTGGCATCCTGTGCCAGAGAAAAGGTGTCAAACCCCTTTTAAGATATTAATAATTATATTGTATTTCTTTTTTTAAATGAAGAAAGTGTTTGTGCCTTTCACATGAGAACTGTCTGCTTTTCGCGTTCTCTGCTGTACTCTGAGGTTTAGTTTGCACACAATGTACAAGGTAGATCAAGAATGCTCCTTGTTATTCTGTTCTGGTCAGTCCCTCTCACCTAGACATAACATACTAACCACAGTTGCACTACTGGAAAACATGTGCTTTAATATTGCAAGCTAAACATGTTTTGACACACTTAGAGAGACACCTTTCCAGAGAGAGGAGCTGTGCTTGTCCTGCGATGTGAACCTTTCATCTAGGCTGAGGTACGGGGTCTGCTGAAAAAGCCCAAAGGTCTTCTTTTTTATAATAAACTATTACTTACAACGGGGAGGGTGGTCAGGTCTCTTAGTCCTTTTTCCACTGTCTTTATAAAATTATATCCCCGTTTGTATTCTATGGAATTGTGACAATGTTGACTATATTGTTTTTATGCATTTTGCTGCTAGTAATGGCATGTGTACTGTACCATAGAGCGCATTAGTTTACATAAACTATACAGCGTCTCTGATTACTCGCATTGTGAACAAGTATGAGTGAGTGAGCGAAAGAGTTGTCTGGCTCCCGCGATTCCCAAGAGAGAGTGACGAGTTCTGGGTTGTCTAATCATTGGTAGCTTTGCTGTAGTCGGAGAATGAATGAGATGCTATAGCTAGTCGGTTTGGGATTTTGGGAACTAATGTGGTAGGTTTGTACACCCCTATTAACTGAAGTCCCGTTTTCCTGTGCATACTTCTGTATATGTGCAGAATCCCTGCAACATGGCGCAGCCGTTTTGGTCTGGTTCTTATGTGCGAGACACTTGAGTAGTGCTTGTCCACAATACCCTCCGGATACAGCTGTGATGGTGTAACCTCCTATATTGAAGTTTTTATGTGTTCTTTCAAGCTTGAAGTTTTAAATTAAAAAAAAAGGTTTCTATCTTTATTCATAACCGTTGTTGTGCTGCCGCTTCTTAAGTTGTTCTTCTCAGCCTTTCGGGATGGGGCATAACATTACCGCACACATTCGCACTCCACTCAGGGATTATTTAAGACTCCATGGAGTTTCTGATACTAGAATGGACTTGATTCCGCATACCGCTTTGAAGTCTTTTACTCTTGGGTCACCTTTCCGCCGGTGGACGGAGCAGATAATCTGTTTCATGAATACATTGCAATAGCTGTTCCGGTTGCGTATCAGCCCTTTCGGACCCTTTCGGTTCCGCTCACAGCTTGGCGACACCAAATTTGGTTTAATGGCTCCCTTCCACACTCATAGACGCCCGTCCGTATATGTCCTTTATCAATTACTTGGCCGGTGTTGGCTGGGTATACCCCTCACCGACGTGGGTTGACGGCGGCTACGCTGCCCGAAATCCGCACGTTACATGCTTCTTTGATACAAGTGAATAGAGCTGTTATTCAGTTCATGTCACGCAATTTCCATGTGGCTCCACCTGGCATTGCTGTGCAATCTGCGGGACCTGGTGGAGTAACAATCAGTCCCGTCATGGTTAATTCGGTGATGGGCAACCGACCACAAAATAAGGACGAATTACCTTATTGGCTTGCTGAGAAATTTGGACAGCTTGAAGCTGTTTTTCCTAAAACATCTCCTGTAGAAAAACACAGAATTTTGACTATAGTTTGCCTAAAGACTTACTTCCCGAGTTAGCTGATTGTAACACCTGGGGAACTGTGTTCGCAGCTGTGTATTCGAAGTGTTTCGGCACTCCCTCGATGACTGTACTCCCCTCTGTGATTAAGCGTGTTCAAGATGAACAGGGTGCTGAAGCGGCTGTGGAATTGGGGATGAGACTGGTGGGGGTGTTCGAGGTGGTTGCTGATATGATCCCTGCCAATGTCAAGGGCGATGCAGTAAGCTTTCATTTCAAGTCGCTAATGGCTTGGAGGCTATCCCTGATGTGGACAAACCATGTGAATTTCCCAAAATTATTGCAAAGGCTTATAAAACCATTGCCCGCAATAGTTTGGGAGTTAAGCCTTTTACTCAGAAGCAAACACAGCCTCAAACACAACAGAAAGCTCAATCTGATACAGATGGGCATCCAGTCTTCTCTAAAAAGCACTGCAATAACAAGAAGTGGGGCAGCAACAACAGAAGCAGGGGTCGCCGACACTTGGACTTGGGCGGTAACCCTGCTCGACAGCACAGCGGAAGTTACAATAGTGCGGGAGGCACTGCGTCCTTGTCTGGAGGCGACAGCAACTGAAACTTTAATTACTATAGAGACAGCTGACACCCGGGTTGCCCCCGGATCAGCTGTAGAATATACTTTTTCCCGATGAAGGTGACATTGAGCGTGTAGTCACTGGGATTTTTTGGGAGAATCTGACCTCTTCCTATGACACTTTACCGTAATCAAGTGGGCTGGGATAAAGATTCACCACCACACGAAATTCCAATGTGGTCTATGCCTCAACCTCAACCCCAATATCCCATCCGGCGGGAAGCCAAAGGTCACGTTTCTGATGTTAGAACTCAGTTAGAGTATCAAGGAGTGATTGAGACATGTGTGCCGCCAATGAATAATCCTCTTTTTGCAGTACAGTACACCCATACCTCTGCTCTTGTTGACAGTATTGTTCGTAAAAAATATAAAACAACACTTGACATTTCCAATGGTTTTTATAGCCATAACCTGTTCCCTGAATGCAGTCAATGGACCACATTCATGACCGGTGAAGAACAGAAAAAATCTTGGTGTTTACCTATGGGTTATAAGATTAGCGCTGGGGTTTTCGCCGCACGTATTGTCTCCTTGTTAGACAGCATTGGCCCAGATGCATATTCGTATGTTGATATTTATCTCACGGACAACGAATTATGGCCGCATCTATGCCGTATTGACCACATAATTCTTGAATTTGTGGACTATGGATACAAATTAAATTTTGCAAAATCACACATCACTTGTTATGCGATGCTCGTTTTGGGCTATGAGCTCAATAATGGCTTGGCTCCTGACTTTCTGGAGAAATGCGCACGTCTGTGCTGGGATTTTTAAATTTCGGGCGATCCTACATTCCTGAGTATGCCCAGCCTATCAAGCCTCTGTATGCCTTGATACAACCTACCTTTTCAAAAGCCAGCTGGCTCCCAGAACATTCTATTATTTTCCATTCTTTGCAATCTGATTTGTTTGATTCTAGGTACTTGTTGACACCTGATAACAACACAAACCTGGTGATATGTATTGTGCCAGACGCAGTGGGATTTACTTACTAGACATACAATGAAGGTGACATAGTACCTATCGCATACAGATCGCACATATACACTTCAGCCAAGATGCGATATATGACTGTTGAGAAGGTTTTCACAGCTGTAGGGATGGAGGTCCTGAAGGAACGTGCACTGGCACAGGGGAAACACATTTTGTTGGTTGCACCTTACCCTGCTTTAGAAGCAGTGACAAAGGCAAGTGTGCCTAACTCAAAAGCTTTACATCCCCGTTGGATACAATGGGCTACTTCTTTGACGTCTCCAGATGTCACATTTATTTGTGACCCCTCTCTTCAGACACAGGAGTTCTTGCAGTATGAACATGTTCATCCGCCTCCTCTGTCTTTGCTTCCTTTGGAGGAGAACGCATGTTTCATTTATACAGATGGCTCAGCGCAACCGGCGGCAGTTTCTAAACATGCTTATTCAGCGGCTTGTACTATTGTGGCTGGTACAATGGTGAATGGTGAGTTCAAGTCTAAAATAGTTAGGCTGTCCGGTTTTAGGTTTAAACCTATAATAACTGATAAAATCCCACCGAAAAGGAAATAGCCCTCACCTGTGTAAATATATAAACACTGAAAAAACACATGCACAACCACAAACTAAATCTAATTAAAAGACCGTAAAAGGAGAGTGAAAGAGTAATTTTGTTTCTTCCTGAAGGGGCCAATGCAATGTAACTTTGTTATACATGCTAGCAGCAATAAAGACTGGGCTAACATTATTCTGCTTGAGTTTTGTTGTTTAGGGATGTCACTAAAATATTGTTTTTTCTTTCTTTTGCTTTTTTCAGTTTTGTGATCTTTGGTCTAAAGATGCAAGGTTTAGAGGCACGTTTTAGGTCTTGTTTAATGATTTTATAAACTGTACAGTTTCAGGAAAAATCAAAATCATATTTGATAGTTTGGCTGCGTTTGATTCTTTCACTGATATGTAAAATGGCTGGTTTCATAATCATCTTTCCCAATATGTGCAATCACATTTACCCACAGAGAATGGGTAAAAGACCTCGATATATCAGCCCCCGGTTTCTAGTGAGTCAGTATTGATAGTAGGTGAATTGCCAACACCTCAGACTTTAAACATTCAATGCAAGGTATAGTGAATAGTATATATAAAAAAGTGCTACCTCAAGCATCTGGGATAGTGGTGAAAACATGACACCAGGCTTTTGGAAAACATGGAACGCAGTGTCACTTGTTGATGGTTGTCTTTCCAAGAGCAGGGGCTATGAATGCTATATTATCCATGTGGCAATCTTTTACAGAATTTTTGCTGAGTGATGATGCCAAAGGCAAGAAATGTGAGGATCTTTGGTCGCATACTGATAGTGATGTGAAAAAAACCTCTACTGCATTCTTAGATTTTTACAGAAAAACATAGCTGCTGTAGTGGACATAATAAAAAAACTAGAGTCTGAAAACACCCTTGTCTGCCAAATGTTCACCTTAATTGGTGTAGATGTGAAATATCGCATTGAGAGTAGGCAGGGTGACACCTTTAGTGAATTGGGCACTGTATCATGTTCCTTGTTTGAGTGGTTGCCACTTAGTAAGAAAAAGATGCTGAAGAGAAATTAAGGAACTTTTACTTTACAATGTATGAGAAATGGCTTGAAATAATGCATAGAAATGTCCCTTCACCAACCATGGCATTTAAAGTCAATGAAACCTCACTGTGGTACTCTGTACAAGTTCTAGTTTAAAAGTGCTGCTTCATTTTTGACCGCTTCAATAACTCTGAGGGCATAAGCGCCCAGTTCAAGGCAATTGTTGCAGAACCTGCCCAGAGAATCGAATCTTCAAGTCTACCAGTATTGGCATGGAAAGCAGTGTCAGTGGCCGGACTTAGCAAATTGTGTACCTGCTGTTTTGGCGTTGCCCGTCTCAAGTGCCAATGTTGAGAGGGCCTTTTCACAGGAAAAGAGTTTACATGGGAAGGAAAGAGCGAGCACACATGACCAAAGACTCACTGAAAAAATATTCTATGGTGTCCTACAATAAGTTTGATTTGCAAAAATGTATTCGGACCTAGTATACACTGTACATACACTGTCTAGATACCATCCACTATTGGTGCAGAAAGCAAGCAATAATAAAAGCAAAATGTTCCGTAAACACCAGAAAAGCACTGTTTCTGTTTTTAATGGCGTGAAAATGTGTAACCACTCATAACCACTGTTTTTTATGGTATTGAAATCACTTGAAAACACTGAAAAAACCCCACCAGAATTTACCAAAAATAGAAACTGTAAACAGGAAAGACTAAATATAGTGCATACCCAGGCGCTAGGAGCCTGTACCGCTCAATTGGCCGAGCTGCGCGCTCTGGTTCTTGCTCTCGAGTTTGCAGATCCAAAGGTGTCAACTCTTATTGTATGTGACTCTTATTACTGTGTTCAATCTTATTCTTTTGGTCTCAAAATGATTATCGAGATTCTAAAGGTAGCACAATTAAGCATAAAGCGTTTTGGGTTCGAGTGGCAGATCTTAAGCAGCGTCTGCGACTCACGAATGTTATACAAACGCTTGGCCATCAGCGTGTGGGAGCACACACTCTTGGGAATTGTTTGTCTGATGAAGCGGCCAAATCTGCAGTAGCCACCTGTTCTGTTGCAGCCGTTAGGGGTTATCCTGCTTTGGGCCATTTTCACGCGCCATCTTCTAGCGGGTCTAGATGCTCGACTAACAGGACTCTCGCGCACTGAAGAGTGTATTTAAGTGGCTCCTTTAGGGATCCCAGTTAGATCGACACTTACTGCGCGCATGCCTCTCTCAGCGGTAGCTGGCAGTGATTTTAACTTTTAATTTGTTTTACTTCTCTCGCGCTGCTATATAGTTTGCACTGCTACCTAGTCTGCAGGCGCTTTCTCCGCTGGACATTGGGGGACTCATAGCGAGGTTCTTACCTGCACCTTAATTGTTGGATCACCCGCACTTTGCGGGGCTTAGGTAGGGGGACATTGGGAACTGCTTGCGGCGTCTTTGGCCACCATCTTGGGTAGGGGTTATCCTGCTTTGGGCCAGTTTCAGGCACCATCTTCTAGCGGGTCTAGAGGCTCGACTAACAGGACTCCCGCGCGGCATACTATAAAAGGGGATGGACGACCAATCGGGCAGCGTGGGCGTGCAGCGGGCGCGCCGTAGACACTCCGGAGGTGTGCCTGAGGTAAGCCCGTTTGAGCCCGTTCGCGCTCCGAACGCGTCTAGCGCTAGCCATGCCGCCCTTATTGCCACAAATACCTTGGTGTATTCCAGGGAAGAGCTATGTCTGTTGGATCCCCATTCTGGCACGGGTAGGCGGCTAACCACCCCTACTCCTTCTCAGGGGACTCTTTTATGTGGGCTGCTTAATGTCCGCTCACTCTGCAAACACCATGCAGAAATCGCCCTTTTAGTCGAATCATCAAGGCTGCATGTCTTATTTATGACCGAGACCAGGACCAGGGCGGACAGTGGAGTGGAGCTCGGTTGGGCTTGTCCCCCGGGGTACACGATTAAGCATATCCCGCGAGTCACAGGGAGAGGAGGTGGAGTGGGCTTTATTTTTAGAGACTCACTCGCCTTATCACAGCTCATTGTTAGAGAGGTCTTGGGGTTTGAGCTCATGGGCTTCTCTTTAACAAATCAGGGTGGTGTACTATTGGCTGATCTCCTGTGCTATAGACCACCGTCTATGACAGCTTTGTCTCTCCAGCAGCTAATTGATCTGGTTTACGATCTATCCAATTCGCATGCTAGATTTCTAATCCTGGGTGATTTTAATCTGTGGCCCAATGGCCCTCAAGACCTTGCTTATAGAGAGATTTGCCAAGCTTGCAGCAATTTTCATCTTGACCAGCTTGTGCCTTCCTCTACTCATGCAAAGGGCCACACACTGGACTTGGTCTTTGCGGATAGCTCTGCGGTTTCAGTCCAGGAGGTTGCAGTCCAATGCTGGACAGACCATGCATTGGTCCTTTTCACCATTCTTATGCCAGCAGGCTCGCTGAACATTAGCGGCCCTGGTAGGTATAAGTTCAGCAGGCAATGCTCGCGCCTCCTGAAGGGCATGAGTTTGCCCGCGCTACTGCCTGGGATTTTCTCTTTGAGGGAGAGCGTGGAGGAGAGCTACGCCGTTCTATGCCAGCAGATCCTGGAATCTTTAGATAAGTTGGTCCCTTTGCGTAAGGCAAAGGACAAGCCTATGAGAGCCTCTCCTTGGTTTTCTGGTGAGCTCCATAAGCAGAAACTCTGCTGTAAACGGGCGGAGCGTGCTTGGAGAAGACACTATCTGGAATCTGATAAACTGGTTTACAAGGAAGTCCTTCAAGAATATAAAACGCAGATACGGGTGGCCAAAGCAAAGTTCCTGGAGGATTCCTTGGCTAAGGCCACGAACAAGTCCCAGGCATTGTTCAAATTTGTCAACAACCTATCCAATTCTTCTTGTGCTGCGTCAGCTATTCCGGCGTCTCAGGAGTTATGTGACTCCTTGGCCGTCGCCTTTGAGGAAAAAATTAGGAACATTTTACTTGCCCTTTCGGACTCTGGTCAGACTACACCGTTGGTGCATTCCTCTGCAGAATCGGCCAGTACAACGACTCCAGAAATTTCTGGGGCAGAGTCAGAACAGTCCTTGTTGACCTGTTTTCATATTCCTTCCTTGGAGGACTTCTGTTTGGTGGCAAATGGTGTCTCTTCTGGCTCCCCACTTGATCCTATGCCCCATAGGTTTTGGAAGGTGTTTCAGGCTGAGCTTTTTCCACCGCTCCACTCCATCTGCTGTCAGTCACTTGCCACAGCTATGGTTCCAGATAGTTGGAAGCTGGCAGTGGTTTCACCCCTGCTAAAAAAAGCCACCTTGGACCCTTCGAATCCGGCCAATTATAGGCCAATTTCGCTTTTGCCATTTTCTATAAAAATCTTGGAGAAATTGGCTACAAGGGCCCTGTCTAACTTTCTGGAAACCAATGCCTGCCTGGACGCGGCCCAGTTTGGCTTCAGGCCGGCCCATGGTATGGAGTCTGCCCTGGTGGCCGTGTTGGATGACCTGCGCTCGCGTGTCGACATGGGTAGAGCGGCATTTTTTGTGCTGCTCAACATGTCGGCCGCGTTCGACACGGTTGACCACGCGGTGTTACTGGGCAGGCTTCAGAAGGCCGGGGTGACTGGTCTGGCCTTGGACTGTTTTGTTATGTTATGTTATTTTATTTTATATAGCGCGCAGATGCCGCAGCCAAGAGGCGTCCCGGCGCTTTAGGAGATAGTGAAACACAACACAGCAAAGGTAACCAGACAGGAATGGGACTAAACTACGGAAAATAGGAAGGTTTTTAATGCCTTCCTAAAAGGGAGCAGGTCAGGGATGGAACGGAGTGGGGCAGGCAAAGAGTTCCAGAGAGCTGCCGCCAACACTGAGAAAGAACGTCCACCCATTCTAGCTTTTTTAAAACGTGGAACAATGGCTAGATTTAACCCTGAGGATCGAAGGGCTCTGGAAGGGGCATAGTGAAGGATTGTCTGTGAAAGGATAGGAGGGGGGGCTAACTTAAGAATTTTAAAGGTTAAGCAGAGAGCTTTAAACTTAATTCTTTGACCTACAGGTAACCAATGGAGATCTTGAATGGTTCGACGAGCAGAGACAAACTTCGGAAGGCCGACCAGCATCCTGGCCGCCGCATTTTGAACCCGCTGAAGGCGAGCTAGTTCTGCCTGATTCACGCCCAAAAACAGAGAGCTGGCGTAGTCCAATCTGGTGAGAACCAAAGCTTGGACTATGATCTGTCTGGTGTCCGCATCAAAAAATTTGAAGATAGGTCGGAGGCACTGCAGGGCACCAAAACATGTACGAGCTACACGTTTAGTGTGGGGAGTGAAGGAAAGTTTGTCGTCGAGCCACACCCCAAGATTTCTAACTTCAGCTACAGGAGTGGGAGCAGGGCCCAACTCAGATGGCCACCATTGGTCTCCCCATAGCCCACTTTCCCTACCAAAGATGATGACCTCGGTCTTAGAGGCATTGAGTTGGAGTCGATTATTCGCCATCCAGCCTGCCACAGCTTTAAGAGCAGACTGAAAGGTAGGGGCATCCATGTTGGAATCACCATTAAGTGCCACCGCCAGCTGCGTGTCATCGGCGTATGACACCATGGTGAGACCATAACTGTGGGCTACCTCCGCCAGCGGCTGAACATACAAATTAAATAGGGTAGGGCTGAGGGCCGAACCCTGCGGGACACCCTGACGAATGGGGCGAGGGGTGGAGACATAGGGTGGTGTAGATACTTTGAAGGTACGATCCGTAAGAAAGGATCGGAACCACTCAAGTGCTACCTCTCTGACACCTGCTTCCACAAGACGATGCATAAGGATCTGATGGGAAACCGTGTCAAAGGCGGCACTGAGATCCAATAGGATCAGTGCCGCCGTCTGACCCTGGTCCAGCATCTTCCTGATGTGCTCCACCACAACCAAGAGAGCGGTCTCGGTACTGTGGCCCGCTCGGAACCCATTCTGGGAATTGTCCAGTATATTAGCTTCCTGCAGGTGAGATGATAGAGTGTGATTAGCATGCGCTTCTGCTAATTTAGCTAGCCAAGGGAGAAGGGAGATAGGCCGATAGTGTTCTGATTTTGTAGGGTCAAGTGAGGGCTTTTTAAGAATAGGGATGATAGTAGCCTGCTTCCAGGCAGTGGGAACACTACCGGTGTTAAAGGATAGATCGATAAGACTATGCATGGCCGGGTAGCAGCACTCGGCGAGTTCCCGAAATTGAGTGGGTCTCATAGGGTCATCCGGTGAACCGGATTTGACTTTTATCGTCAAGGCTTTGAACTCCTCTAAAGTGGGGCTGGGAATGATTAACAGTGGTTTAGGAACCATTGGTGCGATAATATTCTCACTGATGGTGGACTGAGAGAATGACCTGTAAATGGCCTCCACCTTTTCAACAAAGAGAGAGGCCAGATCCTCACAATATGACAAGGAAGCTTCAAGAGTAGTAGTGGCAGTCTTTTTACTTGTGAGGTCCTTGCATACCCTAAAGATAACCTTGGTAGGATTCGTACTGTTCTTTATCTCCTGAAAATAGAAGGCAGCCCTGGCTATGCATATGGCCCGATGGTACACTCTAGTGCAGGCCCTATAGGCCGACTTGAGGTCAGCGTCATAAGTTTTGCGACATGCACGTTCCGCTTTTTTACAAGAAGATTTAAGCGTCTTAAGGGATTCGTCGTACCAAGGGCTAGAGGGACTTGATCTAGTCTTACTCCACCTGGCCGGTATAAGAATATCTAGTGAGTGATTTATCCACTCACAGAAGCTATCATAGCCAAGGGAAGCTTCAAAAGGGGGTTGAGGATGGTGCTTCATCAGAAGATGGTGAAAGTGCTCTAAATTCAAGTTTCTCCAGGGACGTTTGAAAATATCAGGAGTGTTGTTTCTAGGGGGAGGAATAAAAGTGGTAATATGAGTTTCGATCAAATGATGATCGGTCCAGGCCATAGGCCTAGGTTGGAGCACTGAAATATTGGTGGAGATATTCGTCAGGAAGGGATCTAGCAAATGTCCGCCTGTATGAGTCGGTAATTGTACCAGTTGGATTAATTGGAATGCTTCAAGATCAGCTAACAAGCTATGGACCGAGTTGGAAAGTGGGGCATCCATATGCAGGTTAAGGTCACCAATAATCGTGAAATTAGCTGTTTTCATGACTAGAGAGGAGACCACCTCCGGGAGGCTATGACGGAAAGCGCCCTCGGGACCGGGAGGCCTATAGATTAGTAGTCCCGAGAAGGTAAAGTGGGGATTCACTGTGATGTTAAAATGCGCGCTCTCATACCCTGCTATGATGGTAGGTTGCCAGGCGCAAGGATAGCGTGTTTTTACCGCGACCGCGATACCTCCGCCTCTAGCATTACGGTGGAGTGAGTGCATGTTGTATCCCACTGGGAGTGCTAAATTCATGACAGCCATAGATTGGTCATGCAGCCAGGTTTAGGTAAAAAAAAAGATATTGGGGTTCTCATCTGTGATCAAAGAGAATACTTCTTGAGAGTGACATGCCAGCGATCTAACATTCAGATGGTAAATTTTAAGAGTGGGTCGAGTAACTAAGCCTAAAGCAGAGTCTGGCTTGTGGACACAGGGAGGTGTAGATTGAAGACTCATAATAGGCAACGGCTTAGGAAGTTTAAAAGAACAGGTGAGACACTGATAAGGCCCACTAAGAGGATCCAGAGCGCCATGATGGCAGTCTCTTACCTCACGACGCAGTAGACGCAGGTCCCCAGCAGATGTCATCCTGGGAGAGCCAGAGTCCCCTGCCCTAGCCCTGCCTTAGCGCTGACGGGCGCAGACGGGCAGGACTCTGGCGAGACTCAGGCGTAGCGAGGGCGCGACCGCTGCGCGAGACCGCTTCGTTCCAGGCGAGCTTTAAGTAGGCGAGTGGCGGTGAGAAGCGCTAGCGCGCTAACCCCCAAGCAAAGGAAGGGAACAGCCTTCCCAAGATGGCGTCGTCACGTGACCCAGTAGCCCCGGAGCCCGGACCCGCAAAGTAGCGGTGCTTTTACTTTTTTTTATATGCGGTGAGGGCCAGGGGGGGTCGCAGCAGCACATTAAAATCAGGGGGAATAAAAGCAAAAGGAAACTCAAATACAAAATAGGGTGCTTTTAAAAAGAAGCGCGAGCCAAAACACAGCGCTAATCCAAGAAATCTCAGCAAACACGGTGATCACCTTCTCCAGGCTGACCCCGTGTCAACGCTCACCTTAAGTAGGCGAATGGCGGTGAGAAGCGCTAGCGCGCTAACCCCCAAGCAAAGGAAGGGAACAGCCTTCCCAAGATGGCGTCGTCACGTGACCCAGTAGCCCCGGAGCCCGGACCCGCAAAGTTGCGGTGCTTTTACTTTTTTTTATATGCGGTGAGGGCCAGGGGGGGTCGCAGCAGCACATTAAAATCAGGGGGAATAAAAGCAAAAGGAAACTCAAATACAAAATAGGGTGCTTTTAAAAAGAAGCGCGAGCCAAAACACAGCGCTAATCCAAGAAATCTCAGCAAACACGGTGATCACCTTCTCCAGGCTGACCCTGTGTCAACGCTCACCTTAAGTAGGCGAGTGGCGGTGAGAAGCGCTAGCGCGCTAACCCCCAAGCAAAGGAAGGGAACAGCCTTCCCAAGATGGCGTCGTCACGTGACCCAGTAGCCCCGGAGCCCGGACCCGCAAAGTAGCGGTGCTTTTACTTTTTTTTATATGCGGTGAGGGCCAGGGGGGGTCGCAGCAGCACATTAAAATCAGGGGGAATAAAAGCAAAAGGAAACTCAAATACAAAATAGGGTGCTTTTAAAAAGAAGCGCGAGCCAAAACACAGCGCTAATCCAAAAAATCTCAGCAAACACGGTGATCACCTTCCTATCTTTGTAACAGGCAGCAGGCTGTGACACTTCCACTTTTTCGGTCAGCAGTGAAGAATGTAAAGCAGGGCGTGCCTCAGGGATCGGCAATTAGCCCGATCCTTTTCAATCTATATCTTCGTCCATTAATAAGTTTGATTAGGTCATTCGGCATATCTGTTATTAACTATGCCGATGACACTCAACTTATTTTTTCATTTGAAGGAGGTGATGCGGTTTCGAGGGAAACCTTTCACCGCTGCATGACTGCAACGGCAGATTGGTTACGCCACAACTCACTCCAATTCAATGGAGCGAAGACCGAGGTGCTCCACTGCTCCCTGGACTAGTTGCCTCGCCCTCTACCGGGTGGGTTCTGGCCTTCTTCAATCTTGGGCACAGTGACTGCTGCTGACTGGGCCGTAATCTTGGCGTCATGTTCGAGCCTAGCCTGCAGCTTGACGCTTTTGTTAATAAAACCACGGCGACCTGTATGTTCCTGCTCCGCACTTTACGGAAGATTCTTCCGTTACTTCCAACTGCGGCCAGGACAGAAGTGGTGCGTAGTACCATTCTCAGCAGGTTAGACTACTGCAACGCACTGCTTCTAGGAGCCCCTAACATCTTGGTTTCTAAGCTGCAGAGGATTCAGAACATGGCTGCCAAGCTGGCCCTCTCTCGTCCACGCTCAGCGTCATCGTCTTTGGCGCTTTTGGACCTTCACTGGCTGCCTGTTCAGCAACGGATTCATTTCAAGGCCTCTTGCCTGGTTTTTAGGGCCTTACATAGGCTGGGGCCAGTGATGTTACAAGATCTCTTCTCCTGGTACTCAGCCGCAAGACCACTGAGGTCTTCCTCAGCCTTCCTGGTAGTTGTCCCCAGGATTAAAAGGGTGAGGATGGGCGGCCGGTCGTTCAGTTTTGCAGCTGCAAAACTTTGGAACTCCTTATCTCTGCCCCTGCGGAGCTGCCAGGACTTGGCGGCTTTTAAAAAGGGTTTAAAAAGCTATCTCTTCCCAAGAGTAGTGTAATGCGTAACATCTGTCGGTAATCTTTTGGTCACAGCGCCAGGATACCCTTTGGGTGACAGCTGCGCTCAATAAATACGTATTACATTACATTACATTACATTACAAGGTCCATGACTAACATTGATGGTGACATTTTGGCAGCAATAGCTGCAACTGCGAAGGGCTCTAATTATCCACAGGGTTTCCCTTCAAAATCTTCTTATCTTAAAGTTCCTTTTGCTAGAATACCTGACATGGGAGATCGGCTGATTCCCAACGCGGATTGCAGACACACTTTAATCAAAACCACACACAAAGGTATAGCTTCGGCCCATGCCGGAGTGTCTGCAACTGTTTCTATCTTGCAACAACTTTATTGGTGGCGTGGTTTATATAAACAGACCCGTAATTATGTACTTTCTTGTGACATCTGTCAAACAAATTAAGTCTTTTACCGTAACACGACCACTACAAATACCGCTTTGCATTGCCAATCACCCTTTTGCTTGTGTGTATCTTGATCACTGCGGTCCATTTTCTTCTGATACTGCATATAAATACATTTTAGTTGCAGTTGATTCGTGCACTAGATTCCTTTGGGATTGGACACAATGCAGTGCTGACGCTCGAAATGTCATCAGGGATTTGCGTGTCTTTGTAGGGATATTTGCCTGTGGCACCTTTCATTCTGACCAAGGTCCACCGTTCGCCTCTAAGGCATACAAGGAAGGCTCTTTATGTCCTTCAAGTTGGTCGACGTCTGTTGGACCAGGGGTTATCTAATCATTAGTAGCTTCGCTGTAGTCTGAGAATGAATGAGACACTATAGCTAGTTAGTTTGGGATTTTGATTACTAATGTGGTAGGTTGCTACACCCCTATTCACTGAGGTCCCGTTTTCCTGTGCATAGTTCTGTATATGTGCAGAATCCCTGCAACAAAACAATTCTATAATAAAGGAAAGAAATGGAGAGAGTTGGTGATAGATGAATGGGTATTGGTACTATTATACCACAACAACAAAGATAATAACAAACAGGCAGAGAGAGTCACTCTATAAGTGTAAAAAGAACCCTCACTCACCAACCTAGTTGGTGAAATGCTTCATCATTGGGTTCCCACCAGAAGGCCGAATGCCTCTCTGGTGTGCTTCAACGCCTGATTACAGGGAGGAGGTTTTTGTGACAGTGCAAAGTATGAACCAAGTGATAGGTTAAAATGATCTTTACCAAACCAGATTTTTTTTTTTAAAGGGTGGAATGGTAAAGCAAGATTAAAAAGTGAGATTTATGATAGACTGGATACATTTGCCAGTCACATCACTTATGTGAAAGAAATGTGGTCTACATGTTTCAGCCTCACAAGTGCCATTAGTGAGGCTTTCTTCAGGACCTAGCGCCACAGCAGAATGTACACACTAAGGTACACCCTAACCTTTAGCAGAAAAAAGTGACCGCATAACTTACGGTTTACTGGAACACCTCAGATTTGCTGAAAGCGTTAGTCTGAAAAATAAAGCAAATGAAAACAATGTATTTGCCAATAGACAGAGTACACCAAAACAACAATTATACCCAATCAAGGTGTGAGAGACACTCTTCATGCCATAATTGTAGACTTGGCTCTGTGAGGTCAAGAGTACATATCCTGTAGTTACATGCGTTTATGTAAAAGAGTGCTCACAAATGTTTCAAGCGCATATATCTTGTCATATAACTTATATAGTAACACATGGCAAACTTCGCCGGTATCTTTGAGTAATAATATCACATAAAGGTTATCAAATTGAACATGACTTCAGAATAAAAACACGTAAACGTGTTATTAGAGGCATCAAGGTAAGGAAGTCTTGAGGAAAAGCAAACTGCAAATAGAAATTGTGCTTACATATGGCGTGGGAAAACCTCACAACATAGACCCAGGCGGGGAGCGAGGACTTATAGTCACTCACTGGAACATAAAGTAAAATACCATTAAGCAGTCAGGCATACAGATAAAATGTTTGCCGAATGATCTATTCCTCATTAAAGGCAGTACTTACTACTCCAAAGTCCAGCGCTCAAAAGGCACCTACGTATACCTGGCAGCAGGCTCCCGACGATATGTCACTCCTGCTCAGAACGGTTTAAAAGGCACTCTCCGCATCGAGGTAGCCGGGACCCGCAGCATCGGGACTGTGACAACACGGCATTCACAGCTACGATCCCAACGTGCCGTCAAAACAACTAGAACGCTACCTGCTACTTCGCAGCAGCTCGTGATTTTCAATACCAAACTTTATCAGTCTCAGGTTACCGAGACTGTTAATGACAGTGCTTGTTATGAGTCAATGAGTCCCTGAAGTTTGATTGTGTTGTTTAAAAGAACTGTATAGAAAATCTCACTTATATATATTGCGCCCAAAAATTGGGTCTGAATATGTCAGGCATACTGAAATTACTGCTGATTTTAACAATGGCTTGGTCCCTTAAGTGTGTGAAAGGGGAAAATGTGAGCACAAATCAGGGTACAGGATATGGAAAAAGTGTTCTAAAGGTAATAATGTGATTACACAAGTACCCCCATAATTCTCATGGGGTACAGAAGATGTTCTTTTTCACTAAGAGGTATATTCAATTGCTCAGATGAAAAGATGCAAATTATCCATCAGGACCAAACTTTTCTAATCGTCGAGGTAGTGTGGCTAGTATCTTAAATAACACCCTGACATCCATTGCACTAGCTGTATTAGATGGAAGCATTCTAAGACAGAGGCAGTTTTGCACATCATGCCTAGGCGGTCCGTATATTATTAAAGCGTTAGTTTAAACAACTACATTTTCTAAGGTTACAGTGATCAACGTTTTAAAACGGAACCCCAAGGGATATTGTTGTTGAGGCCGTACTTATGTGTGGCGAGGAGGTAGACCCACCGCTGCTCCTTCTCAAACAGAACTTTTTGGGTATTACTGCTTGGTTTAATCTGTTCAATAACAGTCCAATGTAAATTATTTGTGGTGTGGTTCATCTAAAGAAAATGTTCTGTCATCTTGGTGATGTTCTTTTTGCACCGAATTGTGCTCCTATGTTTGCAAATACGCTGTTTTATCTTCCTAGTCGTCATGCCCAGGCAGCGTAAGCCACAGGGGCATGTGATCAGGTAGATCATGTTACTGAAGTTGCAGTTTGTATGCCACCTCTGTCTCCATATCTTATTTGGTTCCAAATCCAGTATTTTTGTTGTAGAGGTCAAATGGCAGACACTACAATCAGTGCAGGGAAAATGACCAACAACCGAAGGTAGACCCCAGGCCTGCAAAACTGATGGAGAATTGTTCCCACTGATCTTTTTGGGTGTGTATGCACCAGCGTATCCCTCAGGTTTCTAGCAGTCCGAAAAGAGAAAAGAGGTTTACTCCATTCCCTGTTGTTGGTGGACAGTATTCTCTAGTGCTTGTTGATGGATCCTGTTAAAGCATTGGACACTACACTGTAGGTGGTGACACAAGTCATGGAGACTTCACTTGTATGGCTACTATTGTCCTCCAGTAAAACATCCCTATGTTGGTTTCTGGCTTGTTTGCAACTATTTTTCAGGATCTTCTCTGGGTAGCCGCAACTGCTTAATTTGGTTTTTAAGCCTGCTGACTGTGAGTGAAAGTCGTCAACCCTACTACAATTTCTCCGAATCCGGAGATACTGTCCGTAAGGAAGGTTCTCACGCAGCGGCCTTGGATGGCAACTGGTGAATTCCTGAAGATTGTTCTTGGAAGTTGGCTTGTAATAGGTCTTGGCAGTAAGACTGACATTCATTTTTTAAATGGTCACACCCAGAAAGACCATTTCTTTACTATCAATAGTGGATGTGAATTTAAAGTTTGCGTCACATGTGTTAATCCATTCCAAGAAAGCCATCAGAGTCTGTTCCGGTCCTTGCCAGATGACAAGGATATCATCTATGTACCTTTTTCCAAAAGGTAATACCCGATGAAAAAGGATTATTTGCCGCCAGGATATATTTCTGTTCAAAGTCAAAAACATAAAGTCCGGCTATGCTTTGGGTGAATGTACTGCCCATAGAAGTCCCAGTCGTCTGGAGAAACAGCTCACCCTCATATTCAAAGAAATTTTGTTTCAGCGCCAAAGTGGCGCATTCAATGATGAACTGCTTAGAGGTATTATATTCCCAGACAGCCTCTTCCAGCGCTTTTCCAAGTACTCTAATGTTATCATTTGGCGGCATGCTGGTGTACAGACTCTCGATGTCCAATGAAACCAAAATGGTGAAGTCTTCATCTACCTCCAGATCTTGTAAGAGAGCCAGAAGGCTCTTCGTGTCCTTCAAGTAGGTCGACGTCTCTTGCACCAGGGGTTGTCTAATCATTGATAGCTATGCTGTAGTCGAAGAACAAATGAGACACTATAGCTAGTCGGTTTGGGATTTGGGGTGCTAATGTGGTAGGTTGGTGCACCCCTATTCACTGAGGTCCCGTTTTCCTGTGCATAGTTCTGTATATGTGCAGAATCCCTGCAACAAAATAATTCTATAATAAAGAAAAGAAAAATGGAGAGAGTTGGTGATAGATGAATGGGTATTGGTACTGTTACCCAGTTCAGATATTTAAATGAGATCAGGATGGCAAGGTCCATATGAAATTATTGAAACTATTGGTTGGGTCACATACAAACTGCAAATGCCAGGGGGCATCTTTAAACCTATCATATAAATGTACTAAAAGAATGGCTCTGTCCTCCCTCTGTTGCTGTACAGACTACCTTTGGCATAAACCATACAGAAACTACCCTAGACCAAGTCTCTGTAAATTATCTTCTTACTGACCTACAAAAGAATGGACTCATCCAAATTATCCCTTTTTTCTCCATCTTTTCTGACCTAACGGGAGAATGCATCTCTCTGTTCATGCTATATGTACAAAAGTAGGCACTGTAGTAAAACAACGTTCTTGTAGTATTCCAGAGGCCAGAAGAAAATCCATAAAGAAAGAGATTGTAAAGATGTTACAACTTGGGCCTATTGAACAATCAACGAGTGGCTGGTGTTCGCCCATTTTACTGGTTCCTAAACCCGATGGTACTATATACTTTTGTACTAAATTTCAAGCCGTAAACAATATATCAAAGTTTGATTAATTGAACAATTGGGGGAAGCCTGCTATATCTCTACCATAGATCTTACCAAAGGGTATTGGCAGGTTCCTCTGAGGGCAGAAGACAAAGAGAAGACTGCTTTGTGTATCTATTGCAGTTTCCAGTCCTCCCATTTGGATTACACGGGGTGCCAGCCATCTTTCAGAGATTAATGAATTATCTCTTAAAATCACATCAACAATATCCCTCTGCTTATTTAGATGATATTGTAATATATTTAGCAAAGATTGGGAAACCCATTTTAAACATATGAAGGCACTGATTACAGAACTACAAAATGCAGGGCTCCATATTAATGTCAAGAAATCCAAATTTGCCTACAACCATGTGAGGTATTTAGGATATTTAGGAGGTTTAATTGAACCCCAAAACGAGAAAGTGAAGGCCATCACAGACACACCTTTTCCTACCAATAAGTGAGGTGTGAGATCCATTTTGGGTCTTGCAGGATATTATCGAAGATGTATTCCCCAATATTGTACTGTAATTGGTCCCTTAAGAAATCTACTTAAAAAGAATGTCTCTACTAAAATTTTTAAAACTCCTTCCTTTCAAGCTATAGACGCCATTAAACATCTAAAACAGATTATTGCCTCAAAACCAATTTCATTACAAGACCGGAGGCTACCATTATGCATATACTTGTAGTCTCAGTTTGTCTTTAATTAAATCAAGATGCTTTCTGCATAATAATTGGAGAAGCATCAATCTCCTTTCTCCTGACCTCTCTAAACCTGTTTTACTACAGACAGATGTTATGTTATGTTATGTTAGGGGTGGTTTTGTATAGCGCTCAGCTACTCCGAGGAGAGTCCCGGCGTTTCAGACCTAACACGGAACAGAGAACAGGCAAATGGGAGATGAGTGCTACTGGACAAACAGCCATGATTTTAAATCCTTCCTGAAAGCTAACAGATTGACGTTCTTTCTCAGAGACACCGGCAAGGTGTTCCATAGTAGGGGCGCCAGGCGTCTAAAAGACCGTCCTCCTACCCGCGCTCTCCTTATAATGGGGACCGAGGCCAAGGCCAGGGACGCTGACCTCAGAGATCTAGACGGTTGGTAGAAAGTCAAACGTCTTTGGATGTATTTCGCACCGATATCATGGAGAGCCTTAAAGGCAAGAGTAAGCGCCTTAAAAACAATTTGTTTCTGGATAGGAAGCCAGTGAAGTGTCTTCAAGAGATCAGAGGCTCTGGCTCTCCGCTGGAGGCCAAAGACAGCTCGCGCAGCCATGTTTTGGACTACTTGCATGCGTTGGAGAAGATACTCTGGCAATCCAAGGTACAGGACGTTGGCATAGTCAATGCGAGACCCAATTAGTGCCTGTACCGTAACTTTCCTATGAACCTGCGAAAGCAGATGCATCTGATTGTGGCATTGAAGCTGTCCTGCCGAAGACAAATGAGAAGGGCGAGGAGAAATGTATACTCTTCAAAAGCCACAAGTTGTTCCCCAGAGAAAAGGCCTATCCATATATTTATAAAAAGAATGTCTAGCCATTCAATGGGCGATTGAAAAGTTTAAATACTATTTATAGGGTAGACAATTCGTCTTATTCGCTGATAATGCTGCCCTAACATGACTCAGAAGAAATAAGGGGACCAATCCAAGGGTATGTATTTATTTATTTTAATCGTTTTTTTTTTATAGCGCGAACATGCTATTTGCGGGTATCAGAGCGCTTCACAGAATTACAGTGAGAAGAGTAGTAAAAACAGTAATATCACATTCACAACAAACTCACCACAAACGAATATCCGAGTTCTGTCATTAATAAAAACATATTGTCATGGTTCAGACCTCTGCAAGTACCAGGCAGGGTTGAAAAGCAAGGGGGGTTAAGTCGCTACTGCATGGAAGAGCACATTAGGTAGCCGAGATAAGTAGTCAGGTGAGCGGCTGAGGAGACTAGAGTCATGGGATCTAGGGAAGAAATTTGTTCATAAGGAGTTCTTTGACTTCTTTCTTGAATGATATGATCGAGGTATTCGTTCTGATTTCAGGAGGTAAAGAGTTCCAGATTCTTGGGCAATCCCAAAGAAGGCACGGTTGTAGGTTGTCTTCTTGTGTTGTTGGAGCTTCTGGATACTCTGGAATTGCCAGAGTTCGAGCTTCTGGACAAGGTAGTTAGGGGTATTGTGGTGGAGGGCTTTATGTGTCATGCAGGCAATTTTTGGCTGAATTCTTGCTTCGTAAGGGAGCCAGTTGAGGGATTTGAGATCCGTGGTGGCGTGATTGAATCTTTTTGAGCTAGTGATGAGTCTAGTGGCAGAGTTGAGCGAGACCCTTAGAGGAGCAAGTTTGGACCTGGGTAGTCCAGATAGGGTTGTACTACCATAATCCAACCTGTGAATTACTAGCACTTGTACTGCATGCTTGAAGTCATTTGAGGGGAGGAAAGGTTTTAATTTTCTCAAAATGCTAATTTAGTGATTTGCTGCTTTGGTGGAAGCACTGATGTGTGTCTGCATGTTGAGATTCTAGTCAAGAGTAATGCCCATTGATTTTGCAGAGTCAACGATTTGTGGAGTGCGATTGAGAGCTGTAAGCTATTTCAACCATTCGTATATGACCCATGCCTGGTTGGGTGGACGATTAGAAGGAGCTCCGATTTTTGATTATTTAGCTTGAGGTGATTGGTTGCTAGGCAGTTTTGAGTTTCCAATAGTGTTGTGTTGATGGAACTGATGTCTTCTGGGGAAGAGACTTTTAGGTATAGCTGGGTATTGTCAGCGTACATGTGGTAGTGGATGTTGGATGAGCTCAGAATTTCTGTTAGGGGCTCCATGAGTAGTTTGAAGAGCGTGAGAGCTAGAGATGATTCCTGTAGGACCCCTAGTGTGATTGGTATGAACTGAGATAGAGAGAGATTAAGCTTGACCCTTTAAGATCTGTTTAGGAAATAGGAAGAGAACCAGTTAAAGACTGGCTCTGTTAGGCGGGCCATACAGTGTGCCAAAAGGTCTTGGAGATTTATATGCTTAACCATATTGAATGCAGATGATAGGTCAAGAAGGTATAATAGACAAACTTTTTTTCTGATCCAGCATGGCTAGTGGATCTTCCACAGTGTGTGTTATAGCAGATTCAGTGCTGTGCCCTGCACGGAAGCCAGATTGAAATTTGTCTAATAGATGGAAATGATTGATGTTGTTACAGAGTTGAATGTGAGCAAGTGTTTTCTGGAGTTTCACCAGGGTAGGGATATTGGAAATAGGTCGGAATTTGTTAAGGTCAGTTTGGTCCGCTTTTGGTTTTTTCAGAATAGGGATAACTTGACCAGACTTTAGGCAGTCATGGATGGAGCATTGAAGGAGCGAGGCATTAACAATTTTGGTCTAGATTGGGAGTATTGCGGGTATGATGTCCTTGAAGAATTTAGCGGGGAGAGGTTCATTGAAATGGTTTGAGGGTTTCGCCTAAGTAAGATTTTATGAATGGTGTCTTCGTCAAAGGTTCTAAAAGAGTTCCATGAGGTGTTGTTTTGGGGGAAAAGGCTGGGAGAACATACTGGAATTAAAGACCTGGGAGGAGAGGTGCAGGATTGAGGGGGATCGGGCATTGTTCCAAGGCTATCTGCAGGTCATTTCTCATGGTTTCAGACTTCTGCAGAAAGGAGGCAAATTCCTCACAATTTGGTAGAAAATTGGTTCCCACCAGGTGTGCAGCTCGACTGTGATTTTATAAGATCAAATAGTTTTATGGTTCGGTTACTGGCTTGATCGAGTTGGTTTCTGAAGAAATTTAGAGGTTCTGATGTTTTTGTAGTATCTGTTCCTCAATGATCTAAGGTGCTTGAGGTGCTCAATGGACAGGCCAGATCTCCACTGACGTCCAGCTAGTCTCAATTTGCTTCTTTCTGTGTTCAGACTACTGTTGTACCAAGGCCTAGAGATTTTAGTGGATATTCTTTTTAGTTGGAATGGAGCGATTGAGTTAAGAACAAACTCCATGGAGCGAGTGTAGTGATTTGTAAGATCAAGGACATCTGAGAGCTCTTTAGGCGGGGTCAATCAGTTGTGACTGAGAGAAGTCAGAGCATTCCCGTTGATGTTGTGTATGTTCCTATCAAGACTTTGGGCTTGGATTGTTGTGCTGTGCTGCTTATCAGAAGTTCCGTTATGAGGAATATGATGCGGTGGTGGTCGGTCCAATCATGGGGTAGGATAGATTCGTTCTGAATTGAGTTGGGCTTTGCAAAGATAAGATCTAAATGTGATCCTTTGTTGTGAGTGGGCTTATCACAGAATTGAGTCAGTTTTAGGTCTTCCAAAAATGTTTTGAAGCTGTTGACTGCTGGATCATTCAGGTCACTCCAGTGTAGATTGAAGTTTCTGAGGAAGATTTTAGGGAAATTCTAATCAGCGTTTGTTCCAATGGTTTCCATGATTTGTTCAATAAAATCTAGGTTGTTGCTTGAAGGGTGGTATAGCATGTGCAACTTGCGTAGGGATCTGTTGTTGCATGAAATATCAAGGCAAAGGTATTCACAGGTGGATCAGACGAGGGTTTGTGAGTATATGACTGATAGGTTGAGGCTGTGTATGCAAGCAATGCCTCCACCTGGTCTATCCAGTCTGGTAATAGCATGGTTAGGGGGGACTAGAATGTCCATGACAGGTGCAGAGGAGTAATTTAGTCATGTTTCCTTAGGATTAGGAAGTCAAGATAATGTGCGAGAATCAGCATGCATTTCTGTTTGGTTTTATGTTTATGGAGTGCTGCGTTAGAGTGTGTGAGGTTAATTCATCTAAGTGTTTTTGTTGACAGCTCTATGGTTGAGTCCTGGAGCTCTGAGAGTGTTAGTTGTGATGACCTGGATAGTTACCTGACTATCCAAGTTCTGAGGGTGAGAGGAATTGTATGATAGGAGTAGGGTTTGGAGGTCATTGTCGAATAGGGGAGCTTTACATCTAGTTAGTTGTGAAGGTGTATTGGGGTAGAGTTTAGTCCTCAGAACCCAATGCAAGGACAGAATGGAGGGAGAGGTCCAGTTGGTAGGGAGATGTTTACGTGTTGTGGCAGGGTAGTTGATGGGATAGTCATGTGGGGGTTATGCATCATGTGGTTCTTATTAGGACCCAGATAGTTGCTCATCATCATTGTGAAGTGCATGATCCTGTGTAGGTCCACTTTGAGATCTAGCAAGCCTTTTTAAATCTCATCCAGTTTAGTATCTAGTGAGGTCTAGGGGCAGGTTGACATGTCTGAGGCATTGGACAAGGAGGCTTAAGTGTGAGGGTGGTGCTGGGGTGCAAATATATTGAGGAGAAGCCATGAGAAAGGGTGGATTGTGGGTTGAATTACAGTCTGAATTAGGATGGGGAGCGCTCGAGAGATGAGTGCTGAGGCATGCTAACGGAGTGTTATTGGGTGTTATAGTAGGAGCAGCATTCGGGGCAGACAGAGGTTGAGGGATAGGTAGAGAGGTAGAGATGGAGAGGGTTGTTTGGTTATGTAAGTCTGGAGTGGTTACACTTGGTGTAGGAAGAGTCAGTGATCTAGTGTGGTGGGCAAAGGTTACCAAATCCATGGTGGATGGGGGTGTGTTGAAGTTTTCAAACATGGTAGGAAAGAATGAAGCAGCGGATGAGTCGGAGGTCGATGCCAATTTTTTGAGAGTGGAAAGGATTCTTCAAATAGTTTAAGGCGGCCATCCGATGCCTGAATTAGGATGATACCATTGTTGTAGATTGTGATGGTGACTGCTGCTTTGTATGCTGAAGAAGGGGCTACCGATAGTTTAAGAACATGGGGAGTTTGCCTAGTTGTAGAGATCAAGAGCATTGAGAGCAGGGCTTTCCTTCATTGTGTGCTCCTATTACTATAGAAAATGAGGTTACTTATTATAGTTCCGTTTGTTGGCACAAAAGTAGGGGTTGGAAACCTGTGTTTCTGGATGGGATTTAAGGAGTCGGTGTTCTAGGGTCTTGGAAGCTTTTTTGCTAGATTCTGGGGGGTAACTGGGGGGTAACTGAATGTATGAGCACACTTGCCCAATGGTTCTTAGGTGATTTTTGTAGCACTTAATGGATCCATGTCAGAGAAAAGGAAGTAACTGGGGGGGTCGTATGTAGGGGGATGATATGAAATGGAATGGGGTTCGCAGGCTGGACTTCTTTCTTGAGATAATGAGCAAGTTTAAGAACTCTTACTTAAATAAGTTGGCAGTAAGCAGCGATTTTTCATTCACCATTTATGATCACATCTTTTTTTCTAATAGTGGTAGTAGATAGTGATAGCTTTGGTTAGGGAGAGCCCACAGGCTGCTAAAAGCTGGTAAAAGGTAGATGCTGGAGGTTGGTGAGAATAACATTACAGTATGCCCACTGTTAACGAAGTAGAATTCTAATGGTCATAGAAGGGTACATCTTAAGATGTTAATAGGCTAATTAGAGTACTTACTTTGTGTTTTGTTTTAGAAGTGACCTTTAAAGTAAATAGGAGGTAGGAAAGAGCAAAGTGAGTGAGTCCTTCTTCACTTTTGAAAATTAAAGTGTTTCAAGTCCTTTGTTTTTAGATTATCCGCCATTTTGAGAGAATGCGGGCGAGGGGATTGCAAAATGATGAAAAAAATTCCACCATGCCATACAGAGATCCACGCATTTAACCCTGCACAGCAATCCCAGTGTGATACAGCAGAAACAGTGGAGGCTGGGAATGTGATCGAGTCAACACAGTGTCCACAGCCAACACAGGCCCCGATTAAGACAACCTCTAATGGTGTTCGAGGAGAGCAGGCAGCCAAGTACAGGCCAGACAGCGCCCACAATCAGTTTGTGAGGGATTGTACTGCCTATAGTGCCCACACCAGTCCAATAGGCCATGTGCAAGACCCGCCCTGGGGACAACACGGAGGGCGGGGGGAACGGCACATCGCGTTCGGGAGACATCACGATTATGAAGGACCGCAATGTCCTAGAAAGGCTGTGTCCTGGCAAGGAGAACCCCAGAGGGCAGGAAAGGGCAGACCGTGAATGGGCCAACAGAGACTAAAACAGGCAGGTCAGCACACATTCAGCAGACAGATCAGAGGGGGACTACGCCAGAACACCAGGCAACACCCTACAGCCGTCAGAGAGGGCAGCTATGAAGAAGAGCGGGGGGCTGAATAGAGATGCCAATGCCGATCTCCCTGGAAGACAGGACAGTGCCGTTACGGACAAGCTGGTACCTGGGTTTTCTAGGCTCCCACTCTCTATGTCTAGTACAGACGCAGCAGCAGAGAGTCTCCGAGGACGGCAGTGGGGTCCCTCAGGTTGACGCAGAACTCTGGCGCAGGTGGGGTCACAGAGGGTCTCTTAGGTCAGCAGTAAGGTCTCCTAGGTCAATGCAGATGTGAGAGACATGGTCATCAGCCTTCCACAGTGAGTCAAGTCAAATTTCCCTTAGATGGTTTCTTTCCTTCCAACCCTTACAGCTTGATGTCCAAAATCGTAAAGAAAAAAAGTAGGGAAATGTTGATTTCCTCTAAAGGTGACCTCTTTGCCCCAATTATGAAAATCATGGAGAAGGGGTATGTCAGCAGGCAGTAGAAGAGGAAGAAGACATACCTGAAATTCCATGTTTCTCTGCTCCTGAGATGGATGCTTTAAAACAAACATACAGCAAAATTATAGGAAGAGAAGAAAGACACAAAACTACAGGGTTATAAAAGACAAAGGAAGGACTATTATTTTTACAGGAAGAGAAAGAAAGAGATACAGTAAGCGAAGCCGGACCACGAAATAAAGAAGCTGAAAAAAAGGAGGAGCCAACGTTGGGTGCTTAAAGAGACACCGGAAGTGGAATACGAGGAGGAAGAACGAACGCCGATGGAGTTGCAGTGCAGAAGGAGATGGGCAGACTCGAGGAGGGTGGCTTACCAGGATGCGAGACACAGAGAGAAATCGAATGGGCATGGTGTCCCAAACCCCACTGAAGCAGCGCTCAGATTTGCCATGATGTATGAGGGGAGTGCATACCTGCCAACTCACACGATGCCACTTCGTGACATACGATATTGGCTTCCATCGCACGGTCTTCCGGTGTGGAGCCAATATCACACAGTGGCAGGAAAAATTAGCTAAAAACCACTGTAAATAGTTTTTTCCAGCTCCTTTTCTGAAGCTTTGAACTACCAATGTCCATTTAGAGGTGCGAAAACACCCCAGGATGTCGGCACCTTCCTCAGCAGGCTTGTTTTCTTTGAGGCGAGGACCTGGGGTTGTGGTGGGGTGGGTTTCAAAATTGCATCGTAGGTACTTCTCGGCACGATGCCTCGCTCCCTACTTACACCATGAGATTGTTCTTAAAGTTGGCAGGCATGAGAGTGGCTAACCCAGGGGCATAAGGGGAGAGGGAGAAGACGAAAACTCAGATAGACCAGTAAATACACAGTCTCTGGAAATCGCAAAACAGAAAGAACTTGGGTTGTGGCAAGTTTTGATTTAAGTTCATTTGGGATCAGTCATAAATTTCGAATTTTGTTTTCCCTGTGTTTTTTTCCCCTAGATCAGTAACCAAGAACCTATATATGAGGATTATCCTATTAGATAAGCTGTACAGGTGACCAACATAGAAGATAGAGAGGAGAAATAGGAACTCAGTCAAATCTAACTAAGTACACCAGAAATTGACAGGATACTAAAACGAGTGAGGGAAAAGAAGCATATCTCAAATATTAGAAATTGATAACGGAATAAGTAGGAAACGTTAGTAACGCACATACAGCTCAAGAAAGAGAGAGCAAACATAAGAAGCTTATTTAGAAGGAAGAGGATTTTACTGTTTGAGGGCTCCGGATGGGTGGAATCCTAAGGGAAGAAGAAGGAAGAGGATTACCGGGAGCGGATGGGTGGAATCCTAAGGGAAGAAGAAGGAAGAGGATTACCGGGAGCTGAAGACATATTTGAGTTGAGACTGTATTAAGACCTTTAAATCCAGAAAGAATAAAAATAACCAAAGCATAGTCCCTTAATATCTTAAGAAGAAAAATGCAACATCAACTTTTGTGGACAGAAGACAGACAAATCCTTTTACATAGCAACACATGGAGATGATGGACGGAGCGCTGAAACATTTCAGACACTCACCCCCAGTCACAGATCTGGGTTTAATCCATCATTGTTCTTTAGCTCACTTCACTACCCAGTTCAGACCCAGCCATATGCAAATCAGTCTTGACCCTGATCCTCATGAGAAGAGTCCAGCACTAACTGCCAAGCCAGGCCCTCCCTGGACCAGAAACAAGCAGCCTGGAACTGGTTTCGGGGTTTCACCCCTCATCAGTCAGGCTAGCTTGAATCTGAGACTGGGAGTGAGTGTCTGAAAAGTTTCAGCACTCCTTCCATCATCTCATTATGTTTGCTTGGCAGAGTATGCCCAGACGTGGGTCACTTCCTGGTCAGTGTCACTGCTCTCCCCTGCGCAGCTCCACTGTTGAGGGACTGCCCTCTGAGCTTGAGCTCCGTGTTTGAGGCCCCCCTCCACCTGCAAGCTCCTGCCTGCGCCTCATCTCTGGTGGTCTAGTGGAAGAGCACTCTGCTCTTCTGCTATTCCGCCCTGTTTTCTGTGCCGGTTTATCTCTTTTTGCTCGCTCTGTTTTGTTTTTTTTCTTTTTTGCTCTTTATGTTTTGCCCATTCCGTTATGTTCTTTCTGTTCAGCCTTTTTTCTTTTTTTGCTTCCATGTCTGAACCTTTTCCCGAGCTCCCCACCGCTGCTACACCCGTGGCCCTTCCTGCTCCTACCTCCCAGCTGACTGCCCACACCTGACCCCTTCTTAATGATGGCCGTGTCTCTGATGCGCCAAAGACACGTCAAAGGCAAGCCCGTCTGTGACCCTACTACGACCAGGAACCCTTGTCCCCCAACCCACTGAAGGTATGACCCCAGCACCCTCCATGCTCTCAACGCTGGACGCAGCAAAGAGTACCAGCTCTCGACGACAAACAACACCCAAGGCCCGATCTCCTGCCGATACTGCTGCCGCACCTTCACCCACCTCCGGACCCCAGCTGTAGTCCCCAGCTTACCTGACACCAGCACACACAAACCACTGAACTGCAACCTCCTCAACGTGCGCTCCCTAAACGAACAGGACAACGCCTCACCCACCATGGAACATCTCCACTTCCAGATCCAGACTAACCCCAAAACGACGCTCCACAGAACCCTCATCCTCCAACCACCTGGCCCCCGTGCTCTGTTCACCAACATCATCGCCAACCTCAACGCACCCCATGCCCTCATCTACACAGACTACATACTACTCGGAGACCTAAACTTCCACCTGGACAATCCCGACGACCCCAACACCACTGCCCTCCTAGAGTACCTCACCAACATAGGACTGAAGCAACTTGTCTCAGCCCCCACTAATAGAGCAGGAAGAACACTTAACCCAACGAAACTGATCTGGACTGACCACTGCAGCATCCATTTCTCCTTTAGAAAACTCACCACACACAAGCATGTGCACCGCTTCCCACACAGAAGCTGGAACATAGCCACTGAAGAGCACAGCACATCCGCCCCCAACCATGCCAGAGGCCAACACCGCAGCAGGTAACCTCCATTAATGGATCACTAACTGCGCCGACACACTCGCCCCCCCCCGGAAGGCTACAGGGCGACACAACAAGAAAGCAAGCTGGTTCACCACGGCACTCCAAGCATCCAAGCGCTCCTGCCGATGACTTGAAAAGACTTTGAGAAACAGCAAAACCTCAGAAACACGCACTGCCTAAAGAACAGCCACCACATCACACCACCAACTCATCAAAGCAACAAAGAAGAATTGCCTTCAAGAAAGAATCCTCTCCAACGGATGTATGACGTTACAACGCATACTTTTACAACGCCTACCTTTACAACGCATATTTTACACCGCAACATCCATTACAACGCACACCATTACAACGCATACCATTACAACGAATTCTTTGAAACTACCTTTACAACGCATTCCACTACAACGCATACTACATTTACAACGCATACCATTACAACGCATTACATTACATTGCATGTAAGGTAAGTGTTGGATAGTGTAGGGGTAAAAATTACTATTCTAACTCCAGGGGGTGCATCAGTAGGGTAAGTGTTGGATAGTCTAGGGGTAAAAATTACTATTCTAACTCCAGGGGGTGCAACAGTAGGGTAAGTGTTGGATGGTAAGTTATACGTTGTAATGGTATGCGTTGTAATGACTGAGTTGTAATGGCATGCGTTGTAGTGGTGTGCGTTGTAGTGTCATGCGTTGTAAAAACATGCGTTGTAATGGATGTTGCGTTGTAAAAGTTTCGTTGTAATGGTAGTGCGTTGTAAAATTTGCGTTGTAAAGGTTGTTTCCCTCTCCAACGCATACAACTCCAAGGAACTCTTTTCCATCATATAGGAATTTGCCAAACCCGACAGTGAAACAGCAGTCGTCCCACCCTCCCAAGACCTCTGCAACAGACTCAGCTCCTTCTTTCACCTCATATCAAGATGCTTTACGACAACTTCAATGACCAAGACCTCTGCAAAGCCTCAATTCCCACCCCCAGTGATGCCACCTACCAGACCCTATCACCTTTAACCTGATCACGACAGAAGACACTTTCAAGACCATGAAGAGCATTCACTCCGGAGCACCGTCAGACCCCTATCCGCCCCATATCTTCCACAGCGCTACCACAGCCATGGCACCCGAGTTACGGCGAACGATCAACTAATCCCTTGAGACCGCCACATTCTCTGACTGGAAGCATGCCAAAATCAACCCCCTCCTCAGGAAACCCCCCACAGACCTGACAGACCTCAAGAACTTCAGGCCACCTCGCTGCTTCCATGCATAGCCAAGGTCATCAAAAAGGCCGTCAACACCCAAATAGCATACCTCATTGAAGCCAACAATGTCCTAGACATCTCCAAATCCAGATTCTCCAGCAACCACTGCACGAAGACTGCCCTCCTCACCGCCACTGACGACATCTGGGCCCTCCTCGGCCAGGGCCAAATGGCAGTCCTCATCCTCCTGGGCCTATCAGAAGCCTTAAGCACCGTCTCCCTCTGCACAATAGCCACCAAACTCCACAACGCCGGCATATGAGGAAGAGGTCCAAGACTGCATAAGCTCATTCCTCACAGGCAGAACACAAAGAGTCAGACTCCCGCACTACCTCTCAGAACTGACAGAGACCTGATGTGGAGTACCCCAAAGATCCACCCTCAGTCCCACCCTCTTCAACATCTAAATGGCCCCCCTCGCTACCATCGTCAGAAACCACAGACTCAACATTGTCTTCTACACCGATGACACCAAGTTCATCTTCTCCCTCATCAAGGAACCCAAAATCACCCGGCACAACTTCCAAGAAGGGATGAAAGCCATCGCAACCTGGATGAAGAACATCTGCCTGAAACTCAACTCAGAGAAAACAGAAGTTCTCATCCTCGGCTCCACCCCCTCAGCTTGGGACGACACCTGGTGGCCCCCTGCCCTTGGAAACCCACCCACCCAGACAGACCATGCACGTAACCTCAGCATCATACTGGACTCATCGCTCACTATGAACCGCCATATCAACACCTTCTCATACTGCAGAAAACACTCAAAAGGATCCCCCCTGAATCCAGAAAACGGTTGCACATGCACCAGCAGACTAGAGTATAGCAATGCCCTCTACACTGGAATCAACAAAAAATTCCTCTAGAAACTCCAGACCGTCCAGAACGCCTCATCCAGAATAACACTTGACATCCCTAGGCACAAACACATCACTCAACACCTCCATGATCTGCACTGGCTCCCTTTCGAAAGAAGGCTAACTATCAAGCTGCTCACACACACGTACAAGACTCTCCACAACATCGGACCACAGTACCTCAACAACTGTCTCTCCTTCCACACCCCCAAGAGAAACCTCCATTCAGCCAACCTCTCCCTGGCCACCATCCCATGCTTTTACAGGAACAGAGCGGGTGGAACGCCCTTCTCCTACAACACAGCCAAGACCTGGAGCAATCTCCCCCTCCACCTCCGGCAAAGTCCTACAATGCTCCAATTCAGGAAGAACCTCAAGCCCTGGCTCTTCAGATGACTCCAACAGAACTGCCCTCCCCCAGTGCCTTGAGACCCTAATGGGTTAGTAGTGCACTCTATAAACCCCTGATTGATTGACTTTGCCACTGTATTCAAGCTAGCCTGGCCGATGAGGGGTGTTACCCCAAAACCAGGATGCTTTGTTTTGTAATAGTCCCCATCCTGTTCCTCTTTGTGAGAAGTAAGAGCAGCACAATGAACATGAGTGGCTCTGGAAGTATTACCTCTCCCAATCTTAAGTGTAGGCTATTTACCAGTCTCCTTTATGCCAACAATTGTCAAGATAAGCTGTCTTTTCAGTATTCCTTTTTTTGTGGTTCGAATATAGCATTTATCAGCACAGTAGGTATGTATATTGCTTCTGAATGTATTTTCTAAGTATATCACATCCAGCTGTGTCCGGCTGTTTTCAGTAAATGCGATAGGTCTTTCCAGGGGCCCTAAGGTAACATTAGTGCACCACCATTGTGTATTTCTTTTCCTGCAGTGGGAGGGTCTGCAGCCAAGCTTATAGTCTCCCATTGCCATTGAGCCACCAAGTAACAAAGTTAATTGTGGGGGATACCCAAACCTCCCTCCAAAGTGGCAACACCTCATGTCTTTTGTGTTTCCATATCAGTGGAAGAAGGGCACTGTCTCAGTCTTTAAGTATCCTACTGGACAACATCACTGGCATATTAATAAAATAACATAGTAGTCTTGGTAAGGTGACCATTTTTGTCAGGGCTCTCCTGCTCAAAATGGAAATAATTGATTTTTCAAAATGTCTACACAGTCCTTAATGGGGGTTAGTGCAATAATGTGAATATTCCCTAACATGTCAGCCTTGTCATAATACAGTTAGATTCCCAGGTATCTTCATATCTGCTGTTCACATATAAATGGCCTGGGCTGGTACTTTGATGGATATTCTTGTATGCAGGGATTGGTGTAGATCACTCAGGATTCTTTCCAGTTCAATTTAGACCTGAGATCTGCCCAAAATGTGTCAGGCCGTATATTGCTTGATTCAGTCCGATGTCACATTCCCAAGATGCACCAAAGTCATTTGCATATAATGATATATTGTGTGTCTGGCCGATATGTAAATGCTTATCTGTTTCCTCCCAGTTCGTACGGGATATGAGGTGTTCCATGGCCACAGGGCCGGACTGGCCGCAGCGGGCACTGGGCGCTTCCCCAGTGTGCTGCTAGGGTGGGGGCTGGTTTTCAGCTCTTGGAGGGGCCGTTTTTGTTACCGGGGATCAGCAATATCGGCCCCCTGTAACAATTTCGGCCGAATCCGGTCCTAGCAAACGACTCGGCTGCTCCACCTTCCATCCAGGGGGACCGGATGAGCAGTTGGCCAGGGCAGGTTTCGGTTTCCAGTCCGGCCCTGCATGGCCAGTGCAAATATCAGAGGGTTGACCAAACAGCACTGGCGTAGCTGGGGGTGTGGGGGGGGCGCATCATTTTTGAGGCGGCCACGCAGGCCGGCACTGTCTGGAGGCCCGTTGCGGCCGCGGTGGCCTAGAAGTTCTTTGACGTCACGTGACCACACCCGGGTGACCTGCTTCAGCTTCGGTAACTCACTGCAAGCTGCCGCTGCATGCACAGTGCACACAAACGCGGGACTTAGTTTTGGCAATTTAATTGCAAGTCCCGCGTTTGCAGTGTGCAGCTGTGCCTGCCTGCTGCAGTTACCGCAGGTCAGGAGTGCAGGCTGCAGTGCAACGCGGCCCGTTAGTGATGTCCCGCTCCGAGCCCAGACAGTCGCTCCGACCGTTGTTGGCCCCACCCCAGCCTCACTCGGAGTTCAGGGAGATTATATATTGATGACGGCTTCCCAGCTGGGTAGTCGAGAACTCCTCGAGCGGGAATAGGGGGAGAGGAGCACCTCACACTCGCAGGAGACAAAAAGACAGCGCTAGAGAGGGCGCAAGAAGCTGAAGTAGAGAAGCACGAGACTCAAGTAAGAATGGCACACTCAGAGCAGACTGTCCTCTTGCTGTTCCTGGCCATCGCTACAGCCTGTAAGTTCTTCAGCTGTTGCTTGTACAACATTGGAAAGCACACCGTCCGTCTAGCTTCCTATTCATTTAGAATTCAGCATCCTGCTAGTTTCTTTCCCCCTCTTTTACTGTTGTTTATATCAAAGTGCGAGTTTTTTAAATTTGATTTCTGTTAAGCACAATCCGTTTGAGTGAATCATCTTTTCTGTTCCCAATTGCTGGCCTCAGATTATTACAGATATGCGACAGTGTGATGTTTAAAGCCAGGATTGTTGAACATCAGACGAATAGCTATGGGAACGCAAATGTACAATTCGGGAGTGTGGGACACTGGGACAGCAGCGCGTTGGGCAACCATTCAGCCAAAAGCCTATGTAGATATGTGAGATATTGGAGATTCCGGCGCCCATTTTGCAGGGTGGGGGCGGGAGTCATTTTGCTTTATGCCACTGGTGTGTGGGAGTCTTGAACAGACTTGAAATGGGCAGATCGGTTGACACTAGATCTCACAGTGTCACACACATCCAAGTAATGGGAAAACGAGGTAAGATTAACAGCCTTATACATTGGGAGGAGATGTAGCTTAATGGCCAGAGCTGCCGATTTAGAATTTTGGGAACCAGGTGCGTGTCTTGGCATTGGTTGAATATCCTGCAATTCTGGGCAAATCACTTAATCTCTCCTAGCCTACAAGAATGGATGCCATGATGCTGCACACAAGGACATCATGACTCCGTAGATTAATACAACAAGACCACAGATAGATACAGTGACACTGCAGATGGTCACTGTGGGTCTTTAAGGGTTTCCATCCTCTTTGCGAATTCATGCATCATTTGTCCTGGGCTGGCTGTTGTCTTGCTTGCTTTGCTATAAGTCTACCTTTCATAGTGCATATTGGTTGTCAGATCGAACTTCTTGGGGAGTGCGTCATTTGCCATCTGGTATGTGGCTACATCCTCCTTTGGGAACTTCTTGAATGCCCCTTTGACCCCATCTCCTGCTAGGTATTATAGATATTTGATTATCTTTGTGTCATTTCTTCCAGTGCGTCGATGAAGTAATCAAATGTTTGTTTCGATGATCGAATCGGATTACCTGGTGCAAATGTTTTGCTTCTTTGTCATGCTTAAGGATGGGGAGGTTGGCCTTCCTGTCTTGTAACGTAATATTTACTGGGGCGGGCCGGTTGGTTTGCATATCTTGATCATCTTTACCTGTGTGCTTTTATTCCCCTGGCCTTTTTCAATTTTGCAGCGTGGGGTTTTGTGGTTACTCTCCCTGGCTGTTCTGCCTAGTGTGCCTTTTGTACTGCCAGTCACCGGTGTATTCAACAGTGTAGCCTTTGACCGTGTCGTGTATGTGCATGTAACATGCATGATCGAAGTAACTATTAGCAGCAATACTACGTGTCTCTCGGACATCTTTCAAGCGCTCCCTGTCCTTCCCCCCCCCTCCCCCCCTCCCTTCAAGGGGCGGCAATCTGAGGGATTGCCCTGGGCACCACAAGCTCTAGCTACGCCCCTGCCAAAAAGCGCTGTTATGTTCCCCTCTCAATTGTGAATGAGTCTGGATAACGCAACCTGTGCTGACCCTCGCCATCAGCACTATGCACAGCATTTGATAATGTAACATTATGTTTTGCTATGATTATTTATAGTGTGAACATCTGACCTGGGAGAGTATCCAGGCACTTCATAAGGTGGAGACTGTTGTGAGTGCTGTGAAGGGCACCCAGTCTTGCACATATTAGCATCCTTCTGGCATTTGTACAAAGCAAAGAGCATAAAACAACAGTGGACCACAGATGCTGCACCTCACTGCGAGTTTCAACAAGTTATGTTCTTGCACTACTTATCCGGTACCTGCTGTTGTTTGGTACCACTGCCCAGCAGAAGCAAAATGAAATGTGGAAAGGTGCACCCGGAAAGAGGATGTAGTCCGTAACAATCCAAAAAATGTTGCAAGATATCTGTTTTTTTTTCTTTACTTCATTTCAACCATAAAGAACATCCACTTAACGCATTTTGTTCAAAAACACCTATTTTGAACTTCATCAGGGCTGTGACCAACATACAAAAGGTCATGAATAAGACACTCATAATTGACACATTTAGAGGACAAACGGACATAAATAAGACCATCATAACTGACACATTTAGAGGGCAATCCATAGCTATATACACTTACACCAAATGTAAAAAGATAAATATACAAGTAACATGAAAAACCTAAACCCAAAAAACAACATAAACTCCACCAGAACACTGAATCAGACAACAGAAAAACACTTGAAGCAGGGCTTAATAAAATACCACATGGATTTGCTAAGACCAAGCAGCAACAGAATAATTGACTTGCATATATATAGCCATTATCTGCCTACACATTTTATTAGACTGCAAAGAGCACAATGTTCCAGTGTAGACACCTCTATATGTAGTAGTTAAACACTATCAATGGCAAGTATTTACCACCTGTTTCTTAGGATACTAGATAGTTCAGACATATTTGCAACAAGAAACTTTCAAAGGAATAATATTGGAGAAACATGTTTTATAAACAGTACTGTTTCTATGGGGAGAAGGGTCTAGACTGAGTTGCATAAGGCTGGGTCTAAACTACAATGCTGTGATGAGCAAAACAACGATGGATTTAAACCAGATCTGTGACTAGGGGTGAGTGTTTAAGAACTATCCTTAAGCTTAGTGCACCAACAGAAAGTGTATCAACCAAGGACTTGTTTTTGATGCAGGACAACTCTTGAACAATCACACACTGTGGGTATTATTAAAAGCGCATACTGCGTATTTGCACCCAGTGACATTCTTATGTGCCATCCTTTATTGTGCTGTAGTCTGTGAATTCAAAAGCACACTCTTGCATGTCCCTCCTATAATCCTATTTTGCCTAGACCTGCCACACCCTCCTATAGCTATTGATGAACAGATGGAATTCGAGGTTCAATGGATCCTTGATGCCAAAAGACTGAAATTGCATTTATATTACTTCATGGACTCCCCATCTGGTTTGCCTCTTTCATGCATGCCATACCAACAAACCCCGCCAAGTAAGCCCCTCTTTGCGGGGGGAACTTTCATGACTCTAACCTCCTTGTGTTTTCACTCCTCCTCTACCCTATGTGTGGGGGACTTGTGGGATCGAGCATATGTCTCAATGCCTCCCTGGCTGTTCATGGGACTTATTGCCTGGTAGGCTTGACAATGTACTTGGCATGGTGAGTATCCCTCGGGGCCCTAGGCCACCGAGTCATGAAACACCAAAGTACAAAGTGTAACATCCCCCAGGGCTTTCAGGCCGACTCATCATGACTATGGTGGTATTTGGGTAGACATATCATGACCATGATGATATTTGGGATGACTCATAGGCACATGACGTTGGAGATATTTGGGCTTACTCATAAGGATTTGGGAAGCCATGAGATGGTGCTTGGCTTACCCACTGGTTGAAAAGGACGGATCCTCTTCAACAATCCATCTCACCTGAACATCTCCACGACCCGGCGGAACTTCGTCTGCCTTGCGGATCTCCTGCAAATTTCCAAACTGCGGACATCCTCTACACTGAAAATCCAGCAACTCAGTGAACTCCATCACTTCAGTGCTTCATGGCTGTCCTGTGCATCTCTGACGCTGCGAACATCTTCTTCGTGCAAATCCAGTGACACAACGATCACTATTCCTGCTACGCCACACCTAAAAGGAGAAAACATGGCTAAGTACCATCCTCAAGGTTAGTACACTTTCAGAAAACATGTCAACCAAAGACTTGTTTTTATGATGCAGAAAATCAGAAAACAAGAAAACTCTTGAACATTAAGACTTTCTGGGTATTATTTAACATGCACACCAAGGCCTTGGTTTTAGCACCCAGTCACATTCTTATGTGCCATCCTTTATTGCGCTGTAGCCTGTGATTCGAAAAGCATACTCTTGCGCACTTTGTGCCTAGTGTAGCTCAAACAAGGTTTGTGATATGAAAACACAATATAGCCTCTGCTGGGAGTGCAGCAACTCCAAGGATAACGGTTGATTATTGGAAGTCTATCTAGCAATAGATTCATTACCTTGTAAATGATGTTAATACACTTTTCAAAGGTGGGAAGGAATATTTTACTACCACTCAATCATTGAAAAACCTCTCTACTTGTCTTTGCAGTTCAGCGCACTTCATCTCGCACATATCACAGTGATGCTTTACAGGACTGAGAAGAGACATATGTATGACTTCAAGAAGACAGTGGCTGAACTCGTAGGAACGCAAGTCTCTCGGTTTCTTTTTTTCCTCAACCCCCCCTTCCTTTCTGGGGCAGCAGTTGATTCAAGGTTACACTTCTATGATCATACGCCACTCTAGGTGAGATAGGAGGTCCAGCATCGGCTCTGTGGACAACAGCCAGGTGAGTGGCATGACAACACGTACCCAAAGCCTGTAAATATAATACTAGTAGTGGGCCTGCAGCACTGATTGTGCCACAAACTTAGATAACACTTTAAACATGTCTCAGCCCGGCCATTGCAGCCTGTGTGGGCAGTTTTAAACTGTCATTTCAATCTCACAAAATAAACCTTATTCCAGGCCCAAATGTTCCTTTTTACCACATATAAGTCACTCCTTGGGTAGGCCCTGGAAAGACCAGAGGGCAGGGTGCAATGCATTTAAAAAGTTGACCATGTACTTTTAAGTTTTATCCTGGCAGTGAAAAACTCAAATTCATTTTTCACTACTGCAAGGCCTACTTCTCCCATAAGATAGCATTGGAATAACTCAATTACATTTTCTAAGTACCATTTCCAAATAGGAATGGGTGACCAGTTCATGTTTGGTGTCTCTGGAAGTGGAATTTAAAATCATAAATTAGGGTGGTTAGATTTTAATTTACAACTTTGAAAGTGCCCCTTTTAGAAAGTTGGCATTTTCTTGCCTTAGCCAATTGGTGCCGGCAGACTGTCTCTGGGTCACATGACTGAGTGTAGTCGACTGCTGGGCTTTGTGTATTTCTCCTAGACAGAAACATACAATGGGGAGCTTAAGTGTGCCTGAATGGGCCATCACTGGCAGGATGGGAAGGAGGAACTTGGCCCCACACCACTTACACTTGAATAGGCTGTATCCTGTCTCCATACACAGGGCTTGATACCCCCTGTAGTTAGCGAAGGCAGGGCACCTATGTACTTCAAAGGCATGCCTCTGGAAGCTTCTTCCCACTTCAAAGGCACAACTTTGTATAAACACTGGACCTCAGACACCACGTCTTCAGTGCACTTCTGGAACTGTGGATATTCTGTTAGGACGAAGGACTGCTGTATTGCTGAGAGACTGCCACTCTGCTGGACTGCTACTCTGAAGGAATGTTGCCCTGCTGTGCTGACCTGCTGCCCTCTTGACTGGGTGAGAAAGATTGGATTAGCATCTCTTGAATCCAGATCCCAGAGTGACTCCAAAGGCTAGTTGGCTGGCCTCCTGATCTGAAGCCTCAGGGAGATAACAGGCTTCAGACAACCTAGCATCTTCACCTAGACTCTGCTGGCTGAGAGTCTACCCTTCCAAGTGGTGCCACCCCAGTCCTGGAACTTGATAGTGGGCCTAAGGTGTTCTACCAGCGTCTGTGGATCCAGCAGAACTGATCATTTCCTGTGCTGCGTACTGCAACCCTAAGCAGAACCGATTAATTTCCAGTGCACTGGGTTGGACCCATCGCCTCACTGCCATAGCCTGCAATGCCTTCAGATCCGCCTCTGCGCAATGTATCCTTGGCACAGGCCCTTGTATCCCTCATTGATGGCAGCCTTGATGATGGACTCTACATTGCAGCCTCGCAGCTACTCGGAACCTACACATCACCTTGAATGCACACTGCCTCCTCGACACAGGACCTTGCATTTCAAGCCCTGCCGATGAGACACTCGACGACGATGCAGGTACTAGCATAGCAGCCTAGCCACATCTTGGAACTATGCATCGCTACAGCTGAGTGATGCATCTTTGACACAGATCCTCTCAATGCTCTGTAAAGCAGGATCTAAGGTACTCTGTTCAGCGGGCCTAACTGGGTCCCTGTAGCTCCCTTGCCTTTGTCCCTTTTCGGAGCTACCAGATAAGCTTTGTGGTTTTTTATGACATTTTCACCAACATCTTTATAATTGCTTATCTCCGGTTCTACTGATTGGATGTTTGTTGGTTTGGTCTTGTATCATTTATTAAAAGACGTTTTATTATTCTAACATTGTGTGAGATCCTTTTTGTGTAGTGTTTTCTCTTTATTACTGTTTGAATTGTTGCACAAATATTTCACCCATTGCCAAACAAGTTAAGCCGGAATGCCCAGTGCCAAGCTATTAGAGAGCTGCAAACAGGTTGATTTTGGGTTGGCTTGTGCTTCACCCACACAAGGATTGTGGTTGCTGCTTGACCAAGGCTCACACCTCAGTCAATCAACAACCTAATTTTTCACACAAACCATTCATACATCTGATACCGATTTGGCCACAACATGACCCTACTACTGAATCAGTATCAATTCACAAACCCACTTTAGGAGGTATTTCTCCTGAGAATAAGGACATTCATGTTGCATTTTAACTTGCTGAAAATCAAAAAAACCACTCATGTAAACTCGTGAGGAAAGGCCATATCCATTTTCAGCTCCAGCTACCACTCAAATTAAAATATCATATTATTGCAGGAAAATTATTCCAAGGCGTAGTTGGACAAGACACAGGGAAACAGGAGACAGGAAAATAGTTAGGACCCACTCAAGCATTAATTTGCTTTAGAACGCCTCATGATTTAGAATGATCTAATTAGCTCTCTAATTTAGCTGCCTTGGAAAACATTCAACATTCATTTTCTATGACCTGCTCATTGATTTAAGGCATCCTGGGCAAGTAGACCTCAAACATCTCTCTTTCGAGCGTCTGGACTATCATCTATTCCATTTTTTCGCTTCTCAGAAACACTAACACTGCTGTGTGAGATTCTTTAGTACATTTATTTCAAACAAACATTAGCTCATCTGCACAGCGTGGAAGCAGAAACCAATTTGCAAGAATTGAGACTGAGAAAACATTCTGTAGTGGCATGATGGAGCTTTACTGAGAAAGCATTGCATTCAAAGACGAGGTGCTGAGGGACTCGGCTATTTTAACAGAATTGTAGCAACTTCACAAAGGAATGGCTTCAAAATTTAGAAACATGCTCAAGTTAGTTGAGCCCTAGTTTGTTTGTGGCAGTTTTCTCACTTTTAGGATGTTCGCAAAGAATCTACAGCAGTCAAAGAATTCCAGCACTACCAAAACCTTGCCACATTAACTTAGGTCGATCAAAGATTTTCCAAGAAATTATCTAAGCAAGCAATTGCCAGGGCTCACGCCTTCCAATGGGTGGCCTGGTAAAGTGAGAGGAACAGTTGAAATCCCTGCCATAATAATCTTGATCATGAAAAACATCTTATTTTTGTAATTTTACAACTGAACCTGCTTAGCAGAAACAGGGCCACATTTATTAAGGATTTGCACAGGAGCAAAATGAGTCAAAGTGGTGCAGCAAGGACACTTACATTCCAATGCAAAAGTTATTTTTGGCTATTAAAGTGCTCTTTTTTAGTGCAAATAGCGTTTTGTGCTGCTTTGCACCTTTTTGCATGAACAGAATGTTACTTGGGTCAAACTTGAGTCGATAAGTGCAGGCATAGTTTCCAATACAAAACTCAATCTACTCAGATAGCCAGGCCAGTATCTGCATACAAAACGTATGTCTCCTTGAAGCATGCACTATCATGAAGAAATTGGTTTGTCTCTGCAAATATTCCACACATTGCATGTGTGCTGCACTTTGCAGCACACATACAATGCGCTGATGCTTAAGAAATTGTCTAGCTTTGGATATCATACTTGAAGGGTATGCTTCAAGTAGAAATTCACAGTACATATGCACACACCTCTGCATCAAGGTGTAGAAATTGTGTGTGGTTCTAGGCAGCCTGCTGGAGTGCCAGTGCAGTGAGCAGCAGCCTGACATTGGATCTGAGCTGCGTTCTCTCCCCTTGCACAGCCAAAACCCTCACACTCTCAGGCAGTTGGTGACAATTGACAAATAATCATTCTGTGTCATTACTCTCCACTTACTTCTCTTCACTTATTCTACCTTAAGCCTAGTATACTCGCATTCTATCCGTACCTCTCTCAGCTCTCTCTACCTCAGCTTTGTCTCCCTCACTGTTGTCTCAATATATCCAATATACCTCATAAACTTTGTCTCTCAACGCCTCTCTCTCTCTCTCTCTCTGTCTCTCTCTCTCTCGACTTTGCCCCTCTCTCTACTGTACCTACATTTATATCACTTTTGAGTCCCTCTCTCTACCTCAATTCTCACTCTACCTCATCTCTCTATCTGTACCTCATTGAACAATCTTTATTTGATCTCTCGGTACCTCTCCTCCTTTTACTTCACTTCTCACACATCATCGCTATCCTTACCTCATCTGACATTATTTTTCCATGTCTTTATGAATGAATGAATGAATGAATAAACTGTATTTGGCTACTCAAAACCATTAAAGAAGACATCAAACTTTTAGTCAGCATTGTTTTCATGTCAAAGATAAAGTAATGAAACATGAAAAGAGAAAAACTTAAAAATGAATAAAAACATGATTAAAAGAGCTAAGATCATTAGTCCGTTTCTTCGTAAGCTGGAATGTCTCATAGCAGTTAGCGGCCGCTGGCCTAAATGGGCTGGGCCATCAGCTTCCGGCGTGTCTGTTGTATGAATTTGCTGAACATAGCCATGTCTTTCACTATTTCCATTGTGAATAGATAGTTGTTCCGCCTCCTTTGTCGTTCTAATTCCTTGTCTGAGTAGAATTGGCTTTAAATAGCGGTTACACTCGGCAGACAGCCCCGGGAAGCAAAACAGGATGTGAGCAAAGCTCTCTTGTTTATACTTACATAAGCGGCATTCAAAATGCGTTATCTCAGGTCTACTCGTGGAGTAAAGCTCTTTAAGGGGCAGAGGGTGTAGTCGAAGCGCTAAAATCCTATTAACTGCCACCTTGCCCACTGCTTGGGTAAGATGCGGTTTCGAGGTCTGTGCCAGCTGCGGGAGTGTTAGCGATTCGTGGAAGCCTCTTAATTCCAATGCTTCCAGGTCAGTGATGCGTGAGCAGAGCCGGACTTGTCGTTTTGTTGCGCTTTTAATGGCGGCATAATTGAGTAACTCGGGGTCCCAGTTATCCACAGCAAGGTTCAAAGTTTCTTTTGCGGAGGAGAGAATGTGTGACCACGGATTCTTTTCTTCCAGGAAAATGCTCTTAATGCTAGATTTCAGTGTGTTTTCTGGGGCCGCGGTTGTGAGGTAAAAGTATTTGCTAATTGCGGCCAGTTCCTCAAGCTTTTGTTGTGTCAAGCCGAATTCGAGACTCACCAGAGTGTTTCTGGTGCTAGAGGGTAGGTGAAAAAGTTTTTTATAGGTCGAGCTGTGGATTTTGTTCCAGGGTGCTTGATAGTTTACCTGGAAAGGCCTGCTGAGCGTAATTTAGTGATGGTATTAGCTTTGCCCTTAATACTCTTTGAATTGCTGTTGTCGTGGGGCTATGTAGAGTTGCATGCAGCTTCCCCAGGGCGTACGAGATACTTTTCCCTTTTGCCCGTATTTTCTCAAGATGTATTCCTAGCCGCCCTGTCTCGCAAAGCCAAACTCCCAAGTAGTTGTATTGTTGTGTGCAGTCCAACATCAGTTGTCCTATTTTCCATTTTATCGGTTTTTTTTGGGAAAAGGACCAAATATTATTATTTTTGATTTGGCTGCGTTCACGGTCAGTTTGTTTTTTGCATTGTAGGTGCCCAAGGCCGTTAAGGCTTTTTGAAGCCCAATTTTAGTGTGGTCTAGTAATACCAGATCATCAGCATACTGCAGTAATTGAATCTTGGTATGTCCAAGACGGGGAGTTGCTAGTGATGCTCCCATCAAGGCTTTGCCCATGTCTGCGGTGTATAAATTGAATAACATCGGGGCTAGTACGCATCCTTGCTTCAAGCCGCGATTGGTGTCAATTTTCTCTGAGGCTGACGTAGTTGACAATTTAATTCTGACCCATGTGTTTGAATATAGTGATATAATTGATTTTAGTAATTGTGGGTCGATATTCCAGGTGGCCAATTTCTGCCAAAGAATAGAGCGGTCGACACCATCAAAGGCCGCAGTATAGTCAATAAAACAGGCAAAAATAGGGAGAGATTTTCGTGCCACTGCCTTGTATGTTAGGTATGAGAGTGCTATGATGTTATCCACTGTTAAAGCTCCTGGTCTGAACCCTTTTTGATAGAATGGCAGGAGGCCTTCCTTACTGACCCAATTTGAGAGTTCCATTAATAGGGTGCTGGCGTAGGCCTTTCCCTCGATATCAAGGAGTGCAATCATCCGGTAATTTTGTGGGTTTGATTTTGACCCTTTCTTATAGATGGGGTGTAGGAGCGACCCGCGCCAAGAATCCGGTACGTTCCCTGCTAATCGACATTCCGCGTATAACACGGACAGATTTTCGGACCCAAAGTCTGTGTCTTGCCTGAATAGGGAGCCCGGCAAGCGGTTGAGTCCTGGCGCTCCATTGGGTCTGATTTTTTTTAATATTGTGTTGACTAACTTTTTTTCCACTGTGTATGAATTTTTTGGGTTAGTCAGTTGTGTTACGTTGTCTAATTCTGTATTTGAATGATTTAGGATGCCTTCCTCTTTGTATAAAGATGTCACGTGGGCTATCCAGATGTCGGAGTCAATTGAGTTTTCTCTCTGCGTATTCCCTTGATTTAGAGTATTAAGGTATTGCCAGAACTCTTGAGTTTTACTGGGACTCAACAGTCCGAAGATCTTTAGCCACTTTGCTTCAGTTTGTTTCCGTTTTTCCACCCAAACTTGCTTTGAATGTGATTTTGCTGTTTCTTGCAGGAGTTGTTTATCTTTAGTTGAACCGGTTTTCAGGTAAGTCTTTCGTTTGATGCGCACGAGTTTCGCGCTTTTTCGGATTGCAAGTATATCACCGAGGTTGTGCCTCGGATAACTGTTGGTTTTTCTTATTTTCCCTTCTTGTAGGAGTATTACCAAATTGTGGGCAAGCTGGTCCCAGTCTTTAAATATGCCCCTATTTGTTTCCTTTAAAGTACCGTCCACCCATGCTTTTTTCCATTCCTCAAACTTATGTATAGGGCCTGCATCCCATTTAATCCTTCTTACCAATATGTGCTGTTCAATACCGGTTGTCGATCCCAGTTGTTTAAGTGTGTGGTGGTTGTCTGCTGTCAGATTTAAGGTTGTTATTAGAGCCGCATGATCACTTTCCTTCCGCTGTGCGACTTTCTACCCTGTCATTAGGCTCTGTAGCAGAGAGCTTAAAAGTATATAGTCAATTGTGGTACGATTGTTGTAAGTTGGCGGGCAGAGGTTTCCTGGAGAATCCTTTAAGGATAGGGAGTGGGCTGATGCCAACCGGTAGGCATTCAAGAGGGCATGTCTTTATGACCCCTACCTCTCTCTACCTCTCTGAGAGCCCTTACATTACATCATCACCTCTCACCTCTGTGTCTCATTTCTTCATTTCTCTATTTCAAATCCCCTTCACTAACTCAGCTCTTTCTCATTCACACCTGTCTCACTCACTACCTAACAGCTCAATTTACTTCACCATTAGTTCACTACCATACCTCTCCATCTCCTCCTTATCTCCTTCTAGCTGTATTCCCTTTCCTTCACCTCTCTAAATATTTTACTTATCTCTTGCTTTCTCTGTTTCTCTTTCTCTACCCTTTATCTTTATCATCACCTCCTCTATCCCCCCTCCTGTTTCTCTCTCTCTGTCTTTCTCTTGCACAGACACTGGTATCTCTCCGGACCTCCTTCTCCTTTTTAACTCATCCCTTTAACCCCAACTATCCCTCTCTATCTTGATCTTCATAGATCTCTCTACCTCACCATCTCTTCCCCTTTTTATGCCACAGTCTCACAACTCTCTATTGCAATGTAAACTTCAGCGCTCTATCTGAATCACACGTTTCTCAACGTTCTCTTTTAGCTCTACACCACATTTCTCTTTATACCCCTCATTCCTCTTCCTATCTTTCTTTCTTTCTTCCCCACTACTCTCCTTACTTGACTAATTTTTTCTTTACCTCTTCTCATTTATCTCTCTTGTATATCTTTGTTTTTTCTTATTTCTCTTTGTCAATGCATACCTCTCATTGACTGTACCGCTCTAATATTGACCTCTTTTTTTACCAGTCCTACTACCTCATCCTAACCAGTACCACACTCCTCCACCTCTCTCTGCATTTCCTTCCCCTATCTCTCTCTCTCTACCACTCTTCTGCAACTCTAAAACGTAACTTATGTCTCTCGCTCTCTTTCCTCTGTCTACCTCTCCTTATCTTTCTTTCTGGCTACCTCACGTTTCTCTAGTGTCTTTACTTCTCACCTTACCTTTCACCCATATCTTTCTATATTATCTCTACCTGCTACTTCAAGTCTCTCGTTATACTGTTCTTATGACTCTTTCCATCTTTTGTATCTGTCCCTGTCCCATTTCTATTACTTAGTGCAATGAAGAAAAATCTGAAGTACTGCTGTACGGCTCATTTCCAGTGGATTTCAGAGATAGGTTATGGCCTCCAGATATCCCCTGCCCTACCGCGAGTAAGGGCACTGCCAAAAATCTCGGGGCCTGGTTTGATGAAGATCTGAATTTTTCAACCCAGATAAAAAAGTTGACAAGGACATGTTTTGCACTCTGAAAATCCTTAAAAAATGTCTTCCTTTTTCGCCAGTCAGCGCTAAGGAGACTGTGTTCCGGGCGCTGATATTATCCTGTTTAGACTATGCCAATGTCCTTTTGGTCGGCAGCCCCATTTATTTGACTAGGAAACTGCAAGTGGTTCAAAATGCGGCTGCTAGACTACTACTGCGACTCCCATCTAGACAGAGTGTTCGTATCCATTTACGGACCCTGCATTGGCTCCCTGTGGAGTTTTGTATTAAATTCAAAATGCTGTCCATTGTTCATCGCGCTCTTTATAGGCTAGGTCCTATTTATTTGCAGAAGAGATGTGTCTTTTATAAACCTACTAGACAACTTTGTTCATCGGATCAGCTATTAATGCAGAATCCTCGGTTCAATCGTCATAGGCTAGGCGGAAACTCCTTTGCCCGCAAAGCAGGATTGGCCTGGAATTTGTTGCCGTTGGCTCTTAGGAGTGTTCATGACCCACTGTTTTTGAAAACGCTGCTCTTTTAGCCTGGATTCTGAGTGTGGATTAATTCAACTTTCTGAAGTTAGCGCCGGGACACTTTTAGTAGCTGTGCACTGTACAAATTGAATATAACATAACATAACATAACATAACATAGGAGGGTCACAGGTAACTGTTTGGCCAGAGAATTACACATATATAAAGAGGAGCAGATGGACAAGAGAGGCGAAAGTTAAATGGATTTTAACCAATAGGATGGTGAAATTCATCAGAGCAGTGCTTTGCTTTTCAGTGTTGCAGCAAAAAGGCAAGTAGTGAAGGGGGTTATACTTGTGATTACTAATATTCAGCAATTAAAGTTACAATTTCAAATACTATGTACATGTCTTACTTTAACACTAAATAAAAATCACACTTATCATGTTTATGTTTTAACACTGAATACCACATAAAATGTTGTTGTTGCAAGTAAAATAAGCACTGGCAAAACCAATAGTGTGGTAATTGAAAGTCCATGGAGCAAGGTGTATAAAATAGGTTGAATGTATTAAAGCTTAGTTCCAGGTTAAGTTCATTAGAAGAAGTTAGGTAGATGGAAATTGGAACCACACCAGGACCAGCCTCCCTGCCGATCAGCCTGCCTGCCATCAACTGCCACTCCACACACAAGCCAGGCACCACACATTCCATGATGTCACCAGGCATTCTACCACTCACACTAGCTGAGCAACAGGGAAGACACAGCCAGAGTAAGGAAAGACACAAGTCAAATATAACATATCCCCCTTCCTTAGGGAAGTAATAATACAGAAGTGAAGGAAGGAAATATAAACATCAATATATAAAATGCATTCTGAAAGAATCACATTTACATTACACTCTCAAATATAACGACATTGAGATTAGCCCCATCCCCCTCCCTTGGGGAAAATTAAATGAAACATTGATGCCACTCATTGGCATATTACTCAAAACTTGAAAAATCTAGAAATGGTTGGGGCACTAAGCTCCCACAACCTCCATGTAATAGGAAACACACGTCCCTATGATCCAGCACTGGGACACTTAGGTCCCAAAACCTCTTAACATTGAATTGGGACACACTGCTCCCACAACCTTCACATCATAGGGCAACATCACCCTACGATCCAGTACTTGGCACTTAGCTCCCACAATGTCCACTTAATAGGGAAATACACATCCCTATGATCCATGACTGGGGCACCTAGCTCCCAAAACCTCTCAAAATTGAACTGGGGCATACAACTCCCACAACTTCCACATAAAAGGGGTAGGGAAACACAACTCCCAATGACCTATTACTGGAGCACTATGCTCCCAAACCTCTCCAAATTGAACTGGGGCACACAGCCCCCACAGCTACCACGTAATAGGGTAACACCCTATGATCCATAACTGGGGCACTTAGCTCCCACAACCTCACCGCAAAAGGGTGCTCACCACCCTAGGAACAGAACTGGGGCACTTAGCTCCCAACACCTCTTAAAATTGAACCGGGGCACTTAGCTCCCAACACCTCTTAACCCCTTGCATGCTGATAACGGCCTTCATCCGTCATGCACTACGGCGCTCGTGTGCTGATGACGGCTGGGGGCCATCATAAACCCGCCCACTCGCGATTCTGCCGCACAGGCGCAGAATCGCGGCAGCATGCAAGGGGTTAAAATTGAATGGGGGCATTTAGCTCCCAGCACCTCCTAAAATTGAACTGGGGCCCTTAGCTCCCAAAACCTCTTAAAATTGAACTGGGGCACTTAGCTCCCAGCACCTCTTAAAATTTAACTGGGGCACTTAACTCCGCAACTTTACACACTAATCCAACAACCTACACATTCTGAGGACATAACACCTTCCTAATAACAAAACTCACTACCCTGCAGCCACCCCCACAAAACAATATCACAGCAATGATATGGCAACCCCAAAAATTAAGTCTCTTACACCGATGAGCGATCTCTCACCCGAGGTCCTCACCAAAAGCTCCACATAGCTGGTTAGCATCCCGCAAGGCCTTCAAAACCTACTGATGTCTTGAATCAATCGTAGCATCACATCATTTGACTCATTGAAATGGCAAAATGTAGAACGATGTTTTACAATCGCCAGCTTTGTCATTAAAGAAAAAGAAAAGCTTCAATTAACTTTATTGTAAAGTCACAGCAACCGTGGTTGGCAGAAAACCCTTGTTAGAAATGCAAGTAGCATCATGCAGGGTCCAACTAAGAGATGGCGGCACGTAACTCATGTCGTGCCGGGTGGTTAGCGGTGAGGACATGCTCTGCTGACAGGACAATGCAACGTCATGGAAGATCTCGGGCTTCAAGAGGGCTTCGCGTGAACTTCAAGCTATTCACAGGGCTCGCGGCTTAACAGCAACTGACGTTATGGATACCACGAGATTCATACATGGCACATACTTCAAAACTAAACAGTAAGGAGGCACGCAGTGGAAAAAAAATGATGCACTCACCACCGTAACCTCTAATGGTATGTGCTGCATGCGGCTCACGGTGAATTCACATAAACACAGTCACAGTTCACCTAGCTTGCGCTGAAAACAGCTCCAGGTAAATTAAAACAATCAGAGTCACATCCATACTGCTTTGTGCTATACATGGCTTCAATGGCTTGAGCAGCGTGTAGCTCTCCATAAATCCGATTTCCTCACAAGTTAAATAAAAACTGCTCACCGCAAGATGGTTAGTCTGTCACAATACACCCTGCCGATCGCTGCCCAATTAAAATGACAGTTCTCTCCAATGGCTGTTGGCTTCTCAGGTTGAAGGCAGTAACATTTTGCCTGGTGAAACACTCCTCAAATGTGCAGAATGTAGCCGGTCTCTTCCCCATAAAGTGGATTAGCTTCTGACAACTCAAAAAACTGCCTACCAACCTGTGCTTATTTTAACCACTTGGATGCTAAGCACATTTCTGTGCTTCCATTGAATTTCCATTGAAATCAATGGAAACTCCATGATGAGTTACCCTTGTCATTAGCACTGAAGGGGTTAAATATAACGCTTCACATGAGTGCCGGTTTCCCTTAGCACCAGTTGCTGCTGCCAATTCAACTCAGTAGCGTGACTCACAACTATAGTTAGGCCAGCAGGGCAGGAGTAACATTTCAAGGCAACAGGATGGCAGCAATCTCCACAGTAGCTACACGAATACAGGCAGTAGAAGGTCAAAGGCCTTGCGATGCAGGCTGTCCAGCTGAGAGAGGACAGGGGTTGACCAAGGCGTTTCCTTTGCTTAAGGTTTCAATATTTTCAATTTGTTTAGGTTCCTTACTTGCAGTAGTTCCTTAGTTCCTTTAAAAACAGACTTTTCCCTTCACGCTGTAGGTTCTGCAAATCGCCGCCAAATGTGGTCATTGAAAGTCCACGGAGCCAGGTGTATAAAATAGGTTGGATTTATTAAAACTTAGTTCCAGGTTAAGTTTATTAGAAGAAGTTAGGTAGATGGAAATTAGAACCCCACCAGGAGCAGTCTCCCTGCCACTCAGCCTGCTGTAGTGTAGTTCCAATATCCCTAAAAAGCTCTGCGCATTGGAATAACATACACTATAGATTGACATAGGACTGAGGTCATTATGTCTCTATCGAGAATATTAAACTTAATTACTTGTGTGTGCCAGCTAACTCAGAGGTCACTATAAGCTTTCTCGAATGAACAAGAAGGGATTAGTCTCTGACAACCGCATAAACATGACAACTTTGTTGAGTCAGAATATTATCTTCAGAGCCGTGGAATCAATAGATAACTATTTCACTCAATCAATCGTGCATGCTTAGTTTCTACAGAGTTGCACAGAAATGGAGAGATGGGCGTTTCAATAAAAAGGGTTTATTGAACAGTCTTCTTTCTCATGCAAGAGATATGAACTGCTACAATCGTTAGACAGAGTCCGAAGTATAATGCGTACAGCGCAAACAGTAATATTAAATAATACTGTAATAGCATGATCTGTTGCTATGACATGTATACAAATACATACATAAATAACACAGGCTAAAATACTGAATTGGTGCTTCTAAAATAATCCTACCCCAGTGTACCTAACCTAAGTCTAGTACGAGGGAAGAAGTAGGTGCTTTTTTAGCATACATTTAGTTTAGTTTAGTTTTGCCAAGAATTGCTAAAAGTTTCTCTAGGTTCTAATCAGCTCCATACCTTAGAATGAGAGAGGTTGGTATCTCTTTCCCAGGATTCGATTCTCTAACACCCCGCAAGGGGAGTCAGAAACACTGGAGCTGGATTCTCGGCTGGAAGGATGACAGCGTCTAGTCAGTGCACCAGTTGGGCAGATTACTTCCTTCGGGACTTGCTGTGGCGAGCCGAGTCGTGCAAGTGGGTAGCCGAACCGCACCGTGCCTTGCCATAGCAAGTGTAGGTATTTTTATACCTTGAAGGTGTTTAGGAATGCCAGTATTGACATAAAAGTCAGGCATATGAACGTCATGAATGAACCCCTTAGGAATAGATGTTCATGCATAATAAATGAGTTCTTGGAGAAATCAATAACCAAGCAAGGGGAAGTCCTAAAGGCTTAAGAGTCTTGTTTTCCAGGAACTCGTTGTGACGTAGATGAACGGATGTAAGTAGCCATGCCTGTATTTGGGTAGCATGGAGTATGCCTAAATAAGGGCAGGATTTCTATCTGTAAATAAGGCAATGAGAAATGTACCTATATAAGGGCATGAATCGGGAAATTCATATGGAATCTAAATCGATACGCAACACCCACTCCACTTTCATATGTACGACATTACTAAGTTCTAAACATGTTAACATATCTAAAATATATCTATACTTAAAGTGCTAAAACTATGTCCAAAATCCATAAAAAAATGCATCAGAACTGGTCATACGTAAAAAAAAGATGCATTGGTGCCGTACACATTAAAGCAATGTTTCATTCTATGCATATATTCACATTTGGATGCTAAATGAATGAATCATGAAAAATATACATTGTTATGAAATGGCTCGTAAATACAGAAGAAAAAGGGCCGAAACCATTTCATGTCAGATTACATAAAACTGTATGTTTGTGGACAAGGTCATATATTGTCTCTAGAAATATTTAAAGAATTCTTGTTCTCTATGAATAGTTCTACTATAATCAGATTACTTGTTCCAAAAAACAAAAAATACAAATTTGGAGAAAAAAAAATTAATCATAGGAAAAAGTTCCAAAGTTAGTAACTTGTTTTGAAAAATGTAGGTCAAATTCAAAGTCTCTCAGAACACTGTGTGCCAGCATCAAAAATCAGTGTTAGGGCTTGGGGAAAACATGTAATCTTCTATGTCTGTAGAAAGAAAGTAATCGACCATTCTAGGTGAAAGTTGGAATACCTTGTTTAGAAGATTAACCGTACATAGATGTGAACTATCGTCTTCAGCAGTGTTCGCATCAGCAATGTTCGAATCGGATGTTACTTACGCGCCTGTTGTTAGAACCGCTAAGAAACACTTCACGTCCCCCACTCCAACATCTGTGTGTGTATGGTAAATCCCAGGATGTGTTGATGTATTTAGGCAATACTGAAAATGGAAAATTGTAACAGGCAGAGTGATTGTTCCATGTATTATCCATTCAGTAGCTGGTTTTTCTGCCACTGTAAATGGTAATCTTTCCAGTTTTTGAATGCTCAGCACCGTATAGTCTGCTCCCCTTTGTGCTAGTTTGATTTGTTTATCAGTAAGATTGAATTCTGAAAACAGTGACGTAGTATTGATCAAACGCCAAGGCACATAGCCAAAACCCAGGTTCAGGAGCTCACAAGCCTAATAGCATTATAGAACATAGCTGAGACTGACCATGTTGCAACATGACCAAGTCTTGTTCCATGATGTCTATGGCAGAAGATGCAATGCTGTCCAATGAATATATCCTGGACGACAGAGTCGTTAACCCATTGTCAACTACAGAGGGAGATTTCTCTAAATCTGGGGTCTCCAACCTTTTCTGTATTGAGAGCTAATTATGTTCAATAAAACACATTAACAGCTACTAATATTATTAGTGCAGTATAATTTCAATTTCTTTTTATGTATATTAATTCAACCAAGCAAAATCTTTCTAATTTAATAAGCTGGGCTGCACACAAGTGAGCTACTCAGAGTTAGTTCAAGAGCTACAGTAGCTCTAAATTAATACGATCAATTACTCGTATTCGTTCTGCGCTCTCTGCTTTTGTAATCTTCCATATTTCGTTATATGCAGCATATATACCGGCATATATGAAACATTTTTTACGCGGTTTTCTTGGTCCTAGCAAGAATTCCCTAAGGTCTGCGCCATCTTTAAGTAAAGATAAGGGTTGTTTTACATCATGAATGAATGAATGAATGAATGGAGTCTTCTAAAGCGCAACTTAGCCCAAGGGCGTCAAGTCGCATAAACATGTCAGGTAGAGAATAGTAAACCAGGGGAGATCTTACAGATACGCTTCAGAGAAAAAACAGGTTTTCAGTGCTCTGCGAAACAGTGCAAGAGAGGGTTGCCTCAAGAGCTCGGGGGGGAGGGAGTTCCATAATCTGGGTGGGACCATGGAATACGCTCTACCTCCCCATTTGGCCTTATTGAACTTAGGTACCTCAAGAAGATTTTTGCTAGAGGAGCGAAGAGATCAACAAGGAGCATACGGATGTATAAGTGACCTAAGACCCTCAGCACCTGTACCATGGAGCCCCGTGGGCAAGACAAAGAATCTTAAAGGAAATCATAGATTGAATAGGAAGCCAATGTAGACTTTTACGGGCTGCCGATGCCGAGGCACGTCTAGGGAGGTTAAGAACCATCTTTGCAGCCGCGTTCTGAACCATCTGAATCCGATAGATAAGACTCTTATTAATGCCCACGGATCACTGACATAATATCGACTACAAAAATATAGGCATTTAAAATATCGACTCCAAAATATCGACTACAAAAATATCGAAGTCCTATCTACAAACAGGTAAGTACAAAAATATCGAATAAAAAATATCGTTTAAAAATATGTACTTTGTAAAAATATCGAATTTATTAAAATTAATGTTAAATTAAACAAATATTAAAAATAAATAACAAAAATATAATTAAAAATACTTAAATAACCTTAAAATTATTAAATAATTAATTTAAGTTATACAAAAACAATTTTATTTGTTAAAACATATATATATATTAACATAATATTATTAAAAAATATACAATATTATTACCGTAGCATAGCAAGAGTGTTCCCACTCCAATGAGTGCAAAAGTAGGGAAAGCGTTGGATAGCGTAGGGGTAAAAATTACTATTCACACTCCAGTGAGTGCAACAGTAGGGAAAGCGTTGGATAGCGTAGGGGTAAAAATTACTATTCCCACTCCAGTGGGTGCAACAGTAAGGAAAGCATTGGATGGCGTAGGGGTACAAATTACTATTCCCACTCCAAAGAGTGCAACAGTAGGGAAAGCGTTGGATAGCGTAGGGGTTAGAATTACTATTCCCACTCCAAAGAGTGCAACAGTAGGAAAAGCGTTGGATAGCGTAGGGGTAAAAATTACTATTCCCACTCCAGTGGGTGCAACAGTAGGGAAAGCGTTGGATAGCGTAGGGGTAAAAATTACTATTCCCACTCCAGTGAGTGCAACAGTAGGGAAAGCGTTGGATAGCGTAGAGGTGAAAATTACTATTCCCACTCCAGTGGGTGCAACAGTAGGGAAAGCGTTGGATAGCGTAGGGGTGAAAATTACTATTCCCACTCCAGTGAGTGCAACAGCAGGGAAAGCGTTGGATAGCGTAGGGGTAATAATTACTATTTCCACTCCAAAGAGTGCAACAGTAGGGAAAGCATTGGATAGCGTAGGGGTTAAAATTACTATTCCCACTCCAAAGAGTGCAACAGTAGGGAAAGCGTTGGATAGCGTAGGGGTTAAAATTACTATTCCCACTCCAAAGAGTGCAACAGTAGGGAAAGCGTTGGATAGCGTAGGGGTAAAAATTACTATTCCCACTCCAGTGGGTGCAACAGTAGGGAAAGCGTTGGATAGCGTAGGGGTAAAAATTACTATTCCCACTCCAGTGGGTGCAACAGTAGGGAAAGCGTTGGATAGCGTAGGGGTAAAAATTACTATTCCCACTCCAGTGAGTGCAACAGTAGGGAAAGCGTTGGATAGCGTAGAGGTGAAAATTACTATTCCCACTCCAGTGGGTGCAACAGTAGGGAAAGCGTTGGATAGCGTAGGGGTAAAAATTACTATTCCCACTCCAGTGAGTGCAACAGCAGGGAAAGCGTTGGATAGCGTAGGGGTAATAATTACTATTTCCACTCCAAAGAGTGCAACAGTAGGGAAAGCATTGGATAGTGTAGGGGTTAAAATTACTATTCCCACTCCAAAGAGTGCAACAGTAGGGAAAGCGTTGGATAGCGTAGGGGTTAAAATTACTATTCCCACTCCAAAGAGTGCAACAGTAGGGAAAGCGTTGGATAGCGTAGGGGTAAAAATTACTATTCCCAGTCCAGTGGGTGCAACAGTAGGGAAAGCGTTGGATAGCGTAGGAGTAAAAATTACTATTCCCACTCCAGTGAGTGCAACAGTAGGGAAAGCGTTGGATAGCGTAGAGGTAAAAATTACTATTCCCACTCCAGTGGGTGCAACAGTAGGGAAAACGTTGGATAGCGTAGGGGTAAACATTACTATTCCCACTCCAGTGAGTGCAACAGTAGGGAAAGCGTGGATAGTGTAGGGGTAAAAATTACTATTCCCACTACAAAGAGTGCAACAGTAGTGGAAGCGTTGGATAGCGTAGGGGTTAAAATTACTATTCCCACTCCAAATAGTGCAACAGTAGGGAAAGCATTGGATAGCGTAGGGGTTAAAATTACTATTCCCACTCCAAAGAGTGCAACGGTAGGGAAAGCGTTGAATAGCGTAGGGGTTAAAATTACCATTCCCACTCCAAAGAGTGCAACAATAGGGAAAGCGTTGGATAGCGTAGGGGTAAAAATTACTATCCCCACTCCAGTAGGTGTAACAGTAGGGAAAGCATTGGATAGCGTAGGAGTAAAAATTACTATTCCCACTCCAGTGAGTGCAACAGTAGGGAAAGCGTTGGATAGCGTAGAGGTAAAAATTACTATTCCCACTCCAGTGGGTGCAACAGTAGGGAAAACGTTGAATAGCGTAGGGGTAAACATTACTATTCCCACTCCAAAGAGTGCAACAGTAGTGGAAGGGTTGGATAGCGTAGGGGTTAAAATTACTATTCCCACTCCAAAGAGTGCAACAGTAGGGAAAGCGTTGGATAGCGTAGGGGTAAAAATTACTATTCCCACTCCAGAGAGTGCAACAGCAGGGAAAGTAAATACTTCATATATTATTTAAAAAAATATAAATTAATATCTATAAAAAATTATTAAAAGTAATTACCAATGTAATATAATATAATAATTAATCAATTACAATTACAAATTAAAATTAATTATTACAATTAGTTACCTATTAATACAAATTAATTACAAATTAACAATTAATTAACAATTAAAAATGTATTAACAATTAATTCAAATTAAATACAATTAAATAAATTGAATTATTTAATTAATTATAAATAAATTACTTCCCACCCTATTCCCCTATAAACCCACAACCCGCTACAGAAAATAAATTAGTAAAATTAACATAATTAGCAATTAATTGGCAATTAAAATTTTATTATTTACCCATAAAAATTAATTAACAATTAATTCTAAATAAATACCAATAAATAATTTTACATATTTAATTAATTTTAAATAAATTACTTCCCACCCAATTCCCCTATAAACCCACAACCCGCTACAGAAAATAAATTAGTAAAATTAACATAATTAGCAATTAATCAATTAATTAAAATTAATTGCCAATTAAAATTTAAATAATTACCAAATATAAATAAATTAACAATTAATTAAAAATGAATACCAATAAATAAATGTACATATTTAATTAATCATAATTAAATTACTTCCCTCCCTATTCCCCTATAAACCCACAACCCGCTACAGAATTAAATTACGCAAAAATTTAAAAAACAAAATTCATTGATTGAAATAAATTATAACATAAATACACACTTTTCACACATATAATAACATAAAAACACTATAAAAAATTCGATATTATTAAAAATTCGATAATTTTAATAACCTATATTATATACTTCGATATTTTAACTTTCTATATTTTTAACATTCGATATTACATTACTTACCTTAAAAACGATATTTTTGATGTCTATATTCCGTCCAATCGATGTTTTGTCCATTCTATCTTTTAAACTTGATATTATGTCCATTCGATATTTTTTACTCGATATTTTGACTGTTTACCAATGCCCACGTAGAGGGCATTACAGTAGTCAAGTCTCGAAGAGACTAAGGCCACAGTCGCCAGTTTCCGGGCATCAGGGGACAGATAGTGAGCAATTTTTCTGAGGACCTTGATGATGCCACAACAGGTGGAGACAGTCCTGCTGACTTGACGATCAAAGGAGAGTGCGGAGTCCATCAGAACCCCTAGGTTCTTGGCAAACTGACGGGGGGGAGGGCAATCCCCGAGAGAAGCCGGACACCAGTCATTGGACCAGACATCCTGACTGCTCCCGAAGATCAACACCTCCGTCTTCTCCCCGTTCAGTTTCAAGAAGTTCTGAATCATCCACTGAGACACCGCCTCCATACAGTTCCCGAAGTTCGAAGGCTGCGAAAGAGAGACCATTATTTGGGTGTCATCCGCGTATGAAAGTACTTCCAGCCCGAACGATCTAACTATCCTGGCAAGTGGGGTCACATAGATATTAAATAGGGTAGGGCTCAACGAGGAGCCCTGATGTACAATGTACAGGCTTCGGGGTGGAAAGAAACTTATCCAGCTTCACTCTCTGTTCTCTTACAGTAAGAAAGGAAGACAGGAGGCTCAGGGCAGGGCCCCCAACCCTAATCTCCCTCAGGCGAGAGATCAGAATAGAGGGAGATAGGGTGTCAAAAGCTGCCGTCAGGTCTAATAGGACCTGAAGGGTGGTGTGGCCTTTATCGACCTGAGAACGGATGTTGTTAACCACTGCCGTTAGGGCCGTCTCAGTACTATGGGAGCTCCTGAAACCATGTTGGGAGATATCAAGAAGGGCCGAGTCCTGAAGAAAGGAGCTAGGATGTCGATTGAGATGGAATTCCAACATCTTAGCCGGGGCAGGGAGGAGTGAAATGGGGTGGACGTTTTTCAAGACCCCTGGGTCTAGAGTGGACTTCTTAAGTAGGGGTTTAACGACCGCCAATTTCCAGGAGGATGGAAATACTCCTTCAGAAATAGCACAATTCATGACATTCATGAGGGGGAGAGTCACAACATCCCGGCAGGATTTGAGAACTTTAAGCGGACAGGGATCGAAAGGGGACCCTGATTTGATGTTGTCCAAGAGCTGAATTGTCAGCTCAGGAGTGAGTAAGGGGAAGGACAGGAAACTGGGTGGGAATCCAACAGATGTGCTCGGAGCTCTGGATGAAGCCAGTATTATGTAGTGTAGCTCTTTGTAGCCAATCAAGGCATAGCTTCCCTACACTGTATGTTGTTATTACCCCAGGATGCTGTCTTTGAACATATTTTGGGTCTGGCCTATTGACTTTGAAAACTTGAGTTTTGTTCAGGAATCGACCGTGACAGTTATTGGTGTCTGTGGGCCAGAGCAACCATTATCTGGATCTGATCTTTTGTGATGCAAAATATTATGTACGTCGACCTCCCCCTCTGAAGTGTTATTCCTCTCAGGTGTAGGTATGGACCGATTGTTCATGTCTTTGATCTTGGCTAACCCAAGGCAAGACATCTGTTTGACAGTGTCATTCAAAAACATAATTTTCTCAGGGATGATACAGGCTCAGCTTCTACCCCAAGCACTTAGCAATCTTTTGAACCCCAGACAGTTTTTGTCTCAATGTTGTCTTTCCAGAAGTCGAAACCCTGTCTAGACAGTTGGGCATAAAAGGATGCATAATAAACATGTTTTGTATTTGTCAACATACTTTTCATTCCTGTTTTTGTTCACAATTGTATTGTATTGGTTATACATTTTTTAGGCATTGAAGATTTGTGCAAGAAATGATTACCATAGTGATTATAACAATACATTTGTTCATAGTCGGATGAACCTTCTAAATATGATGATTTGTGAATACTGCAGATATCTCTGGATCAGACATCATATTATTAACAGTCTCAAAGTCCCAATCATTAGAAAAGGTACTGGCGGTAATAAAGTCACTTAATGAAATCTTGAATATGTGTGGAATCTTCAACAGCTCCGACGGGCCAAAAATGTCATATTCTGTTTTATCCCAAGCTATAACATCAGGTATAGGAACAGCTTTGATGTTCACTGCTGACAAGTCTCCTTGTTCTCGATGGGATGATTTGTGTGGCTTGAGGAGTAAGTTGACTTTCTTACTTGCTGTGTCCATTTTGACATATCTTCCTTTTATTAGCATACCTAGAGTCATTACTACACTTAACCAAAGTAGAAGAAAAAATATTCCCAACACAATCCAAAGTTCAATCCAAGGTGAAACCAGATAAGTCTTTTTCAGGTGATGAAAAAAGTCTGTTGCTTGTTATTTAAAGTTCTCTTTGCTGGCGTTGTTTCAGGTTCACTGGGATCCTACATGTGCGGCCAGGTAGATAGCATGGGCCCAATATCTCGGCCCGGGGCGGAGTTACATGACCACGATGGTTCACTTACCAGACAAGAATTGGGGGAGCAGAGTGACCATACGCACCAGAGAGGCAGGGGTTTAAGGCATGAGTTTAGGGCAAAAAAATAGGTCATCTCCCCATAGGCAGCGTGACAAATCCAGCACCCAAGAACAAGTTTTTAACGGACAAGTCCGAGGGCAGCAGGTACAAGATCCCACTGAGGGGAGACAGGCCCATTTAAGCGTAGATCTGCCCAATATAAATCTTCCACCTCCCTGTTTGCCGTATATAGCTGTTCTGACAGGTGTCCCACCAACTGAATTGAACTCTACGGAAACCCAATTCCAGCTGAGAAATAAATGTCTCTTCTGGCTGGCTAGTCACAAGCACTTTGACTATGCCAGAGCAGAGAAGATACTAATGGTCAGAAGGGTGGGTAGGTAACCGCAGAAAGAGCGAACCAGGTGACTGTGTCATTAATTTTAACAACCCTCAAACTGTCACCAATTTATTTAAAACTTCCCCCAACTCCTACAATCCACCAACAGCCATGAGCCTCCATCCTCTAGATTTCTTCTACCCCACAACTTCACTTGTATCCTAGAAGCCGCGTACCATCTTTACTCCCACTAAAAGGTCAAGGGGCTTTCCAAGAGAGAAGTAGGGATGCTCATACTAGGTTCCCCCAATGTAATATCCCAGTGAACAACAGATATGGCTGCCTTGAGGAGGTAGACTGACTGATGGAGGGACTCCTCAAGGGTGTGGCTATAGATCCGGCAGCTCAACACATGACGGGCAAAGAGGGTGGTAGCTCGAAATTTACAAATAAGGGTAACAGCTCTAGCCTCCCTTATCAGAATGCTCCGGCAGGTGGCAGGACAGGAACAAGCGGGACCCATAACGTGACTTCCCCTGTCCTGCCGGGCATCATAAAAGGAGAAGTCCAACTGAGGGGGGCCTTAGTTAGTCACTCTGGGGTTGGCATTGGTGACCCTCTATCTTACTGTGCTAGTGCCCCCAAGGTTGCAAGGGAGGAAAGAGGGCAGGCAAGCGGGATGAGGTTAGTTTCGTGGAACAAGGTAGGTATCAAAAACAAATTGCCTTGCCCTGACTGGGGTGAATTTGTTGATGAACATGATATATGTCTCTTTCAGGAGACATGGGAGAGGGAAAACCCCCACCGGATGGGTTTCGCCTCATTTAACATCCGGGCATCTTCGGAGAGGAGGGGCAGACCCTCAGGTGGTCTTTCCATCTGGGTAGGTACTCACCTTCGTTGTAGGGCATGATAACACCCACAAATGACATCCAATGTGTCCTGCTCTCCTGTCCCTCAAAGACGAAAATCGCCCTAATCAACGTGTACTCCCGCCCTGTCAACAATAGCCAAGAATCCGCCACAATCGACCACCTGGGACATTTTATTCCTACTTTGGACCCAAAGATATGGTTGATTGTGTCAGGTGATTTTAATTGCCATTTTGTACCCCTCATTGACCCTAATCATTCTGCCTCCACCGAAGAAGATCTTTACCGGTCCATTCCTGATCCCTTGACTACCCCTACCAATGTATGGTCACCACTGGTAATGCAGCTTAACTCACTTACCCTAACTCTATCACTCAGGGCATGCAATGGACGGACCAAATCCGATCAGCCAAGCCAAGACACATTTAACAGAGTAGGCCACTCATCTCTAATTGATTACATTATGGTGGAAACGAGATTGTGGGATAAGGTCCTCGATTTTTATATCACGCAGAGGCAGGACAGCGACCACAATGCCCTGAATTTGATTTTAAAACCATGGGACCTTGACATTTCCAATCCCCCTCCTAGCATCACAAATGGGACAGGCCCACTAATTCTAACAAACAATAGAAGAAAATTTAGATGGGGCAACATACAACAGTCTCCCACTAAGCTCCCCAGAGTGTACCAGCTAGCAATCCCAATGATAGCTAAAATGTGGGAGGCAACGCTGGCGGATGTGCCCACCCGGTATCTAGAAGTGGCAGGGAAAATACACACCGAGCTAACCACAAAACTAGCTGATGTGTTTTTTCCTTGAGTGCGCAGATGGGTAAATAATCTAAATAAATGTTCCTGGTTTAACAATAATTGCCGCAAAGCTAAGACCTGACATCCTGGATGCGGTGAAGGCGAAGGACAGGACACTAATCAAGCTTTCTAGGGCCATGTACAAATGCATCACCTACCAGGGAACAAAACCTGGGAAGTAGAGAGGTGGGAATCCCTCAGTATCGCCCTTAATGATAAAAATCTGGAAACCTTCTGGGCCATAGTAAGCTCAGGTGACAGGGAATGGAGATCGGCTATTGAGCCTAACATAGAGCCTGAAGCTTGGGAAACCCACTTTGGGTCATTATATGCCATTGGGGATGGTGGCTCTGTCAATTCTACTTCCCCTAGTATGATAGCCGTGGTCCACTTGGCGGGGTTACTGGAGCTCACCATGACTGAGGTGGAAAATGCCATTAAAAAGTTACACCCCAACAAAGCGCCATGTTTAGACAAACTATCAGGGGACCTTTTCCCGGAAGAACCAAAAATATGGGTACCTTATCTGTGTGCCCTTTTTATTGCTGTTCTGAAGGGTCTGGATCCCCCTGATACCTGGTGTGGGGCAGAGATAGTGCCCATACTTAAAAAAGGTTGTCCCCTTTCACCCTTCAACTACAGGCCAATTAGTTTAATTGATATCACCCAAAGACTTCTTGGTCGGCTGCTTTTGGACCATCTCCAGGGCTGGATGGAGGAAGAACAAATACTAAGTCCCTACTAGGCTGGCTTAAGATGAAACATGTCAACCGTAGACCAGATATTCAGATTACAACTACTTTTCTGGAAAACAGTGGCCATAGAGGGTGGAGCCTTTACCTTATATTTGTTGATCTGAAGTCGGCCTTCGATCTGGTTCCTCGGGAGAAGCTCTGGTCAAGTCGATTATCTCACAAACCTCAAGGACATCGATGCTCCCAAGCTAGCATCAGGGAGGGTGCCTGTGCTGATGTTTGCAGATGACACCCTGTTACTTTCAAAAACATCAATGGGCATCCAGCGCACGCTCGATGGCTTTGCTAATTTTGGTAAGCTGCGAGGGCTGGAGATCAATCTAAATAAAACCAAATATATGGTCTTCAACCCTCCTAGCTCGTCCAGGCCAAACCCTTCTCTAAATGGTACTCCTCTAGAAAGAGTAAAGATATTTGATTATCTGGGAGTTACCCTGTCAGAGCATTTTGAATGGGGGCCCAAGTTGGCTAAAGCAAGACTGCGGTTAAGCCAGACAGTGGGTGGTATAATGAAGATGTACAGAAGTTCAGTTTGTAAACCACGAGCCCCTGTGGTAGAAATGTACAAAGCTCAAGCAAGGGGTGCCACATTATATGGGGTGGAGCTGTGGGGGCACTGCTCCACCTCTAATTTAGCGAAGGTTGAGAACAACTTTGTGCGGCAGCTCGTGGGCCTACCCCATAGTACTCCTCTCATTCCCCCCGCATGGACGTGGGTATTAGGCCGCTTGAGCAAGAAATTGCCCTCAGACCACTGACATTTTGGAGAAGGCTTTGGGTGACCCCAGAGCTGTCTGTCTATAGGGCCGAGCTAAAGGAGATTCTGACCTTAAGTACTATTAAAAAGCTCCCGTGGCTCCATCACATAAGGGACCTAGCCACCAAGCTGGGTAAACCGGGCCTCTGGAGAACTCCTGCAGCATCATGTGCCATGACATTGAGGCTTGAAGTAGTCAAATGTTTTAGTCAAACCAATATAATGTCTCTAGAAGAAAGTGCCTTACGTGGTCGCCTAACAGCAGAATTTTTGCTAGTTAAAAATACATACAGTAAGGAACAGTTTCTGGACTTCTTTCAACTCCCACTGGCTAGGAAACTTTATGTGCAATTTAGACTAGGGACCCTTCCCTTACTAGCAATTACCAGCAAGTGGGTCAAAGAACAAAAGGGGAATTGCCCTTGTAATTATAAGGTGGAGTTTGAAATACACGTTCTGTTCCTCTGTCTAGTCTCTATTGGTTTCCGCGCAAGCACTGGTTAATACAACTTTGTAAGAACCTAGGCTTTGTGTGTTCCACAGAGTCCTACAGAGTTTTAAAGTATGACACTCATCAACCAATAGTCTTTGCTGTATCCCGATTTTTAAAAAGCATGTGGCACATTCAACAAGCTTTTTTAAAGCAGAACCATGCGGCTGTAGAAATGCACCGAATTTAGACAAGGTTCATTAATTATATGCATGCTCTGGGTGTAGTGCCGTAGTCCCACATTTTGAGCTGTGTGTTAATCTTTGAGTGCTGCTTTCCCCTAGTCGGCTGCATCTATCTTTTATATTTTTAATTGGCTGATGACTGTATCATGAGCTTTTTTAATTTTTGTGAGATTTTTAACTTGTGTATGTCCACTGGATGACTTGCTTAATATATGAATTTGAGAAATTTATGATTTTGTAACTACAAAATGTACTATGCCTGTTTTACTATGAACTGTAATTTGATGGCCCTAGTGGCCGAAATAAAGTCATTTGGATTGGATTGGCATCCGGATTTGTTGATATCGCTGGAACCACTTGATCACGTGTTACTTCATTGTAGACAGGTGCTTCAGGATGATCTATTATTTGGGTTTCAAGAGGTACGAGTTCCAAAGCTTTGTAGTCCTTCCTTTCTCACTACAGATTCTTCAATGGTGATGAGTCTCTCAGTTTGAACCTCTTGGATTGTAGCTAGAGGAGTGCGTCTGCTACATTGTCGGAGTCCACTTGGCCTACTGTTTAATATCGGCCACATAGTGTGGTTTGATCAGGTCGATGCACACAAACCTGTTCTCCTTTTTTCCAGCAAGGGGAGGCAGTGTCACTGTTCTTGTTCCGTGGTCTTCTAGGACAGGTACTGGTTGTCTGTAAGAAGGCCCAAATTCCCTCTTGTCCGTGATCTTTTCTCTGATTAGATCACCAAGCTTTGGAATTCAGACAGGCCTTGCTGGGATGGTTGGTTTCCCCCCAGTGGTGGATGGCTTCAGGAACACGTTGCTTTGTTTAGTTCTTAGTTCATTTAAGTCCTGTAAAACAGCCAAACAATCGTTGATATCAAATTTCTTTTGTTCCACCACTGATGTGTGACAATCAAGGTCCGAGACAAACATTGTTGGCCCACACAGGACCTCATATGAAGTGATACCCCCTAGAGAACTTCTTGGCAAGTTGTTAAGACTACGTTGGACACTTATTAGAGGTTTGACCCACCCGTCACCCGAACCTAATACCCTAATTGTAATAGATTGCTTTATGTCCCTTTTTTCTCTCTCCAGAACCAAATTTCCCGCAGGATGAAATGGACTAGAATACTGCAATGCAACGCCCAAGCTGGCCATGGCCTCCTTGTAAGCTCGAGAGCTAAACGCAGGACCCTGGTCAGAATGTAGCATGCCTATTGCATATGTGCTGATAAAGACTCGCAAATATTTTATAACAGTTCGAGCATCAGCTAAGCGCTAAAGCCACATCCAAATGAACTTTGAACACGAATCCACTGCAACCATGATATATTTATAGTTACCATCCCTTTGCAAGGGACCTCAGTGTTGCGTAATTACGCGAGTCACTCCAGTTGTTTCCTCTTGGCGCCGTAATATCCCAACTCCCTCAAGGATCAGCTAACGAAGTCAGGATGGATAACTCTGACTATGTCAACTTGACCACAAGGGAAAGGGGAAGTGGCTAGGGAAACAAACAAACAACAACAACAAACACTGCTTCCAGCTGTTGTTTCTCTTGAAAGTGTTCCAGGCCGATGTCTTATTTTCACGTAATCCTGTTTTACAGTACACTGTATTAACAACACTTCTTGTATACCAACATGATTTGTCTTAACATATTAATTTCACATCCGAATATACTGACCGTTTGAAACAGCGGCCCTTGTTCACACTTTACTGGGTCAAGAGTCAAACGCAGCCTGTTTGTACTTTAGACAGCCTCCTTAAATAAAGATGAAAATATTCAATACTGTTCTTTCTAGTTATGATATTAGTGGGTTAGTTTTTATTTAGTAAAGGTTTCACATGAACACTCATGCACATATTTGAATATCTCAGTTTGATATTTGTTCAAGGGGGTTCTGTAATTAAAGAAAAGAAAGAACAAAAACATGAAATGCCAGCAACCTACACAGCCGGTAACTGGCTGAATGTACTGAAACTAAATCAGATAAATAATGTTTTATCCACAATATATAATTGTCCGAGTTGCAATCTTTGTAACAATAATGTTTATAGTAAAACTATTTCAGTTGCACTCAATAACGCTTTGTCTTTTGGATTTTTCAATAAGCAATAAGATTGTATTGACCAAGGCTTGTTTAACTTCACATGCCCTCTTAACGCGATCTAAAACAAATGCAATAGTTTATAAGCTTGTATAAACTCTGTCCATTCAAAAATACAAGCTTACTGTCCTTCTTCTCTTTTTGTAGGAATGTTCGTGCTTCCTGGCGTAGAATGGATGTGTCACCGACTTCCGACGATCCCCAGAAGCTCCTCGATGACTGCAGGACTTGCGGACGAAGGCCGACTGAAATGAGGTAAGGAGGAAAAGGATGCGGGAACTTGAAGGCAGATAAGCGGGCGGGAAACAGGAAATCGGAAAGATGGGTCAAAGACGGAGACAGGAACAATGCTGGTGTTCATGAGATCCAAGGCTGGAGCGCTCGTCGCTCGTCGTAACGGAAGCAATGAGACGAAGCATTGTTACGTATCGAGCGTTCCTTAAATAGGCTTCCACAACGGCAGTTTTGCCATTTGCATAACTCGCACGTGGAAGCAGCTTGTTATTCCTACGCGTGTTATGTTTGGATGTAGTTACAATGAGTTTTCATGGCAGCAAACAAAACAAGCGTTGGTAGAAGCAACAAATAAACACAGGTGACAGAATTTAACATTGAACACGTACCTTCCACTTAATAATGCAAGAGCATTGGCACTGATAATGAATCCAGCAAGCTATAATGAGAACAGGAACACATAGCAGGACCAAGAAATCACAGAATTATGTAGGAAAACCAGTTGCGGTGTAAATACCCTTAACACGCAGTAGTCCAGATAAACGCAAGCTAATGATTTATCTGAAATTAACAGGGGCATCTGCGTAGGACATTTCACAGTAGAGACTTTCATCTCTTGACATATTTCACAGTCCAAGACATAGTTTCTGGTCTGTTTCCTAATGCCGGGCCACCAGTATCGTTGTTTTAATAATGACACTGTGGCGGAAACACCTGCATGAGCAGAGGTGAGCCCTTCATGTGCTGCTAGGATTAGTCCTAATCTATGTTCCATGTTTGGAATTACCCTATCCCCCATTCCAGGGATTCGAGCAAATGGAACATTATTTGTATCAGTTATATATGAGTATTTAAGTGGAAACCCTTTAGGTAACGCTGCACCGCTGCCTTTGCTTGTAGCATTATTTCACTGTCTATTTTCGTTTTTGAACGAGTGATTGCAGCTACAGAAGCCGATTGTACAGCCCCCTTTGCGCTTCTTCAGCCAATGAATTCCCTTTTTACATGAACGCCATCACGTTGATTACTCAGTGTGTGTATCACGTGAGTGTTTTGTAGTCCTTTTCGCATCTGAACTACCTGTTCCCAAAGCGTTTTATGCTTCATTGTGCCACCTTTTGCATCTTTGAAAAAGTTTTGAAGTCAATTCTGTAAATATTCATTGTATGATTGAACACAATAGAAAGAATCGCACACTATGAGTATGGGGGATTTTGCAATCCGTATTTTCAAGTGCTATTTTGAATGCTTGTAGTTCAGCTCGCTGAGCTGTACAATCTCCTAGAGATTGCGTTTTTGTGACCATAGGTCGGAATTTGCCATTCGCGCATACAACCTGTAACGATCGCGCATGCTGCACTGTAAGCCTGCTTACCCCTCCGTAGCGGGTTGCGCAGATCCGTCAGTGTAAATTATACATTCATATTTGTCTAGAGGCAGAATTTTAGTAGGCGGAGGACATTCTTGTTTGTATTGCAGGAATGCTTGTGTTTTTAAATAAGGATCAAAAACGTATTCCTAATCAGTTGAAGTAAGAGAATTAACCCATTGTATCCATCTCGGATGTAAAGCTTTAGCATTTCATTTCAAAATTCTTTATTTCGGCTATACAGCCATAAAAGAAACATGGTTATGCATTACAGTTATTTTATACAAAAAGCAAAATACGAACAAGATTCAAACAAAAATGCATTCCATATTAAAAATCAAACACGAATATAAACAACATTAAATCTAAAAGAAGCCACCCACTATCTGCTAAAACTAAATCAATTCAGTCTCTACGAATAGTCACAATTACAATTGTTGGCCACTTTTTTTCCTTAGGAAAAAGATAGAATGTAAAAATCTGCTGACACTAAATATTATTGGTTGCGTTGTGTTAGTTGAAAAAATTCTCAGCGCTTGTGTGCATGACCTCACGCCTAATAATAGGCATATTGGTTTAATCCATCTTTTTCTCGCCTGAGCATACGCAGGACAGAAAAAGAGGATGTGGGCCTCATTTTCTATCTGATGTCGTTCGCACATAGTGCAAACTTCATCTGTCGCTGTAGATGAAGTATTTGAACTCCTAATCCAACGTGCCAAGGTTGTCTTTATTAAAAGATTCCCGTACCTAAATTTGAGAAACAAAGTTTTGGCAAGAGGGGGGTCTATTTCGTCCATAAAGGTCTCAAATGATGGCTCGTCCTTGAAAGTAAGGAATTTTGTCACTAGAGTTCCTCCAGTTGAGACTCCTGTAGTCATATGAACGATAAATGTCTGAAAGGCTCTTTTTAAAATCAATTTTGAATTAGATGGAAGTTGATCTGGATTCTCCCAAAAATGTATTAAACCTATTTTACTGAGCCAGTTTTTAACGTGCTTAAACCATGGGATAATTTTTAGATTGTCGAGCACCATAATTTCTTTTAGCCCGTCTCTATAGTCTTGTAGTTCGGGGACCCGCCATAGTCTGACCCACAGCATCAATGGGCGGATAATAATATGGTGATCAGTTCTTTGGATATTTAGGTCGAACTGAAGTGGCACTAAAGGAGTGCCTCTCGGAACCCTTGTCAGACTTCTCATAAAGTTATTGTCCAGGACGCTAAAAGTGTCCTTGGACCCAGGTCCCCAAATCTCAGCGCCGTATAACGCTGCTGGTTGGGCCTTGAATTTATAGAGTTCAATGGCCGGAGACACGGCTTTGCTTGTGCTCAAGCTTTGTTCCCTGAGGATTGGTATGGCATTCTGGGAGAATGTCAACTTGCTTTTTTCCATCTGAGCTCTCCATGAAAAATTGGAGTCTAACGTCACCCCTAGGTATGAAAAATGGGGGACCGATTCCAATTTTACTCCTTTTAAAGTTAGGCAACCTTTATCAACTTTAATAGGATTTAAAGCCATACATTTCGTCTTTTTCTCATTTATCTCCAGTCCCTTTTTGCTACAATAATCACTAAAGGAATCCAATAGTGCCTGGAGACCCTTTTTGGTTTGGGAAATTAAAATAGTGTCGTCAGCAAATAATAGGGATGTTACCTTTTCACCGTTCAGTTTTGGGGAATCGTTTTTACACCCCTCTAGATGTGAGGGGATGTCATTCACGAAGAGGGAGAAGAGCGTGGGTGCCAGTACACAACCTTGGCGGACACCACGCTCGATGGGGATTTTTTGGGTAAGTTCTCCATTAGGTCCCCATCGAATTTTGGCAAAATTCCCTTCATGTAATGCTTTAATCTGAACTAATAAATGTTTTGGTAGCCCTACTGCATTTAACGTTTTCCATAAAAGATTTCGTGGCACCAGATCGAATGCTTCCCTTAGATCAACAAAGGCAACATATAAGTGACCCCTTTTGATCTTTACATATTTCCAGTAAAGGCAGCAAAATCTAAAAATCTGATCTATTGTGCTAACTTTAGATCTAAACCCAGCTTGGTATTTTGTTAATATTGCATTGTCCTCCAACCAGTCAGTAACACGCAATAAAATATGTCGTGAATACATTTTCTGAAGTATATCCATCAGGCAGATTGGCCGATAATTAGAGGGGTCCATCCTATCTCCTTTTTTAAAAATTAAAACAATTTCAGCTCCCTTCCAGCTTTCAGGAAAGTCTAAGGTAGCTGATAGCTTATTGCACAAATAATTAATATAAGGTGCCCATGTTTCTAGGTCGTGCTTGTATAAGTCGCCCGTAATCTTGTCTAACCCTGGGGCTTTGCCAGACTTTATTTGGCTAATTGCCAACTCGGTTTCACCCAGTGTAAAGTCCAGGGAATCTGTGAAGAGATCATCACTTATACCATTTGTGGCCATATATGATTCATCATATTTTTTGTAGAGATTAGTGAAGTGGTTAATCCAAGTTTGTTCGTCCAAATAGACATCCTTAACCACTCTCCCTACGTGATTCCCATTTGCTACTAACCTCTAAAAGGCTGTGTTGTCACCTAATTTTGCAGCCAACAGCATATCGGCCCATTTATTTTCCTCCCATTCTAATTTGCAAATCCTTTGAATCGACTTATAATTGTTCCTAGCTATTTTAATTTCAAGAGGTAGTTTGGATGTAATCGCTAGTAGGAGTGCCCTTTTGGACTCTCTGCAAGTTTTGCCATACCAAGGTTTGCTATGGGGGAGATTCTGAGTCTTTTGCTGATTCTTCTTGGGCATTTTTGTGACTAACAGTTTTAAGTCATTAAAGAATTTTTGGTGTAGTGACATGAAATGGGTTTTGTTTTCCTCTCCTAGCAATGGATCTATATATGGTTGAAAAATCCCTGCAAAGAGTGTATATATTTCTGTAAGAATATCCTCATGATCCAATATGAATGGCCATTTAAGTGATCTCCTATTGTTACTAATATGCATCTCAGTGTTGCCTCCATCACTTTCTTCTACTGGGTGGGAAAAAGCTGTTTCCCCAAACAGTGAGGTTTCCATCGCAAGATATAGAGGGAAATGGTCGCTTTCCAATCTATCTTTCACCTCAAAGTCCAGGAGATACGCCCAGATTGGTATGGAAGCAATCACAAAATCTATATTACTTTTACAGTTCCCTCTAGTAAAAGTTGGCTTTTTTGTACTATCAGACAATAACCGTCCTGTGGAAAAGTAAATTTTGCCATGTTCTGTGTCCCTACGCCTCATCCATCATATGTTATGTGTGCATGACCAATATGCATATATTGTTCCCCATGTCCGATTAATGACGCAATTACAGTTGTGTCCACCTCTGGTATGTCATTTTCCAGTCCTCGTGAATACTACGAATATTAGGCCTAGGTAAAGTAATGTTGCCACGTTTCTCAGTATGTACGTTATTCCATAATAAAGTCCCCGTTTCCAGGCCTCAAAAGGGCCCGGACATCAGATTCAGCTTCTGTCTCCTGAAAGCCTCGCTGAGGAGCGATACAGCCCCCACCTGTATCCTCGACCCTTCACTTACTTCCTGCTTCGCAGAGCCCGGTGCAGCTTGGCTCTGCCTCTGAGTCTGCCAAAAGTATGTTATAGTTCCAGCTATCAGTTCAGTCCTCCTTCTCTGCATTCCTAAGCTACTGAACTGCATCAATAGTTTCCGTCATTGTCTAGCCTTCTCGTCTCCACGTTAGAGAAATACTGTATCAATGGTCATTTAATATTCTTCATCACGCACTACATGTAGAATAATGCATGGTCCAGTCTTAGAATCAAGTTAGTTTTTCCCCTCATGACTTCTAGTTTATATCAACATGTTCCCTAAACACCAGATACCAGATAGGGTTTAGGTACATGTCGCTCCGACCCTCCAGACTCTAGTCTCTGCTCCTAGCACAGAGTTCGTAGCCCCCAGCTTCTCCTAGTAACACGTCATTGCCAGTTTTCGCGCACCATTAGGTTAGAGGTCCCGGCTCCTTAGGTAGCCCCCTCCAAAGTTTCCGCCCATTCATGACATATTCTGTTACGTTTGCATCACATGTCTAAGTATACTCCCAGTTACACCTCTTTTTACTGTTATCTTTCGCGACTGCTACGCGTCACGCCTTCTGCTCCACCCACTGTTACGCCTACTGCAATGTAATGCTATGTGTTTGCGCTATGTATATAAGTCAATGTATTATTATTAAAAGTTAGCGCGCTCATCCCAGATCAAGCCCCGGCAGCTGCTGGGCCCCCGTTGTCCTGCTGGGCCCTGTCACTCTGTTCCTATGCAGGTTGTCCTGATCCTGTCCTTATGCTGTAATAAACCTGCAGAAACTCCTACTACCTCGAATCTTGACTCTTATTTTATTGAGCTATCTGTTATTCATTCACTCATTCAAAAATAGATCCGGTATTATTTATTTATATACCACATAATGGCGCCCGAATAGGGACTTGCCCTTTCCCCACGCGTCGGTGAAGCCACGCCGACCCCCTGACCCTCTGCAGTCGTGACGGAACCATACCGTGCACTGGCAGATATTTCTGCTCCAAGTATCCCTCAGGCCCACGGAGGAGACGGAGGAGGCGGTCCAGCATCCAAACGAGACGGTGGAGGAACGCGGCGAGTCCCGACCAGAGCCCAAGCCGAGAGTCCAAGGTCCGAGGTATCCGGAGGCCCACCTGTAACTGAAGTCCGAAGTTCGTCGTCCGTCGTCCAGTCCAGTCCGAGGCCTTCCGTTCCGTGCTGCCCGGTGAGTACCATTGCTGGGGTAGTATCTAGACAGGACCAATCTAAATTGACTCCTGGTCCGTGGGTTGGTGGTGCCCAGACTCACAAACGAAGTGTTCACCTAGGTGGATACGGGTCTTGATGCGTCCCTTTATGGGACCGGTATGTCCCGTACTGTTACAGCAGTGCATCCAGTAACTCTAGTCTGTTCCGTTCTCGAGAAAATCTGTTCTATTTCTGTTCTCAGTATTTCAGGTAATATTCTGTTCGAACTGTTATTTATAATGTTCTTCATGTATTTTAATGTTGTGGTATGAGTGTGATGTGATTTCGTGTTTTCATTGTGTATTGTATTGTGTCCAGATTACAGTTCAGTCATGCCGCTCTTTTCCAAGTTACGTCAGTTAAAAACTAGAAAGGGTCTGTTAGAGGAAGCGGTTCCTGTCCCGCCTAGGGACAGTCCAGGTCACTTTATGTATCAGAAACATGGCATAAGCGCCATATTGTATCTAGATTTATGGGTAGAGTATACCAAACAGTTAGAAGAAAAGTATAGATGGCCCGTATCGGGTACATGGGATGCCGAATGTATCATGCGAGTAGAAGAAGCATTATGGAAAAAGAAAGCCAGACAGTCACAGAAAGATGCCATCGAGTTATGGCGTAAAGAAGCGCATAGAAGAACGGAAAAGGAAGACAGAAAGTCGGAGTTAAGTAGAGAATCCCAGGAACGAGCCCAAGAAAGAGAATTAATCGAGATAGGTGAACAAGTCAAAGCCGAACAGTCAGACAGACGGAGGCATGCCCTCATTAAGGGTATGTATCCTCTTCTTGCCGAGGGCTTGCCAAAAGCGACCCCAGAGGCATCCAGTAATTTCCCGCCACCACTAGTTCCGACCAAGCTACGTCACAAACCGACCGCAGCTGATATTTTTATTTCGTCCTATTTGGACGACACAGTCCCCGAATATGCAAATCCTGTTCGCGCTCCGCCAGTCCCTATAAATCAGGCACTTCCCGCTCCTCCAGACACCGGAGTACCTGCTACGGTACCCCCGGTCCAGCCAGCATTTCAACTTCCCGCTCCGCCACGAAGAATGTCCGTCGATGACTCCAGTTTAGGGGCCGCAGGAGGAGGTCCTCCTCAAACCCCGCCGCCACACAAGCGTTTAACGTTAGCCGAATTACATGCACAAGCATTACAGCGTACGCCTAGGTATCAGTCTGTTGCAGAAATAAGAAAATCCCTTGCCGAATGTTGCTATGATCCAGTCCCAGGCGAGGATAATATGGTTTTATATTCATTCCGCGTAAGAAAGGTGGCCGAGTATCTAGTCACCTTACCGAATATGAAAGAAGATCTAGACAGAATATATCGTTTCATCCGTACAGGGGATGATCCAGAAAGTATTGGCGAGATTATGTCTCAAAGGAAAGCCGAGATTCAGCTCATGATATTAAAGTTCCTGATCAATTGTCTAATAAGAGAACAAGATTACCCGTCTAAAGATCCCGCCGAAATGAGAATCCTGACAAGGTGGAGTGATAATATAGCCGAGGGTAAGCACAAGACCGTCGGTGCTATGGAGAGTATGTACAAGAAAATCCGTAAAGAAATAATAAAGATACACGAACAACGTAAAGCAGCACAAGTAAGTGAGAAAGAAAGTAACTCTGATACTGAAGAGGTAGACGACGAGAATCCCGCCAGAATAGCGTATGTAGGAAAATCTAGATTTCCAGATCGCCATTTACGCCTAGAACCCAAGTCTATTTTTCATCATTCAGCACCAGAACAAGGTTCTCTAGAACAAGTATTTCAAGCTACCGATCACATTCTGAAATCACGAGTCGGTTACAGTGAGTTAAGTACTATGCATGAACAAGAACTAGCCCGATCAGCAGTCCGATGGATTACTGATTCTACCACTTTTCCAGACGAAATAGTGGCACAAACGTTTCTGAAACTGCCCCCAGCCGAGCAACGACTGGTGGGTATGTATATGATTCAGCACCTCATTACTCTGTATGAGGGTCAACACTCTGATCCAGGTCCGTTACATGATATTCTGAACGAGTTACTCCAGTACAAATGGAGAGGTCTAGGTACCGATTTAATTAGTGTAATTCTAGAACAGCGCCACAAATATAGAACGTTCTTGAACCCGCATTTTGTTCATGTCTCACCCCCAGAAAGTAAATCATTTTACATAGACAGACAGAATCCGTTACGAGAAGTCCACCCAGTCCAAGGGGCGGGTGGCGTAATGCAACGAGTGTTTGTATACACTCCGATTTCAAAGATGGAACTTCTTGAAATGAAGAAATTAATTCCCTGTCATGACAAAGATCCAGCAGGGTTCCATAGAGAATTAAAAGACATGCTCCGTATGGGAGAATACACTTACCCAGATATCATTAAAATGTTAAAAGTCCTGTTGCCGCAGGGGTGTATGAAAAGCTAAAGGAAAAGGAATGGGAGGTGGGAGAGAAAAAGATCGATTGGGCAGCTCTAGAAGCTGAAGACAAGGCACGAGTACCAGGTACCGGTCTTGGAGATAAATGTAAAGAATTACCAGAATTACTGATTCAAGTTTTACCCAGATTATTGACAACGAGAAAAGAAGACTGGGATGCAATCTCAGCCTGTAAACAGAAACAAGACGAAGATATTAGTGATTTTTATTCTAGATTTGAAAAATGTTTCAGTATTAATAGTGGTCTCAAGACAAGTAGTGAGTCATACCCTCACCTTTTCGTTACTAAATTAGTCGAGAATTCAAGTCCACAAATTAAAAACCGAGTTCTGAAAGTCGAAAGCACCTGGCAAGCAAATACCCCGTCCCAGATGCTCCAGATGCTCCAGTACCACCAGAATAGAATCAGGGAAGAGCAAGAACACGAGAGAAAACGTATGAAAGACACGAAAATGAAAGTACTAGTTGCACAATCTGTTCCCCAAGACAGTCAGAAGAGGGGTCCAAATCAAGCCAATCAAGCCAGTCATCCTGCAGCTCCCGTTAAAGGGAACTGCAATTATTGTAAACAGCCAGGTCATTTTATAAACGAGTGTGCAGTTCTGAAACATAACATAGCTACTGGTAAGACTAAAGAAAGACCACGTCCGCCTAGACAAGAACAAGTCTCACAGATTCCTCAGTCACAGAATGCACAACAGACAGTTCCCGCACCGCAGCCTATTGCTGCAACACAGCATGTTACACAGCAGATGTACCAGTATGCACAGTCTGAGTATCCAGAGTACCAGCCATATTCATGAAACAGCCTAGAGAGGGAGGTAGGCTTGCCTCTCATCGAGATACCTGTAGATCAAGAAGGTCCCTATGTTCACAGTCAAGTATTAGGGAAAGACAGAAAGTTTTTGATCGATACAGGGGCAAGTAGGACCACAATTAGTCACGCCGAAGTTCCAGGGGCTCCGCTCTCAGGCTCAAGAAATGTTTCCCTTGGATTTTCAGGAAAACCAATAGTTAATGAGATATCAAAGCCAGTCACTCTGGAAGTAGGTCCATTGTCCCGTACTACTGATCTGTTACTTACTAAGTCATGTCCAGAAAATCTATTAGGCATTAAGACACTGAAAGAATTAGGTGCAGTTATTTGCTGTTCCCCAGAGGGAATACGATTGTTCCTACGTGACTTTAAGGGTCACTATGTATTACGAGATTTTGATTCAAGATTGTCTAATGTTCCACAGCACTTATGGGCGCAAGGTCCAACTGATGTAGGTTATATGCAAATCACACCCCATCGTGTGACTCTCAAGCCAGGTGTAGTGTTACCCCGAATCAGACAGTACAGATTGCCACCTGAGGCTGTAGCAGCCTTATCCAAAATTATTGACGAGCTCATGGCTCAAGGAGTAGTTGTAGAAACTGACTCCAATGTATGCAATTCTCCGATCATTCCAGTCATGAAACGTACTGATCCAAATGCACCCCCAGTATATCGATTAGTGATTGATTTACGAGAGCTTAATAAATGTATTATTCCTCAGTACCCAGTTGTCCCAGATATCTCTTCCCTGTTAACAGCCATTGATTCCGAAGCCATGTTTTTCACTGTCATTGACCTCAAGAATGCATTTTTCAGTGTTCCAATTCATCCAGACAGCCAGTTTCTTTTCGGATTTTGTTTAAATGGAAGGAGCTATATGTTCACACGCGCTCCTCAAGGTTTCACAGAAAGTCCTAGTATTTACAGTCAAGCACTTAAGAGACAACTAGACAACATTCACATGCCAACTGACACTGCCCTGCTCCAGTATGTCGATGATCTCCTGATCACAGCCCGTTCTGAACGTGCTTGCGAGCGAGCATCACTTACAGTCCTGTATTTTCTAGCTGAGATGGGGCACAAGGTGTCACCTTCGAAGCTTCAATTCTGTGTCCAGCAAGTGGTATACTTAGGACACTTGCTGTCCAAGAGGGGTAGGCAGTTGACACCCGACCGTATCCAGTTAATAGCGAGTCTTCCCCAGCCCAGAACCCAGAAGGAGGTACGTGCCTTTATCGGCCTTACTTCTTATTGTAGACAATGGATTCCCCAGTATGCATTTCTAGCCAAGCCACTGATACAGTTAACGACACAGGAGGCAGCCGTATCGACTGTCCTCCCTTGGACATCTGACCATACACTTAGTTTCAACGAGTTAAAGAAAGCCCTATGTCAAGCTCCAGTTCTAGCTACACCGAACTACAGTAAGCCTTTTACACTTTTCGTTACTGAACGCGAAGGTACAGCATTATCTGTTCTCACACAAGATCAAGCAGGACAATACAAGCCCTGTGCTTATTTTTCGAGCACATTAGATCCAGTCGCCCAGGCGTTGCCTGCGTGCCTCAAGTCAGTTGCAGCCACAGCACTAGCTATCAGACAAAGTGATTCCATAGTTTTAGGACACTCCCTGACAGTACAAGTTCCACACTCCGTAGAAGTTCTTTTAAACCGAACACAAACTCAGCACTTGACAATTGCACGTTTAACGGGTTATGAATTGACACTGTTCCAGCCACACATAGAAATTAGACGCTGCAACGTCCTGAATCCTGCTACACTGTTACCATCAGTTAGTTCAAATTCTGACCCACATGACTGTGTGGAAGTAGTTAATATTACGACAAAGCCAAGACAAGACCTGACAGACATTCCGTTACCAGATCCTGACCTGACACTTTATGTGGATGGTTCATGTATGAGAACTAGTACAGGAGAACTAGTAGCCGCGTATGCAGTGACTACTGACACTGAAGTTATTGAAACCCACCGTATTGATACCCTGTCCGCTCAAGCAGCAGAGCTAGTCGCTCTGACACAAGCCTGTATACATGCCAAGAACCTGAAAGTTAATGTTTACACAGATTCACGTTACGCATTCGGAGTTGTACACGACTTCGGAGTGCTCTGGCAGGAGAGAGGTTTCATGACTTCTCATGGAACCAAGATTCAGCATGGTCTCCTTATTCAAGCCCTGTTAGATGCCATACATTTACCGGCATCCATCGCTATCATGAAATGCAAAGCACATACGAAAGTTACTGACATTATTTCCCAAGGTAATGATCTAGCAGACCGCACAGCCAAGCTTACAGCACAGACTCCAGACATTCCAGTTAACATGACACATACTCCAGATCCGATTACATGCATGACAGTTAAGGACCCCACACAAGACGTCATAGATATACAGTTACATGCTACCCCTGATGAAATCAAGAAATGGTCTGAACAAGGAGGGGTCCAGACAGATCAAGGATGGTTAACGAAGGGTAGAGCCACATGGTTTCTCCCCGACTCTATGGTTCAAGTCATTATCAATACCGCACATAGTCCAGCACATTTAGGAGAAAAAGCTATGTTAGACAGTATCCAGAATATTTGGTTCAATAAGCATTTACGAGCTGCAGCCAAACAGAAAGTCCGTACCTGTATGATATGTTGTCAGTTTAACCCAGGTAAAAGTGTCCCGGTGGAACAAGGTGGTTTCCAGCCCCCTGACCACCCTTTTGAGGTCCTCCAGATGGATTATATTCAAATGGAGCGATGTCGAGGTTTCAAGTATGTCCTTGTAGTAGTATGCGCTTTGTCCAGGTGGACAGAAGCATATCCAGTCCCAGATTACACAGCCGCGACCACTGCCAAGCAGTTGGTTCGTGAATTTTTCCCTAGATACGGACTCCCTAGAGTCGTATATTCTGATAACGGTCAGCCATTCTCATCTGAACTCATGAAGCACGTTTCCCTTTTGTTAGGGTACCAGTGGAAGTTTCATTGTGTACGCCATCCTGAAGCAGCCGGTCTGGTCGAGAGACATAATCAGACTCTGAAAATCCGCATTGCAAAAGTCTGTAAGGAAAAAGGTGTGGACTGGTTAGTAGCTCTGCCAGTCGCTTTGTTTTATATGCGCATGGTCGCACATTCCAGATCAGGTCTGTCCCCGTATGAGGTCGTATTCGGCCGCCCCCCTAACATGTGGGGTACTCCTAGACCCCGAAGTATTACCGATGTTTCATGTAATATGCTGACAGATTACCTAGCTTCCTTGATGTCTGCCCTCAACTCATGTCGTTCACAGGTTGCTGCCGCCTTTCCAGACAATACCGAGGTGGCACCACATGAAATCGTTCCAGGCTCCCTAGTGATGGTCCGGAATTTCGACAGATCAAGTCCGCTGGAACCACGTTGGAAGGAGCCACATCAGGTCCTCTTGACCACCCGTACTGCCGTCAAGTTGGAAGGCAGAAAAGGATGGATCCACCTGTCTCATGTTAAACTTTTTAAAGGATTGTCTCCGTCTCCAAGAACATTTCCCAGGATTTTAAAAACTGTCAAGACATTGTTTTAAAGGACTGTCCCGCAAAAGACATTACTACAACCCCTCCCTTGTTAGAGAAAACTCCGCAGCAGGAGTATAAGTTAAAGCTCAGGTCTAGTAAAATAAGTCAGTCAGTTTGATTGTATAAGTCCTCCCCTAGGTGAAACGGTTAGACTGTTTCTGACATGTATAAAATAGACCCCCATAGTGAGAGAGTCAGTCGAAGTTCACTTCAATGTATCGTTTTTCTGAGTTTCGTATTATTCATCAGCATCTTGATTTCCTGCACCAGCTATGCGTTCTATCTGTATTTTCCAGTTCCTCATGTAAATATGTCTGCTAATGCTACAGTAGAGCACACGTTTAGTGATCTGCCTCCTCACGAATATTCATACCGCCTCGCTATGCGCAACAACACATTTATCCGTATGTTACATTACTCACACCAGACCAGCAATGCCACTAATTGTTGGGTGTGTGGTCGACTCCCCCCTTTCCAGACACCGAAGGGAGTTCTGCCACTCTTTCCTTATCCATTCTCACATAATGGTTCGTGTGGAGCATGGTCCACGTTAACGTCATCCTCAACAGATATGTCTTTTCTTAACAGTACATGTTTTTCAGACAAGCAAGGTCTTCCCCACAGAACAGGTTTAGATCTAGAAAACGAAGTATATAATTTAGGTAATTATTCGTCGAATTTCATGGTCCTGAATGTTCAGTCTGATACTACTCCAGACTTACCTGCTATTTCAGTACTACCAGTCAAAGGCGAATTATGTGTCCGTAATTATGGTTCCGTACACGTAGGACATAGTGAATGTACTGCTGTTATCAAGTATAGTAACAGTGGGAAATCTGTTTTCAAAGCCTCACGTCATTCATATTTTGTTTGTGGTCAAACTGCATATGTCCGTCTGCCCCTCGATTGGGAGGGAACCTGTTATATTGCTTTCCTACTGCCACCTGTTTTCCTAGCCCCATCTGATTATCACAGAAACACACATCTAGTACACATTAGACATAGAAGGGAGTCCCCAATTGTCGATTATACTGAAACTACTCTAGAACAGTATACAGATTTCAATAAAGGTTTCTTCTTCTTTGTAGGACCTGTCCAGAATAGTAAACTGATCCGTAGGTTAACAAGAACCCTTGAAGCTGTAGTAAATGAGACTGCCTCTGCTCTATGTAACCTAACCGAAGAACAATCTGCTATGAGATTCGTCGTTTTGCAAAATCGTCTCGTCCTTGACGTCATACTGGCCGATAGGGGCGGGGCCTGTAGAGTCATCGGATCTAGTTGCTGCATTTTCATTCCAAATAACGCGCCGTCTGTTTATTCAGCTATAACCAGACTCCATAAAATTGCCCATCTGTTACACCAAGACCCAGGCACCTGGACATGGTCCGGTTGGTTCTGGAATATAATTTCCGCATGGGGATGGAAAGTCCTGTCCTTTCTAGGTATTGCAGTAGCGATCATATTTAGCTGCTGCCTCTGTATACAATGTGGCCCTGCGATTTGCGGCATTTGTGCTACCTCTTGTATTCCTAGTCCCAAGCCCCGTTCTAAATCCCGTTCCAAGACAATTCGAGACGAGCAAATGATACTGTATGAAATGATAGATGGTATCATGAAAATTGATGTTTCCTGATGGAAACGTAGTGACAAGGAGGGAATGTGGAAAAGTAAATTTTGCCATGTTCTGTGTCCCTACGCCTCATCCATCATATGTTATGTGTGCATGACCAATATGCATATATTGTTCCCCATGTCCGATTAATGACGCAATTACAGTTGTGTCCACCTCTGGTATGTCATTTTCCAGTCCTCGTGAATACTACGAATATTAGGCCTAGGTAAAGTAATGTTGCCATGTTTCTCAGTATGTACGTTATTCCATAATAAAGTCCCCGTTTCCAGGCCTCAAAAGGGCCCGGACATCAGATTCAGCTTCTGTCTCCTGAAAGCCTCGCTGAGGAGCGATACAGCCCCCACCTGTATCCTCGACCCTTCACTTACTTCCTGCTTCGCAGAGCCCGGTGCAGCTTGGCTCTGCCTCTGAGTCTGCCAAAAGTATGTTATAGTTCCAGCTATCAGTTCAGTCCTCCTTCTCTGCATTCCTAAGCTACTGAACTGCATCAATAGTTTCCGTCATTGTCTAGCCTTCTCGTCTCCACGTTAGAGAAATACTGTATCAATGGTCATTTAATATTCTTCATCACGCACTACATGTAGAATAATGCATGGTCCAGTCTTAGAATCAAGTTAGTTTTTCCCCTCATGACTTCTAGTTTATATCAACATGTTCCCTAAACACCAGATACCAGATAGGGTTTAGGTACATGTCGCTCCGACCCTCCAGACTCTAGTCTCTGCTCCTAGCACAGAGTTCGTAGCCCCCAGCTTCTCCTAGTAACACGTCATTGCCAGTTTTCGCGCACCATTAGGTTAGAGGTCCCGGCTCCTTAGGTAGCCCCCTCCAAAGTTTCCGCCCATTCATGACATATTCTGTTACGTTTGCATCACATGTCTAAGTATACTCCCAGTTACACCTCTTTTTACTGTTATCTTTCGCGACTGCTACGCGTCACGCCTTCTGCTCCACCCACTGTTACGCCTACTGCAATGTAATGCTATGTGTTTGCGCTATGTATATAAGTCAATGTATTATTATTAAAAGTTAGCGCGCTCATCCCAGATCAAGCCCCGGCAGCTGCTGGGCCCCCGTTGTCCTGCTGGGCCCTGTCACTCTGTTCCTATGCAGGTTGTCCTGATCCTGTCCTTATGCTGTAATAAACCTGCAGAAACTCCTACTACCTCGAATCTTGACTCTTATTTTATTGAGCTATCTGTTATTCATTCACTCATTCAAAAATAGATCCGGTATTATTTATTTATATACCACAGTCCATTGCAGGCCCTAAGACGATATTCCGTACAAATTTTGGTTATTTGGAGAGCATTTGGAATGCTCGCTTTTGTCACTGCTTCTAAGGCAGGTGCATGAGTTACAATCATAATGCGTTTCCCCTGTGCTAGGGCTCTGTCTTTTGCTACAGCGGTTTGAACTGCTGTCAGAATTTTTTCTGTATAAGTAAATTTCATTTCTGCTTGTGTGTACAAATGTGATTTGTATGCAATTGGTACTTTTTCACCTTCATTAAAAGTTAAGTAGGTGAATCCGCCTTGACCCGGAATGATTCGGATCACTAAGTTGTGTACGTTTAAGAGTGTTTGTAAATGTTTAGTAGGTAACATGTCTGTTTGGAGTGAACGCAAAATTTCTGTGTTTTTGTGTCCCATTTACTGTTTTAAAATCAGGTTTGATTAATTCGTAGAGAGGTTTAACCCTTTCGGCATAGTTTAGAATGTAAGTTCTTCCTAAATTTAGGAAACCTAGAATCAATTGTAAATTCTTCAGCATTTTTGGAGGTTGGAGCAGCGCACACTTTTCTTATAAGTTGGCTGCCAGGCTTTTGCCTTCATTTGATAGTTCATATCCTAGAAAAAGTATGTTGAGATGGGCAATTCTTGATTTCTTAAAATTGAATTTATACCCTTCAGAGGCGAAACCCAGTATAATGGTGTTCACCCTGTTCAAGTGCCTATCCAAGTCATCGTCTGTCAGATAAATATCATCGACATATGAGAATGCCTCGTCATCATATGTTTGTAGTAACTCTGTTACTCTTGCTGAGAATAACCCAGGACTATTCTTGAATCCTTGAGGGAGACGACAAAATTGACCCTGTGTCCCCATTGCGGACAAATAACTGCTTTCAGGTGCAATGTTTTGACAAAAGAAACCATTTGAAATGTCTAATGTGGTTTTATATTTCTTACACACAATGTCATTCATTAATGCTGTACTATGTGCATTTTGCACTGCAAATGTTTTGCAACAAGAGTTTAGATGTCTGTAATCCAAAACTAGACAATATGTCTGGTTTGGAGACAGGAAACAAAGGATTGTTCATTGATGAGGTGCATGTTTCAATCACCCCTTGGTATTCAAGTTGATCTAAGACCTCCCTGTAAGGATCTCACCTTGTTTCTGCAGGAGCGTCCAGGAACCGAAGACAGGTCCACTACTTCCCAACAACACCACCGTGACTATCAAACTCTAGATCACGAGGGTGTCTGCGGGGAAGAAAGGAAACAAAACAAGGAAAGGTTTGGGGAAGAAATCTTTGGAGCGATACCCTCTACTGGCTGGTGCAGCGATACTCTACACTGGTTGGTTTAGAGCTTGGCAGGAGCTGTAAGGGAAGGAACAGATTACAAGGCAGTAATGAGGTGGATGCACTTGAATTATGTGTTGATGGGATAGTTACCAAAATGTCTTCTCTGTATGCAAAATCAAATGGTTGGTGGGAAGGTTATCGCTTCCTATGCTCATGTAGTGGTATATGTAAAGACTGTTAATGTTCCCTATAAAGATAAGGAAAAGAATAGAAAGACCTTTAGAAAGTGTATGTTGTACTACGATTTGCTAGTTCCCTCCTATCAACCCTTTGTCTCACCATATAGAATGAAGTGAATGGGCTATGACTGGAATCTTTGATAGAACCAAACAGTCCTTCTTCACCACATATATCTAAGAGTCGCACAGAGGACACAAGCTGGTTATAACACGTGTTACTTAATGATATTAGATATAAAAAAGAGCAGCGCAGCGCGCTGTTTACCAGTCTTGTAAGTGTCTTCTAGCTGGAGTATCGGCATGGCTAGAACGCAAAGCGCTGTGATGAGAGGAAGTCAGGCTCTTAAGCCTGCCTGACCTCCTCGCGCATGCGCGTTGATGGCCCACCATCTTGAGCACTCCGAGCAGCAGTTGTGAAACTCCCTGACCTGTTTTTTAGCTTCTTGCTTAACTAGATACTGCCTTTGTGCAGTTGGCTGATTTTTTAATTGGATTTTGTGGTGAGGTGAGTCCTCATACCCTTCTACATGATTTTTGTATAATGCTGGGGCTTGGGCAACTGCCCATTTCCTGGCATAAGTCAATTTCAAATGTATTGGAATATGGTTAGAGAAGGCTGGCATAATGATGTCTTCGCCATGTGGTTACTCCCTGACAAATTCTGGTGGCAAGTCTTGTTCTTCTAGAAGTATATCATAGCCCTTAGAAAGTCGCTCCCAAAAGAGTGCTTTCACTTATCTTGGTATGCCTCCCTCCAACTGGGGATATTATTTCATATAACCTATGTGGAGAGCTAACCCTGGTATCTGCAGTTTCAACTTGAATGTACTCATTCAAGTCCACTGTCTACAGAAGTTCCTTCAGGTTCTGGCGATCTATTGTTACTTCTGCTGCGTTGTCCAACATTGTCTGAGCCCATTCTCCATTCTTGAGTTGTGTCCTCAAGATCCTCGGCATGTCTGATCTTTAGACCTGCTACCTTCTTTTGGTGAATTGAGCATTTTTGTTTTTCTGAACATGTTGATCGTCTTTCGTCTTCACGCGTTCTTCTTTGTTGCCTGACCGTCCTCTTCTTTGGATGTCTGTGATGATATCTGAAAGGTACAAGAGGAATGTGTATCAGTATCTTGGTACCTGTCAGGTTTTCTCACTTTATCCCTATTCCTGAGGTTGTACCTCCTTTCAGAGGGCTCCTTTGGAGGAGACCTACCTCAGGAATGAGAACGCTTCTCTTTGGAAGGTTGTCTGCTATTTTCCCACTTCTCTTTAGAAGATGTAGGAGTGTTTTTAGTAAAGACCTTTTCAGGACTTTCAGACTGCCTTTGCCTAATTCTTCATAGGATTTTTCAATTATTCTGGCTAGTTCTTGTGGTTGCTCTGTTACATCAAATTCCCTTAATTTCTGGCGGATCGCCACTGATGCTGCTTCTCCTTTAATATTAGATAATATTATTGTTGAGACCTGTTTAAAATCTTTCAGTAATTTCATACCTAAATTTAAAGCAGGCTCTGCCCGTATTCGTTTTGAATCGGTTTCAGGACGTCAGGTATTACCGCCATAGATGGAACACCATGTGTTTTAGTGTAGATTGCAGTGAAGACTGTACCCCAAGTGGTGCAATCCTCCAGATGTGGTGTGTTCCCCATTGGTAAACAGATTGTTAAAATTCTGTGTCTCTCATGAGGGCTAGTATTTGGAAATACTGCTTCTATTTGAGTAATTTTCTGAGCGATCCAGAATGTTATTGTTCATGTTATGTGGGTAATTTACTCATGACTGCGTGTAAAGTCTGTGGAGTAATTTTTAGTGTATTTCCCTGGTTGGAGGTTTGTTGTGGAATAAATATTGGCTTTTGGAGTCCGCATGACATATTGGACCAACTGTCTGTATATTTTGATTAACTCTTTGAGTTGAGTAAGTAACTACATCTGTTATGTCTTCGATTTCAGGGTGAGGTGTGTAACCTGCTAAAATCAGCCATGTTGCTCCTGGTCTACCTAGTGGACCGAGCCTGGTAATGTGATTTAAATGTTTAGGGCGCCTTTAAATCAGAGCTCATGCTCCTGGTATGTGAGTGGAATTCTAATATCCTCAAAATGAATATATTCATCCAGTGGATCATCTTCTTTGTAGAAGTGAAACAAATGTGTTACTGGATTTGATTCTGGAAATACTATCCAGGAATAGAATACCTCTGTCTGGTGATATTCATGTGCCTCTATCACAAAAACTGCCCTACCACCTCTTGATGTTAGGCCATGTTTTATAAGTTTTAGAGTGATGGCTTTCCTTAAATTAAGAGGAATGATTACAGCATTCTCATTGGTTTCTTGGAAACCTCTATAGTTTAAAACTGCTTGGGCTTGGCCAGCCGCAGCTCCAGTCGAGGTGTTGTCCTCATCAGCCATTTTAATGAAAGTTGCAGAGCAAGCTACAAGGTAACAAAGATAAGGTGCACAATATTTTGGAACACTGTATCCTTCAACGTTGAACAACCAAAAAGCTAATACATAAGATTTTCCGTCCTACTCAGCTATGGCGGTTATTCTCCCTTACCCACTCCAGACGTCTATTGGAGTATTATGAGTAAAGGGGTCTCTAAGAAAAGCACGACTGAGTTACTTCAGTATCTAGCATTAAATGAGTGCCTTACCAAACCATTGGGCGCCATGTAGTGTAGTTCCTATATCCCTAATAGGCTCTGTGCATTGGAATAACATACACTTTAGATTTAACATAGGACTGGGGTCAGTATGTCTCTATCGAGTATAATTACTTGTGTGTGCCAGCTAACTCAGAGGTCACTAGAAACTTTCTCGAATGAACAAGAAGGGATTAGTCTCTGACAACTGCATAAACATGACAACTTTGTTTCCCTTAGAGTCGGAACAATAACTTCAGAGTCATGGAAAGAATAGATAATTATTTCACTCAGTCAATCGTGCATGCTTCATTTCTACAGAGATGCACAGAAATAGAGAGACGGGCATTTCAATAAAAAGGTTTTATTAAACAGTCTTCTTTCTCATGCAAGAGATATGAACTGCTACAATCGTTAGACAGAAGGCGAAGTATAATGCGTACAGCGCAAACAGTAATAAAAAATAATTCTATAATAGCATGATCTGTTGCTATGACATATATAAAAATACATACATAAATAATACAGGCTAAAATACTCAACTGGTACTTCTAAAATAATCCTACCCCAGTTTACCTAACCTAAGTCTAGTACGAGGTAAGAAGTAGGTGCTGTTTTAGCATAAGTTTAGTTTAGTTTAGTTTTGCCAAGAATTGCCAATGGTTTCTCTAGGTTCTAATCAGCTCCATACCTTAGAATGAGAGAGGTTGGTATATCTTTCTTGGGACTCGATTCTCTAACACCCCGCAGGGAGAGTCAGAAACACTGGAGCTGGATTCTGGGCTGGGAGGATGATAGCGTCTGGTCAGCGCATCAGTGGGGGAGATGACTTCCTTTGGGACTTGCTGTGGCAAGCTGCGTCGTGCAAGTTGGTAGCTGAACCGCACCGTGCCTTGCCATAGCAAGTGAAGGTATATTTATACCTTGGAGGTGTTTAGGAATGCCAGTATTGACGTAAAAGTCGGGCATATGAACGTCATGATTGAACCCCTAAGGAATATATGTTCATGCATAATAAATGAGTTCTTGGAGAAATCAATTTCCAAGCAAGGGGAACTCCTAAAGGCTAAAGAGTCTGGTTTTCCAGGAACTCGTGACGCAGATGAACGGATGTAAGTAGCCATGCCAGTATTTGAGAAGCATGGACTATGCCTAAATAAGGACTGGATTTCTATGCCTATATAAGGGCAATGTCTATATAAGGGCATGAATCGGGAAATCGATACACAACACTGCCTACCATCAACTGCCACTCCACAAACAAGCCAGGCACTAAACATTCCATGATGTCACCAGGCATTATACCAATCACACTAGCTGAGCAACAGGGAAGACACAGCCAGAATAAGGAAAGACACAAGTCAATTATAACAAATAGGTCTTCCCTTTATATGCATACCAAGTTGTTGGGTGTACAAATGATTGTATAGTATTGTTTACATAAAAAGAAATTCAACATACTGAAGGAAAAGAACACATATTTTATGGTATCTCAAAACTGTACATTGACATCAAAGTTGTCAATGTTTATAAATGGCACTGCTTATTTTCAAATATTTGGCACCCAGGAAACTGTGAAAAAGAATAACAACGTGTCAGACTGTAAAGGGTAAGATTTGCCAAGTCCCAATTTACTTTCCACAGGATTCAGCATTGGCTTCTCAGGGAGCACAGGGATCAGATTATGGACCTCCAGGAGAATTGTAATGCTAAATACACTTTATATCTTAGATGTCAGGTGAGTGAGTGTGGCAAATGGACCTTCTCCCAGCGCCATAAAAGCCTTTTTGTACCAAAGCTTGTGCTGTTGAACAACCCTTAAAGCCTGCTCTTCAGTCATATCTCATCAAACACACGTCTCTGTTGCTATACTTCTATAGATTAAGGGGTCAAATATCACAAGAGGGAAAGAGCTCTCATTGAGTGGTGAATGAAAACAAAAATGGAGTTACCTAAATGTGAGTTGGGAAAGAAAGCAAGTCAGGCAAATAAAAAGAGGCTACGGCTCAGAGGAGAGACAAACGGAAGAAAATGAAGGCAAGCCACTGAATAAGGAGGAAGCAAGGGAGCGTGAAAATAAAGCCAACCAGTGGTAAGCAGTAGGCAGACTGTAAGCCCATTGTTAGCTCACAATAGATTGTTAATGCTCAGGCAGCTTGTTCTGTAGGCACAACCCAAAACTCTATATCCAAACTCAAGATTAAATGGTAAATATTGAGATTCAAACTCGAAAAGAAATGGCCTACAAGCTTTATTTGGTGCTACTAGACCTTCGGACGCAACATAGCTTGTGAAGTAATTATTGAACACAGGTTCTTTAAAGAGAAGAAATGTATTTCTTCATGACAGCTTAGACAACCACAGGAGGCATATAACCGCCCACTCTCCACACCAACGTTTGTAGAATTAATACAGCCAAAAGTAAAGAAACATTTCATCTCAGAGTATTCCAAGTTGGAACACTACAGCTTGAGCCCTTGGCAGTTTTTCCATACACAAACGAAGATCACCATTGCTCTTAAGGGATAAAACGACTGGAGAAACCCATGGGGAAGATTCTATGGGCTCAATGATGTTTTTAGAAACTAAATCAGATAATATTCCCTTAAGTTTATCACGATAGGCCAGTGGTACATTTCTTACTCTGTGTCTGACAGGAACTGTGCCCTCTTTGAGAATAATTTTACATTTGAAGTTTACAAATTTCCCTAAACTATCATTGAAAAGAGAAGGAAAACTGATTTTTTTTTAGTAGTATGTTCCTCGTTGTTGGATGACACTATGTAAACTGGTGGCAAAGCATTGGGATCTAACTTTATACCCATTTCTTGTTGATGAGGCCAGCCGAGTATAGATACCCCTTTAGTGGCGACATACACTTTTCCATCTAGTTCTTCTACCTTTAAATTCCAAATCTGCCCACATGAACCCATCAAGGTCAATTTTGTGACCAGAGTAACCGCCGGGTTGAATATCAGGTGAGAAGAGCTTTTTAGTCTTCCAAAATTTGTCAAAAACATCTCTGCCAATAATACTATACCAATCACATGAATCCACTAGCCTAGACACTTCTATGCCATTAATTAACACTTTACCTTTAGGAATACTTTTACAATTAGTATTATCGACACACAAAAGACTGCTGACCTCTGAGGGAGATTCACTCACTTCATGTGTCTGAAATTGATTTTTTGAGAAGACTTGCAAACTTTACTAAAAAGTCCACTTTTCTAGCATTTCATACAGATCTGGTTCCATGCCGGACACCCTCTGTAGCTCCCCACATGATCAAAACCACCACATCTATACCAAACAATTTGTTTTTTTTTTCCAAAGAATTTGTTGTTCATTCCCACATTTTCTTTCTTTGAAAGGAAAGGAGGACATTTCTTGGAAGTAGATTGGTCCTTTACTACAGATACTTCGGGAGCAGTCTCGTTAAATTTTACAACCTGTCTTCTCTGATTGCTCGATACCTTTAACAATATTTACTACAGTACTTAAAGAGGATTCAGTACCCATCCACAGACTTTCTTGAATTTTCTTGCTCTTAGTTTCCATCATTGTTTGATCCCTTAAAACTTGTTCAAAGTTAATAGTTTCAAAAGCGCAAGATCCTGCTAATGTGCGTAAAACAGCTACATAATCTTCAATGGACTCATCTTTTTTTTGTGCGCGATAATAGAATTAAAAAATTTCCATGACAGTATTAATTTTCCTGCCAAATCTAGTACTCATTTGTTGAATAATAATGTCAAACACATTAGTATCTCCAGAACCTTCAATAGGTGGTAAATTAGCCAATTCTTTTAAACCAGCTCCACCTAAACAGTTCCTCAAGAGTGCAAGTTTCCTCTTAGTGGAACAACCATCTTCTTCTAACACATCAACATAGGCTAGAAATATAAGATACCATAAGTCCCATTCCATTTTGGGTTCACCAGCCACTGGTAAAAAGTGTGGGGGTGCAACAATGTTAGACATAGCTGAAAACAAAAAGAATAAGAAATATAATGAACATAAAATAGATTCTAAGCAATGAGTATGAGAGAGAAGCAAAATAAAAATATGCACTTCAATAATGGTTCGATAGTAACAAATAAAGAACCTGAAATTGAAAATGGTTTATAAAATGATGAATTAAAATAAAGAAAGTAGTCACCGAAGTCTGTGTGTCTCCAGATATGTAAAGTTTCAATGGTAATAGTCATGAGGAATTTAGTAAAATATGAAGTAGTTTTTCTCTTTTTTTTTTTGTTAGAAAAAAAAATGAAATATTAACCCAATTGCGAGGTAATGGGGGGGTGCTGAAACACACTGTAAGAGAAACAAAGGGAATTGAATGTTAGCGCAAGCATGAAGAAAGATGCATGCTGCTATGGAAACAATCAACAGATGAATAAAAAAGGACCCAAACGTGTATAGCGTAATGCGCGATGGCGCGGTAGATTCCTCGATGCGCTGTGAGATGAAAGAAGAAAACTTCCGGACAAGCGCGTGAAGCAGCAATCCATACAGCTCTTGCGCAACAGTAAGTAGTTTCAAATCCAAACAATGTCCTTCACTTTCTTAAGAGAAGTACAATATTCATGAGATGTTACACACGCAATATTTCACAGCTGCAAAAACTGCAATTTAAAGTTGGCAGCTTAGATATAGGGAGAAAGTCGGTAATATACACGCATCAGCCGCAGTTCAAATAACGACAGCCGTGGGTGCAATCGATGTACACTTCAGAAACCAGCTTCCAAACAAGGTTCCACACAGGATAGAAACGTGTCCTTTCTTTAAACAAAACAGCCGCTGGTGCAATCAAGTCACTATAGATTTGAACAGCCTCTGGTGCCATCAATACATGGAAAAAGGCATGAAACAGAATACCTTTAGACGTGAACGCTGTAATTTCAAAATCCCGATCGTCACCAAAATTATGAAGTAATTATTGAACGCAGGTTATTTGAAGAGAAAAAGTGTATTTCTTCATGACAGCTTAGACAACCACAGGAGGCAGATAACCGTCCACTCTCCACACCAACGTTTGTAGAAAGAATACAGCCAAAAGTAAAGAAACATTTCATCTCAGAGTATTCCAAGTTGGAACACTACAGCTTGAGCCCTTGGCAGTTTTTCCATACCAGGATTTTTGGTGGTTCGACGTGTATTTCAACATTGTGTGGCATCCCATGAGCCAGAATGAGCTGCAGAGGGCTAAATAAAATTAAAAATTGTTCCAAATAGGGGGCCCCAAAATATATCTTGCCTTGTAATGTGGGTGTTTACTGCAGTTTTTCACTTACCTACAAAGCTCTCACCTACAATACCCTTTCTTTCACGCAGTGGTAAATCTGCCTTCCTATTGTATTTACTACAGTCCTCAGTGTAATTTACAGCAATACAATACCATAAGTCCTTTTCTGAGACTGATGCGTGGAATTACTTTTTTGTGCATGCAAACAGTGCTTAGGAATATACAGAGGTTTGTGACGTAGGTCATGTTTACCTTCATCAAGAATCATTGGGCACTAGCTAATTATTAAATAGGTCCAGTGATATTTTTAATTCAGGTAATGGCTAGCAGGAGAAAGAATATACTATTTTTAATGAAATAAAATTTGCAGGAGCTGTGTCACTACCCACTGGTTCATGTATCTTGAGGGCATGTGTGACATATGAAGCCTTCCAATAAAAGCATTATTGGGTTGGCACTCGGGTGGGTGTACTTAGCGTTGGGTGCTGCTATGTCAAGTTACAATCCCCAAATGACCTTCACATTCTAACTGAATAACCCTCTTCCTAAGTCAAGGTAGAGGAATCAATCTCACCCTTCTAAATAACAATCCATCCCTTCTGGATAATCCATCTTTTTCAGCAGTCGAGATGTCTTTAAGTCAAAACCAACACCTTCCCCTTAGAACACACCCCTTGAACATACATTTCTACTTCTGAAAGGTTTACATCTTTAGTCAAATCTTCCTACCATTTCTTCTCTGAAATTGATCCCTAGAATGCAGGATCATATTTCAGACATGATCTGCTGGCATATTACTTTGTCTTCGATAATGTAGCTTTGGATTGACGAAGTAAGGAGTAGGTTTTAGAGTTATGGTGATTTGCTGTTTTGCCTTCTGAGGTTCTGTAAGATCCAGCCACACTTCAGGGTTGTTTATGTAGAACGGTATATCAGTCTAGTTAGATAATATAATTAGCCTTTACAAACCTCTGTTATGAGGTAACCTATCTCAGTTGACATGACTGATTTAGGATGTTGTGCCTGTTGGGTACGTAATAGAGATTGGTTTAGGACCTGCACTTTGCAGCTAGTATTCTAGGCCCCCACTCATTTTTCTTACTGTTTCCACGGTGCCATGTAGCCTGGAAAGGTCACTAACTTTTTATACCCTTACCCAAAGTAATTAGGAGTTTACTTTGAGTCTATTCGCAAGTATGGTTTATCTGTGAGAGGATACAGACGACGACATGCTTACTGCTCTTTCTTAGGCGGGGAGTTTTCTCACGAGAGAATGCTACCTGCCATATTTCCACGCATTTCCTGGGCTCTGAAGATTCACATATGTTGAGCCTATAAATTATGATTAGGGGTATGCAGAGTTTTACCACCTTGATAAAGCTGGTGTGCAATAGGACAATATACAATGGGAACATTTTACCTCCACAACCATTCTGAAGTTTTTACATTTCCTACTTCTATGCAGCTGTAGTGAAAATGCTTTTTAAAGTCAGATCTATACAATTCAGTTAGATATGGGAGCGCTAGGGGTCCCTCACCACATTCTGCAGGGGGTCCCAACAATTTACGTTACACCACTAAATGAAGGCAGTAGGACGCTGGGGATTTAGGAGATCTCAGATTGGATACTGGCCTTGGTGTTGTGTGAAGAGGTTGTGGAAGGTTGCAGAAGGGCTCTGGCGAAGATAATGGGATGAAAAGTGGACCGAATGGCAGTGTCATCTTAAGAATTTTGTGGGTCCTGGGAAAGTTATTTTGGGGACCTCCTGTAAGGAACAAATTTGAATTTTCATTACTTATTGCCTGCAAAGTCAAGCCAGCATGTTTCTAAACAAGACTAAATACTATCTCAAACTTAAACAGGGTCACACAAAAACAGTTAAAATATGGCTTGCTTGCGTCCTTAGATGACATAGGGTAGAGAGATAGAGGCAGGTAGAAATGGAGAGAACTTTAGATAGGGAAATAGAATAAACTAAGGTAAAATAGAGACAAAGTTCACCTTTTAAGGGGGCCATAAATAAATGGTGTCCCTGGGCGATTGTCAATTTTGCCCATGCCTTAGTAAGAACATCTGTGCACTGGGAATCTTGACTTCTGTGGATTGCGGGGCTGATGGTGTGGTGGGCGTATATGTCTGTCAGCCGGGACTGTGGGGTTGGGGGGGGTGTTGTAGTGGATGGCTACCAAGAGGTGGCAGTTACCCCTGTTGCAATGTGTGGGCCATAATTAGTTTTCTTTTAAAACTGCAAATAGCTCGGCTTAGTTTTGTTTTATGATTGAAAGATTTGAGCTGTGCACCTACGCAAGTTCACACCTTTAGTTAAGAGTCCCTCAGCACTGAAAAGGTCCCCTTTTCGAAGAGATATAGGATGCAATCTGTCACCATTCTAATGTAATAATAATCCAAACAATAATAATTTAAAAAATGGTAATAAGGATTATATTATGATGTATTAATGTAATATTTAGTATTAATAATAATAATGATCTCGTCTGCTGATCCAGAGGTGCTGGCCAACTACCGCCCGATATCCCTGCTGCCTGCCTTCTCAAAAATCTTGGAGAAGCACATCCACGGTGTACTCTCAACATACACGGAGAATAACAACCTACTCCATTTTTCCCAGTCGGGATTTAGGGCAGGCCACTCCACCGAATCTGCCCTCCTGGGAGTCACGGAGAAGATCAGGGGACTTTTGGACGACGGGCAAACGGTTGCTCTTGTCCTGCTTGACCTGAGCGCAGCCTTCGACACCATCTCACACAACAGACTGCTTGTCAGGCTGAGTGAGGATGGTGTCGGAGGGACTGCGCTGGATTGGATTAGATCTTACTTGAGCAACCGGACGTTTCAGATCTCGTCCTCACATGCCCAGTCGGACATTTTTCTGTCACCCCATGGCGTGCCCCAAGGCTCAATTTTGAGTCCACTATTTTTTAACCTGTATCTCCGCCCCCTCGCTGATCTAGCAGAGCGGGTAGGTCTAGAACTCATGACCTATGCGGATGATTCGCAGATTATCTTTTCCCTTACCAACTCAGAGCCTTCATCCCCCTCTGTGCTGAAACTAGGTCTTCAGGAAGTCTTCAGCTGGATGTCAACGAACCAGCTGAAGCTCAACGGGGAGAAGACGGAGATTCTTCTCCTGGGGAAAAATAGAGATCTGTGGCAGGATATCCACTGGCCGCCATCTTTGGGTGCTTTCCCCATCCCGGCTACCCAGGTTAGAAATTTAGGGGTGTGTATCGATGACTCACTATCGATGAAACAGCAGGCAAATAAAGTGGCTGGTACTTGCTTCACGATCCTTAAATGGCTGCGGAAGATCATCTGGATGCTGCCTGTGGATACCCAGAAGACCGTAGTCAATGCACTAATTACATCTAGGCTTGACTACGGTAACATCCTATACCTGGGTTCCAACCTAGCCGTGACCAGGCGGCTGCAGCTGGTCCAGAACTCCGCAGCCAGGTTGCTGTGTAAGATCCCTAGGACAGCAAGGATCTCGAAGCACCTTAGGGACTTGCATTGGCTGAGGGTCGAGAACCGGGTCCGGTTTAAAGCCTTGACATATATGTTCAAGATCAGGGCAGGGACCGCACCAAAGTACCTGCAAAAATTGGTTAGGCCCCACGTTCCTGCACAGAATCTCCGTTCTCTAAATGGAGCAATTTTTGTGGTTCCTAGATTTAAACTGGCCAGAGTGGGGGGAAAATCTTTCTCCCATCTGGGACCAGTTCTTTGGAACTCCCTCCCTTTAGCTCTACGCAAGGAAGATAACTTCGCCAGCTTTAAGAAAAACGTTAAAACTTGGCTTTTTAATAAATAACTGTGGTCCTTGACAGTTGCTGCTCTCTGTGTTTCGACCTCTCAGCCCTGGCGCCGGGAAACCCTTTGTGGGTATCTGTGCGCATTACAAATGCAAAAAAAAAAATAAATAAATAAATAAATGATGATGATAATAAGGACTGTATTATATTATAATAATAATCATTATTGTACATTATGGGCCTTAATTTTGAGGACTTGCAACACTTTTATGCAGTCCCTGAAACACTTTTTGTGACGCACCTGCAGCGTAAAAAAGGCACCAGGTTGCGCCCTATTTACAAAGTGACTCATCTAAGCAGTTGCGTCACTTTGTACAGCCCTGCGCTACACTATACCTGTTTCAGGTGTAATGTATGCAGGATGGGTGTTTCCACAGCTAGATTTCACTGCGTCACGTCTTGGACGCCACTATTTCAAAACCTTACGCCTGCCTCACAGCAGGTGTAAGACTGATGCAAGCACTTTCACAAGGACACATTTGTGGAGCTGCGTCTGTTTTCAGACAAACCCCAGCAATGCGTCGCTTTTGCGTCTACAGATATGTCAGAAATACTGACATATCTGTAACTCTTGCGACATGGATCGATGGACATTAAGTACGGTGCATCAATCGGGTCGCAAGGAGGGCGCAGTGAAAACTGTCACATCACTGTTTTGTCACAGGGATGCCACAGGTTTCATAAATGAGGCCATCCATTTTTAAAAATCATTTTCTACTAAAGATTGACCCTTTCTTACACACACTTCATACAATGCATTACTGATACCTGCTCACTTTGTTGACAGCCTTAGGATGTGGGGCTGAAGCAGCTTTTGAGAGTGTCCAGGGAACCGGAAGAAGGCCTCATATACAAAGAGCATACGTGCAGTGCCGCAACAATGCCACAGCATTCACTATTATCAGCGTATCTTGCTAGTTATCTGAGCCCGCTGGTGGGTTCTGAGAAGCATTTCGCGCGTTCACTTTTAACCCAGTTAACAGCAATGCCCTCGGGCTGCGCATGCAAGGTCAGGCTAATTGAAGCTTTTCTTGGAAGAATTCAGAAAGGGCCCCATTTCGTTCTAAGTGCTCCGCTCCTGTAACATACAAGTCAATTCTTCCGTCATTGTATATTAGACCATGTTTTATTTACGGCTCCTTCTAAAGCTTGTCTCAGTGCACTTTGACTTGAACCATACTTTCCTGTGATTGTACTTTTTATGGTAAGTATTAGGATACTTTATATGTAAACGATGTATTAATCTGTTTTCAAAGGCCCTATTCGCAGTGTTCATTTGAAACATTAACAGCAATGAAAGGAACAACGCACCCGGGGCTGTGTTCCATATATATTAGGGCAAACATTGAGCATTTTAGCATTGCGACGTAATTTCAGATGCAGAGTGTGCTGTAAAAAATAAGTCGATATAAAACATCAAAGTTACCTTGACATGAGCACGTGTGCATGATGTAAACAAGATAAGAAGAAGCAAGGATTAAAAACAACCTACAAGAGTGGGATAAAGAGACAGAGAGTGTAGGATGGTGGAGGAGGCTGGCATCAAGGCCGGCAGCCTCGGTAATCCGTAGCACAAGCATTCAGCATCACTGACAACAGTCTCCTGCACCTTGAACCCCTGCACTTTTTTTTGTTACAAAATAAACGAATCTTGGGGCATAATATCAAGGGGGGTTATCTCCTCTTTTTTGGCTTTAAAAGCCAAGAAAGAGGAGATAACATTATCTCCCTATTACCTAGCTGTCGCTAACACCAGTTAGCGACAGCTAGTAGGAGATAGCGACCATCTTGGGCCCCACTTTGCATGTCAGTGATATTTATCACTAATGACATGCAAAGTGGGCGGGCCAAGATGTTAGCGACTGGAAACAGTCGCTAACATCGCTATCTCCTATTACCAACTTTTGGAGATATTCGCGCTAAGCGCGAATATCTCCAAAAGCTAACAACTGCCCTGAGCCGTTCTTAGCCATGTTATCCAATGGGAGGTGGATAACATGGCTAAGAGCATTAGCTCGGTAATGCATGAATATCGCGGACTTTTCAGCGATATTCATGCATTGCGGCCGATTTTTATCGCATTTGCGATAAAACTTGGTAATACCAAGGTTTATCTGCGATAAAAATCGCTGCAGCTCAGCGGTAAATTTTTGTCTCTAACCAAGCAATAGCGATAATATTGCTTGGTAATATGCCCCCTTCTTTCTAGATTAATGTGACTACGGCGATAAAATAAATGCGCTCAGCTGCTTATTTTACAAGGGGCAGTTGGACCTGCCCATATTTTTTTGTACTGCATAATGGGGAGATTGCAAGTTCCATTTTATATGCTGATAAACATCTTCTTTATTTAGGAGGGAGTGCTGAAACCCCTGCAAAGGGATGAAGCCCCTACGTCTACCCCATCCTGGCAGGGGTCTTCAACATTGCTTCATTCACAAAGTGCCACTTTGTATGTAAATATATCAACCACAAAAATAATGTAGCAAAAATGTTAGCAGCAAAACTATAAAAATATTGTTTGTGGTTATTTAAAAGAAGTCCCTGAGGATTTGGGGTTACTTCCTGTTTGAAAAAGGCTTTTTTTCCAAAGAGAATTACATTCTATAGTGTGGCAAACTCTATAATAATATTCCATTGGAGTACCAACATGTTTGTCTATGGAGGAAGTGTTGTATTTAAAATATATATATATATGTATATTTTCACTGAAAAATCTAAGGTAACTGGGATATTTTAGCTAGGTCTACATTTCCTTCAAAGAAAACCCAAAAAATTGAGCAGTGCACTGCTTACGACCTCACATATTACATCACATATGACATGGTCAGTGACATCACTGATGACATCACAAATGCCATCAATTATGACATCACCCAGCGAGTGTGAGTGTTTTCTAACCGTTTATGAGTGTTAAATATATATATATAGGTACTGCAAAAGTTGAAATTGTATACTTTGTGAACTACTAATGAGTGATACTATTTGTAACATGTTATGTGAGTGGCTGCACAACTGTGTATCTGTGTGTGAGTGGGTGTCTTAGTGTCTGCATGGGTGTATAGGTGGATGTGTGAGTGGCTGTATTGGTGTATAACAAGGTGTGTGAGTAGCTGTGTGGATGAGTGAGTAGTTGTGTGAGTGACTGTTTTGGTGAGTGAGGGTGAGACAGTGGCTGTATAGGTGAGTGAGTGACTGGCTGTGTAACTGGCATATGGGTGAGTGAATGGCTGTTTGAGTGGGTCTTTGGTTAAGTGAGTTGGTGTGTGAGTGGCTGTATTGTAGGGTAAGTGTCTGTGTGAATTGGATGCATGAGTGAGTGAGTGGATGTGTGGGTGTTTGTATGGATTGGGATGTAAGTGGTTGTGTGGGTGTGTGACTGAGTGAGTATGTGAGTGTCTGTATGGGTGAGTGAATGTGTTGATAGGCTGTATATGTGAGTGAGTGAATATATATGTGAACGCGTGTGTGAGTAGCTGTATGGCTGAGTGCATGGCTGTGTGAGTGGCTGTATGGGTAAGAGACTGGTTGTATAAGTAGTTGTCTGGGTGTGTGAGTGGTTGTATGAGAGGCTTTATAAGTGAGCGAGTGGGTGTGTGGGTGGCTCTATGGATGAATGATTGGTTGTGTAAGTACTTGCATGGGTCTGTGGATGGGAATGTGAGTGGTTGTGTGAGTAGGTGTATGACAAGTTGTATATGGGTGTGGGTGGGTGTGTTAGTACTTCTGTTGATGATGTCATCAGTGATGTCATTAGTAATGCCACTGACCATGTCTTAATTGATGTAATATGTGAGGTCATAAGCAATGCATTCCAGGGCCTTAAGTTATAGTTAGCTCAGCTAACTATAACTGCTGAATTTCACTGGATTTGTACAAGTGAAATGTGAGCCTAATTATAACATCCCTGTAACTGTTTTTCCAGTGAATGTTTAAGTTTTTTTTTAATGTTGCTTTTTAACTATAATGTCACTGTAACCTTTGTTTTTTTAGACAATTTCTAAGGTTTTAGAAATGTTATTTCCTAACTGTACCTTTGAAAGTGAGTAAGTGAGTGAGTGAATGCACGAGTGTCTCAGTGGGTGTGTCAGGGAGTGTGTGAGTGCCTCAATGGGTGTGTGAGTAGGTGTGTGAGGGGCTGACTAGGTCTGTGAGTGGATGCATGTGTCTCTGAGTGGGTGTCTCAGTGGGTGCATGACAGTCTGAGTAGGTTTGTGAGTGGGTGAGTTAGTCTCTGAGTGCGTCTGTTATTGGCTGTGTAAGTCTCTGAGTGGGTCTGTGAATGGCTTTGTGAGTGGCTGTATGGGTTTGTAGAGTTGATGCACGAGTGTCTGAGTGGGCCTGTGAGTGGGTGTATGTGTCTGAGTGGATCTGTGAGTGTGTGCATAAGTGTCTGAATGGGTCTGTGAGTGGCAATGTGATTGGCTCTATGGGTCTGTGGGTGGGTGTATAAGTGTCTGCATGAGTGTCTGAGTGTGTTTGTAAGTGGGTGTGTGAGTGTCCATAGTTGTGTGAGTGACTCGGCCACAAAAGGACCATACTTGCCCTTTTATCCAAAAAGATTCCACAGTTTTACACAACATATCTACCCAACTGGAGTTATTTCTACTGGTTAATTACTAAGTAATACCTCATTGGGTAAATGTACAGTACGTATTCTACACTACAGCTGCATAATGGAGCACAAGGAACTATCACAAGTGACCTAGTGTGCGTTTTGGTAATGTGATTGCTCCTGGTGCGTCTTTATCCAGAAATATGTGATAATACGATTACTCCTATAGAGAAAACAACAAGACTACAAAGACATAGATCTCCACCAAACAAGGGTCCATCCTCTTAACAATATAAAGTAAGTGCTTTTTTGCTTGGTGGAGATAACCTCATATTACTCAGCATCAAGAATTCCTCACCAAAGTCATTGGCATGTAACGCGCTGGGGAGACCACTTGTTAAGCTGTCCATTATCTTGGCAAAAGGCAAACAGATCTTTAGATACTACTACGGTGGGCAGGGCCAAACAGAGAAGCATCCAGGTCATTTCCACATGTGCATACTCCTAGCAGTTTGAAGGGAAAACCACGGACTCATCAGGACAGGACAACAAAAAACCCGCTTGTCACAGTAACTTCAGATTGTGTTCCAGTAGATCATCGATGTAGTCACCTTCACAAAAGATTTCAGATCGTTTTTCAAATTGGGATTGTCGGTAAAACACACTTTCTTTGCCTTCACCAAGCTCAGGAATTAGGATCATTGGTCCTTTAAAGAAGTGGGGCTTCAATGGGGCACCTGCTACCAGTGTTCCCTCTAATATATTTCCTTTGTGTACAGCAATATAAGGTCTCTGTGCAGTGCAGCCAAGGTTATGTGCACCAAGAAACTGGCCATGCATGCAAGAGTTACCTGGATTTCCACTTTAGGCCAAACAGACAGGTACTCACATGTTTCTTTATTAGCATTTCTTACGCTAAACAGGTTTTTAAACCCGCATTGTGTGTTTCTCCTTCTGTGATGCCTTTTCTCTGGCATTCATGCTGCATGAGAGGTAGAGTATTTAAAGAAGACAAGGGTACCCCATTAGTGAAACCTGGGGTTAAGAGTACTTGTAAATATAACAATGGTTTTGGTGGCCTCAACGAGGTCCTGAGAGAATATTGTAAATTATGAAATTAATTCATAAAATTAAGTCTGGAGAAGGTCTCGGTTGAATACCATATAGGTCAATTTTATTAGAATTTAAACAAAGAATAAATAAAGGACTTGTAAAGCAATAATGAATTTCTTATCAGGTGCTCACATATGTGACAAAAAGTGCTCAAAGTGACTTTAGTGAATTAAAAAACATTTATATACATTTATATACAAAGATGTCACCACAAGGGTATTCCCACACAAATTATATACAATAAAAAAGGGGGGGGTTTTCCTTGAGTTTGTCGACGGCGTTTCGATCTAGGTTGGTTTAGATCATCATCAGGACGTGAGCTTCCCTGAAACTGATAATAAATTAAATTTAGTCCTAAGGTATTATACACAAGACCAAAAATTACTTTGAAATTCTCCAGATAATGATTCTAGAAATGTGGCGCTATTGAATTGCCCTCACTTGCTTGGAAAAACCTATTTCCTAGCTGCACACAAAAGGGGGGGTAGAGCTATGCAAGACTGGAAGTTCATAGGGAGGGTTGAACCAGATCCGATACTTTTGAATATCCTACATGAAATGATACAACAATTTGCATAAAGTCACAAGAAACTGCTCACAAGTCCATTGCATCACAATTGAATTGTCAGAAAATGGTAGGGTCTGAGTTATTAAGGAAAGCATGATCAGGGCACCCAGAGATAAAAAAGTGATAAAAACAAAGGACTAAGCCAAATCTAAGGGAGTGATTCATGTGGGGAGGGTCTGTCAAAGGCATGTATGAACATGACAAACCTTTTGATGTGTAATGCGCATTGTGAAGGTTGGGACAGATTCTGAATGAAAGATTCTGTCTATAATATCATTGGGAGGGCAGGGAGCCTTAAGGAAATCTTACTTTTCCAGTCACTTCTCCTGCTCTCAAAACTATAGCCAACACATCTTATCACCACTCCCCTGCAAGGAAAGCTAAGAAATAAAGGGCCATGGACACACCTCTTGTGATCACATCACAACGACCCCAGCCTCCACAACAAAAGTTTCTTTCTGCAGTCCGAGTCAATCGATTACGGCCAGCAATGCGTGTGACCCTATGCAGGCCCCCGCCCCTGCCTCTTCCACAGTGAAGTGCTTCTCCACATTTCACAAATCATGCATCTTCAGGTGAATAAAAGCAGCTGCAAGGAGTCTTTTGCATGATATGTGAAATGTGGGCGCTTCGCAATTCAGTTTGCACGCTCAGGGAAGTTACAGCGGGCGCGCGCTCAGGCACATGCCTTACAGAGATCACTGCCTGCTACATTTATATTTGTAAGTTCTTCCTGTTGGGGTTTAATTTCTGAGAAATGGGCATCAGGGCCAGAATAGCCAGAATGACCCCAGGGCCTAATCCTTAGGGGCCCAGACAAAATCTAATGGGGGAGAGAACCCACTCAACACCCCTCTCCTGGCCTTTTTTGGCTCTGGGGACCCCATTCCCTAGGGTCCACCACAATTCAATGGGGGAGGGTGGTCACATGGCCCCCATCCCGAGCCGTTTTCAGCCCAGGGGACCTCATCGCCTGGGCCAGGCCATAACTGAATGGGGGCCAGAGGGGAGCCTCAAGGCTCCTGCTGTCCCCGATGGCTCTCCACCTCCTGCGGGAGACAGAATTATTATTGCACTCAGGGAGCTGCTGGAAATGCAGCTTCCTGTGTGCAAGAACAATAGTTTAATCTTTTTCCCTGCCTGAATGTCTGCAGGCAGGGAAAGAGATGAAACTTCCACTTCCAGCAAGTGGGAGCACTTTAACACTGACCGCCCACTAGCACCAGAGTGTTTGCTTTTCCTTGGTGGGAGCTGTCCACTCCCGCCAAGCGGAAGCAAACAGCAATGTCCCGGCGGTGGGCACCCCGGGACATTGCAGGAGCTGGCACTGGGGGGGGGGGGGTGTCCCCAGGGCCATTAATGGCTCCAAGAGGGGGGCCATCCATGTGGCCTCCCTCCTTCTGTTTTCACAGGCTGGCCCTGGGCAGTTGGTGGTCCCAAGGGCTTTATATGGCCCATGACTGGGCAACCCAGCCCCCCTCCTACATGCATTATAATAGCTGGCCCCAGAGATGTGATTGTCCCCAAGGTGCGGGTGATCCATGTGGCCCCTGCTAATTATTAGTGCAAGCCTGGGGAGGTGGTGGTCCCAGGCGTTCTAAAGAGCCCATCGAGGGGGGTCCACACAGCCACCCTCCATTTTTATAAATAAAGCCCCAGGGATGTGGTGGATCCTGATTCTCCAAGAGCCTCAGGAGGAGGGGCCTGTATGCCCTCATCCTTTTTAGGGCTCGGGCCTACGTCGTACACTGCGAAGCAGTTTGGGCGGAGCCAAGAGTCCTATAATCAGGGTCTGCGAGAAGCAACCCAAACATTCCTGAATGCTCGTGATTTTTCGTGTTCGTTTTTTGCCATCTGCATGGGAATTGGGCCTTGCATGCCTGTCTTTTTAGAAGCCAGCACGCAATAGGCCATACGTTTTAGAGTTTCTCCACTTCCAGCATATTCCGTGCGGACACGAGCGGGAGAAGGTCATAAATCTTCAATTACCAGCTGTCATGGCTGGCGTTAATTGAAGGCAGATGGTGGGCGCGCGTGCTCACGTTAGCCCCACAGAGTAAACACCATTTCTCGCAGGAGCAGCACTGCGCTTTCTACGGTGCCAATATATCAACTGAAAGTAATAGGCACCAATAAACATTTGTGAGAGGGTTTCATTGACAAATGTCACTTAGTTGTGCTATGTTATGTCTTAACAATTGCACAGCGCCTTGATGGCCTCTAGGCTCCTGATTGCGCTATATAAAATTTAGATAAGAAATAAGGGATTGATTAAGGAGGCGCGCGTGAGTGCAGAGTAGTGAGTGCAGAGTAGTGAGTGCTGAGTAGTGAGTGCAGAGTAGTGAGTGGAGAGTTGTGAGTGTGAGTGCAGAGTGCAGAGTGTGAGTGCAGCGTGTGAGTGCAGAGTGAGTGTTCAGAGTGCAGAGTGAGTGTTCAGAGTGCAGAGTAGTGAGTGCAGAGTAGTGAGTGCAGAGTAGTGAGTGCAGAGTAGTGAGTGCAGAGTAGTGAGTTGTGAGTGCAGAGTTGTGAGTGCAGAGTTGTGAGTGCAGAATGCAGAGTAGTGAGTGCAGAGTAGTGAGTAGTGAGTGCAGAGTAGTGAGTGCAGAGTAGTGAGTGCAGAGTAGTGAGTAGTGAGTGCAGAGTAGTGAGTAGTGAGTAGTGAGTAGTGAGTGCAGAGTAGTGAGTGCAGAGTAGTGAGTGCAGAGTAGTGAGTAGTGAGTGCAGAGTAGTGAGTGGTGAGTGCAGAGTGGTGAGTGCAGAGTGGTGAGTGCAGAGTGGTGAGTGGTGAGTAGTGAGTAGTGAGTGCAGAGTAGTGAGTAGTGAGTAGTGAGTGCAGAATAGTGAGTAGTGAGTAGTGAGTGCAGAGTAGTGAGTAGTGAGTGCAGAGTAGTGAGCAGTGAGTAGTGAGTAGTGAGTAGTGAGTGCAGAGTAGTGAGTAGTGAGTGCAGAGTAGTGAGTAGTGAGTAGTGAGTGCAGAGTAGTGAGTAGTGAGTAGTGAGTGCAGAGTAGTGAGTAGTTAGTGCAGAGTAGTGAGTAGTGAGTAGTGAGTGCAGAGTAGTGAGTAGTGAGTGCAGAGTAGTGAGTAGTGAGTAGTGAGTAGTGAGTGAAGAGTAGTGAGTAGTGAGTAGTGAGTGCAGAGTAGTGAGTGCAGAGTAGTGAGTGCAGAGTAGTGAGTGCAGAGTAGTGAGTAGTGAGTAGTGAGTGCAGAGTAGTGAGTAGTGAGTGCAGAGTATTTAATTTTTTAAGTAGTCCCCGTACAATGACATTTGCTGGTTTCAGTAATGGATTTTCTCTTAAAAATAGTAAGAGAAGATTGTGTAGGGAACTGGTCAAATGTAACAAATACTAATGACCAAATTAAGGATTCTACACATGTGTATACACACACACAAAAATTAGATCCATTCGAAACTATAGCAACATAGAGCTTCTTGTGATTTTGCTCTGTGCAACATAATACAATGATGGACATTATGAATCGAGAGATTAGAATTAGTTTTGCGTATATATTTTTCTATGCGAACTTAAAAAAAAATGTGTATGGATTAATTATATTTATAAATGTACAGTTCATATATAGAGAATGTATATAGATATATATTTGTATATTTTTGTAAAATGTTGAAGTATATATATATATATTTATTTTAGATAGCTGGAAGGGTATTTATTTGGTTATTAATTTAGATATTTATTTCATGTATTTATCTCGAATTTTATTTAAAACAAGTTGAAGTGGTATAATGAGAAATAAATAATGTCATAAGGAAGCCCTAAACTTAGGGACAGGAATTTCCATTATACATTTTGCACAGACGTATCAGCTCTGGAAAAACTACAGCATTTATGCAGTTATAAAATTGAAGTATTGTTTCTATGTCTATAAATGAGTCATAGGGAAAAAGGGGAAGTACTTACTTGCACTGGCACTTTAAAAGGGAGGTGACCCCACACACATGTCATGTGATCAAGGCCCTATGCGGGCTGAAACGCGTCGTGGCGGTGGTGTTGTTGGGCTTAACGAAATAAAATAATTGCACCATCTATCTGGGTTTGCCTCGTCTAATTTTCCTAACTTGGAGCGTGGTTGGTGGACGAATTCTGGAGAAATACTTTTCGAGTTTGCTTCCTCGAAATTTGGCAATACCCCTTCTCAGACTTCGGTCGAGCGGCGAGAAGCAGCAACTCTGTTCACAGAGTTATTTCAAAAATCTTCGAGGAGAAGTTGCCGTGGATACCCCAGGGCAGCGGAAGTGTGCAAGCTGGGAGGAGAGACGGAGTCGGAGCGGGATCGGAAGTCGGTTGACGGAAGTTGACTGTACTGGCCGTAATCTCCCGTTGCAGCGCGTACGCCGCTGAGAGCCCTGTTGGGAAGTGTGCAAGCCTCGGGCAAGTAGCATTTGGCATTACTCGCTGCGAGTGTATTTTTGGATAATTTATTCGAATTATCCCGACGAATACCATGTCTGCTGACATGTTGAAGATTAGAGAGGAGGCGGCTGCAGGCATGTTTTTAGATTCAGCAATTACGGAATCTGTTAAGCAATTGACTGTGAATAATTCTCAAACGAGCCAGCCTAAATTGAAAGAATTATTTAAAGCATTGGAGAAGGCTAGTAAAGCAGAGCAGGCAAAGTGGTGTTTTTGGGCTTAACGAAATAAAATAATTGCACCATCTATCTGGGTTTACCTCGTCTAATTTTCCTACCTTGGTGCGTGGTTGGTGGACGAATTCTGGATATATATATATATATATATGAAGGACTCATCACAGTGCAGGGCGCTGACGAAGGCAACCAAGCCGAAATGCAATCGCCGCCACTGGGACAATCTGAATAAAGCGTGTTTCCTGCCCTGAAAACCCCCTTGGCCTCTGATCTCTTCTTTAAAGGATGTCTCGTCATGTATACTGCGCTTGCCAGAGGCGCAGCACAGATGGCCCTGCGGCACCAAGTGACCCGGATTCAAGCTGGAACCACGCTGTTCTCAGCGCTTTTGTGATCGAGGAAACGCCAAGAACCACGGGCCGGCATGGGCAGACAGAGGTATTTATTCTCGATGGGGCGTGCGGTCTCCATTTGACTGCCCCTGCTCAAATGCGGACCTGTGAGGACTGGCTGCGGCAGTATAAGGGGACTCAGTGCAGAAACCGTGGTTTCCGTTTGATCAACGATCGCTTCACTACTCACCTGCGGCTCGCACCGACCCACTGTTCTTTCCTACTCCCCCACACCACCAACTCAGCAACGCCAGCACAGTGCTTGCTGGGATTTGAAGTTCAAGGCATTCATCGCAAACATTCACAGGTGGGCTGAATGCATCTGGGGCAGGTGCTAGCATGTATTTTACACAGGACGGAGGCAATTGGTGAAGGGCTCATCACAGTGCAGGGCGCTGACGAAGGCAACCAAGCCGAAATGCAATCGCCGCCACTGGGACAATCTAAATAAAGCGTGTTTCCTGCCCTGAAAACCCCCTTGGCCTCTGATCTCTTCTTTGAAGGATGTCTCGTCATGTATATATATATATATATATATATATATATCAAAGCTCCTGAATACCCACTGGCGAAAGCGCACTCCTCAGCGTCTCGCACACTGGCGTTTGTCAGGTAAGGTGGGGATATATCTCCCGATAAGATTGCAGTTCTCTTGTCGACCATTAAAAAGCCTGACGCATTTCTGAGCTACTGGCTCGTCTTCAGAGGCTTCGACAAGCGGATTGTGTACGTGACACGCCCATAAATACTCCTGTTCGCCCTCCATTGGGCTGCCCAGCTGTGTGATACGCAACGTTCTCTGGGCCTTGTGGTCCGTGTCACGTTAATAAATCCTGGATGGATGCACAATAATTCAAAACTGTCTGTGTAAGCCCGGGATGGGCCTCGGAAGCGTGTCCCCACACAACATCCCTCAAGGCGCTGACTCCTTTTACGTAGCTGGAAAGGATTTCGAGCCACAGGACCCCCGTGCTTCTCGGGGTAGTGCGCTTTTTACGGCTGGGCTGCCGCACAAACATCAAAGCTCCTGAATGCCCCCTGGCGAAAGCGCACTCCTCAGCGTCTCGCACACTGGCGTTTGTCAGGTAAGGTGGGGATATATCTCCCGATAAGATTGCAGTTCTCTTGTCGACCATTAAAAAGCCTGACGCGTTTCTGAGATACTCCTGTTCGACAAACGCCAGTGTGCGAGACGCTGAGGAGTGCGCTTTCGCCAGGGGGCATTCAGGAGCTTTGATGTTTGTGCGGCAGCCCAGCCGTAAAAAGCGCACTACCCCGAGAAGCACGGGGGTCCTGTGGCTCGAAATCCTTTCCAGCTACGTAAAAGGAGTCAGCGCCTTGAGGGATGTTGTGTGGGGACACGCTTCCGAGGCCCATCCCGGGCTTACACAGACAGTTTTGAATTATTGTGCATCCATCCAGGATTTATTAACGTGACATGGACCACAAGGCCCAGAGAACCTTGCGTATCACACAGCTGGGCAGCCCAATGGAGGGCGAACAGGAGTATTTATGGGCGTGTCACGTACACAATCCTCTTGTCGAAGCCTCTGAAGACGAGCCAGTAGCTCAGAAACGCGTCAGGCTTTTTAATGGTCGACAAGAGAACTGCAATCTTATCGGGAGATATATCCCCACCTTACCTGACAAACGCCAGTGTGCGAGACGCTGAGGAGTGCGCTTTCGCCAGGGGGCATTCAGGAGCTTTGATGTTTGTGCGGCAGCCCAGCCGTAAAAAGAGCACTACCCCGAGAAGCACGGGGGTCCTGTGGCTCGAAATCCTTTCCAGCTACGTAAAAGGAGTCAGTGCCTTGAGGGATGTTGTGTGGGGACACGCTTCCGAGGCCCATCCCAGGCTTACACAGACAGTTTTGAATTATTGTGCATCCATCCAGGATTTATTAACGTGACACGGACCACAAGGCCCAGAGAACCTTGCGTATCACACAGCTGGGCAGCCCAATGGAGGGCGAACAGGAGTATTTATGGGCGTGTCACGTACACAATCCTCTTGTCGAAGCCTCTGAAGACGAGCCAGTAGCTCAGAAACGCGTCAGACTTTTTAATGGTCGACAAGAGAACTGCAATCTTATCGGGAGATATATCCCCACCTTACCTGACAAACGCCAGTGTGCGAGACGCTGAGGAGTGCGCTTTCGCCAGGGGGCATTCAGGAGCTTTGATGTTTGTGCGGCAGCCCAGCCGTAAAAAGCGCACTACCCCGAGAAGCACGGGGGTCCTGTGGCTCGAAATCCTTTCCAGCTACGTAAAAGGAGTCAGCGCCTTGAGGGATGTTGTGTGGGGACATGCTTCCGAGGCCCATCCCGGGCTTACACAGACAGTTTTGAATTATTGTGCATCCATCCAGGATTTATTAACGTGACACGGACCACAAGGCCCAGAGAACCTTGCGTATCACACAGCTGGGCAGCCCAATGGAGGGCGAACAGGAGTATTTATGGGCGTGTCACGTACACAATCCTCTTGTCGAAGCCTCTAAAGACGAGCCAGTAGCTCAGAAACGCGTCAGGCTTTTTAATGGTCAACAAGAGAACTGCAATCTTATCGGGAGATATATCCCCACCTTACCTGACAAACGCCAGTGTGCGAGACGCTGAGGAGTGCGCTTTCGCCAGGGGGCATTCAGGAGCTTTGATGTTTGTGCGGCAGCCCAGCCGTAAAAAGCGCACTACCCCGAGAAGCACGGGGGTCCTGTGGCTCGAAATCCTTTCCAGCTACGTAAAAGGAGTCAGCGCCTTGAGGGATGTTGTGTGGGGACACGCTTCCGAGGCCCATCCCGGGCTTACACAGACAGTTTTGAATTATTGTGCATCCATCCAGGATTTATTAACGTGACACGGACCACAAGGCCCAGAGAACCTTGCGTATCACACAGCTGGGCAGCCCAATGGAGGGCGAACAGGAGTATTTATGGGCGTGTCACGTACACAATCCTCTTGTCGAAGCCTCTGAAGACGAGCCAGTAGCTCAGAAACGCGTCAGGCTTTTTAATGGTCGACAAGAGAACTGCAGTCTTATCGGGAGATATATCCCCACCTTACCTGACAAACGCCAGTGTGCGAGACGCTGAGGAGTGCGCTTTCGCCAGGGGGCATTCAGGAGCTTTGATATATATATATATATATATATTAGGTTTTGTAAATGCTACTTCCTAACTATAACGTGTGTAAAACCTATGTTTTTTTTAGTGAATATATATATATATATATATATTCACAAAAAAAAACATAGGTTTTACACACGTTATAGTTAGGAAGTAGCATTTACAAAACCTATGAAATTCACTGAAAAAACCATAGGTTTGACACCAGTTATAGTTAGCTGGAAATTTTACTGATATAAAACCAATGAAATTCCACGTTATAGTTAGTTGGACTCACTATAGCTCGCGCGTGTAATGCACTGCTGATTTTTCCATCCACAGACTAAAAGCCTGGAGTGGGAGTGAAAAAACCATAACTAGGTAAGAAGGAAGGCAGAGGCTGTAGGAAGGACTCTGGATATGCTTGGTCCCTGACATGCTTCGATGTCACTGCCTTGCACAAATAGCATAAGTCCTGGATGTTGGGTGCCATAGTTGAGGGTTTGACCTAAAGACACGTCCTGCAGTGCCCTGGTCCAACCATCACATATACCTGTGCCATGAGACGGCGTGGGGTGCACCTGAAGGGAGAGGCGGCGCGAACGAGCCTCCCCCACCTCCCCAGGTGGAGGTTTCTCAGCTACACCCCAGCGCTTCACTCGACAAGCTGAGTTGCGCCCGCTCCTGCGGCACAGTGCCTCGCTCAGCCAGCTGAATTACGCCTGCTCTTGCTATTACAGTGTCTCACCCGCCATCCGGCTGAATTGCACCCACTCTTGCGATACAGCGACAGGCGGCTGCCACGGAGCTCAGGAAATGGCGGTCGGCTCCACAGACTTGGGCCTGGCCTGCAAGGATGGCTCTGGGCAACCCTGGAACTCGGACACTTGACTGCTAGGGCATGGGCCCCATTCCCAAAAGCGTCCCCTCAGCCTTGAAGATTCTACAAGAGTCACCGGGGCCCCCGACTCCCGCAGAGTTCCGGTGGGGAGCGACTGCCATGATTGCTCGCGGAATGGCCACGACGTAGCCACGGGGTGCTCTCATGCTGACGCCAGCTGCAGTCTGAAACATCCAGAAACACTGTAGACTACCAATTCGATCAGTTCCGGTGGAGCCCCAACGACGTATCGCGTTGTTGCGTAATGCGTCATATGACGCGCCGCATTAGCGCACCCGGAAGTGCTCCGGTGCGCGAGGCGCGAAGCGCAGCTTCCCGGAAGCAATCCGGGGCGCGGCGCGGAGCGCGTAACGTAAGCATACCAGGTCATGTGACTTGTTATTAAAAATTCTCATTGGTTCATTTTACTTTTGGGTTCCTAATGATGTAAGGCTAGGTCATGTGACCTAAAAATAACACTTTTCATTGGTTTAGAACTATTTTTTGTCCCAAATGATGAAAACCCCTCCTTGTTTCCTCTTGGCTCCTGCCCCCTCCCCAAGTCTCGCTCGGCCAGCTGAGTTTCGCCCACTCTTGCGGCCTACGACATGGAGAGGCCGGGGCGTTATGGATCAGTATGGGCAAATATACACTTGGGGATTCACAAGCAACAACAAGCCTTTGTATTTGGGGCTCTAAATTAACAACAGTGACAGAGAACAGAAGCGAACTAAGCACTCAGGGGCTACGTTTAAACGTAACATCATCTCCCCAGAGGTACATCACCTTACACAGACATGCACTCTGATCTCCTTGGCCTCAGTCAAGCATCAATAGTAAGATTTTCATAGGTGAGTGTAGGTTCATGGTTTTCCATCCACAGACTAAAAGCCTGGAGTGGGAGTGAAAAAACCATAACTAGGTAAGAAGGAAGGCAGAAACAGAATCTTCCTCTGCAACATCAGGCTCTGCATCGGTACTTACTTATAAATGCAGAAAAAACTCAATTAACACAAGGGCTCTTTTCAGAGCCACCTTATATCAAAGCACTCAAACTTCTGATTTATCTTCATTTTCACACTCTTGTAAATAGGTGTGCGCGCCCGAGTGCGCGCACCCCGCAACTTTAAAAAAAAAAATATATATATATTTTCGCCTTTAAGGGCCTTACTGCACACCCTGAGAAAACCTACGCAGCAAAACAATCTCTACCTTCTCCCCTTTCCATGTTCCAACGCTTTGAAATGAACAATATATTTACTCGCAGTGACAAAATGGCGGTCAACACTTCCTGATTTCCTTCGAATCGAACGTTAACAGACGTCACGCAGCAAAAAAAAATTCCGCTCGCGCGCAGCCGCTTGAGTGCGCGCACCCGTCCGCGCGTATAGATATATAATTGACTTTAACTTTAATTTTCTCAGCAACTACTGAACGGATTTACACCATTCCAAAAAAAGCGTAATCTGCGAGCCGGACTCTACAGTTTTGCCAAATTTCTTATAAATCCATTCAGCCGTTCGACCTGTAGCCGTGTCTAAACGTCCTATGGAAAATAACATGGAGAAAACACGTTTTGGGACCCCCCTTTTATCTCAGCCGCCACTTCACCAATCCCCCCCAAACTTTCAGGGAAGGAGCGCAGCGGACCGAGCCATCTTCTTTGAGAAATTCGCAAAGATTCATCGACCAGGGCCAAAGTTAATCCAAATAGAATGTTGAGGATTTCCTATGGAAACTAGGTCCTAACTATAACTACCTACTGGCGACCGCCAGTAGGTAATATATATATATATATATATATATATCCAACCAAAACAGGAACACCCATGTAAGGGCGGCCACAGGGAGCAAACATATTCACAAGGAGGCATGGCAGCATGCTGGTAGGCGGCTTGCTGAGGCTTCATCAACAAGATCTGTTGCCAGACGCGTTTCAAGAGTAAAGACTCTCTTCTTCAGTGGCATTGTTATTGGGTCTCTGAAAGCGCTGTTCAAATGCGCACTTAATTAATAACACCTGCCGAGTAGGGCGGAGCCCGCCGCCCGGCATCCTGGATGTTGTAGTGCGCATAGTCTTGCTACAGTGAGCGCGCCATTTCAAATGTCCAAATTAATGTAGAACCCATGTGGGTTTGATGGGGACATCAGCTCGACACCCACCCTGCTTCTTTGCTGCCAGCGTGATGGGGCTGACACCGCCCTGCTGCAGTGCCTGTCCCGCTCCCTCCTCGATCCCAAACTCCTAAGTAGGTGCCTGGCGAGGCTCACGGAGTGATGGACCGCTCCTCTCGACCGGGACCGGCCGATATAAATCCAACCAAAACAGGAACACCCATGTAAGGGCGGCCACAGGGAGCAAACATATTCACAAGGAGGCATGGCAGCATGCTGGTAGGCGGCTTGCTGAGGCTTCATCAACAAGATCTGTTGCCAGACGCGTTTCAAGAGTAAAGACTCTCTTCTTCAGTGGCATTGTTATTGGGTCTCTGAAAGCGCTGTTCAAATGCGCACTTAATTAATAACACCTGCCGAGTAGGGCGGAGCCCGCCGCCCGGCATCCTGGATGTTGTAGTGCGCATAGTCTTGCTACAGTGAGCGCGCCATTTCAAATGTCCAAATTAATGTAGAACCCATGTGGGTTTGATGGGGACATCAGCTCGACACCCACCCTGCTTCTATGCTGCCAGCGTGATGGGGCTGACACCGCCCTGCTGCAGTGCCTGTCCCGCTCCCTCCTCGATCCCAAACTCCTAAGTAGGTGCCTGGCGAGGCTCACGGAGTGATGGACCGCTCCTCTCGACCGGGACCGGCCGATAAAAATCCAACCAAAACAGGAACACCCATGTAAGGGCGGCCACAGGGAGCAAACATATTCACAAGGAGGCATGGCAGCATGCTGGTAGGCGGCTTGCTGAGGCTTCATCAACAAGATCTGTTGCCAGACGCGTTTCAAGAGTAAAGACTCTCTTCTTCAGTGGCATTGTTATTGGGTCTCTGAAAGCGCTGTTCAAATGCGCACTTAATTAATAACACCTGCCGAGTAGGGCGGAGCCCGCCGCCCGGCATCCTGGATGTTGTAGTGCGCATAGTCTTGCTACAGTGAGCGCGCCATTTCAAATGTCCAAATTAATGTAGAACCCATGTGGGTTTGATGGGGACATCAGCTCGACACCCACCCTGCTTCTTTGCTGCCAGCGTGATGGGGCTGACACCGCCCTGCTGCAGTGCCTGTCCCGCTCCCTCCTCGATCCCAAACTCCTAAGTAGGTGCCTGGCGAGGCTCACGGAGTGATGGACCGCTCCTCTCGACCGGGACCGGCCGATATAAATCCAACCAAAACAGGAACACCCATGTAAGGGCGGCCACAGGGAGCAAACATATTCACAAGGAGGCATGGCAGCATGCTGGTAGGCGGCTTGCTGAGGCTTCATCAACAAGATCTGTTGCCAGACGCGTTTCAAGAGTAAAGACTCTCTTCTTCAGTGGCATTGTTATTGGGTCTCTGAAAGCGCTGTTCAAATGCGCACTTAATTAATAACACCTGCCGAGTAGGGCGGAGCCCGCCGCCCGGCATCCTGGATGTTGTAGTGCGCATAGTCTTGCTACAGTGAGCGCGCCATTTCAAATGTCCAAATTAATGTAGAACCCATGTGGGTTTGATGGGGACATCAGCTCGACACCCACCCTGCTTCTATGCTGCCAGCGTGATGGGGCTGACACCGCCCTGCTGCAGTGCCTGTCCCGCTCCCTCCTCGATCCCAAACTCCTAAGTAGGTGCCTGGCGAGGCTCACGGAGTGATGGACCGCTCCTCTCGACCGGGACCGGCCGATAAAAATCCAACCAAAACAGGAACACCCATGTAAGGGCGGCCACAGGGAGCAAACATATTCACAAGGAGGCATGGCAGCATGCTGGTAGGCGGCTTGCTGAGGCTTCATCAACAAGATCTGTTGCCAGACGCGTTTCAAGAGTAAAGACTCTCTTCTTCAGTGGCATTGTTATTGGGTCTCTGAAAGCGCTGTTCAAATGCGCACTTAATTAATAACACCTGCCGAGTAGGGCGGAGCCCGCCGCCCGGCATCCTGGATGTTGTAGTGCGCATAGTCTTGCTACAGTGAGCGCGCCATTTCAAATGTCCAAATTAATGTAGAACCCATGTGGGTTTGATGGGGACATCAGCTCGACACCCACCCTGCTTCTTTGCTGCCAGCGTGATGGGGCTGACACCGCCCTGCTGCAGTGCCTGTCCCGCTCCCTCCTCGATCCCAAACTCCTAAGTAGGTGCCTGGCGAGGCTCACGGAGTGATGGACCGCTCCTCTCGACCGGGACCGGCCGATATAAATCCAACCAAAACAGGAACGCCCATGTAAGGGTGGCCACAGGGAGCAAACATATTCACAAGGAGGCATGGCAGCATGCTGGTAGGCGGCTTGCTGAGGCTTCATCAACAAGATCTGTTGCCAGACGCGTTTCAAGAGTAAAGACTCTCTTCTTCAGTGGCATTGTTATTGGGTCTCTGAAAGCGCTGTTCAAATGCGCACTTAATTAATAACACCTGCCGAGTAGGGCAGAGCCCGCCGCCCGGCATCCTGGATGTTGTAGTGCGCATAGTCTTGCTACAGTGAGCGCGCCATTTCAAATGTCCAAATTAATGTAGAACCCATGTGGGTTTGATGGGAACATCAGCTCGACACCCACCCTGCTTCTTTGCTGCCAGCGTGATGGGGCTGACACCGCCCTGCTGCAGTGCCTGTCCCGCTCCCTCCTCGATCCCAAACTCCTAAGTAGGTGCCTGGCGAGGCTCACGGAGTGATGGACCGCTCCTCTCGACCGGGACCGGCCGATATAAATCCAACCAAAACAGGAACACCCATGTAAGGGCGGCTACAGGGAGCAAACATATTCACAAGGAGGCATGGCAGCATGCTGGTAGGCGGCTTGCTGAGGCTTCATCAACAAGATCTGTTGCCAGACGCGTTTCAAGAGTAAAGACTCTCTTCTTCAGTGGCATTGTTATTGGGTCTCTGAAAGCGCTGTTCAAATGCGCACTTAATTAATAACACCTGCCGAGTAGGGCGGAGCCCGCCGCCCGGCATCCTGGATGTTGTAGTGCGCATAGTCTTGCTACAGTGAGCGCGCCATTAGAAATGTCCAAATTAATGTAGAACCCATGTGGGTTTGATGGGGACATCAGCTCAACACCCACCCTGCTTCTTTGCTGCCAGCGTGATGGGGCTGACACCGCCCTGCTGCAGTGCCTGTCCCGCTCCCTCCTCGATCCCAAACTCCTAAGTAGGTGCCTGGCGAGGCTCACGGAGTGATGGACCGCTCCTCTCGACCGGGACCGGCCGATATAAATCCAACCAAAACAGGAACACCCATGTAAGGGCGGCCACAGGGAGCAAACATATTCACAAGGAGGCATGGCAGCATGCTGGTAGGCGGCTTGCTGAGGCTTCATCAACAAGATCTGTTGCCAGACGCGTTTCAAGAGTAAAGACTCTCTTCTTCAGTGGCATTGTTATTGGGTCTCTGAAAGCGCTGTTCAAATGCGCACTTAATTAATAACACCTGCCGAGTAGGGCGGAGCCCGCCGCCCGGCATCCTGGATGTTGTAGTGCGCATAGTCTTGCTACAGTGAGCGCGCCATTTCAAATGTCCAAATTAATGTAGAACCCATGTGGGTTTGATGGGGACATCAGCTCGACACCCACCCTGCTTCTTTGCTGCCAGCGTGATGGGGCTGACACCGCCCTGCTGCAGTGCCTGTCCCGCTCCCTCCTCGATCCCAAACTCCTAAGTAGGAGCCTGGCGAGGCTCACGGAGTGATGGACCGCTCCTCTCGACCGGGACCGGCCGATATAAATCCAACCAAAACAGGAACACCCATGTAAGGGCGGCCACAGGGAGCAAACATATTCACAAGGAGGCATGGCAGCATGCTGGTAGGCGGCTTGCTGAGGCTTCATCAACAAGATCTGTTGCCAGACGCGTTTCAAGAGTAAAGACTCTCTTCTTCAGTGGCATTGTTATTGGGTCTCTGAAAGCGCTGTTCAAATGCGCACTTAATTAATAACACCTGCCGAGTAGGGCGGAGCCCGCCGCCCGGCATCCTGGATGTTGTAGTGCGCATGGTCTTGCTACAGTGAGCGCGCCATTTCAAATGTCCAAATTAATGTAGAACCCATGTGGGTTTGATGGGGACATCAGCTCGACACCCACCCTGCTTCTTTGCTGCCAGCGTGATGGGGCTGACACCGCCCTGCTGCAGTGCCTGTCCCGCTCCCTCCTCGATCCCAAACTCCTAAGTAGGTGCCTGGCGAGGCTCACGGAGTGATGGACCGCTCCTCTCGACCGGGACCGGCCGATATAAATCCAACCAAAACAGGAGTTTGGGATCGAGGAGGGAGCGGGACAGGCACTGCAGCAGGGCGGTGTCAGCCCCATCACGCTGGCAGCAAAGAAGCAGGGTGGGTGTCGAGCTGATGTCCCCATCAAACCCACATGGGTTCTACATTAATTTGGACATTTGAAATGGCGCGCTCACTGTAGCAAGACTATGCGCACTACAACATCCAGGATGCCGGGCGGCGGGCTCCGCCCTACTCGGCAGGTGTTATTAATTAAGTGCGCATTTGAACAGCGCTTTCAGAGACCCAATAACAATGCCACTGAAGAAGAGAGTCTTTACTCTTGAAACGCGTCTGGCAACAGATCTTGTTGATGAAGCCTCAGCAAGCCGCCTACCAGCATGCTGCCATGCCTCCTTGTGAATATGTTTGCTCCCTGTGGCCGCCCTCACATGGGTGTTCCTGTTTTGGTTGGATTTATATCGGCCGGTCCCGGTCGAGAGGAGCGGTCCATCACTCCGTGAGCCTCGCCAGGCACCTACTTAGGAGTTTGGGATCGAGGAGGGAGCGGGACAGGCACTGCAGCAGGGCGGTGTCAGCCCCATCACGCTGGCAGCAAAGAAGCAGGGTGGGTGTCGAGCTGATGTCCCCATCAAACCCACATGGGTTCTACATTAATTTGGAGATTTGAAATGGCGCGCTCACTGTAGCAAGACTATGCGCACTACAACATCCAGGATGCCGGGCGGCGGGCTCCGCCCTACTCGGCAGGTGTTATTAATTAAGTGCGCATTTGAACAGCGCTTTCAGAGACCCAATAACAATGCCACTGAAGAAGAGAGTCTTTACTCTTGAAACGCGTCTGGCAACAGATCTTGTTGATGAAGCCTCAGCAAGCCGCCTACCAGCATGCTGCCATGCCTCCTTGTGAATATGTTTGCTCCCTGTGGCCGCCCTCACATGGGTGTTCCTGTTTTGGTTGGATTTATATCGGCCGGTCCCGGTCGAGAGGAGCGGTCCATCACTCCGTGAGCCTCGCCAGGCACCTACTTAGGAGTTTGGGATCGAGGAGGGAGCGGGACAGGCACTGCAGCAGGGCGGTGTCAGCCCCATCACGCTGGCAGCAAAGAAGCAGGGTGGGTGTCGAGCTGATGTCCCCATCAAACCCACATGGGTTCTACATTAATTTGGACATTTGAAATGGCGCGCTCACTGTAGCAAGACTATGCGCACTACAACATCCAGGATGCCGGGCGGCGGGCTCCGCCCTACTCGGCAGGTGTTATTAATTAAGTGCGCATTTGAACAGCGCTTTCAGAGACCCAATAGCAATGCCACTGAAGAAGAGAGTCTTTACTCTTGAAACGCGTCTGGCAACAGATCTTGTTGATGAAGCCTCAGCAAGCCGCCTACCAGCATGCTGCCATGCCTCCTTGTGAATATGTTTGCTCCCTGTGGCCGCCCTCACATGGGTGTTCCTGTTTTGGTTGGATTTATATCGGCCGGTCCCAGTCGAGAGGAGCGGTCCATCACTCCGTGAGCCTCGCCAGGCACCTACTTAGGAGTTTGGGATCGAGGAGGGAGCGGGACAGGCACTGCAGCAGGGCGGTGTCAGCCCCATCACGCTGGCAGCAAAGAAGCAGGGTGGGTGTCGAGCTGATGTCCCCATCAAACCCACATGGGTTCTACATTAATTTGGACATTTGAAATGGTGCGCTCACTGTAGCAAGACTGCGCACTACAACATCCAGGATGCCGGGCGGCGGGCTCCGCCCTACTCGGCAGGTGTTATTAATTAAGTGCGCATTTGAACAGCGCTTTCAGAGACCCAATAACAATGCCACTGAAGAAGAGAGTCTTTACTCTTGAAACGCGTCTGGCAACAGATCTTGTTGATGAAGCCTCAGCAAGCCGCCTACCAGCATGCTGCCATGCCTCCTTGTGAATATGTTTGCTCCCTGTGGCCGCCCTCACATGGGTGTTCCTGTTTTGGTTGGATTTATATCGGCCGGTCCCGGTCGAGAGGAGCGGTCCATCACTCAGTGAGCCTCGCCAGGCACCTACTTAGGAGTTTGGGATCGAGGAGGGAGCGGGACAGGCACTGCAGCAGGGCGGTGTCAGCCCCATCACGCTGGCAGCAAAGAAGCAGGGTGGGTGTCGAGCTGATGTCCCCATCAAACCCACATGGGTTCTACATTAATTTGGACATTTGAAATGGCGCGCTCACTGTAGCAAGACTATGCGCACTACAACATCCAGGATGCCGGGCGGCGGGCTCCGCCCTACTCGGCAGGTGTTATTAATTAAGTGCGCATTTGAACAGCGCTTTCAGAGACCCAATAACAATGCCACTGAAGAAGAGAGTCTTTACTCTTGAAACGCGTCTGGCAACAGATCTTGTTGATGAAGCCTCAGCAAGCCGCCTACCAGCATGCTGCCATGCCTCCTTGTGAATATGTTTGCTCCCTGTGGCCGCCCTCACATGGGTGTTCCTGTTTTGGTTGGATTTATATCGGCCGGTCCCGGTCGAGAGGAGCGGTCCATCACTCCGTGAGCCTCGCCAGGCACCTACTTAGGAGTTTGGGATCGAGGAGGGAGCGGGACAGGCACTGCAGCAGGGCGGTGTCATCCCCATCACGCTGGCAGCAAAGAAGCAGGGTGGGTGTCGAGCTGATGTCCCCATCAAACCCACATGGGTTCTACATTAATTTGGACATTTGAAATGGCGCGCTCACTGTAGCAAGACTATGCGCACTACAACATCCAGGATGCCGGGCGGCGGGCTCCGCCCTACTCGGCAGGTGTTATTAATTAAGTGCGCATTTGAACAGCGCTTTCAGAGACCCAATAACAATGCCACTGAAGAAGAGAGTCTTTACTCTTGAAACGCGTCTGGCAACAGATCTTGTTGATGAAGCCTCAGCAAGCCGCCCACCAGCATGCTGCCATGCCTCCTTGTGAATATGTTTGCTCCCTGTGGCCGCCCTCACATGGGTGTTCCCGTTTTGGTTGGATTTATATCGGCCGGTCCCGGTCGAGAGGAGCGGTCCATCACTCCGTGAGCCTCGCCAGGCACCTACTTAGGAGTTTGGGATCGAGGAGGGAGCGGGACAGGCACTGCAGCAGGGCGGTGTCAGCCCCATCACGCTGGCAGCAAAGAAGCAGGGTGGGTGTCGAGCTGATGTCCCCATCAAACCCACATGGGTTCTACATTAATTTGGACATTTGAAATGGCGCGCTCACTGTAGCAAGACTATGCGCACTACAACATCCAGGATGCCGGGCGGCGGGCTCCGCCCTACTCGGCAGGTGTTATTAATTAGGTGCGCATTTGAACAGCGCTTTCAGAGACCCAATAACAATGCCACTGAAGAAGAGAGTCTTTACTCTTGAAACGCGTCTGGCAACAGATCTTGTTGATGAAGCCTCAGCAAGCCGCCTACCAGCATGCTGCCATGCCTCCTTGTGAATATGTTTGCTCCCTGTGGCCGCCCTCACATGGGTGTTCCTGTTTTGGTTGGATTTATATCGGCCGGTCCCGCTCGAGAGGAGCGGTCCATCACTCCGTGAGCCTCGCCAGGCACCTACTTAGGAGTTTGGGATCGAGGAGGGAGCGGGACAGGCACTGCAGCAGGGCGGTGTCAGCCCCATCACGCTGGCAGCAAAGAAGCAGGGTGGGTGTCGAGCTGATGTCCCCATCAAACCCACATGGGTTCTACATTAATTTGGACATTTGAAATGGCGCGCTCACTGTAGCAAGACTATGCGCACTACAACATCCAGGATGCCGGGCGGCGGGCTCCGCCCTACTCGGCAGGTGTTATTAATTAAGTGCGCATTTGAACAGCGCTTTCAGAGACCCAATAACAATGCCACTGAAGAAGAGAGTCTTTACTCTTGAAACGCGTCTGGCAACAGATCTTGTTGATGAAGCCTCAGCAAGCCGCCTACCAGCATGCTGCCATGCCTCCTTGTGAATATGTTTGCTCCCTGTGGCCGCCCTCACATGGGTGTTCCTGTTTTGGTTGGATATATATATATATATATATATATATATATATATATATATATATATATATATATATATATATATATATATATATATATATATATATATATATATATATATATATATATATATATATATATATATATATATATATATATATATATATATATATATATATATATATATCCATAGTACTTGGTAGGCTGTGTAGAGAGTTATTCAGTGAAGACCATGAGAAGCTGAACCTGCACTCTGGGGATGTTGGCAGAAAGAAGCCTGGGAGGGGATAAGCTGCAGTGAATTAGGAAAGGAGCATGTTAAATGTATCAAAACTCCTCTCTGGATCTTCTTTTGGACTAGCAAGATTGAATTTTTGCATGAGCTGCACCACACCCTCTCCGAAATGTCATTACTACGTATTTGCCTTTAGACAACACAGTTTGAATAACAACATTTTAAAACATAATTTACCATTAAGTTATTAGTGTAAAAAATTAAAATGTTCTTTCACCTGATCACCCAAGAGGTAGCAGGTTCGCTTGCAAAATGTCACATGGTAAGTTCCATTTGCGCACACATCTCAGAATAGTGTGCACAAAGGAACTGCATTACTGCTCATCAAACAGATAAATTAGAGGGAACATTGCTGATGACACCTCCCAAACCACGTTGATTTTAAGCATAACCAATTGTACAATATGAATGTGGTGCAGTGTGCACTGCAATACATCCGGAGTGACAGGCCTAGTCAACTTTTCCCAATATTGTGGTACCGATATACATGTCGCGGCAGCTAGACTGGTCTTTAAGTTCCCCCTCCACCAATGCATCTTGCCCCACCTCTCTACATGTCAACAAACCCCCAATTCAAAACGATGAGAATATGCAGATCACTAGTGAGGAAACGGAAACAACTACTACAATAGAACAACTACCTGAGATAAGAGAAACCTTTGAAAGAATGTTTGATCAGGAAAACCAAGACTTCTCAGATACTCAAATACTCAAATATTGGAGCAAATGGACATAAGAACGAATGAAAGACCAGATACTGGACTAAAAAGAAAGTCACGATTCTATCCTATCCTGTCTCCTGGAAACAAAATAGACCTATTCGCGGATGCGGTCAATGAGGAGCTGGATAAACTGCAGAAAATAAGAAACAGCAACAGGGAAAACCTCACAACTGGAGAAAGGAAAGCACTTAAATCACTCATGGACAATGATAAAATTACAATTAAACCCGCAGACAAAGGGGGAAATATTGTAATAATGGAAACATCTAACTATATGAGGGAAGCCATGAGGCAATTGGATGAACTGAAAAATTACTCAAAGGTCACAACGAATCCAAGCACTAGAATGCTGAAAGAATTCAAAGACAACCTGACTGAGTGGCACCAGAAAGGGCTACTGAGTAATGAAGAGAAGAGATTCCTAGATACTGACTTTCCTACAATGCCCTGTATATATTTTCTACCGAAAATACATAAGACACTAATAGACCCTCCAGGGAGACCAATTGTTTCTTCTTGCAGCTCCATATACGAAAACGTATCCAAATATGTGGATACCTTCTTGGCCCCCATCGCACCAAGTATGCCTTCCTACATCAAGGACACGGGTCAGTTCTTACGAACAGTACAAGACATAATATGGAACGAACAATACCTGCTAGTGACAATAGACGTTGTCTCTCTTTATACCTCAATTAGACATGATGTAGGTCTAAATGCGTATTTCTTAAGACAACGTAGCATCTCAACCCTGGAACATACAAATATGCTCCTTGAAATGATTAACATCTGCTTATCAAACAATGTCTTTTTATTTAATCAAGAGCTGTACAAACAAGAGTGTGGCACGGCCATGGGCATTTCGTTTTCTCCCAATTACGCCAATATCACCATGGGATGGTGGGAAAAAACAATTGCCTGGGATATCAACAATGAAACGGAATTGAATCGGATCATTTTGTGGGTCCGGTACATAGACGATCTTTTTATAATTTGGCATGGATCAGACTCTGAGTTTCGTAGCTACTTCTCAAAACTGAATGAAAACTCTGTGGGCCTACAATTCACCTGTGCCACAAGTACCGAAAGAATCGCTTTTCTTGATACTGAAATATATATCTCGGATGGCAAACTCGAGTCGACACTGTACCGCAAAAAGACAGCCACTAATAGTGTGCTACATGGATCCAGCTTTCACCCAAAAGCACTGTTAAAAAGCATTCCATATGGAGAATATATCAGATTGAAAAGAAACTGTTCCAAAACTGATGATGCGGAAAGTAAAATAAATGAAAGTAAGATGAGATTCTAGAGGATATGAAGAAAGAGATTTAAAGAACTGCAAAAGGAAGGTCGACCGAAAAACAAGAACTGAATTGCTGATAGAGAAACCAAAAAAAATATTGGAAAAAGACCTGCCAAGATTCATTACCACATATAACAAAGAAAGTTGGATGATTGCCAACAAAATAAAGAAATACTGGCATCTCATATCCGGGGATCCGGACATAGGTCAGCTAGTGGGAAGGCAACCGCAAATAACCTACAAAAAGAACAAGTCTCTTAAAGATCAGCTGGTAAGCAGCCACTTTCAAATCAAAACACGAACAGATTGGTTGACTAATCAGCGAAAAGGATTCAAACCTTGCTTCAACTGCAAGGCCTGCAAAATTGGAACAACCAAGAAAAGTATCGAGGAACCCAATGGCAAAATGATGTACATTGACCAACAGATCACATGCACATCCAAGAATGTAGTCTATGTCATCGAATGTAAATGTGGCAGCAAATACATTGGCAGTACAACTTGCTTGTTGAAAAAGAGAATCTTGGAGCACATCAGAGCAGTCAAGAACAAAAATATGCTCTATGCAACATCAAAACATGTCAATGCATGCCAGAATGGTGATTGGAAATCAATGAGATTCTATGGACTTAAAATGCTCACAAAAACGGAAAGAGGCGGTGACACAGTTCGTAAACTGAGACAAATGGAGTCCCGTCTAATTATCCGTCTGCGGACCAAGGCACCGAGAGGAATAAACTTTGGTGAGGACCTGCACGTACACCTAGAGTGACTGTTACAAGCACCTACCTAGACTTTTTCAAGTACAAAGGGGTACTACACCCGACATACCTTGAAAAATAACAATGAAGCAGTCGCATCAATGAATTCTGAGAATAAGACTCGCCCATATGAATTGAATATGTAGCGCTTGTTTACCAAAACACAAAATGTGATTTACACCAGTCTTTCTTTTATAATTATTTTTGAAACTGTGTAAAAAACTACGTATCCCATAATGCCACATAACAGGCTAACATGGGCTAGTATAAATAGCGAAAGAGTGGAAGGACTAACTGACCGTGAGCAAAGCCTGTTGAGGCTGAAACGCGTTGGTGGGGTGAAGCTCTAATAAAAAGCCTTTGAAAATATCCTGGGTGTGCAGCTCCTTTTGCGCTTAAAAAAAAATGTATATATATATATATATATATATATATATATATATATATATATATATATATTCACTGAAAAAACCATAGGTTATAAACCATATATAGTTAGGAATTAGCATTTAAAAAACCTTGAAAATTCACTGAAAAAACCATAGGTTATAGACCATATATAGTTAGGAATTAGCATTTAAAAAACCTTATTTTACTCACACAAAACCAATGAAATTCCATATATAGTTAGTTGTACTAACTATATATCACGCACCCGCAATCCACTGCTGATGATGTCACATATTACATCATTCATGACATGGTCAGTGACATCACTGATGACATCACTGATGACATCTCAAATGACATCACTGATGACATCACTGATGAAATCTCAAATGACATCACTGATGACATCATTGATGACATCATACAGTGACTGTATTTTTCTGTAAAGTTAAAATATGTCTTACATATTTAAGAATGAGTGGATGTATAAGTGTCTGGATGAAGGATTTAGTAGGTGCATGACTGACTGTATGAGTGAGTGGTTAAATGTGTCTCACTGAGTGCATGGGTTAGTGACTAAACTGTCTTAATTTGTGCATCATTATGTCTGTTGTTCTGTAAACTGCTGCATGTGTTGATCAGTAGCTATATGAGTAACTATATGGGTTATTGATTGGTTGCCCAAGCATTTGTATGGGAGACTGAGTGTGTGTGTGGGTGGCTGGGAGGTGTATGACTCTGTGCATAGATGTATGGGTTCAAAAGTGCATGTGGAAACAGCTGTATGGGCGGTTGACTGTGTGCATGACTGTATTGGTGAGTGAATGGATATCTCAGTGCTACATGTCAAAGTAAGTACATATGTAAAATACAGTACATGTGAGAGTTGACATATATAAATAACTGTGCATAAGAGCCAGTGAATGTGTGAGTGGCTGTATGGATCATTGTGCTCTTGTATCCAGGATTGTATAAGTGAGTAAATATGTTTTAGTATATGTTTGAATAAGTAAGATGTGTATAACTGTATAGTTGTGAAAATGGAGGTGTGATTGATTCTTTGCATGACTGACTAGGTGTGTAAGTAACTCCATGGATGAGTGACAGTCTGTGAGTGTCTGTTTACACTGAGTGTATCTAAGGTTATATTAGAGTCTGAAGAGGTTCATCGTATTATCACATGAGTGATGTCATCAGTGATGTCATCAGTAATGTCAAATGAGATGTCATCAGTGATGTCATCAGTGATGTCATTTGAGATGTCATCAGTGATGTCATCAGTGATGTCATTTGAGATGTCATCAGTGATGTCATCAGTGATGTCATTTGAGATGTCATCAGTGATGTCATCAGTGATGTCACTGACCATGTCATGAATGATGTAATATGTGACATCATCAGCAGTGGATTGCGGGTGCGTGATATATAGTTAGTACAACTAACTATATATGGAATTTCATTGGTTTTGTGTGAGTAAAATAAGGTTTTTTAAATGCTAATTCCTAACTATATATGGTCTATAACCTATGGTTTTTTCAGTGAATTTTCAAGGTTTTTTAAATGCTAATTCCTAACTATATATGGTTTATAACCTATGGTTTTTTCAGTGAATTTCAATGGTTTTTTAATAGCAAATATCTATAGCTATAAAATGTATTCTTATTTAAATCCAAAAATATATTTTATATGTTTATTAATAATTTTTTTTAAATATTTTTTTTGTTTCGCTCCCGGTCCGCGAACCGGGAAGCTTCCCGTTAGCTCAATTTGATGCCGCGCCCCGGTCCGCGAACCGGTAAAAAATCAACTTAGTGACGGTATCGCGTTGCCGCGTAATGCGTCTTATGATGTACTGCGTTAGCGCACCCGGAAGTGCCCCGGGGCGCGGACCGAGGCGCGAAGCTCAGCGACCCGGAAGCTAACCGGGGCGCGTCGCGAAAGCGCGACGTATCGCGTTGCCGCGTAATGCGTCTTGTGACGTACCGCGTTAGCGCACCCGGAAGTGTCCCGGGGCGCGGACCGGGGCGCGAAGCTTAGCGACCCGGAAGCTAACCGGGGCGCATTCCGCAGCACGTAACATGAGCGTGAGAGGTCATGTGACTTGTTAATAAAACTTTTCATTGGTTCATTTCACTTTTGGTTTCATAATGATGGAAGGCTAGGTCAGGTGACTTAAAAATAACACTTTTCATTGGTTGAGAAGTATTGTTTTTTCCCAAATGATGAAAACCCCTCCTTCTTTCCTCACTCTGACTTTCATCATTGTGAGAGGAAGACCTATTTTGCTTGTTGGAAAATGGCTTCATTGGTAGCTTCAGCTGGTGGACCCCCACCACCACCACCACCTCCTCATGGGAAGAGAGGACCACCTCCCCAGGTCCTTACCAACACTGAGGAGGAAGAGGAAGAAATGGATGAGGAGGGAGAAGAACCACAATTTTTAGAAGAGTTGCCCCGGGTTTCCAGAAAGAAAGCCAGTTTTATCTGGCAGTTTTTTTCAATACCTCGTGGCCAAAAAAAAGTCAACGCGAGGTATGTCACCTGCCTGATATGCAAGGAACAATTGTCTAGAGGGACGGACAAAAAATATAGCTTTGGAAATCACACAATGCACAGGCACATGACGAGGAAACATCCCCTAAATTACAGCCGGGCGGAATTAAGGGATATGCACGACAATCCAAGACCAACTCCTGTGGCCAGACCAACAATACCGGTTTCTCTAACACCAGAAGAGGCACGGGAAACTGTGCCAAATATTCAAGAAAATTTTGGGCACATGATTCACTTATGTATGCACTGTCGTGCATTATTAGCTTGTGGCAACATGAGCATCAATGCACTCAACCTGGCGTATGAACACCATGATTGCCCTAACCGCCCCCAGTAATTTTTTTTTGCTCCTGTTGAGCCCTTTTCAACGCCTGTTTTTTGTTGTTTCCCCCCCCCCAAAAAAACCAAAAAAAATATAAAATCGTTCAAAAAATACAAAAAAAACAAAAAATGTTCAAAAAAAAAAAAAATATATAAAACAACAAAAATATTTTAAAAAAAGTTCTTTTCAGAACTACCTTCCCTTTCCCAAAAAATTGCTAGAATGTTTAGCACTCTGGCAAGCTCTATTTCTTTTGGTTCGCTTCCGGGTTAGCTTCCCGGTACGCGGACCGGGAGCTAACCAAAAAGATTAAAAAAAAAAAAAAGTGTAAGTATAAGGAAAGGAAACAGAGAGTGATGTTAAAAGAAAGACAGCTATAGGGAGTAAAGAAGAGATACTGTTTAATAGATCTATTTACCGAAGAAAAGACAGAAGAGGGTATAATTGTGAAAAACAAAATAGATAACGAAGTGAAAGAAAAAAAAGAGAGTATAACATTAACAAAGAAGAGTTTCTTGGAGAATGTGAGTGAATGTTCAAAATAAGATTAAAACATGAGGAATAACAGAGAGAAAAAATAGAAAACAGAAAACAAAAAATAACAGAAAAAGATTAATTGAAACAGCAAAGAAATGTAATTAACATAGAGCCATATCATCAACATAGGCAATAAAAGTTTTGCAGCTTTTATTGGCAGAAATGTGTCGCTAAAGCTGCTTTTGTGGCAGAAAACTGCCACTAAAACCACTTTTGCACCAGTTTTCTGCCAATAAAAAGAGCAATAATTTTATTGGCTGTGTTCATAATATTCCCCTTAGTGTGCTTCAACTACACAGAGAAAGCATTATGAACAAGTAGTGATAGAGTGATCAGTCAAAGACACTAAGAGTAATAGAGACGCAGTGAGTGAACAAGAGTGAGGAACTATGAGAAGAGAGGGACTGAGAAAAAGAGTGGAAGGAGTTGAGTAAGTAGGTAATAGAGAAAGGAATGAGGGAAGTAGCAAAGGCAGGAAACTGAGGGTTAAAGAAATGAAGCAGTGGAACTAATAGTAGTTAAATGTGATAGAAATGTAACGAAAACAGTACAAAATATTTACCTTATAATTGTCGTTAAATTACTCACTTTTTGTTTTTATACTTTCAATCTGTGAAAGAGAGAACAAACATTTGAAAAATATTAAAAAATGTATTTAAAAATTAGAAAAGACAAGGGAAAAGATTGAAGGACAAACAGTTTTTCAACAACTTTGACACTTACAGAAGCTTCTGCTTCTCCAGGCCCCCTACACAGTCCTAAAGATATACATTTTAAACTAACAGTATCTTGATGCAGATGAAGTGAGGCCTATCTTAAAACATGGTGCATCTTTTGCATTGCTGTTGTTTCAGAAAAGTGTCGCAAGACACTAAAATTTTAAATAATTGCTTCAGGATGCCAATAAGATGTCTACTATCCAGAGGTTTGTTTCAGGTGAGGCCTACTCAGGGTTGCAGATGAGATTTACACTTGTTGAAGAGTACAGAGGAGATAATACATGTGAAGGTCTACCAATGAAGTGAGTCATGTCCACTGCACTCTTCAACAAAGTCCAAATCTCCTATGTTTCCCTGGACAGACCTAAACTTGATCTGCACAATGTGATTCATAATGATAGGAAACACAGGTGATGTAATTGAAATACGTGCAATTTATTTTGCTCATTTCACAATCACATCACTTGTGTTTCCTTTGCTTAGGTATCTCATTGTGCAGATGTAGTCTAGCATATGAAAGAATACGCAGAAGTGCAGCACTGCATGCAACAACTTTGACACTTACAGAAGCCTCACCTTCTCCATGCCTCCTACACAGTTCTACATATACATCATAAATGCAAACAGTACAGAATTAATTATACATGTTAAATGGTTTATTTTTGCTGTTCTCAGAATGTATCAAATTTCACTAAAAACAGTGACTTGAAGGTATTCATCATGTAACAGCGGGGAAAAAAAAACACAATCAAAATGATTGTGTTTAAAAAACCCATACAACATCAGAAATCAAAATTCAGAACTCCTTAAAGTTAACTTACTTTCCATGACGTCCAAGGATGTCCTATGAACAGCTTACACTCTTTTGTGCTGTTATTACTTTCAGCCCGCCACTTTCTGAAAGAAAATCTCCATCGTTTTTAAAAACACGTTACATGCAATAAATGACTTCTTGCTCTCTACCACAATTTTCCACAAGGCCAAATCTGGTCAGAGCCATTTATAACTCTTGGATTTCTTGTAAGCCAATCCCGTCATTTGGCATTTCCGCAACTTTCAGAATTAAAATGTTGAAGATCATTTTCACAATCCTGGAATAGTAATATCTTCCCCTTCTTGCTCAGTCATGTTCTACATTTCCTATGACACTGATACTGCTTACTATGAAGCAGACTTACACTACCTCTATGACTACTACAATTATTTAATTCTCTACATCACTTTTAATCACAAAGCAATGTAAAACAGTAGACAGCATTGCAGACTTACATTCCCTCTACTCTATGTTTTGATTGGCTGCTTCAATTAGCTTATAAAAAGAAACAGTTTTTCTGAACTCATTGAAAGTGCACGTATTTCTCCATGACGTCCAGTCCTATGGTTAGAAGTTATGTCTCTGAACTACACTTATCCTCAAGGCCAAATTGTGTAGGAGCCATTAGAACTTCTTGAAATTCCAAAGAGCACATCCCGAGATTATTTCCCTAAAATTTTGGTTTTAAAAACACCAGGTAAGAGTTTTTAAGGTCATACGGCAATTTTTTTTTGAAAATTAAAACAGAATCATTGCAGAATGACCAGCCATTTCTAGACTTTAAATAAGCTGTGTAATGTCCTGATGTTATTGAAGGGCCGTCATGATATATAATTGCTGCAGTTACAAAAGTCCTTCCTGATATTGACAACTGCGAAGCTACAAAATTTTTAATTAAAGTTGTCAATTTTGTTCCATCAGGCCTACATCGTTGGAACATTAAAATGACATACTGGCCATATGTTCGTATAAATAATGTGGACATCATTTCAGATTTACATTGGCTACACTCCATGTTGTGATCAGCTGCTTTTACTAGCTTATTAAAGGAGACTGATTTACTGTCTGGCAAAGTTAAATATATAAATCTTTCTGAGTCTACACTAGTAGTACTTGATACCATACAGTTCTCGCAGTCATGCTGCCATTGATAAGAAAGCCCAAACAGCTGATCTACATCTACACCTTCAGCATGTAATACATCAAGCATATACATTAAAAACTCCTGACAATCTTGCTGAATATTTTGAGAGAATTGTGTTTGGCCTGAACATCTGTCTAACAGATTTCGAATTTCAGACACACTTTCTATGTTTCTTCTATCAGTGCTACATTTCTCTAACACAGAATTTAACAAACTGCAAAATCTTTGATCAGAATTGACCACAATCTCTTCTTTTACATTTTTTAGAGAAAACAAAACATTAACCACTACATTAGCATAGCAGTTGACACCAGAACTGTTTTCAAACTGAAAACCAACAACATCTTCAACAGAATCCTTTTTGTTTCTGCTTGTAATTTTAGGTTCATTGACTTTTTGTCTTTTTGCTACAAACTCCCCAGTATTGTTCTCATTTCTTCGTTTCCGGCCTACCACACGTTTCTCAAACAAAGGATACTGAGGCAAATGTGGCGCATACTCTCTTCTTAACCTATTGTATTCCTTAACACAATCTAGATCCGCACAAATGTTTGTGACATCACACTCAATCAAGTACAATCCCGATAAAGTTCTAACTCGTGACAATGCCACATATGCCATACCCTCCTTGAACACAGAACTGCCAATATTCACCAATGCACTGTCTACACTTAAACCTTGCGATTTATGAATTGTCACCGCATATGCCAAGCAAACAGGAAACTGCTTACGGCGAACATATAAGTCTTTTACAAGCAAAAATCTAGCAGAACAACGAGCAATTAGCTGTACTTCCTCAATGCCATCAAATTTAATTTTTAAAAATTCAATTCCATCTCTATTTCTGTATTTCACAAAATCAACAACATTACCCATTGATCCATTTACCAGACCTCTTTCAACATGTAAATTCCTTCTTAAAATTATACGGCAGTTCAAGCACACATTCAGAGTCTTTTCAAAACCTGCAGTTTTAGATATACTCTTCTCTAATGAATCCAATTTTGTTTTCAGATTCTCAGACAAAATAATTGTTGATCCCATATGCTCTACTCTATCAATAGCTTCCAGTTTCACAATCTCTTGCTTTTCTAAATGCAACATTTTGTTGTTAAATTTGGCACATTCTGCAAGAGTTGGCATCAAACATATTCCAGATTTCTTCTCAGTAATTTTCTGAAAAATATTCTCAGGCACAACATCTTGTTCTGGATATAAATTTGACAGTAATCGTGCATGTAAAGCTTCTTTCCCATGCTCGGTCACTTTTCCAATTCTAACATCTTGTAGAATAGTCTTGTAAACTTCATCCTTCGCCTGACGCATATTTTCATGCAGTTCAGCATAATTGAAGTTTAACCATATATTGACGTTGCCAATGCTGCCTAGGCACTTCCTGGTATCTTCATGCGTGAGCATTTTGAACACAGGTTGCCCTTTCACTGGTGTCAGCTGCAGAAGATCTCCGAAAACAATGATGTGTTTGCCACCAAATAACACATCATACTCTGTTTTGAGAACTTCTTGCATCCTCAAATGCACAAAGGCAAGCATGACATTGGAAACCATGCTTACTTCGTCAATGATAAGAAGTTTCATTTTCCTCAAGATTCTTGAAACTTCAAAACAAGCATCTCCAGATAGCTTGTGATATTGTAATTTGTTGTCATGCTCCACTGGCAGCATCAGTAAACGATGTAAAGTAATCCCTTTAATATTATGTGCTGCCAGTCCAGTTGGAGCAGTGACAACACAAGACAGCGATGACTCTGTCCTTTCCTGCAAATAGCATGAAATTGCTTTAATGAGGAAACTTTTTCCAGTTCCCGCTTCTCCACTCACGTACAGTCGGACAGGCTTCAACGACGTACATGAGCACTCTTTCTTATCATGACTTAATCCATGATCAATTTGCATGGTAACTTCGTCATATATTTTCCTCTGCTCAACGTTGAGTTGTCTTTCCAACTCTTCTAAGTTAACCGCATCCTCTTGAGCATGTGCCATGGCTCTTTCCACTTCATTCATAGCAGTGGCAGCTTCATTTTCAATAACAGGTCCTCCTAGTGGATCCTGACTCAATGAAGCAGAACTCTGACTGTCCTTAGAACTGTCTCTGGCAATCTCGGCTGCAATCGTTGCTTCCTGCTCAATTTCCGCATTCAACATTTCTACATATTTGGGAAAAGCAGGACATTCTATGGTCTCCTTGGCGGCATTGAAAGAGTCTTCGTAACAGAGGAAATCTCCAAGCAGTTCCTCTTCTGCACGCCAAGGCTTGAAAAGTTGCAAAAGTGCTAAATAGAAAAACTCCTTTTTTTCAGGAGATTCGCCACTCAATTTTCGATGGTTTACCAAGTGGCATTTTCTTTGCTTGACCAGACATCCCTCACTTCCTATTACAGCATACACTCCTTTCTCAGTATCTTCTTTGATGTTCCTCTTGAATATGTAATTTTGCAGAACCTCATACAGACAAACATTCTCGAGGTGACTGCTTCGATTTGGATAATATGTATCCAACATGTTTGTCTTCAAAATGTCGGTACTGTTTGGCTCCTTTTCCGCCAAATACTCAATTTCCCGCACAGGTTTGAGAACTCGATTACGCGTTGCTGCAAGACCAAGACTCGCCCAAACGATACTCCTGGACTTGGCATAGAGACTTGCTGAAGACAACCGGTCAGAACATTCGTACGCTCCGATTTCTCGATGTGACAACATCTTCAGACTGAAACTGTACAACTTCTTGCTGAGGCTTTTTTCATGGGAAATGTCCTCCCACATATCCTTCAATTCTGTCTTCTCTTTTTTGGTGATGTAAGACGTCACATACCGAGCCACAGCCATACAGTTATCAGCCACAAACTGTATATCCATGTTAGCATTCCACATGGACAAAATCACCGGGTTGTAGTCGTTGATGTACTTGGACTCTTCGTTCCTCTTCAAATTGTAAGTGTTTTTAGGTGATTTCTTCATGACATTGTGTCGCAGCGAAGACATAAAATTGTTTACTCTTCCTTTAGAAATCACCGGTCGTGGAAAGCCGAAACGACATTTAGTGTAGAACTTGTCCTTGTTTCGGAATTTACGACGGCAGTACTTTCCACATCGATGGCTTTGGAAACGCAGAACTTTTTCTCTTAGGCTTTTCTTCTCCTTTGCGTTTGGAACAGCACACGTAGAATACTGTTGGATGAAACTCATCACTGAGTCTTCTGGATCCGTTCCAAATTTAGGTGCATCCTTGATCCACAGCAACATATGTATATGAGGAGCACCTCTTGCTTGGTACTCCTTTCTCCAGAAGAAATCCAACACCTCTCCAAGAGGTGGATTCTTCTTATTCATGATGAAAGACATCATAGCTTCAAATCTATGATTGAAGTACCTACATACATTGACTGGATCCAAAGAGCACAGTTCTCCGGGTGTCTTGAATTCGATGTTATCTACGTTAGCATTTGCCTCTCGTAGAAATTCAAGTAAGTCTTCCCAGCCATACTCGGCACAGCTCAGAGTGAGGAACCATGTGGGAGTACCTAAGTTCCTCAACATACATTTTAAATCACCATGACGACGGTACCAGTACTCATTAGTACCACGCTGACACGCCATGAGATTAATCAGGTGAGAATCCAAAATACTGTCTTGGACATTGACTTTATCCATAAAGTCACTTGCCGAGATGTTTTGCATGTGTATACCACTTTTCAAGATGTGGTTCACTGCATATGACAGTCCAGACAGATCGCTTTCAAACAGGAGATGAAACAAATAAGGAATGCATTGTCGAAACCTAGCATCTCCTGCATACAATCGCAAAGTCCGGTATTCAGAAGCAGGAATTTGATGAGGTCGCTCATCATATCTTCCTCCCTGACCTGTTGGAAAAAGCTGTGGGAAACACCGAGCTTCCAAACTTTCCTCCCAAACACTAATGGGACTCCCTTTGGCTTGTTTCATTTGAAACAACTCAATAGCATTCCCCATGACTTCCTTGGAATGCAAAGGATGAACACTATAATGTTCATATATTTCTTCACTAGTAGAGGGTTCTACTTTCTCAATTTGACCAGCACACAAATCGCTATCCTCTTCCTCACTTACTTCCTCTTCTGCAACATATACATTCTTATAGTATTTATTATTTTTTTTCAAATACAATGTTGCCTTTTTAACTTTCCTAACATCTACTAAATCTTGCCATATTTTCTTATTCTTTGTCGGAACCACATTAACTAAGATAACCAGAGGTTCCTCTTCCACTTTTTCTACTCCAATTGTGTTAATGTTTTTCTTCAAATCTAGAGGCAAATAAACAACTCTTCCCTTTAATCCTCTCTGTAAATCTGATGGAGGCAATTTCCCTGTCTTTGGCTCCATTCTTACAATAGCCTGAAAGGGATGGATACTTTGAATCAAAATAGATTCATAAGTATTTAAATCCTTCAATTCAGAAGGAATCTCAACCAATTCCAGATTATTATGAACTGCTCTAGCAGGCATCTGGTTTTGATTTAATTTGCAACAACAATAACTACACACACGTTGATCCAATCCCAAATCAAAACAATTTTCTACCATCAAGTATGTTGCGAAATCCTTCCATTCACTATTATTTTCCCTTTCACTTTTTGCATATAAATCCACTAACTTAGTCTGATTCTTATAATAAGTGCGTCGACAACACACACAAGTGAAATTAGGCCTCTCACTTGATTTCACCTCAAACGTCGCACTTTCCCTCTGGAAATTATCTGTACTGGAAACCTGTACACTATCTTCCACATGACCCTCTTCTTCTTGCTCAATTTCAACATTCTCCTCTTTACTTCCAAAGTAACAAAACTCAATTTCTTCACATATATTCTTCACATCTATTTCAGAACCATGCAAAAGAGCAGCGCATAATTGTTTAAGCATAATTGCTGGACTCTTAGCATAATACAACATTCTAACTAATTTCCTCACTTTATTATGATGCACTGCTAGCATCCTGAAATGATGAAAAACACTCTGGCATACTCTCCTGGAAAGACAAGCCAGTGAATGACCATGCAAACCTGTCACTTCTCTCACTCTGCAAGGATCTAATTCTTGCAACAACCTTATTTTCTGCTTCAAACTTTTCTTATTAAATGACCGTACAAAATCACAAAGCAAATTGATGGAATCCTGTCGCACACTGCAAATACTACTACACTTCCAGGTGTACACAGGACCCTTAGCACGTCTTCCTAAAACCTCATTACCTAACACCTCTTCTGCCTCTGTTGTCACAAGTTTTTCTTTTTCAACTGGACAACCATCTTTCACTTCATAAGCACGACCACTGGTGTCAACTGCATGCACCAAATCATTATCCTGGAAATAACTCTCCTCATTAAAAAATGCCTCACAGCTTGAACTATGCATCCATTCTCCAGAAAAAACTTCACAAAAATTACTACGATTAAATATTCTCTTCCATCTACTATTTCTTTTGAAATCATAAATTGCCTTGTTTAGCTTCCTAATTCTATTGATTATCAAAATAAATAACTTACGTTTAATTTCAAATGCCTGATCAATAACTTTCTCAACTTTTTTTTTTCTCTTATAAAAAAACAGTTTCTGTTGACCTTTCTTAATATTTTTTAACAAATTGCCAATTATCCTGTTGCGGAACATTCGTTTACGAATCTCCCTAAACTGTTGTTTCCTTCTACTATCATGCACAGAGTTATCTCTTGCTCTAGCAGTAACATTTTTCATTGGCCTTTCCTTTCCATTTGAATTCCTTCTCGTTTTATGGACTGAAACATTTTCTGTAGTAATATTTTTTTTACTACACATATTTCTTATGAAATATTTTGTGCTCTTACCCGGTGCTTTCTTCGTGACTTGACAAATCTTTTTGTTAGAGGACTGCTGCTTATTTTCTTTCACCTGCTGTCTTTGACGTTTTGCAGCCTTTCTCTGTCTTTCTATTGTTGGCATGGTGAAATCTTGAAATGATCTGCAGTTGAATCTGTGGTAAAATATAATAAAAAATGTTATTAACCATTATTACCAAACAGTAAAACAATAACAGTGATCAAAAACTTAACACACTACTTGACATTTTAAATAGAAGATTTTTTAGTCCTTGCAAATTTACAATACAGAAATAGCAGAAAAGAAATGACATTTATATTTATGTTACCTGTGCTATTTTATATGTGAATCTGATCTAATTTTATGAGCATATTTTAATATTTTATTGAAGACACTACACATAACCTGCTTTTGAAGGTGTCTTTATTTTTAAATTAAACGGTTTACCTTTTTACTTTTTATTAATTATAAATTTTAAAAATAAATGTTTATATTTCCATAGGCTCAAGCAGGTCAGCTTCCCATCCTATGTCATATAATTCGGACAAATCTGCATCCTCATCACGCTCTTCTTCATCCTCAGGATTTAAATCCTCCAAGGGATCAACATCCACTGATGTTTCAATTACAAGTTCAATGATGAGGTCAAAATCAACTGATTGCAGATTGTCGCTCATGTTGAGGTTGTCTTTATCTTTAAAGAAAGATAACAACAATGAGATGTTGCAGAGTAAGAGACAAATCTCAGAGAGTATAATAGTAAAATTGTTTAACAAGAGTAATATTTTGCAGCTATTATTTAGCCATGTCCATCAATGCTGAGCAGGTGAAGACTATGTCTAAATTTTCAGTGAACAGGACTCATCTCTTCTTAACCTTGGATAAGCCTCACCGACTCTGTGTGTCCTGCACATACTTAAATGTAAAGGGGCAGATTTATGTTAAATGGCACATCCCCAGGCATGCACCAGTTAACGTGCACCACTACTCTGCCACCCATGGTGTGCCGTATTTACAATCAGATAGGAGAAAGCTTCGTCAAAACCCTGCGCCTGCTTTAAGCAGGCATAGGCCTTGACGCAACATTGTGGAGATGGGGCACCCCTGAGCCTTGCTTGAGCTGCATCGCACTTGCGATACAACTCCAGCAATCACTACCTTTACAGCACAGATACGTCACGCATCTGTGCCATTTTTGCCCCATGATGCCCCGCATTCTAAATGCAGCACACCATGGGTGGCGGAACAGCGGCGCAGGATGACTGACACATCCCTGGTGATGCACCAGTCATCATAAATCTATCCCTAAGCTTCTTATCTTATTACAGATGAACCGCCATATGTAGCATGAAATTATTTTGCATTTCCTAAATAGCGAATTTTAAGGAATAAATAGCAATTCTTTACCATTCCTAATTTGCAATGAGCAAATTGCTAATTGCAAGTTACCCATTCATTTCCATGGGCTAGGAGGCTCATAGGAATGAAGGTTTAATTTGCGATTAGCAATTTGCTCATCACAAATTAGGAATTTTTCCAAGGGTGCAGGGGTGTCTCAAGAACACCCTGCTGCACCCCTGAAAAAGAAATTTGGGGGCATATGGCACACATACATGCCCTAAGGGCATGTGTTGGCGTCATATGGCACCTTTTGTTTTTTTGAAAAAAAGCTTTTTGAAAAGAATTCACAAATTACCACCAATTTACCACAATAGTTTCCAAATCCTTAATGTCATTTTTTACATATTTTTTGTTTGATACATTGCATTTAAGTAGTCACAAAATTTGCAAATCCTTCAGTGCAATCGCAAAATAAGGAATAGCAAATTTTGAATTAAGGACATTTTAAGTAATTTCCACATGTGCAGTGTTTTCAAATTATGATTTGAAAATCGTTTTTGGGGAAAAGTAATGGTTAAAAATTTATGACAAGGACATAATGGTGTATGCTTCTCTATAAGGCATTTCAGTGTCTCTGATGTCATTTTTCCCATATTACATTATAAGACCTTTCCCCATAGAGCACATTCCTTGTAAATATGCTCCCACCTGTGCATGGTGAATTTAGATTTTGACTGTTTGAGTCACATAGCCATGTTAAAAGTCACCCCAAAAAATTGCAAACGCTTTAAAAAAACACATTCATGTGTCTTAAGGACATTTTAAGTCATTTCCCCGTGGACAGTGTTTTGTAAGTGGCACAAAAGAGGCATACACCTATCATAAATCTGTCCCTAGCATTTTAAATGATTAATTCAGGATGACGATAAGGTGTGGCCTATCCAGAGGTTTGTTTAAGGTGAGGCCCACTCAGGATTGCAGATTAAAGTTACACTTGATGAAGAATACAGAGGACATAATACATGTAAAGCTCTACCAATGAAGTAAGTGATGTCCACTTCATTGCGCCAGTCATCATAAATGTATCCCTAAGCTTCTTATCTTGTTAGACATTAACCGCCATATGTATCATATAACTATTTTGCATTTCCAAAATAGCGAATTTTAAGGAATAAATAGCGATTCTTTACCATTCCTAATTTGCGATGAGCAAATTGCTAATTGCAAATTACCCATTCATTTCCATGGAGCAGGAGGCCCATAGGAATGAAGGTGCAATTTGCGATTAGCAATTAGCTCATCGCAAATTAGGAATTTTTCCAAAGGTGCAGGGGTGTCTCAAGAACACCCTGCTGCACCCCTGAAAAAGAAATTTGGGGGCATATGGCACACATACATGCCCTAAGGGCATGTGTTGGCGTCATATGGCACCTTTTGTTTTTTTGAAAAAAAGCTTTTTGAAAAGAATTCACAAATTACCACCAATTTACCACAATAGTTTCCAAATCCTTAATGTCATTTTTTACATATTTTTTGTTTGATACATTGCATTTAAGTAGTCACAAAATTTGCAAATCCTTCAGTGCAATTAAAAAATAAGGAATAGCAAATTTTGCTACTCCTTATTTTGCATCAAACTTGTTTGATACATACCATTTGTCTAATTAACATTCGCAAAGGCCGAAATTCGTAGAATTTTGATCTTTGCGAATGCTAATTAGCTTGATACATATGGCCCCAAGTGAGGCCTGTCTTGCGACATGGTGCATCTTTTGCATCACTGCTGCATCGGTTTCATGTGGTACGTTTTTTTTACACCATGACATATCTGCCTAAATGCATCAATTTGTAATGTTGTCGCCTCATAGCAAATCTTTTGCACCGCCGCTGCATCATAAAAGTGACGCACAGTGGCGCAAAAGAGGCATACACCTATCATAAATCTGTCTCTACCATTTTAAATGATTAATTCAGGATGACGATAAGGTGTGGCCTATCCAGAGGTTTGTTTAAGGTGAGGCCTACTCAGTATTGCAGATTAAAGTTACGCTTGATGAAGAATACAGAGGACATAATACATGTAAAGCTCTACCAATGAAGTAAGTGATGTCCACTTCATTGCGCCAGTCATCATAAATGTATCCCTAAGCTTCTTATCTTGTTACAGATGAACCATCATATGTACCATCAAACTATTTTGCATTTCCTAAATAGCAAATTTTAAGGAATAAATAGCAATTCTTTACCATTCCTAATTTGCAATGAGCAAATTGCTAATTGCAAATTAGCACCGCCGCTGCATCATAAAAGTGACGCACAGTGGCACAAAAGAGGCATACACCTATCATAAATCTGTCCCTAGCATTTTAAATGATTAATCCAGGATGACGATAAGGTGTGGCCTATCCAGAGGTTTGTTTAAGGTGAGGCCTACTCAGGATTGCAGATTAAAGTTACGCTTGATGAAGAATACAGAGGAGATAATACATGTAAAGGCCTACCAATGAAGTAAGTAATGTCCACTTTATTGCGCCAGTCATCATAAATGTATCCCTAAGCTTCTTATCTTGTTACAGATGAACCACCATATGTACCATCAAACTATTTTGCATTTCCTAAATAGCAAATTTTAAGGAATAAATAGCAATTCTTTACCATTCCTAATTTGCAATGAGCAAATTGCTAATTGCAAGTTACCCATTCATTTCCATGGGCTAGGAGGCTCATAGGAATGAAGGTTGCAATTTGCGATTAGCAATTAGCTCATCACAAAATAGGAAATTTTTCAAGCGTGCAGGGGTATCTCAAGAACACCCTGCTACACCCCTGAAAAAGAAATTTGGGGGCATATGGCACACATACATGCCCTAAGGACATGTATAGGCGTCATATGGCACCTTTTGTTTTTTGGAAAAAAAATGCTTTTTGAAAAGAATTCGCAAATTACCACAAACTAGAAGTTGGTGGTAGTTTCCAAATCCTTAATATCATTTTTTACATATTTTTTGTTTGATACATTGCATTTAAGGAATCGCAAAATTTGCAAATCCTTCAGTGCAATCGCAAAATAAGGAATAGCAAATTTTGAATTAAGGACATTTTAAGTAATTTCCACATGTGCAGTGTTTTCAAATTATGATTTGAAAATCGTTTTTGGGGAAAAGTAATGGTTAAAAATTTATGACAAGGACATAATGGTGTATGCTTCTCTATAAGGCATTTCAGTGTCTCTGATGTCATTTTTCCCATATTACATTATAAGACCTTTCCCCATAGAGCACATTCCTTGTAAATATGCTCCCACCTGTGCATGGTGAATTTAGATTTTGACTGTTTGAGTCACATAGCCATGTTAAAAGTCACCCCAAAAAATTGCAAACGCTTTAAAAAAACACATTCATGTGTCTTAAGGACATTTTAAGTCATTTCCCCGTGGACAGTGTTTTGTAAGTGGCACAAAAGAGGCATACACCTATCATAAATCTGTCCCTAGCATTTTAAATGATTAATTCAGGATGACGATAAGGTGTGGCCTATCCAGAGGTTTGTTTAAGGTGAGGCCCACTCAGGATTGCAGATTAAAGTTACACTTGATGAAGAATACAGAGGACATAATATATGTAAAGCTCTACCAATGAAGTAAGTGATGTCCACTTCATTGCGCCAGTCATCATAAATGTATCCCTAAGCTTCTTATCTTGTTAGACATTAACCGCCATATGTATCATATAACTATTTTGCATTTCCAAAATAGCGAATTTTAAGGAATAAATAGCGATTCTTTACCATTCCTAATTTGCGATGAGCAAATTGCTAATTGCAAATTACCCATTCATTTCCATGGAGCAGGAGGCCCATAGGAATGAAGGTGCAATTTGCGATTAGCAATTAGCTCATCGCAAATTAGGAATTTTTCCAAAGGTGCAGGGGTGTCTCAAGAACACCCTGCTGCACCCCTGAAAAAGAAATTTGGGGGCATATGGCACACATACATGCCCTAAGGGCATGTGTTGGCGTCATATGGCACCTTTTGTTTTTTTGAAAAAAAGCTTTTTGAAAAGAATTCACAAATTACCACCAATTTACCACAATAGTTTCCAAATCCTTAATGTCATTTTTTACATATTTTTTGTTTGATACATTGCATTTAAGTAGTCACAAAATTTGCAAATCCTTCAGTGCAATTAAAAAATAAGGAATAGCAAATTTTGCTACTCCTTATTTTGCATCAAACTTGTTTGATACATACCATTTGTCTAATTAACATTCGCAAAGGCCGAAATTCGTAGAATTTTGATCTTTGCGAATGCTAATTAGCTTGATACATATGGCCCCAAGTGAGGCCTGTCTTGCGACATGGTGCATCTTTTGCATCACTGCTGCATCGGTTTCATGTGGTACGTTTTTTTTACACCATGACATATCTGCCTAAATGCATCAATTTGTAATGTTGTCGCCTCATAGCAAATCTTTTGCACCGCCGCTGCATCATAAAAGTGACGCACAGTGGCGCAAAAGAGGCATACACCTATCATAAATCTGTCTCTACCATTTTAAATGATTAATTCAGGATGACGATAAGGTGTGGCCTATCCAGAGGTTTGTTTAAGGTGAGGCCTACTCAGTATTGCAGATTAAAGTTACGCTTGATGAAGAATACAGAGGACATAATACATGTAAAGCTCTACCAATGAAGTAAGTGATGTCCACTTCATTGCGCCAGTCATCATAAATGTATCCCTAAGCTTCTTATCTTGTTACAGATGAACCACCATATGTACCATCAAACTATTTTGCATTTCCTAAATAGCAAATTTTAAGGAATAAATAGCAATTCTTTACCATTCCTAATTTGCAATGAGCAAATTGCTAATTGCAAATTAGCACCGCCGCTGCATCATAAAAGTGACGCACAGTGGCACAAAAGAGGCATACACCTATCATAAATCTGTCCCTAGCATTTTAAATGATTAATCCAGGATGACGATAAGGTGTGGCCTATCCAGAGGTTTGTTTAAGGTGAGGCCTACTCAGGATTGCAGATTAAAGTTACGCTTGATGAAGAATACAGAGGAGATAATACATGTAAAGGCCTACCAATGAAGTAAGTAATGTCCACTTTATTGCGCCAGTCATCATAAATGTATCCCTAAGCTTCTTATCTTGTTACAGATGAACCACCATATGTACCATCAAACTATTTTGCATTTCCTAAATAGCAAATTTTAAGGAATAAATAGCAATTCTTTACCATTCCTAATTTGCAATGAGCAAATTGCTAATTGCAAGTTACCCATTCATTTCCATGGGCTAGGAGGCTCATAGGAATGAAGGTTGCAATTTGCGATTAGCAATTAGCTCATCACAAAATAGGAAATTTTTCAAGCGTGCAGGGGTATCTCAAGAACACCCTGCTACACCCCTGAAAAAGAAATTTGGGGGCATATGGCACACATACATGCCCTAAGGACATGTATAGGCGTCATATGGCACCTTTTGTTTTTTGGAAAAAAAATGCTTTTTGAAAAGAATTCGCAAATTACCACAAACTAGAAGTTGGTGGTAGTTTCCAAATCCTTAATATCATTTTTTACATATTTTTTGTTTGATACATTGCATTTAAGGAATCGCAAAATTTGCAAATCCTTCAGTGCAATCGCAAAATAAGGAATAGCAAATTTTGAATTAAGGACATTTTAAGTAATTTCCACATGTGCAGTGTTTTCAAATTATGATTTGAAAATCGTTTTTGGGGAAAAGTAATGGTTAAAAATTTATGACAAGGACATAATGGTGTATGCTTCTCTATAAGGCATTTCAGTGTCTCTGATGTCATTTTTCCCATATTACATTATAAGACCTTTCCCCATAGAGCACATTCCTTGTAAATATGCTCCCACCTGTGCATGGTGAATTTAGATTTTGACTGTTTGAGTCACATAGCCATGTTAAAAGTCACCCCAAAAAATTGCAAACGCTTTAAAAAAACACATTCATGTGTCTTAAGGACATTTTAAGTCATTTCCCCGTGGACAGTGTTTTGTAAGTGGCACAAAAGAGGCATACACCTATCATAAATCTGTCCCTAGCATTTTAAATGATTAATTCAGGATGACGATAAGGTGTGGCCTATCCAGAGGTTTGTTTAAGGTGAGGCCTACTCAGGATTGCAGATTAAAGTTACACTTGATGAAGAATACAGAGGACATAATACATGTAAAGCTCTACCAATGAAGTAAGTGATGTCCACTTCATTGCGCCAGTCATCATAAATGTATCCCTAAGCTTCTTATCTTGTTAGACATTAACCGCCATATGTATCATATAACTATTTTGCATTTCCAAAATAGCGAATTTTAAGGAATAAATAGCGATTCTTTACCATTCCTAATTTGCGATGAGCAAATTGCTAATTGCAAATTACCCATTCATTTCCATGGAGCAGGAGGCCCATAGGAATGAAGGTGCAATTTGCGATTAGCAATTAGCTCATCGCAAATTAGGAATTTTTCCAAAGGTGCAGGGGTGTCTCAAGAACACCCTGCTGCACCCCTGAAAACGAAATTTGTGGGCATATGGCGCACATAAATTTTAACAACATTCCTTTACCTCAAAAACGATTTTCAATTCATAATTTGAAAACACTGCCCACAGGGAAATTACTTAAAATGTCCTTAAGACACATGAAAGTGTTTTTTTATTGCCTTTCCAGCATGGTTGGGTCACTTTTAACATGGCTATGTAACACAAACATTTAAAATCTAAATTTCCCATGCACAGGTCGGAGCATATTTACAAGCAACTTGCGCCACAGAGAAAGGTCTTACATTAAAATGGGAAAAATAACATCAGGGACAGTCAATTGCCGTATAAAGAAGCATACACCATTATGTCCTTGTCATAAATTTAAAAACAATTCCTTTTCCCCAAAAACGATTTTCAAATCATAATTTCAAAACACTGCACATGGGAAAATTACTTAAAATGTCCTTAAGACACATAAAAGCGTTTTTTGATTGCCTTTGCAGCATGTTTGTATCACTTTTAACATGGCTATGTAACACAAACATTCAAAATCTAAATTTTCCATGCACATGTGGGATCATATTTACAAGCAATTTGCGCCACATAATTCATAATTTTCTCCTTAAAGCACACTATTCTCTATCTAAATTAAAGAAATATTTTCTCACCTTAGCAAATACTTTGAGTTTGAAAACAGTCTCAGAAACACACCAATTTGTCTTCAGCAGAGCAAAAGGTATGCACTCCAGAGTCTGCAGCTATCAAAAGCACAGAAATGCTGTAAATCTTCACACATATCTCTCATGTCACCCAATCAAAACTCTTCCCTCACTTTTTTTCAAATGAAAACCCTTCCCCCCTCTGCCATTTCATGCCTTTTCTGCATGGCAACCACCTCATTGGAAGACTTCTGGTGTTTGCAAGTTCACACAACTTTGTTGCAATTGAACTCTGAACTCTCAGTGCACCTGCATATTCAGTGCATTCTTTCATTTAATGATTTTTTATTGACCATTCAAAATACATCTTTCAAAGAACACATCCGTGCACCCTAACTTTCTGTTTTCAGCAATCAAAATCCACCAATCACTGTTACTGCTTCATGAACACAGAAACTCCACAGTTTTTTTCATTTTAAACTCTCATTTTTTCAACTGCCATTTCATTGCCACACTTCATCTGACTGCAGGAGAACCTTCTCTCACCATGTTTTCTGTCTGGATTGTTGGACATAGTTATATTCACTGGGCTCAAAGGTACGTTGAAAACAGGAATTTACCTAACCTCAATTTACAAGATGTGGAAATTAAGTGGTTTGGCCACAGAGGATTAAAATGTCACCAATTGATACCATTGGTGAAAACCTTTATGCATTTGCCCAAACCTGACCTGTTAATTGTGCACTGTGGAGGTAATGACTTGGGCACTTTGACTGGGGTAGGTCTGGAAATGCTTTTAAAGGACACCTTTGAGCAATTGATGGCACTTTTTCCTCAGACTGCCTTGGTATATTCAAATATATGCCAAAGACAGAAATGGAGGTGGTCAAACCAATTTTGTCCACAAATTGAGAAGTCGAGGAAGCATGTAAACAAATCTGTTTCAGCTTACATGAGAGACCATGGAATGGGCTCCCTGTACAACAATAACTTGCGTTACTACATGCAAGATATCTACAGAGGAGATGGAGTTCACTTCTCAGATGAGGGCAACAGAGTTTTCACTCTGAATTTAAGAATGTGCATTGGTACCTACTTATAAGTACCTAAATGTACCATAAACCCAAAAGCTCTTCTCAGAGCTACCCTACATCTAATCACTCACAATTATTATTTTACTCTAACATTTTTCACTAATTTTCAACAAAGTACGCTCCCCGGGGCGCTACCCGGTACGCGAACCGGGAGCTAACCTCGCGAATTTTTTTTTTAAAATGGTTTTTTTCCGCACATATAAGCCTCCTCAGCCACCCTCACAAAACCTAGGGTGTCAAGATAAGTCTACCGTGCCCCCTTCTACCCATTCTGAACATTATTTGCCCTCCATTTTGTATCTTAATTCGACCGAAACACAAAATGGTGGACTCCCGTAACGCTTAAGGTTCGCGTACCGGGGCGCTCACCGGTTCGCGTACCGGGTCGCTCCCTTGGAAGCGCACCATCAAAAAAGGTGGGAAAGTAGTTCACAGAAAAGCCACTGGAGACAATTTCACCAAATATAGATTAGCTCATACTACATACCAATCCCTACCATTTTCACAAATTTGATTGGAATTCCATTTAGTCATTTAGCCTGTAGACCTCTCTAAATACCCTGAGGTAAATTACTTCACAAAACACATCTGAAGTGTTGGAATTGACAACCAATGAAAATGTTACTTTCATTTTCTACTTTTTTTACCTGACATTTCATTGGTTATATACCTGAATATATATAAAGGAAGAGAAGAAAACACAGCCATTTTGACTACTACTTCTTGCTGTACATTTCAATAGTATTTTCACTAATTCCTTCAACTTCTTTCTAAAGGTAAGTTTTTATTTTTAAAACTGAAGTATATTGTGCACTATAAGTTAATATGGTAAACTTTTTCTGATAGATATATACTATCCCTCTGTAGTAGTTATAGATTTAGAGAGACTTCTCTGTTATAGTTATGGATGGAGTTAGGCTTCTCTTGTATAATTATGAATTTACTTACGTTAAATCACATACACTTTTTTAAATTCCTACTTCCACTCTGATACTATACACTGCCCAAAGATAAATTCACTGATAAAAAATGCCTATCTAAAATTATTCCCAACATTGCCCTATCTCTACTAATATATATTTTTTTAATCCAAATTTCAGGCAAAATGGAAGGCGAAAACCAAGTTTCTTTTGAAATGGACCTGCAAGAGAGCAGCCAAGAATTGATTGATACAATTGATCAAATTGACATTGAATTTTTCGATGAATCTTGGGACAATGAACTACTGCAATGTGTACAAGCAGTAGATAACCTCCTTGCAAATGAGGACATTTTACACCCTCAGAGACTACAATGTATATTCCATGATAATTATGAAATTTCTGACAATGAAATGTTAGAAAGTTTAATAAATTATGAAACACAATCACAATAAAAAAAAATGCTTAAAAAATAAAGAAAATAAAAAATAATCAACAAAACCAACAATCAATTAACATACTGCATTTGAAAAGTCTCTCATTCTTTTTTCATTGTAGTACGCTGCCCAGAACGCATCCCGGTTCGCGTACCGGGCGCTACCCACGCCAAAAAAACAAATTTTTTTTTTTTTTTTTTGCCCCTCGGGGCCCTTTTAAAGCCTCCACATTAAACCTAGGGGGTCAGGGAGGATCTACTATGCCCCCTTATGGTCATTTCCCCCTTTGTTGTGGCCTCCTCTTGTCTCTCGATCCTACCGAGAGACAAGATGGCGGCCGCTCCGGACTGTTTAGAATGTTGACAGACAACGGAGAGCCAATCAGCTTCGCTACGCGAAGTTCCGGTACGCGCCCCGGTCCGCGAACCGGGGCGCGGACCGGAGCGCGCTTACAGATATATATCTTTTTTTAAATGTTAATTTCTCAAAATCCACTGGAGCACATATATTGAGACCTACAAAAGGCACATCGGGCTACCAGTCCCTACAATTTTGCCAAGTTTCGTGCAAATCCATTCAGCCGTTCGGGCTAAAAGTGAGGCCAACCGCCCTATGGAAAACTCAATGTTAAAAACACGTTTTGGGACCCCCCTTTTTTCTCGGCCCCCCCCCAAATTTTCAAGGGCTGCTCAGAAACAAAATGTAACATTTTTCCAGAAAATTTCAGCCAATTCCGTCCACAAACACCAAAGTTATTAGACATAGAATTTTCAAAAATCCCATAGGGAAAAAATCCTAACTATATATACCTACTGGCGACTGCCAGTAGGTAATATATATATATATATATATATATGTATGTATGTATATATGTATATATATATATATATATATGTATATATATATATATATATATATATATATATATATATATATATATATATATATATATATATATATATATATATATATATATATATATATATATATATATATATATATATATATATCCATAGTACTTGGTAGGCTGTGTAGAGAGTTATTCAGTGAAGACCATGAGAAGCTGAACCTGCACTCTGGGGATGTTGGCAGAAAGAAGCCTGGGAGGGGATAAGCTGCAGTGAATTAGGAAAGGAGCATGTTAAATGTATCAAAACTCCTCTCTGGATCTTCTTTTGGACTAGCAAGATTGAATTTTTGCATGAGCTGCACCACACCCTCTACGAAATGTCATTACTACGTATTTGCCTTTAGACAACACAGTTTGAATAACAACATTTTAAAACATAATTTACCATTAAGTTATTAGTGTAAAAAATTAAAATGTTCTTTCACCTGATCACCCAAGAGGTAGCAGGTTCGCTTGCAAAATGTCACATGGTAAGTTCCATTTGCGCACACATCTCAGAATAGTGTGCACAAAGGAACTGCATTACTGCTCATCAAACAGATAAATTAGAGGGAACATTGCTGATGACACCTCCCAAACCACGTTGATTTTAAGCATAACCAATTGTACAATATGAATGTGGTGCAGTGTGCACTGCAATACATCCGGAGTGACAGGCCTAGTCAACTTTTCCCAATATTGTGGTACCGATATACATGTCGCGGCAGCTAGACTGGTCTTTAAGGTCCCCCTCCACCAATGCATCTTGCCCCACCTCAGGCAACTTCATTGGTTGCCAGTAGCCAAACCTATCGAATTTAAGGCCCTTACGTTTGCCTTCCGAACGTGTCAAGGCTAATGGCCCAGCAACCTGAGGAAGAGGCTTCGCCCATACCATCAGGACAGATCCCTAAGGTCCAACCATAAACGGTACCTCACCCCCCCTTTTTACGAAGGCAAGAATGGGGGGTAGGACATTCGTGGTGGGTACCACCAAGTGCTAGAACAACCTGACTATCCTCCTACAAATTATGCATTCCGAACAGGAATTCAGAAAGGCCTCGAAGACCTGGCTCTTTAGTCGTAATGACTAGATATGTGCTCTCCTCTACCTTTGGTGCTGTCTGTCTTAGCCCTGAGACACCCCATTGGGGTTAGCTGCACGCTGTGTAAATGTATTTTATTAATATTATTATTATTGAATATTATACATTAATGTTTGTATATTTAATATATGTAACCCATGCACAAAGTGCGGGGGGCACAACACATAGTGCTGAATTGCTCAAAGATGCAGCTGGACTGCATCTATGAAGTGGGAAAGAAAAGGGGGGGCCAATCGGCCCCCACGCCCACATGGCTGGGCCCGCCCCCCCCCTCTAGCCGATCCTTGGTTGGTTGCGCGTCCCGCACCCGCCCCGGAAGTGTGGTTGCGCTTCCGGGTCGGGGGGGCGGGACCGCAACATGGAAGGGGTTAAGAGCCTGGGGAGCGCGGGAAGCGGCCTCTTTGTGCCCGCGCTTCCCAGACTCGCTCCTCGCCCCACCGTGGGGCCGTCTAACCTATTGTGTAGTGTAGGTTAAGACCAATATGTCTGCAAGACGGGGGTCAGGAAATGCGAACGTGGAATTGATGTTTCAGAAAATGATGCGTAGGATGTCAGCAATGGATAAGCGACTGGGGAAGGTTGACAAGTTGGGTAAGACCGTGGCGGAATTGGGAGCGAGGGTGGATGCTCAGGCGGGCCCATCGGGAAGGCCTAAGCGGACAATAGTGCCCCCCAAACCAAGGGGTGAGTTTGAAACACCACCCAAGCGTGCCAGGACTAAGAAAGTGGTGTGTCGCCCACCGAGGTCCGGGGAGGGTGGGGGGTCCCCGAGTCCAAGTCCTAATGTGCTGCCGGTTACACCTAGCTCTCCAACACCTACCCCTCAGGCCCCTGCGGGCTTTCCGGCTCCTGTCCCTCAGCCTCCAGTGGGTGTGCCAGTTGCGCCGGTCATGCCACCCACCGCCCCGGTCCCCGTGGTTATCCCGCCACCAATTGCGCCAGCAAGTATCCCTGTACCGACTATTGTCCCGCCGGTCTTTCCCGTGCCAGGACCAGTGCCACCAGAATTGGCGGCACAGATAGCGGCAGTACTGCCTTGGTTAGGTATAGGGGGAGTGTTGCCTGCCACAGCAGACCCCACGGCAGAGGCTCAAAAATTGGTTGCTCAAATATTGATGGCTAGTGGTCAGGGCAGCACGCCGGGTGCACCAATTTCTACCCAAACAGGTACAGCAAGCAATGGGGGAGCAGCCAAGACTGTGGACTCGACGCAACCCAACAACAGTGGTAAGGAGGTTGCCCTGCCGGTGCTGGGCGAGGGCGCTATGCCCTCCAGGGGGGAGTGTCTAGCGCAGCATGTATCTCAGAGTGTGAAGGAATTAATTTGGGCAGACAAGTATTTTAATATTTTTTCATTGCTGATTGATAACAGGGAATGGGAATATGCAAAATCACAGAAAGATATGATGTTGCCTAGCGAATGGAGATCACAACTGCACAAATTCAGGGTGGAGGAGACACTCATCAATTGGCTCAGGGCCTTTTCTGTGTGTAGTGCAGTGATTGGAGAACGTTTCCCAGGTATGCAATCAGTTATGGCCTGCTATCAGAGCAGGATTACAATGTACCATGAGAATCATGGGGGGGATGCATGGAAGGAATACGACATTGCTTTCAGGAAATCTAGGGAACACAACAGGTCTTTGGCATGGGACAAGGTCGATTCTATTTCCTGGCATTCCCAGTTCGAGAAGGGTCAGGCCGCAAGCACTAGCGCTGCCTGGAACAAAGGTTATTCCCCCAAACCCCAACAGCCCTTTCAGCAGCCCTTTTGACCAGCGCAGGGTAGGGAGATGGGCAATAAAACCAGAGGTAGTGCGGGTGGAAAAGGGGTGTGCTGGGATTTCAACAGGCGGACGTGCAACAGAGCACCGGGCACTTGCAAATTCAGGCACGCGTGCAACTTATGCGGCCATCCTTCCCACCCAGAGACGACATGCAGGGCAAAGGGCAATGGGTCTGGCAACAGAGGGAGGAAGAAACCAGAATAGCAAGATACATCCGATTATGGCACATTCCCCTATTTTGTTGACGGCTATGATCCCCTGGCTCAATAGGTATCCTAATCACACTTCCGCTAGGAGGTTACAAGAGGGTTTCACGCATGGTTTCCGAATTCCAGCTGGGAGTTATATCGGGACACCGCAGTGCAGGAACCAGTTGTCAGTTCTGATCAAACCCCAAAGTGGTGGCGAGTAAAATAGAGAAGGAGCTGCGCTTAGGTAGGGTAGCAGGACCTTTTCATAATTCCGGCACAGAATTTTGTCTGCTCACCTTTAGGAGTAGTGCCAAAGAAGGAGAAGGGCGAGTATAGGCTCATACACAATTTGTCGGCACCTAAGGGCCTATCATTGAATGATGCAATAGATGACTCAATTTGTACTGTGAAATATGCTTCATTTGATCAGGCAGCAGATATGTTGAGGAGCTTGGGCCCTGGGGCACTGATGGCCAAATCAGATGTTGAGTCAGCCTTTAGGCTTCTCCCAGTGCACCCAGCGGACCAGCGCCTGTTGGGTTTCTCCTTTGAAGGTAAATACTACATGGATAAGTGCATGCCCATGGGCTGCTCTATTTCGTGTGCATACTTTGAACAATTCAGCTCTTTTCTCGAGTGGGTCTTCAGACAATCTTCAGATCACCAGTATGTCATGCACTATCTAGATGATTTTCTTTTCCTGGGTCCGGCGGGATCACGGGAGTGCGCGTCAGCATTGCAGGAGTTTTGCGTGCTCATGCGTACTTTTGGGGTCCCGCTAGCACAGGGGAAAACGGTAGGGCCAGCGACGTGCTTAGAATTCTTGGGAATTGAATTGGATTCAGTAGAAGGCTGCTTTAGACTACCCACAGAAAAGATCCAAAAATTCAGGGCAACGTTGGAACTATGCTTGCATTCAAAGAAAGTCACGTTGCAACTGTTCCAGCAGACAGTGGGTCAGCTAAACTTTGCATTGAGGGTGATCCCCATGGCGTGCCCATTTTCCCGCTCAATTGCACAAGCCATGAAGGGTCTGCGGGAGAAACATCATCGTACACGGCTATCTGTTGAGGTTCGCCAGGATATGCGGATATGGATTGCATTCCTGGAGGACTTCAATGGAAGAGTACTGTGGGGTGCCCCCACGCTGTCCTCAGAGGACTTAGGATTATGGACTGACGCTGCAGGCAGTGTGGGGTTTGGTGCAATCCTGGGCAGGAAGTGGGTGGCCCAGAAGTGGCCCACCTGGTGGGAGGAGAGCGGGCTGACTATGAACATCGGGTTCCTGGAACTATTCCCAATCTGGGTGGCAGTAAAAGTGTGGCCGGAGGAATTGGCCAACCGCTCTGTGATTTTCTGGTCGGATAACATGACCGTGGTTGAATGCATCAATCAACAGGCGGCGAGGTGTCCATTCATACTGCGCCTGATGAAAGAGATTGTGCTGTGTTGCATGACATTGAATATACATTTCAGGGCCAAGCATGTCCCAGGGGTTTTAAATAACGCAGCTGATGCCCTTTCTCGCTTTAAGATGCAGGTGTTCAGGGATCACATGCCGGAGGCAGAGGCATCCCCGGCCCATTTCCCGGCGACGCTCTGGCAGATTGGTGCCCCCAACTACACGACCTCGTGGCAGCCAGCCTAGCACCAAAGACAAGGACAGCTTATGAAGGGGCATTCAGGTCTTACTGTAACTTTCTGGGTCAGGGTTGGGAGAGCGAGTGGAACCTAGAGGTTAGTTTCAACAGGTACATGAGCACATTACACAAGGAAGGGCGCACGGCGGCGACAGCTAGCAAACACAAGGCAGCAGTCTCCTTTTTCGCACGCGCCAAGGGAGTGAGGGACCCAACAAACAGCTTCCAGGTGCAGAAAGCGTTGAAAGGATGGCGGCGCTTGCAGGCTTCTTCCGCTGATGCTAGGAAACCGATAGGTTTTGATCGATTGTCAGCGGTGCTCCTCGCCCTGCCGGACGTATGCAGTTCTACAGCCGAAGTGGCTTTATTTAGAGCTGCCTTCTCTTTGGCATTTTATGGGGCTTTTAGGGTAGGCGAACTGGTAGCAGCCAACAAGCTGGATAGTGAAGGCGGCCTGCAGCTGCATGATGTCAACGTAAGGGGCGACATGATGCGGGTTCATATTAGGAAATCCAAGACGGACCAGGAGGCGAGGGGTCAAAGCCTGGTGTTACACCGGGCGCAGAACAACCCTTGCTGCCCGGTGGCACATGTGGAAGCGCTGATTAGGCAGCGAGCGGAGGGGTCTAGGGGAGCATTGCTAATGCATAAGGATGGTACCCCCTTGACCAGGTTTCAATTTCAAAGAGTTCTAGCTATGAGCATGGCCAAAGCAGGCTTTAACCACAAGGAATTTGGGACACACTCTTTCCGGATAGGGGCGGCCACGGAAGCCACGGCTCGCGGCTTGAGTACAAATAATGTGCAAAGGATTGGGAGGTGGTCCTCTAATGCATATAAGCGTTACGTGCGGTTGCACATGTTGTAAGGGTCAGCCGCCACCTTTTTCTTACGCCTGCTGTTTTTGTCTGGTTTATTTACAGTTTCTCGGGCCTGTGATGCAGGACGGAAACTGCACAAGGATCATCACAACCATCCATCAACATCAAGGAACCAGCAGGATGACACAAAGAAGACTTTGGTAGTGTGGGTAGTTGGTCATTCATATGTGAAACGTGCTAACCCCATTTTCCTTGCAGGAGCAGGTAGACGGAGGGCGGAGAGCGAGGGTTGTATGGTCTCCTTTCACGGCAGGGGGGGCTTCGTCTCAGTCAGCTTAGGGATTATATGTATGGACTACTCAAGAGACACAGCTCACCTCCCTCAGCGGTGATTTTACACCTGGGGGGGAATGATTTAGCGGATCTAGGGAGAAGGGTCCTCCTGGAAGAAATCATAGCAGCGGCAGGGTGGCTAGCAAAACTGTTACCAGGTTGCACCATTGTGTGGTCTCAGTTGATACCAAGACTGCAGTGGAGGGGGGGGGATTCAGTCAGCGCGTTGAATCACTCGGTAAAGAGGGTCAACAATAAGCTGGACAAGCTATTAAGAACTCCGGTCCTACAGACCATACCTCATGGGTGCATCTGGGGAGAGCAGTTCTACGTGCGGGACGGGGTCCATTTAACAGAGTCAGGGAATGCTCTATTCATAAGGAACATCTTAGCATGGGTAGAGGGCTTTGCGAGGGGGATATGACCTTTTGCAGTGTAGTCTTTGGGGGGGCCAGATAGTCGGTCAACTATGCTTGCCTGTGGCGGTAAGGTCATAATCGGTGAGCAGCAATTTAAGGTCCTTAGGGGGGGCGGACCCATTCACGAAAGGGGCCACCCAGGGGGAGGGGCCACTGGTCTCTCCCAGAACTTCAGGGGCAAGTATCCATCGCTTAGAAGGGTGCGGGGGAGGGAGTTTACGCTTCCCTCAGGCTGGTAGCCACCCCTCACATACACTATGACGTCATCAAGGTGCGCGAGTGTAAGGGCCCTCCTGTTATGGTTAAATGGAGTTCAGGGAGCGCACGCGGGTAAACGGGCCCGGGTTGCGCATGCGCATCTCGGACGTGAGAGCGTAGCTGGTAAAAAGGATCTGACACCGGTTAGCGACCTTGCCGTAGGACCAAAATTATTAGAATGCAAATTTAATTTTTCAGGATGTTAGATTCGGTTAGGAACCACGCTGTATTAGCTACTTGTTAAGGTTAGCCCATCATATCATGTCAAAATGGATGTAAATCTAATGTTCTGAAATTTGCATTTAATAATCGTGTAAATGTTTATTTTATTAAAATTTTTAATTTTGTTTCATATTTTAATAAATACGGCCAGGGGGTCCCAGACCCTCTGCCTTCCAAAGAATTATGTGTTGACTTGTTAAATGGGTAAGGTAATTTGTGTGTTAAGGCGGGGGGTGGCCGGCAGTCCCAGACCATGAGAAAAGGGGGGGCCAATCGGCCCCCACAACCACATGGCTGGGCCCGGCCCCCCCCTCTAGCCGATCCTTGGTTGGTTTCGCGTCCCGCACCCGCCCCGGAAGTGTGGTTGCGCTTCCGGGTCGGGGGGGCGGGACCGCAACATGGAAGGGTTAAGAGCCTGGGGAGCGCGGGAAGCTGCCTCTTTGTGCCCGTGCTTCCCAGGCTCCCTCCTCGCCCCACTGTGGGGCCGTCTAATTTTCCCCACCCTCCATCCCCTTGTAGCAGAAGTATGGTGAGGGCACTGGTAGGTATACGGTATAACGCTATGCAATGTCATAGGCGTAAATGTTTTCTTTCCTTAGGCTCTTTTCCCCGTTTACAGGCAAATGTAAATATGTAAAATTTTTGGTGTGTTTTGCCGTGGCAGTAACTCTTTTTTCCTTAGGCCCTTTTTCCCTCTTAGAATAGTAATGTCGTATTTATTATGTGGATCTGGCGGTAAGGTCATAATCGGTGAGCAGCAATTTAAGGTCCTTAGGGGGGGGCGGTCCCATTCACGAAAGGGACCGCCCAGGGGGAGGGGCCACTGGTCTCTCCCAGAACTTCAGGGGCAAGTATCCATCGCTTAGAAGGGCGCGGGGGAGGGAGTTTACGCTTTCCTCAGGCTGGTAGCCACCCCTCACATACACTATGACGTCATCAAGGTGCGCGAGTGTAAGGGCCCTCCTGTTATGGTTAAATGGAGTTCAGGGAGCGCACGCGGGTAAACGGGCCCCGGTTGCGCATGCGCATCTCGGACGTGAGAGCGTAGCTGGTAAAAAAGGATCTGACACCGGTTAGCGACCTTGCCGTAGGACCAAAATGATTAGAATGCAAATTTAATTTTTCAGGATGTTAGATTCGGTTAGGAACCACGCTGTATTAGCTACTTGTTAAGGTTAGCCCATCATATCATGTCAAAATGGATGTAAATATAATGTTCTGAAATTTGCATTTAATAATCGTGTAAATGTTTATTTTATTAAAAATTTTAATTTTGTTTCATATTTTAGTAAATACGTCCAGGGGGTCCCAGACCCCCTGCCTTCCAAAGAATTATGTGTTGACTTGTTAAATGGGTAAGGTAATTTGTGTGTTAAGGCGGGGGGTGGCCGGCAGTCCCAGACCATGCTACAGATAGATCACATTTAGTGAGCATGGACAACACAAACGTAGATACAAACTCATAGCGAAGTATTCAACTTCTAGAAGTGTTTAAATGTGCTGTTGAACTCCTTGACAATTCACCATATTAATCTACTAAAAATAAATCTTGGGCCAATGATTTGTACGTGAAAAGTTCCGCTTTTGAGACAGTGTCTATTATGAACTGGAGTGAGATATTCGTCCTAGGTGGAAGTGTTTCAAATTATGGGAGTCCAACATTATGACCAAAAGTGCAGGAGGAGCCAGCAGTGTGCAGAATAATTGTGGAAATGTGACATCAGATTACATTTACTGAATTTAGTAATACCTGTTCTTTCTCAGCAGAGCAGCACCAAAAGATCTTTCCTAGAGGAAGTTGAAGTCGGTCTGAAAACAAGTCTGTGCGGAAGGCTTCCCCATCCTCTTACCAGACCCTGCATCTGCTACACTCTCTGGAAGACGCCTGCAGGAGCAGGCACTGGGTACGGCCACTAAAGGGTAGGCGAGAGTTGGTAGCCCCCTGTCAGGATTGATCCACCCACTCAGGAGGTAAAACATCGTTCCTCCTCCATGAGACCTGTTCTCCTACGGCATCCTTGCGCTAGACATCCTTTCTATGGGTGCTTTCTGAGGACATTACGCCTGTCGGGGCCTCAGTCTTTAGGACAAGAGACTGTCGACCCGATGTACCAATCACTTTTCCATTGGAACACCTGTAATTCACAAATTCACACGGTTTTCAAATAAAAAAGGGTTTCTTGTAGTGGATTAACCCCTTTGTGCAAAATGGAAAAGACTAGCGAAATGGGCTTTGTGTTTCATTCTGAATTACAATAGGAAGCAAGCATAAAAGGGGAACTCCTTCCAAATTACAAGTCACAATAGTAAATATCTTCAAAGGAGGTGGTAACTGATTCACAAACGTTGGGGTGTCCTCAGGACAGAGGGAGTAGGTAGTGGAAAGAGAAAACATTTTTCTAAAGCAGCACCAGTATCTTTAAGAAACATGGTCTGCTTCAAAACAACAGATTACCTTTTGGGAATGTAAACACTGGGTTGGTGGTTTACCTCGAGACTACCATCCCTGTTTTGTATCCAGTTACAGGGGTCTCAAATAGTGATCTGTCTAAATAATAGTCATTAGGCAAGTTAATTAAAAAAAACTGAGATTGGAGAATTAGTGGAATGACCTATCAGTATATAGGTTGTATCCCAAAATCAGAGATAGGCCTCAAAACTTTGATGAGGAGGGTGTAACCACTTTGTATGACCTGTCTCCTTGAACATCAGGCCCCATGGCCCAAAAATGTTAAGAAATACATAGCTGCTACATCATTTGATGACTATTAATATTGTCTAAATTTCAATTTCTAAGTCAAATTTGCTGCTTAAGACTGCGATCCATGGAAATAGCCCCTCACTTCGAGTTTACCATCATACACTGTGTTGTAATGATGCTCATCGATCTCAAATGTTTTCATTGTGAGTTGTTTAAAAATATATATTATTTACCTGTGATTAAAATCTAGTATTTTTTCGGCTACCAACAAAAAAGTGTGCTGTAGCACCAAAAATTACTAAGGCATCCCGAAACTTGCATTTTCCTCAAAACTACACATTGCTTACCCCACCATGGTCATCACTGTCGAGATAAAATTGTTCTTGTTTTAAGCCTTGAACAATAATTAATCTTATGTTGTTACATAACAAACATTCATGAAATTTCACTTTGACCTAACACTCAGGGTGCCTCACCGTACCTCGTAGGTACTTGGAGCTCTAAGCTTTCAAGTCAAAATTAAATTCTTGGGCTGCTGCATCTTTGACATTATCTTCTCCTCTGGGTCTTCCACGAATGCGTCTAAGAGTCTCAAGAGCAAACAGGCTTCAAGTCAGCATTTGTAATGATGAAAAATCGTGTTACAACTCTCTTACATCAATCTGCATACCCGCTCCACCCATTTGCGTCACTTCAAAAAAAGTACAAGCTGCCCTACACCAAAAATCTCTATATTTTCCACTTCATTATCTGCACCTCTTCTATCACATCTCTCAACTCCCCTTCTCCCTCTGTCCCTAAATCACCTCTTTTTGGCTCCAGTACTCACTCCCAACCTCCTTCTCCCCGACCTTCCTAGGTCCATTTCCCTTTGTCACCCCCTTCACCACTTGATGACAAATATTACACCAGGAGTTCATCTACTGCATTTATTTAGCACAGGAGTGACCAAGATACCCATGTGAACGGTACTACAAAAACTGCAATCCTGTAAGTCACAGAATACCCCTATTATTGTTAGTGAAGCCCCCTCATCCTTTACTTACCCACTGACACTATCTCTGGCATGCTTTAGAAGTCTCGACAAATCTGGAAACCTCAAAAGAATCACTCAGCTCTGCACACACCAACCAGCCCATTATTCAGAAGACTCAAAGAAGCACCAGACCACATCAGTATAATGGAAATTCTAAAACCGAAACTACTGTCACCGAAACCACTGGCAGTAACATCTATCCAACAATCTCACAATCTCCTTCAAGCAAGGTTCCAAAGCATCCTCCCCTCCAGGGGACATAACACCCTTAACCGAGGATCCACAAACAATCTCCTCGAGACAAGACACCTGCATCTGACTCCCTTACCAATGCATTAAGATATGCACCCATCCGACATCTATGTAATGTATCTGATGCACACACCTAAGAGTGCAGGGATTGTGCATTGGGTTTGCGTCAGAACAGCTGTAAAGCTACAAGGAACCCTTATTTTTTTCAAAATGGGATGATGGCATGCTGGTATTGCACTACCATTTATTTTGCTTACATTTCCCTCAATAAAAGTTGTAACTTAGCAGTTTCAGACTGGACTATTCACTTTGGAGTAAAACTGATTTGTATAGAGTTGCCCCCTGTCTGAAGGGACAAATAAACGATTGAAACATGTTTAAATGGAAGTTTTGTTTGGATAAATATTTAAGTGACTTTAAATCCGGATGCTCTCTTATGATGCTCTGCTCCTTCCCAATCCAATAGGTCATCACAGAAGACAGCGTTGTGTTTCTCCAGGTGCCTTTAGTGATGGCCTAAACTACTGCACTCTGAATCGGAAAGGTGCAGATTGCAGCTCTCAAAAACTCCAAAGGCAACCAAATGTGAATGCCAATGAGATATTGATTTGCCAATGCGTGTTTAACATTTTAAATACTTTTTCACAATGCTTCATTTGTTAATGTAAAATTGCGGTTTCCATATTAAAACATTGTGGAGGGGTAAGTCATAAACTAAGTTACACTTTAAATATGTTTGTGCTATATAATACCCATACCTACACACCTAAATACAATCATTTTTATGTTTTTCTCCATTCTTGATAGCATTGAATATTTCAAATTTTTATTACCGTCTGAATTTAGCATGAGGACGTAATGAGGTTATAATCACAATGTATTCTTTTGGCAACGTTAGTGACTCTTTAAAGTTCCCCTGTCACTCAAACGCCTTCCCACCCGCATTACTACAAAAATACACAGGCTAATGACAATTGGGCATTTTCTATTTAACCGAAAAAACAGGGCCGGTCTTGTAAATTTCGGCCGGGCTAGCTGGTGTGTCTGTAGCCAGGATGTGGATGCATCTCTAGGTGTAACTGCTGCATACGCCTTTTCTAAAATTAAACGACTTAACCCCACTTAAAGGATACGTAAATACATGGCGTCATTCTCGCCTGAATCCTGCATTCATAGACGTCTCTGCAAGCCTCGCTAGGAACAAACTCGACAGCCTCTTGCTGTTCCTGACCAGGTGGCCGCACCGCATAATTATCTCATTTAGGTTTTCTAAGAAAACTTCCAGGCGGTTCAGCTGACTCAAGGGATAACATCGAGTCTGCTCAGGACCTGCAGTGTTATTGGAGGAAACACGTTACAGTACCCAACAAAACCCTATCATCTTCGAAGGCCCCTTTTACTCCACAGCCATATGACCGTGTGGGGAACCTTCAGTTAGTAAAATAATGACAAGTTTTTAACTTACGGAAGAAAGGAGCTTTGAAAATATGTATTTTGTTTTTGTCTTAATATAACATACAGATTCGTGGCAAAAGGATTTAGGAACGCATCGGCTTTGGGCTACAAGGCTCATAGTGCACGACGCGGTGAGTAGGGTGACCAACTGGCATAGGTGCAAATTCAGGATGGCGAGTGTAAAAATTCAGGACAAAGGGACAACATTCAGGATAAAAGGTAAAATTCGGGTCAAATATTCAGGACAAAAAGTACGTTTTACAGACACGACAGAGGTGGTGGCACAATAATATATAAGTAAGTAAATAGACAACGACCTAAGTACAAGTCAAAATAAGTTTATATTAGGTTGAGACAATCGTGCACTTCACGTTTTTTCAGTATGGTTCGCAGCTTGATTCCTTAGACGATTCAAAATTTGCATCTCACTCCAGCAGGTAGATTACTCACCAGACAATGGTGAACCACACCTGAATATAAGTTAGGCTGCTTTTATTGTTGATTGAAAACTACTGGATATAAAAGGAACTTTGCAGTGCTAGCCCCCAGTAACAAAACTGCCCCCCCACCATTCCAGCCTCCCAGGGAAACACACGATGCCCGGTCTGGCCAGTCCGGCCTTGCTACCACACTCCAATGGTGCCCCTCATTTTCACTTAGACCATCGCTCACGCGTATTTAATTTTTTTATGGTCTTACTCATCCCAAGTATGTAGGGCAGGGTGCAGTAGTGTGTTACATCACACACTCATTATATAGAGATTATATATAGACAATGATTCATATTAACGTGAAAGTCAATGAATAGGAAATGTTACTTAAGATAATGGGTGCTACAAGGTGTAATCAATCTTTTGTCTATCATTCATTCTTTCACCATTCATTCTGTCCTTCCATCTATGTGCCCATCTATATCCAAACATATTCAACCATTTGCAAATCTATCCACCATATATGCTTCCATCCATCATTTCACTCATTCATCCCTCCATCCACCCTTTCACTCATCCATCCATTATTCATCTACCCACCCTTTCACACCATCCATCCGTACAGTCATCCATCCACTCTTCCAACCATCCATCTATTCACTCATCCATCCAGCCATTTATCCATCCAGCCATCCATTCACTTACTCATCCATCCTCCCAGTCACTTATCCTTCCACCCATTCACCCTTTCAGTCATTCATCCTCTCTTTCTCTCACCATCCCCCATTCTCTTATCCATCCACCCACCCACCCATCATCTACTCATCCATTCATGAATCCATATATTGATCCTATTACTCATCCATCCATCCTCTCATCCATCCACCCTTTCACTTCTTCACTCATCTATCCATCCTTTTGTCCATTTACCCCCTTTCACTCACTCATCAATCCTTACATCCACCCTTTCACTCATCCATCCATCCATTTACCCTTTCACATCAATTCATCAACCCATCCATCCTTTCACTCATCTATCCGCCCATTCACTAGCCCATCATCTACCCTTTCAGTCATCCATCTATCCATCCTTTCACACACCCATTCACCCTTTTACCCATCCATCAACCCTTCCACCCATCCATCCACACATCCATCCATCCATCCATTTACCTTTTCTCTCATCTATACTTCCACTCATTCACTCATCCATCCATCCTTTCTTTCATTATCTATCCATTCACCTTTCATTCATCCATTCATCCTTTCAGTAATCCATCCAGCCATTCACACATTCCTGACCTTATTTACTCACCCACCTTTTCACATTATGAGCTGAGCCTTTGTCTGTAGAGTTGCAGACAGAAGAGGCCCATCAAGAACATCACCTCTCTGTAGTTCCTAAAGCAAGGGTGGGGTGGGGGTGGGGTAGAGTTTACTATCTTCCTGCACATAGGCAGTCTGAAAACGTAGAAGTCATGAGTCATGCATGATGCACAGTGCCAGGATGTGAGGTGACTGTGACATGGTGTTGTGTCCAGGGCTTTGAGTGGTGTAGAAAAACTGGGGGGGGGGGGGGTCTCTTCAAAGGAGGTGTTCGATGTAATTAAGGGCGTGGTTTAAAACACCTAGGCTAAAAATCTACACTTAGCATAGTGTTCCACCCGACTGGTATTATGTTGTTTCTGTCATTGCATCCAGATATATAATACAACAAGTATCATTACACCAACACAAGCCAGGACTATTGGCTTTGTCAATGGTTGTTAGTTGCTTAAAATAAAAAAGCAGCAACCATGGCTTTGTTGAATATAATATTGAAAATACTTCGGTTCTAAAGTGATGAACCGTTCTTTTTAACTTGTTTTACAGGTTTCTTTATATAAACTGTTTTCTAACATTGCTACATTGGCCTTTTACATTTTATCTAACAGAATGCCCTGCTGTACACTGAGGCAGGAAGAGGCCACCACATGCTTTAACACCCCAGACTGCCCCATTGACATTCTGTCTGTGGCAATAACCCGGATTACAGAATGACAAGGAGCAGGTGGGGCTGCTCTTGTGCTCCAGGAAGAGTGCGAGGTGGCCCCATGGGGGGGGGTATTGAAGGGGTGAGGCCTCAGTTGGTCACACTAGCTGTGGGGGCCATTTTGCACTTGATATCATCGACACTATAAGGCACCTAGCTTGAGCGCAAAGCGGCTGTATGTAGGATGCGTCTAAGCCAAGAGGGGGCCGTCGGCACCCAGAAGCAGCTGGTCTGGGCTCCTCTCTCAATCATGCCTTTAGTAAAACGTGGGGAAAAAGGAAAATAGAAGCATAGCTGCCATGGTTTCAGGTTGCTTTGTGTGACATTTTCAAAATGTCAATATAATTATGAGTGAAATTTCAAGGACTGTGAGTGACATTTTCTCATGACGGTCAATTGTCCTAAAACTTTGACAGCGGCCCCTCGCTATACGAGTGCAGAAGTATCAATACTTAGCCTGTCCAGGTAAAGGGGCCCTATTTCCCTGCTAGATCAAAGCCGCGGTTCCTGCCCTTGCAGCCAACTGGGTCTTGTGGCGCCATTGAGTACAAGTATTGGGAAGTCTTGTATGCTCGGTGGTATGGGGAAAATCAACATGCTGCTTTCGCCCTGCAAAGGGGGAGGAGCCGGTATTACAGTCCCAATCCTTCGGTGCCACTATCAATGCTGTCCGAATTTACCAGGAGGGCAGAGGTGGGCTTTTCACCAGCCCCACAAATATGCAGTGTAATCTAGGGCCGTGGGGGCCAGAAGTGCAGAGATGCCAGCCGCCTGTAAAAATTACCCCAAAGCCAAGCGGTCCTGCCCAGTTGGCAGCACATGACACACGCAACTCTAGGACAGCCACCACGTCAGTATGGGGTATCAGAAGGTAATGCTCCAACTGCCATTTTCCTCGAGACTTCACCCCAGACTCTTACCGTTTGCAATTCTAGCCTATCTGCTCACCCCTGAACCAGTAGAGAAAACGAGTAAGCGCGGTATCATTTCATGCTGGTTTATGGACAGAAACGTCACTGTAAACACTTCTGATTAATTTCTGATTACATTTCCCTTGTATCCCTGTCCGGCTTTCACTCCACTGACCTCATTGAATAACTATCCTCTACACTTGCCTCCACTTTTAGACAACTATTCCAACTGCTTTTGTAACGTGTCGAGCGAATGGAGCTTTGCCGTGATTAAGTCTTCACGGAATTCTCCCCAAAAACAGTCTCCTCAGAAACAACATGTTGCATTTTACTTATAGACGTATAGCCAGGGCTTTAAGGGGCCGGGTCTCACTGGTACTGAGCACTGCAGTTTTTAGGTCGAGTGTAGCGGAAGCGCGCATACGCTGCTCGCTCTGCGAGGCATGCTGTAGTAGAGTATGCTGTGAAAGCCTCCCCCACTCTCCTCCCATATTTTTCATTGGCTTGTGTCATTGTCCTTGGTAAATGCTGGCTTCTGATTTATTATGAGGCTTATTAGTCCCTCCTTGTCACCGCCTTGTCGCCATTTGTTACCGCCCATAACGAGTGGACCTTTTACTTGGCATGTTACACGGTCGGCTTTATCTAGGGGGGGTCAACACTATTTTGTTTATGAGCACTTATGGGGCAATGGCAGATGCTATTTTTTTTTGTATTTGTATCCTGAGCGCGGCGCCCACTTCAGGGACACCGCACTCAGTTTATTTGTTTATGTAAATGTAACTTTAATGTTGAGCACGGCGTCCACTTCTGGGACACCGCGCTCTGTTTATTTTTATTGTTTTCAAACTTTCAAAGTGAGAGCGTTGCCCACTTCAAAGACACAGCGCTCTGTTTTTTTTTTTTTACTTTAATACTGAGCGCAGTGCTACTTCAAGGACACTGCGCTCGGTTTCTTTATTCTTTTTTCACTTTAACACTGAGCGTGGCGCATGCTTCAAGGACACCGCGCTCAGTGTTAAAGTAAAAAACGAAAAAGAAACCGAGCGCGTTGTCCTTGAAGCAGCACCGCAGCTCAGTTTTAAACTAAAACAAGCATGCAATGCAATAAGTCTCGCATTTACGTGAGTGTAAGATATTGGCATTGTAAATGACAATGCCTTTTATTTATGTTTTAAAAAACTAAAATAATAAGCATTGTCATTTACAATGCCAATAGCTTAAACTTGTGTAAATGTTATACCTATTTCATTGCAAATGTTTGTTTAAAGGGGGCCTCGAAACAGGTCTCTATCGGGCTCTGTTTTGGCAGGCGGACCGTTTTTACCGGACTGCAGGGACAGCAGGAACATCAATGTGCGCTTGCTCACATTGGTCACTTCTCACTAGTGGAAAAGTAACGGGATGACGTCATGCCAGGTGAGCATAGTTGGGGAAGGGAAATCCGTTAAAGAGTGTCATTTAGGATTTCCCTTCTCTTTTTTAAAATTAGCTGCAGCAACATTGTTGTGGTGTCACCAGGGCTTTAAGTGGAAGCTTTTTAAATATTATATTCAAGCAATAGTTGCTGCAACTAACAACCATTGACAAAGCCAATAGCCCTGACGTGTTGTAGGTATGATATTACTTGTTGTATCATATATCTGGATGCAATGACAGAAACAGCAAGATACAAGTCTGGCGGCACACTACGCTAAGCACAGATTTTTAGCTTATGTGTTTTTAAACCACACCCTTAATTACATTGGCCACGCCTCTTCAAGAGACCCCCAGATTTCCATCTCACTTAAAGCCCTGCGTACAGCCTGTGTCATTAAAGCTGCCTCCCACATTACTATCCTTGCCCTCATCTAGCACTAATGATACTGTGGCTGAGTTTCCCATCTGTACTTCTGCTGTAGTTGGTGGAAGTTTGCTAGCTCCACAGATGGTACCATCTCTTATATAGACCCAGAGGTGGAACCCTAAGTTGGTTGCCAAGACATTCATCTAAATATTACACATCGCCCTCATACTCCTCTACCTACTTTGAGCCTGCTGCCAGAAGCATGCCTGTATGCCCTGGTTTAAGCCAAAGTACCCCGCTGACACCCAGATACTGGTGAGGACGGTTTGTAATTAAAAAACAAGGGGGCATATTACCAAGGGTGGCGATAGTGAATTATCGCCGGTTTAGCAACGGTTTTCGGCCGCTAAGCGTCGATAATTCTATCACTCTATTAGCAAGCTGTCACTAACTGATGTTAGCGACAGCTTTTAGGTGATAGCGAGCGGTTTGGGGTCCGCTTTGCATGTCAGCGATATTTATCGCTAATGACATGCAAAGTGGGCAAACCCAACCTGTTAGCGAATGCAAGCAGTCGCTAACGTCGCTATCGCCTATTAGCAAGGCAGGCGTAGCAATGGAAATATTCCCGCTATCGCCAAAAACTAATGCCTGCTCAGACCAGTTCTTAGCCATGTTATCCAATGAGAGGTGGATAACATGGCTAAGCGCATTTTGTCGCTAATGCGTGAATATCGCTGTATTCTCAGCGATATTCACGCATTTCGCCTGATTTTAATCACATTTGAGATAAACCTTGCTAATAGCAAGTTATCTCAGCAATAAAAACCAGTGATGCGCGGCGATAAAAATATTGCCGCTAACCCTACTCAGCGATAAATATCGCTATTTGTTGGTAATATGCCCCAAGGTGACACAGTGGCTTGCTAAAAATCTGTTGAATTTAACACAATTATCTCAGCCTAGATACTATTGGTTAGAAGTTTTGCCTGGATTGGCCCTTCAACTAAATAAATCTTTGATGGGCGATTGTAAAGTCGTTAATTTTAAACATGGTTGTTACATGGAAAACGTGCTATTATACGCTTACAGGCATCCATGTGAAGATAGTACTAATGTAGTCCCGCCACAGGGCAATGTTTATTGACTGGGCCGCCCCTGCTTTGAAATTATCCTCACATTGTCAGCCATTCAATACCAACTTTTTCAAATTTTGGCTTAACCTTAAACAACAGATTTAATTGCCTAGAGGGCCTTGAAAAGGTAGACTGACTCCCTGGCCATGTAGAACATACTAGTAATTCTGATAATCCATCTACTATTCATGACTGTCACTTTCCTGGTACAGTGTCCCCACTAAAGATGATTAGCTGAAATATAGTAGGAATTAATACAAAGATTGATATAGTAGAATACAAATAATTTATAAATTGGTATGATATTACTTTGCTACAGAAAACCTGGGCTACAGCAAATTTTTCCAACTACGCTGTATCATTATAATAATTATTTATTTAGGACACTTGACAGTATTAGGAAGTCCACTGCGCTCTCTCATAAAGAGTTTACACTAACTCTGTGTGGGGATTTTGGGCCAGATGTACGACCCTACCAATTTGCGAGTCGCAAATTGCATCGTTTTGCAACTCGCAAATTGGAATGCACAACAGTGTCTCAGACACTGTTTGCGATTCCTAATGGGTTCGCAAATTGCCTGCCTCATTAATAGTCTTTATGCAGTGCAATTTGCGACCCCATTAGGAATGGCTCGCACTCCCAGGAATGGTGGCCTGCTGGGGTCAGCAGACCACCATGTCAATGACTACTTTACAAATAAAGCATTTTTGTTAAATGCAGTCTGTTTTTTTGAAGGAAAATAGGATGCATTTAAAAAAAAAAATGAAATATTAGTGTTTCATTATTTATGAGGAGGTAGTGGTCCGTCGGACCACAGCCTGCTCTTAAAAAATATTTTGAATACCACTCACAAATGAGAAGGTGTCCCCTGGGGACCCCTTCTCGTTTGCAAGTGGCTTACCACCTACTAGGTGGTAAACTGCAAATGTTTTGCAACCACAATCTTGGTCGCAAAACAGTGATACATACTATTAGGACTCGCTATTTGGAAGGGACGCCCTTGGCACAACCCTTCCTAATAGCGAGTCGCAAACCCTATTTTGTGAGTCGGTAATACATTATCGACTTGAAAGATAGGGTTTGTACATGGGCCAGACCTATTTTGCGGTCGCAAACAGACCAATTGCCAGATTGCAACTACAAAAAACAATCCTACATCTGGGCCTATCATGCTAATTTACATAGGGACAAAGACGCTGCATACTGCCAAGCTGGTGCTAGGGGCACAGTGTTGTGTAAGTATGTTCTAGAGCTGGACCTTGTTAGCACTTTGACAATAGATGCTGAGGATGCAAATTCTATTCCTACATTGTTTGGGAAGAGGTAGTAGGTGTGCTACCTATTATATATTTTTATCTAGACGTCTAATTGGTTATCCCAATGCATGAGAGGTAGTAGAGATGAATATTGAGGATCATAACCCTCTGACTATTACTTTAACAACTTTAGATATCTAGGGGCGGAGCTAGCAGCCGCGGAAAATGGCCGCATAGTCCCGGAGCTCCGTCGACACCATCTCACTATCCTTCACTATCCTGCAGCAACCCACGAATTACGACACCCCTTCCCTCCCTCAGTGTCGCGGAACACCTGGGGGCCCGGCTGCCCGACTTGCAACGGATCCATCCTGCTCCGGCGGAGCGGGCGGGCTGCCCCCGTTGGGACTCCTGGAAGGCCCGTGATCCGCGGCCTCAAGTTGCAACGCGCCCGCGTTGCGTGCGGTTACGTGCGGCAGAGTCTGGGCAGCAGCACCGCCAGTTGTTGGGACCCTCCGCCGGGCTCGGAGAGGTGGCAGAGGCGTGGCCGCGGGGAGCGCGGCCATCATCACCATCACAGCGGACTCGGCCCTCGCTTTACCCTACGGTGAGAGGTCGGGTGGGGACGGGGCGCAGGTGCGGCATTCCGCGTTCCGGGGGCGCCAGGGGCACACTCAGCATTCGTCGCGGACTTTGTCTGCGGAGGGGGGAGTGAAGGAACTTGCTGTTTCCCCCCCTCCTACCCACCCAGGGTGCCCTGGACAGCTTGCTCGGCCTGAGATCGGCCCATCTCCTGGGGCCTGCGCACCTCCCCCGCTCTCCTGCTGCTCTTCCACCGCGAGGCCTGGGCCCCACAGCATTGCCAGCAGCGGTTGTACTTTCTGGTGGTTGCGGGCCTGCTGCTCCCCCGAACAAACGATACCACGCTGGTCAAGGTACCCATATCAGGCGCCGGACGATCTCCTGAAACTCCCAGTAGGGCTACCCCTGTGGCTTGCAGGCGGCGGACTTTTGCTTGGGGGCCAGCTTCCTCTTCGCGCAAAGGCGGGGACATAACAGGAACAAACGCGGCATGGGGAAGGGAGACAGGACCCAGAGCAAACTCCCCTTCTCGCAGCGGAGGGTTCAGGTGCTGAGCCCACAGGCGCAGCAGGATGAGGTCTTGCCCGCGGGTGAACGCCCAGAGGACAATTCGGAGATAAAATCGATGCTCCGCTCCATGGAATTGAATATCCAAACAAACATCACGGCGCTGGGGACCAAGATGGACGCCATGTCGTATAGGATGGACCGCATGGCGGAGCGTCTCGACAAACACACAGAGAGGCACGACATGGCGGAAAGGCGCATCACGGAGGTGGAGGAGGCCCAGACAGACTTGGATACCGCGAGACGCCGGGCGGAAACGTTGATCAAGACTCTGCAAGACAAGACGGAGGATTTAGAGGCACGGTCACGTCGTTGCAACCTTCGTATCCTTGGCCTGCCGGAGACCACTCAGACCGGGAGAATGGAGCTATTTGTGGAAACCCTTCTGACCACCCTGCTCGGAGAAGGAGTGTTCTCGTCCATGTTTGTGGTCGAACGTGCTCATCGGTCGCTGGGCCCACGTCCTAACCCGGGTCTTCCTCCGCGGCCAATTATTGCGAAGCTGTTGAATTACAGAGACAGGGACACGGCGCTACGGTTGGCACGTTCCAAGGGTGTTCTACACTTCGAGGGCTCAGTGATTTCCATCTTCCCCGACTTCACGGCCCGGGTACAGGAGGCGCGCAAACACTTTGCGCCGCACAAGAAACGACTCAGAGATATGGGCCTTGATTACGCCATGCTGTACCCAGCCAAGCTGCGTGTGAATAGGCAGGGCCACTCGCACATCTTCACTGATCCTACGGAGCTGCAAAAAGCATTGAAGAAATGGGCTCGAGACAAGCCGGAAGAGCAGGCGGATAATCAGGAAGAAGACGGTCAGCAACGTGGGGACAATCAGGAGTGACCCGGCGATGGCCGCACTGTGGTACTGTGTTCTACCATCTGATCCTTTTTTAGGTTGTATTTGCATGGAGTGATCTGGATCCGGAGGGACTATTCACTGCTGAGATGTCACAGATAAGAGGGCGTGGGAGGCGGGTATGATTATTGCTCACTGCTGTGTATAGACTGCACCCACTGTGACTGTTGCTCTCTCTGCTTATTATTGTTGGTTGGGTGATTGTTGCGGCGTTGGGGGTGTGGGTGGGGGGGGGGGGAGCTGTCCCCGACATAGCTGGGGGATATGTAGATGTTATATCTGCGGTTTGATGGGGTGATCCATACTTGATGGTGTACGGCGGGGTGTGGAGACTCGGGACAACAGCGTTGAGACTTCCTAGGTAAGCCTGTAGTGGCTGGCTACCTTTTGCCCACGAGCCGTCGGCTATGGGGTTTCTGGACTGGTGGCTGGGGAGGGGCGGGTGGGATGGGGACCTGAGTGGCCGAGTTGGGGGGGGTCAGCTGTGGGAGGAGGGTGGAATGTTGGGGTTTGTTTTTGTACTTGTACTGTTCCTTTTGTTACTGATTGAAAATGTGCTTTGCCAATCTGTGCGGGGACCTCCCAAAATGCAAGCAGCCGTTGCTCCTCTTCCGTTTCTCCTGCTTGACTGCGTAGCCGCAGTAACCGCAAATCTATTCCGCAACTTTATTATCTTCTGTCATGGCGGGTGGGACTGAGACTTCCGAGCTCACGGCGCTGAGGGAGCCGGAACCTACACACTTGAGAGTCTTGACTTGGAATGTACGGGGATTAAATGACTTCAGGAAGCTTCGTAAAGTCCTCAGCTACCTGCGCAGACATCACATAGATCTTGCACTGTTACAGGAGACACACTTGCCTTTGACCAGCAAAATGCTTCTTCACAAGGGTCTGGTGGATTGTAGTGTAGCTTCTGGGTTCACAACACACTCTAGGGGAACTCTCACTTGGGTTAGCCCTGGCTCCAAACTAACTCTGACGCCCCTGGAGGCTGACACTGAGGGCAGGTATGTACTCTGCAGATGTCAGGGTAGAGGTCTTGATTGCATGGTGGTGAATGTGTATGGCCCAAACTTTGACTCCCCGGAATTCTATACGACATTGGCTCAGAAGTGCGAGCTGTATGAATGTACAGGGATGCTCTGGGGTGGGGATTTCAATCTGGTTCTTGACCCGATGTTGGACAGGTCGGCGGGACCGCATAGGAGTCCGTCGGCGGCGGCGGAGGTGCTGCATACTGCAATGACGCGTCTGGATTTACTGGATGTTTGGCGGAATAGGCACCATACCAGAGGGGGCTACACGCACTATTCCTCGTACCACGACATACACACAAGAATTGATTACTGGCTAGCGTCGCGGCCTCTGGCTAGCAGAGTAAGGGACTGTCTGATTCTGCCCCGCACACTTTCAGATCATTCTCCTCTCCTCATGCTTCTCGAACTGCCGACGCCTCGTCTCCCCCCATTCACGTGGCGCTTTCCCCCATATTCTTTACTAGACGAAGTGTTTAGGGGCGAACTCGCAGAGGAGATCCAGAACTTCTTTGACATCAACTTGGGCTCTGTTGATGACTTCCAAACGCTGTGGGAGACATTCAAGGTATATGTGCGCGGTGTTGCTATGGCCAAACACTCCAGCGTCCTTAAGTCCATCAGGCAGCGGCTTCAACACCTGGAGACGCGCCTGGCGGAGCTGGAGCAGAAGCTGCAGGCTGGTCCTGACGGGGACACACTAGTTACTATTAAACAGCTAGTGACAGAATACAATGAGGAAGCTGATAGGGAGGTCCAACACATGGGCAAATACGCTACAGCACGCACTTATGGTGAAGGTGGGAGACCTGGATCCCTACTGGCCAGCATGGTTCGCAGCGAAAGGCGACAGCTTGTTGTTGGCGAATTGGTGTCGAGTACGGGAGAGCTCCTGACCGACGAAGAGCGGATTCTAGAAGAGTTTCGACTGTTCTACTCCACTCTTTATGAGGCTAAATCTACCGGCATGGAAGGGGCGATAGACGATTATTTAGACTTTATTGAAATGCCACGGCTATCGAACGCACAGAGGGAGTTCCTGATGATGCCTATTCAGAGGGAAGAGATAGTTGATGCCCTGAACAGCATGAGCGCGGGCAGTGCTCCGGGAGCCGACGGGCTGACGGTTGGCTTCTACAAGGCCTTCGTGGACCAGTTGGTTCCCCACCTGTCGACTCTGTTCGACGGCATCTGTCAGGATGGCTGTATGCCGCCGACCATGCGAGAGGCTCTCATTATTACTCTCCTTAAGCCGGGAAAGCCCCCGACAGAACGGAGTTCATACCGGCCACTCTCGTTAATAAACGTCGATGCCAAACTATACGCCAAAGTCCTGGCGACACGTCTGGCTCTCTTAACCCCGGAACTGGTCGCTCCGGAGCAGGCTGGCTTCATCCCTACCAGGAGCCTCACCTACAACATACGCACGGTGTTGGGGACAATGCAACACGTTAAACCGGAGTGTAAGGCGCTAGCTGTATTTCTGGACATGGAAAAGGCGTTCGACTCCGTCGAGTGGCCCTTCCTGTCCAGAGTGCTACGGAAGCTGGGCCTGGGAGAACCCTTCCTGCAGATGATAGGTGCGTTATATTATGAACCATCGGCTAGAATTCGCCTAGGCAACAGAGTGTCGGACGCCTTCGCAATAGGCAGGGGCACCAGGCAGGGCTGCCCTCTCTCGCCGCTGCTGTATGCGCTCGTTGCTGAACCTCTGGCGTGCGCGCTGAGAGAATACCATAGTCTCGAGGGAATCAGTTTCCCTACGTACAAGATCTGCATATCCACGTATGCTGACGATACCCTCCTCTATGTTAGAAACCCAGAGCTCAATCTCTCCTCGGTGCTGCGGGAAGTAGTGCAGTTTGGAGCGTTATCAGGGTTGAAAGTAAACTGGAGCAAATCCATCGCATTCCCGCTGACCCCGGCAACGAGTAAGTTTGAGATGGATTATCCGCTACAGTGGTCGGACGACCCGGTTCGATATCTGGGCATACAGTTGCACCCGGACCCAGATGTTCTGGTGAGGGAGAACTATGGGGTGGCCTATTCCAGACTGCCCGATGACATTGACAGGTGGTGCAGGTTGCCGTTCTCCCTATCAGATCGCATCGCCCTGATGAAAATGATTGTCCTGCCCCGGTTCCTGTTTTTGTTCAACACTATCCCGGTGACTTTACCGAAGGTTTTCTTCAAGACGCTGACCCAGGCTCTCACGCGGTTGGCCTGGGGGGGCAAGCAACCGAGGATACAATGGCAAATACTAACGCTCCCATATGAGCAAGGAGGATTAGGGGCGCCCGACTTAGAGAGATACTACAGGGTTGCGCAAGCAACACATTTGCATACATGGACTCACGGGGATCGTAACATCCCCCACGTGATACTTGAAACCCTTTTCGCCGCCCCTCTCCCTCCTCCGGCCACGGTGTTTGAACCGGCCTCGCGTCGGGTTGGTACATTGGACTCCATTACAGCGACTAATCATGCGTGGCATTCTTTGGCCCGTAGACACGGACAGGACCTATTGTATTCCCCACTAGTCCCTATAGACTGGGCTGTGTGGCTCTCACCGCTACGGGAAAAGGGGGTCCTGTGTGCGCTTCGACAATTGGGCATACTCAAACTGGGAGACCTATTCAAAGAGGGTACAGCGATCACCTGGACACAACTGGCACAATCCAGGCCGGCTGCCACGCTGATGCAGCGCTTCCATTTCCATAGGATCCGCGCGGCGTTACGGGACACGTTGGGCGCGACCATGCAGGAGCCTCCGGAAACCCCGGAACTGACGTATGTTGTCAAGACGCCATCCCCCAGCCACCTTGTATCCCGGTTGTATCGGATAGGCCAGCGTAGCGGCCAACACACTATCTCCAAAGCTCGATCGGCATGGCAACGGGATCTGCAGGCAGAAATCAGCGATTCTATGTGGGAATACTGCTGCCGCAATACTAGAAGGGTTTCCATTAATGCTCGACATAGACTCATCCATTTTAAATTCCTTCAAAGAGTGTATTACACCCCTGAACGCCTACATAGGTATGGCCTCCGACAATCTGCGGAGTGCGAGCGCTGCCACTCTCCAGTGGCGGATTTCATGCATCTTGCGTGGACATGCCCGGGCATCAACAGATTCTGGGCGGACATTTTTGAGGAGCTGGGCTCCATACTGGAGACCGAGTTACCGGTTGACCCGGCGCTGGCACTTCTGGGACACTCCAGAATTCTCCCACCGGCGATGCGTCGCCTTGCAGACCTGGGATTCATAATGGCCCGACGGTTGGTGGCGCGATGTTGGATGCGAGGTCCTCTCCCGACCAAAGATGGATGGTCCAGAGATATGCTATATGGGTGCACTCAGTCGCAGCTATATAGCGAGCTTCTACCCCCTCGCAGCAGACCGAAAAATTTCTGGGACCAGTACCTGACTTACTCTACCAAAAAGTCTGACTCGGCTTCGGGGCATGAGGAAGAGGAGAACCAGATCGGGGAGGAGGACGCTGAGGCTCGGGGCTCTATTCTTTTGGGTTAAGTGCTTAGTGGAGGCCTAGGTACGTTACTGGATGAGTCTCCAGGGGTGGTGGGCAGTATGTGATAACATGTCCTTTGATCGCTATTTCCAGTGTGTTACTTGCAGGGCGGGTCGTCACGGTACACAGGGGGCACTGAGATTTGGAGTGGGAGGAGGGTAGGTCATGAACTGGGAGGTCGGGTAGGGAGGAGGCATAGATTTGGGACTCACGTTGAGGCAAGCACGGGGGTAGTTAAGGGGGGGAGGGGGTAAGTTCGAGAGGGGTGGTTGTAAGAGAGGTTATAAGCTGGGTTTCAGGGGATAGACAGACATTCCACACCAACACACATAACCACACAGTGGGGCTGGATGGGCACCAAAGGGGGGGGGCGAGGTTAGGATGGGTAGGCCATGGAACCCAGGGTATGTGTGCTCAACAGTGGAGTAGGGGCAGGACGTCCTCTGTTCCCTGTGGGGCTCCCGCTCCGTTGATCTGCCGGTCCCACCGTGATGATCTTGAAGTTCACTTACATTGCTGCCGGCCTCAGGGTTGTAGGCATAGAGCTGTGTGTATGTACTGTCACTGAATAAAAGTTTATAACCAAAAAAAAAAAAAAAAAAAAACAACTTTAGATATCTATTTTTCTTGCACTAAGGAAAATCAATGTTTGGTGATTAACCCCTTCGGTGCTCATGACGGAGCGGTTCCGTCATGAGCGTCGGTTGAGCTGTGCTCATGACGGAACCGTTCCGTCACGACCACACCCGTTTCTTAGAACGTTCAGCACAGCGCGAAAATTCACGCCGCTCTGAACGGGTTAAAGATAATGGACTAAGGGCCAGATGTATGACCCTTACATTTACAAAATGTAAGTTACACCAGTGTCTCAGACACTGTTAGCAATTCCTAATGGAGTTGCAAATTGCCTGCCTCATTAATATTCATGAGGTAGGTGCAATTTGCGACCCCATTAGGAATGGCTTGAACTCCCAGGGACAGTGGTCTGCTGGGGTCAGCAGACCACCATGTCTGTGACTGCTTTTTAAATAAAGCAGTTTTTTTAAATGCAGCCCGTTTTCCTCAAAGGAAAACAGTCTGCATTTAAAAAAAAAATCTGTTTAATATTTTAAGAGTAGGCAGTGGTCCGTGGGACACCTGCCTGCTCGTAAAAAATATTTTCGTAAACACTTACAAAAGGGGAAGGGGTCCCCTGGGGACCCCTTCATAGTTTGCGAGGCTTGAAGTAGGTGGTAAACTGCAATTGTTTTGCAACCGTAATTGCGGTCACAAAACAATCATACATTTAAGTGAGACTCGCTATTAGGAAGGGACGCCTGTGTCAAGCCCCTTCCTCATCAAGAACGATGATGAATTCAACCCAGATCAGTGACTGGGGGTGAGTGTCTGAAAAGCTTCAGCGGCCCGCCCAACTTCTCCTTCTATTTGCTAGGTTTTCATTAAGCCCAACAAGATGAGCCTGAAGAGTAAAGATCCAGTGGATTTCACTTATCTTCTGGTATTGTATATGGTCCCTGTCCTCAAATGATTTAATCTTCTCCAAGATAGTGTGTCTTAGACTACTGTCCGAATGCCTGTACTCTATGGCATGCTGGATGTTGGTGGACGAGAATATCACCACCCCAAGAAGGTCTGGTATGGCCTCGGTGGTGCAACATGCAGGAGGTTTTGGGACAACCGCCAGCATGTTAATAATTTGACTTTTATTGTACAGTTAATTAAAACTCACAATATAAAAGAAGAAAAAACATTAAACGTTGAAGTTAAAATTATGTATAGCATTATCTTTGTACAATTACATTTAAAAGTGTTTTTCTCTTAAGTAAAAAATCGTATCGGTCTCAATTTCATTGTCTGTGCAGTCCATTACAAAGGTAATAAAGTGCTTGTGCTTCAGAGTGCTGGTCTTAATTTGAGCTAACCTGGGGGCATATTATCAAGCAGGGCGTTAAAATGATCGCCGTTTTAGTGGCAGAAAACTGCAGCTAAAGCGGCGATAATGGGCTTGATAATATGCCCTGGAGAATTCCAATAGAAGCCCATGTTCACACCAGAACATGGGTTTCTATTGGAATTCACAAGGCCATATTATCAAGCCCATTATCGCCGCTTTAGCGGCAGTTTTCTGCCGCTATAACAGCGATCATTTTTAACGCCCTGCTTGATAATATGCCCCTTGATTCTAGACGGGCTGCCTCTGTAATTAACAAAAATGTTTTAGCTGCTTGTATACTTCCTGCACCTTTTTATAAGACTTTGAGTCTGCTAACCACTATGTCAAAGTACTTTGGCAGTTTAATTGAGTTTCCTCTGGATTGAAATACAGCTTCACAGCTTGCCTGCAGCTTCTTATTACTTAGTAGTTAGGCACGCCTTGTGTCCACCCGGTTTGGGCAAATACAGATTATGTGCGTTAAGTCCTCTTTACCTATCCCACAGAAGCAGCAGGTCTGTTCTCCATCTCTCCTTTTCCAGGGTGCCAAGTGAGGAAGGATTGGTAGAACTCCGAAGCATAATTTTAAGAAGTTTTCTTTTGTCTTCCGTGTAAGTCCCATGTTCAGATATACTTGTGGTTTAAGCGCTTTATAATCATTCAATACTGTCCAGCCATGAGCCCTCTTGGGCAGAATTTCCTTATCTTCTATTGTTGATACCATTTTATTACTTTTGTTACTATCTTTTAAAAGCTCTTATTATCTACGGATGTCTCCCAGAGGTTTGCCAGTTCAAGATACTCCAGTGATTCTAACAGGTACTTCTTAGCAGGTGATTTTTCTCGGGTTGACAACTCTGCCCAAAGGTGAGCATTTAAGGATGCTTGTTCTGCGCCTCTGATTTTACGCCAACGTTTTAGGTACAACCCCCAGCGGGTGAGTGCACAGGATGATCCATTAACATCAGTGTAGTAGTGGGGTTTGTGGCATGAGCCTTCTTTGTTCTTACCACTGACTTAACCTGATACAGAATACTCAGCCTGTTTCACCGAGAGACACCCAACCCACAGGGGCAGATGATGAGGTATAAAATAGTCTGTGATTTACAGTTAGTCATCTCCTTCAGATATACAAAAACTCTTCTGTATTCAACTGCAATTGTTGTCTTGGCTGCATCTCAAGCATGACATTGGCCGCATTTGTAGTTTCTTGAGATAAGTGTACTGCCATCAGCAGTTTGCTGGACAAACTTGTGATGAACTGGAAATCTAGGCCTTACCAGTTTGTCCCTCAGATTTCTATACCTGAGAAATGCAAAAAGGAATTTTGGCAACCTAGGTTTGTCATCATTGAAATTTAGAATACACCAATGTGAGTTGATGATCTGCCATATTTTATTATTGAGTGTCAAGTGATGGGTTACACAAACTAGTTTATCGTGCTGAGTTCATTCATTTGCACAAACAAACGTTCTGTATTTTAGAATTTGGCTCAATTGAAAGAAACCCTCACTAAACATTTGGGAGATCCTCTCCTCAGAACCTTTTCTTTGAGAACTTCTGTGTTGTGTATAAAGTCTTGTATGTTGGTAGAATTCCACCCGAAACTGTTCAAAGGAAATGCCCTGTTTTTGATTTGGAGGATAAAAGTTGTGAGAGTGAAGCTGTGTGTTTCTTGCAGTTGGTTTGGTATGGAGCTCCACCTCCAGCTTATTTTCTCTGTATAGAATTCAGATATCCCAAAATTCCACCCTTCTCTAATGGATGTTAGGGGTGAACCTCAAGTCATAATCACATACATTTGTCCATTCAATTTACCTTCATCACCAAGCCATATAAAAAGGGGTTGTCTGTGTACATGGACCAATGCTGGATGGTCTCGTAGAACTGGGCGATCTGGTTTATAAATTGCTCCTCAATAAGGCACATGTAGGGATTCACTTTGGTGGAAGCACATGAAGCTCCCATGCTGATCGTTTCAGTAGGTGGAATACTAAAAAGAATCATCTACGAGTCCAATTACAAGTGTAATCTCGAGGCATTTAACCATAAACTCATACACTCAAATGCCATCTGTATGTTCCAATACATTTCTCCTGATCCCTTCAATGTCTTGCTTCTGAGATGTGTTGGTATACAATGCCTCTATAGACATTGTGACCAAAAGTTTTTTAGCTTCATTAAAGTACAATCTTTCCATTTTGGATATCATATACCCTTCATCCTTTATGTAGGATTTAAAAGTAGTAACCAGAGGGCTCCAAAGCACGTCCACATACTTCGAGAGGGGTTCCGTACCTGCCCTGTGGTGGACACTATAGGTGAAAAAATTGGATTGTGTTGATATGTATGTGTTTTGGGTACAACATGAGTCTGAGGATTCTTCTGATTCAAAAAATCAAAGTCCTTTTTACAAACCTTTCCCTTTTGAAGCACTTCCCTAGTAATTTCTAGTATTTTGGCAGTGACTCTGGTGAAAGGAACTACTTTGTGTGTGAATATGCTCCTTATGAAAGGGCAGAAGGCCTTCACCCAATCAATAGCTGAAGTGGGCTGACCCATCTTCCCATGCTGTGTGCTCTAATGGGTAGAAGAAATATATGAATGACACAACAACAGACCGATGGAAGAAGAGGGCTATTTGAAAGCTAATTCATGTATATTATACCTATCATTTTAGTAAAATCAAATGATGTTGGCTAACGTCATACCTAAAAAGACATTTTCTGGGGTTCAAAGATTGCACTGATACCAATGCAATTTTACTCCAACATTTTCACTGAACTTTGAAAGGTTTTTTTGCACTAGTGCGTAGAGGCAAATGCTCATTTCTTTTCACTTGTTGGATGGTGAAAATGTCAGTAATTGCACTGTCATAACTGTAATCTATGTAATCACCAAGTGATGGTGCAACAGTACATATATTGTGATTATATACAGCGTGTGAGTTTTGTCTATGTGTGTGATTAACAATGTAAAACCATGGATCCTTCTTTGGGTTCCCAAGGCAGGACCACTGCTATATGTATGTCTGTCCTCTTTTTCCTACAGGTATTTAAGAAATAGCGCCTTGGGATCCGCACATTAGTAATACTATGCTCTTGTCTTTTCAGGCATACTACATGAGTATCTTATTACATAGCTAGGGAAGTGTGTGACTAATATAAAGTATATATGCATACACATTGATCCCTTTTTTTCACCTTTTTGTAAATAGACCCATTGTGGCGACACATCAGTGAGTGACAGGGGGATCTCTTACCCCGGTCCTGACGAAGGGGCATGTCGCCCCGAAACATGTCAACCCACACAGGAAAGTAAGCCCATTAACCCGCTTACCCTTTCCGACACCACCTGTTTTAACAATACCAGCCAGTGTTTATTAAATAGTTTTTGTATCACTAGGCCAGGTATTTTTTAATCATCACTTGTCTATCACCCCTGACCCCACTGACACTCACTCCATTCACTCACATAGCACCCACAAATTATAAAGGTGCTCCAGCGTAGTCGCTTGTCGCAGCACTGCCCCGTCCGGTAGCCGGGCGGGAAGACCCCGATGATGAAGCATGACACCAAGGGCCCTTTTGGTGTGTGAGGGGTATTTTAACCAAATGTGTGTATCCCAAGGTCAACAGGATACACATTAAAAAAAAAAAACTTTTTTGAGGTGGACCCTTTCTGATTACATGTACTTTCGCAAGAGGAGGACGTGCCCACCTCGGTGCCACCTAGCACCACCTCTTCCTCCCCACTTTGATTTCCTTACTCTTTAGACAGCGCGCAGCTGTGGGAGTACTTTCTCAATTTTTGATTGAGATTACCAGTATTTCTGGGACAACACAGGACCACCAATTTGTTGGTCCTTGTGTCACTTCTACGTACATTTGTTTGTGCACATTACAGTTAGTTTACACACATAGTCACCTCACACATTGAGTTAGTTTCTCACAATGGAAGATGCAGCAGGCCTCACCTTCGATGACGCAGAAGTGGATAGGTTACTAGCTAACCTCCGCCCTTTTGAAGGGCTATGTAACTCTGAACCAGGCACAAACGACAGCGATTGGGATGAATTAACAGTTCTAAGGAGAACACAGATAAAGACAGCTTTACATGGCCTATTGATGTCAGAATACCTTAAATCAAAAACCGCCCCTTCAGGCCTAATAGTAAAGAATGAACCATTCATTTTTACACATGACCTAGAATTCAAGAGGGACTGGTCATTGATAAGTTGGAGGTGTACCAGAGACTGGGTAGTCCTGATTATAAAAACCGCCACAAAACTTACACAAGAACTAAAAATAGAGATAACAAAACTGGAGTTGAAGATTAAGAGCTATCTCTCTCCAGCCGCTCTCAAAAAGAGACTTGAGGAACTTAATCAAGAAATGACAGATTTTGAACTCACCCTCAAGAAAAATAAATATAAAAAACACAAGAAAGATACAGAGGGATTCACACAAGAACGCATATATCCTTACATTAAAAAAGACTATGTGTCCAAGGATCACAATAGCGATCAAGACACAGATAATTCTGATGCCAGCTCCAATAGTTCAGGTTCCAGTAGGAACAGTAATCAGGGAGCGAGAGGTGGCGGACGATCCTATAGAAGACCATATCCACAAGGTGGGAGAGGTTGGACATCCTATCAAGGGTATCCAGGATACATGCAGTATCCACCAATGCCACCCTGCATGGACAGCCAGTTCCACCCTTGGAACCAACAGGCACCCTCATTCAACCACTATGGCCCTCCGCCTTTTTTAGGCCAGCGCCAAGGCCCACGAAAGGGAAGAAACCGAAAGGGCATTCAGGTACACTGGAACCAACAACCAACGGCACCCCCAGGAGTATCAACTCGGAGCCAGACAGCATCAACCAGTCGAGGAACCTAGTGGTGAATCTGTCTGAGCTTCAACTAACCGAAGCTCAAGAAAAAGTCCTATCCAAGGGCTTGGGTTTCGTCCCAACCAATAAAATGGACAAATTCAAAATCTGTCAGGAAATGAAAGAGTTCATGCGAAAACTAAAGCTACGAGCATTTTTTCAGAACTCTGAGAATAGAACTGATGACCAATCAGACACGGGACTTAAGAAAAAGTCTACATTTATGCCACAGGACTCTGCAATACCGGTTGAACTCCTAGCTTTTGAAAAAGCGGTCATGGAGGATCTAGAGAAACTGCCAACAGACACAGGTACCAGATTTCAGAACATCTCCAGAATAGAGAGAATTGCACTACAAGAACTTGCCAACAACCAAGATATCGTGATAAAACCAGCCGATAAAGGCGGAGCCACAGTTATACAGACCTATGAAAATTACAATAGGGAGTGTAGAAAACTGTTGGAGGACAGACGCAATTACGAAGTACTGAGGGATGACCCAACTGAAGAGGTCAGAATTAATATCCAGATAATGGTCGAGGAAGCGACAGCTTTTGACTGGATCTCCAGAAAAGAGAGCGAGTTTTTGATACAGGACAACCCCATCACACCGTATTTCTATACGATACCAAAAATTCATAAAGTGGCCCCTTATCCTCCTGGGCGCCCTATAGTGTCTGGTATCAATTCGATCCTGGAACCTCTATCCAAGTTCGCTGACGCATTTCTCAGACCCATTGTACAAGCAACAGATACCTACTTAAAAGACACAAAAGCTGTCTTACAGCTAATGAGGGAGATACAGTTTGACCCAGAACAACACCTCTTAGTAGGTTTGGATGTAGAGAGTCTCTACACGAGCCTCCCCCACAAAGAAACCCTGGAAATAATAGAGGAAGTTCTCTTCTCCACCGCCTGGGAGTATCTCACTCCTAGACAGGTTGTTCTCGAGTGCATCTCTCTCACATTGACGAAGAACTACTTTCAATATGAGAACACTTGCTACCTACAGAAGCATGGCACGAGCATGGGCAGTACCTGTGCTCCTAGCCTGGCAGGTCTGTACGTACATCATCTTGAAACGTCCAAGATCCTGAACACCCAAAATCCCTACAGACACCATGTAGTAATGTGGAAGAGGTACATCGACGATGTGCTGGTAATCTGGAAGGGCGATCAGGACTCAGTTGAACTTTTTATGGGATGGCTTAACCAACAAGACCAGGTCCTAAAATTTACACATACAGTTTCCAAAGAGAACCTTGTGTTCCTTGACCTGAACATCTACCAGGTGGAAGGAAAACTACAAACCAGCACACATTTCAAACCTACAGCTAAAAATAGCTTGCTACTTTTCGATAGCTTTCACCCGCGACACTTACGCGAGAACTTACCTTATGGGCAATTCCTCCGGTTGCGACGCAATTGCAGCAACATTAGCGATTTTAAGACCCAAGCAGCAGATCTGGAGTGCAAACTACTCAGCAGGAACTATCCAAAGGCCATTATCAGAAAAGGCCAAAAGCGAGCCCGCAACAACAACAGAGAGGCTCTGCTAGAGGAAACTGAGACTAAAGAGCCTGACCCGAGACCCATCTCTGTTACAACATACAACACAAACTCCAATCACATCACAAAAATTGTTAACAAGCATTGGAGAATGCTCAATTGCGGTGAATTGGATTTTCCCAAACCAATGTTCTCGCATAGAAGAGGCAAAAATCTGAAAGATATACTGGTCCACACTAGGCCGAGACACACTGAGTCCAACGCCCCTACCAGACTTTCAGAAATAGGTGGCCACCACCCCTGTGGTTCGTGCACGTCTTGCCGGTACACTCAAAAAAGCCGCACCATCACTTTCTCCAACCAATCCACATGGGAACAACGCGCCTTGTTGTTGACATAATTGTCACCCTAGCGCTAAAAAGAAAAAATCTTTATTTTTCTATGTCACCTAACAACACGCCCTGTGCATTACTTGCATTAGGATATGATGCGTCCCACCATCCATACTGAGTGTCCCATGTTGTTAACTTTTTCCATTTGGCACCGCGGGATTTCAGTGCATTTTACGCATGCGCGGAGTCTCACCCTTTCCTCCGCGCATGCGCATACGGACCTGCTGCTTACGCATGCGCATCTCTAGAACACTCCTCCGCTCCGGTTTGCGGCCGCACCCTAATTACCTTCTTAAAATCCGCATTTTTCGGATATTTATGCCCTACACAGGAACAACATTACGGGGCACCCCTTTCCTAAAAGAACCTCTCCCTTGCTCCATTTCGAAACAACGTCGGTGACCTGTTGACAATGGCCACCGCAGCAGCTAGATCACGGCGAAATTTCGTCACAGGTGTCCATAATCACCGCCCCTTTCCCTTGTTATCCAATTAACACAGCTATATAAACACCCGTCCCTGCCTCTATCCCCATTACCACGGAGGCCACGGACGAAGGACGAAGCACAACGAGGCCGGGGTTGAGTAAGTACGGCATAGCCGGCAGGGGAGGACCAGTAAACAATGGAATGCTACCAACTTAACTCTAGCACACTTACCATCAGAATACCCTATATATATTTTTTGTTCCACCTACAGTTGGACCCCTACTTTACCCTTCGATCTAGTGTTGGCCCATGAGGCATCGCTCCTCATCATAATAAGTATGTATTGAAAATGAGTACAGACTACCCAACCACTGCATCTATATTGTGATTATATACAGCGTGTGAGTTTTGTCTATGTGTGTGATTAACAATGTAAAACCATGGATCCTTCTTTGGGTTCCCAAGGCAGGACCACTGCTATATGTATGTCTGTCCTCTTTTTCCTACAGGTATTTAAGAAATAGCGCCTTGGGATCCGCGCATTAGTAATACTATGCTCTTGTCTTTTCAGGCATACTACATGAGTATCTTATTACATAGCTAGGGAAGTGTGTGACTAATATAAAGTATATATGCATACACATTGATCCCTTTTTTTCACCTTTTTGTAAATAGACCCATTGTGGCGACACATCAGTGAGTGACAGGGGGATCTCTTACCCCGGTCCTGACGAAGGGGCATGTCGCCCCGAAACATGTCGACCCACACAGGAAAGTAAGCCCATTAAACCGCTTACCCTTTCCGACACCACCTGTTTTAACAATACCAGCCAGTGTTTATTAAATAGTTTTTGTATCACTAGGCCAGGTATTTTTTAATCATCACTTGTCTATCACCCCTGACCCCACTGACACTCACTCCATTCACTCACATAGCACCCACAAATTATAAAGGTGCTCCAGCGTAGTCGCTTGTCGCAGCACTGCCCCGTCCGGTAGCCGGGCGGGAAGACCCCGATGATGAAGCATGACACCAAGGGCCCTTTTGGTGTGTGAGGGGTATTTTAACCAAATGTGTGTATCCCAAGGTCAACAGGATACACATTAAAAAAAAAACCTTTTTTGAGGTGGACCCTTTCTGATTACATGTACTTTCGCAAGAGGAGGACGTGCCCACCTCGGTGCCACCTAGCACCACCTCTTCCTCCCCACTTTGATTTCCTTACGCAACAGTACATTGGCAACAGTACTGTGCATTCACTTGAACTATTCACAGGTAACAGCACTGTCATTTCTGCTTGTTTATATGTGTCTACATGAATAATATACACTTGTTCTTTTCCTAGGTTAGGGCCCACGGTTCCCATCGGTTCTCCTGAACATTTGCAGCTAAAGGATGCTCGCAGATTCATTTCTGACACTTAAATAGGGGTGAGACATTCATGGCAGGTCCAAGCGTTGTTCTCTTCATAACAGAAGATTATGTGCAGAAGCCCACCCCGCCTCCTTTTTTAATGATTTAGCATGTTCTGAGTCCCAGAGCTCTCCTGTCTTTAAAATTAAATGTTTAGTTACCATGACGATTGGGCTAGGAACATTCTACTAATTGCATTTAAGTCTTTTTATGGACGTCTCTGAGTGAGCACTTCTGCCAGACTGGCAATTATCCATGATAAGTTGAAAGAGCCAACTGACTTTTTTTTTAAAGCAGGAAATTATCTTAGGTTCTGTTAAATAATATGATTGAAGAGACAGAGGGCGCCGCTATAGATCAACAAATGCTTAACAGAAGGGTGGGGGGTGATGATGGCTCGAAGGATTTATCAGGCAATCCCTGGTGTATGTAAAGTTAGCACTCTTTTGCATGTAATGAGCAAAATGCAGCAACAACACTAAGGGGCAGATTTACTAAGAATTTATGCTGTGTTTGCATCACAAGAGTGTGCACATAGGTGCAAAATATTTTTGTCTGATTTCTTTCCAATGCTAAATTTGTTTAGCGCTGGAAATAACATGAAAGTAATGCATTACTTAACACCAAGGGGCCGTACCATGGATGGTGCATGAGCGTTCCCATGCAACCACCCAAACTTTCAGACGCTAAACCCAATTCACTAAACAAAATAGACAGGGTTAATGATCAGAAAATAGCGCACCCTTCAACTAGGCGCTGTGAAAGAGAAATACTTTTTTTCTCCTTTACTTTCCGACTTCGCATGTGTGCTCCATTGTAGTGGGAAAATGTTTAAAATTAGTCTTAGCATTGTATTTTGTACAGAAAGGGTATCCTTACAGTACAAAACGTATGCTTGACTCACGGAAACACCAATGAGATATGGCGCAAAGGTGTGTCTGTGGCGCACCGCAGCTAATTTTAGCACCCGCGCTAGAGAGTGGGGAGGAGAGTGCCATATTTCAGTAAATTTGGTGCTTTCCCCTTCTCATACAGTGCAGCATTTGTGGCTGTTGCACTGTGCTGTGAGAGAAATTGGTAAATCAGGCTCTAAATACGTTGGGCCCAATTCACAAACTCTATTGTGATTGCAAATTCAGTTTAATTTGCTACAATAACTTTCGATCTACAAAATGTTGAATTTGTGGTCTGAATTAAAAAAAAAAATATTTAAATGCTTGATTACAAACTTCAATTGGCACAGAGGAACATATGCAAGTTTTGCAAATGCTCTGATCGTAAGATTAGGCTGAGTGGTATTCTCAGGGGACAATAAAAAAGCGGTGAACACCACCAATTAAATTTTTTGGGGATGTACGCAGACACTGGTTTTGACACTGAATTTGTACTCTGGAATAAGGGAAAATATTTGTTGTGAACCCCTCCCCTCTCAAGGACACACATACTTTCTGAGGCTGTAGAAAAAAGCTGTTGTCTATTTCTGGGGACCACCGAAAATGCAAAATCTACGCAAATGGAAGGTGCATATTCTATAATGCGCAAATGTACACATCTTTGTGTAAATGGCCCTTTGATTAGAACATCTGACCTCCATACAAAACTATTTCCATGTCAAAAATCCTTAATGAAATGCACAAAGAACTTGAATTCGGTAGAGTGTCAACATGAGGATGCCACCATCTAGCAGCAGTGTCTTCAGGTCATGTTGACACTGCATCTTGCAGCTAGGCTGGTCATCCGCTTATCTCTTCATATCTTCCTCTAGGCTCCTAATGAGCATTGAGCATCAGCACTGCATCCATGAAGAGATACAGGAAGCTGCACCATACCATGCTACTGAATCAGTACAAGACTAAACGCTGGTCTATTAATGAACTGACAGACTCATGAGGTCATTTCAAAGCTGGAGCTGGTGAGATGCATAATAAGCCTCAAGCATGCTATCTAACCCCCTTTGTAATGTTAACTACAGAATGAAACTATTCTGACAAAAAAAGTGAACAAGCCTTATGCCGCTGGAAGACGAACATATTCTTTGAGCCCCACGGACCACTTTGGTCGCTACAGAGGTTTGCTGTATATATGTCCCTGGCTAAACTGAGGGGCATATTTGCAAGCCCCTATCGGCACCACACCGTCACTTTTGACCCCTTAAGTGCTGCCGTCGGCCGTTTGACATCGCGAGCACTACCTACGTAGTGCTGCGCATGTCCAACAGCCGACGCGGCCCTCCCGTTTTGCGGAAGTGCTGCACTGCCGCAAAATCGCGGCCGCGGCAAACGGGTTAAAGATGTTGTGTTGGTGATACATGCTTCGTCTTATTTACAAGGCAGTGTTAGGCCACCTAATGTGGCTTAACGCTGCCTTGCAAATAAAGCCAAAACTGACACTCAAGCCCATTGAAAAGCTTGTGATAATATTTAGTCGCCAGTCATTTGAAACTAGTACAACTGAAGATTCATATCGGTGGCTCCTACTACCAGAGCGACACTCATTCCCAGAAAAATATAAGATATCGATACAGCGTAAGTCTAAACTGCGCGAACTAATAACAGTTCCTGACCGGACTCTATAATCGGCCCGTGGTATTCCAAGATTTATCTGGAATCCTTTTCCAAATACAGAACTTGGTCCTGAAGAAGGTTGTCTATTGTTAGCCTGTAACCGAAACGCCGCGTCGACCCTCGTTCTCTTTGAACTTTTTAACTTATGTTTACTTTATGTGATTTTTAAAGTTTTTAATGAAATGTCTAATGTACTTTATGTATATTTTTTAATAATTTATTATCATTGTGTCAAAATGTTAAAATTTGAATAAATACACAAAGTATATATATTTTTCCATACAACTACTTTCTGGCTTTATTTTTTATCTTGATTGGAATTTGAAGTATATGTGCTATAGTGGTTTAACATTGCAATCTCTGGTGGTTTATTGACTATATTGTTTGACCTATGCTCTGTAATTTAGCCTTCTGCTCTATATACAATTGTGTGATTGGTATTGTTAGACTTTTTTGAATTAACTTGGTACCATTATTCCACTCCTAACCAACTTAGTGGTAAATTTGTGGGACAACATCTGGTTTATAACATATCTCCCCTGTCCCTAAGTTGACAGATAAGGGGGCCTCCTTTTACTTTTTATGATGTATTGCAAATAAAGCACCCTTTAATGCATTACTTAGCGTGAAAGGAGGGGGCAATGGGTGTTGCTATGGGCTCTCGACAGCAACACCCATTGATTTTGAAGCTGCCCCATATTTCCAAAGGTGGCATAAATATGGGGCAGCGCAAAAATTAAGACCAGGTAAAACCTGGTCCTACCCTGGCGAAATGAGAGAAATTTTAAATTTCTCCTCGTTTTTGCTATTACCATGTGTGCTGCATTGGACAGCACACATGGAAACAGCAAAACGCCTTTGATTGTTTAAGTGCAGGGAGGTGGCCCCTGCTGCACATTAACAATCATCAAAAAAATGACGTCTTGCAACTTCTGTGTGCGCTACATTAAGCAGCACACATAGAAGTTTCAAATAGCCATTTCAGATTGTTTATGTGCAGGAAGGGATACCTTCCTGCACATAAATAATCAATCCCCTCAACGCAGGCACCCTTACACTATGGCGCAAGGGTGCCTGCATTGGTGCCAAGCAGCTAAATTTAGCGCAGGGGGAAACGTAGCACCATATTGTTATAAATATGATGCAGGGCTGCGTTTCTAAAGATACAAAACGTGTCATTAGTCTTCTTGGCTTAACAACATACTTTGCTATTTTCCTTGTGAATATGCCCCAGAGTACATACAGAATACAGGGCCCAGATGTATTATAATCCCAAAAGAGAACTACTTTCCGGTATGGTTGATTTTCTACAATCCCCAGAAAGCAAAGAGTGGAATCAACTGTAAAAATTGTCCCACGAGCCAAAGGGCTTTACGTAGACTGTGTTATATGCAGCATGTCTTCCAAAAGGTGGTGGATGTCTCTTCCACCATATTTACAGTACAACTCAGATCAATGCCCTTTTAATATGGTGGGAGGGTCTTCTACCTCTTTTGGTGAACATCTTGAATCCAGGGCCGTTTCCAGGTGTTTCGCCGCCCTAGGCGAGAATTGAAAAATGCTGCCCTCTCCCTTTTACTACCATCACTCTCTCTCCTGTCATCCAGGCTAGAAGAATTAATGCATTAGATCACAAAATGTGCCTCGTTATGCCACAAAGTTTGCCTATTTTTGATGCATAATTTAACCAACTCTCCGCATAATTTGGTTCCTCCTGCGGCTTAATTTCAAGTGGCCCAGAGTATAAATAACACCAACAATCAAAGAGCACAAGGCAAAACAGCTGAGTAGGTTAACCACTTGCTGCAGAGATCTGCAGTGTTAGCTGGTCACAAATTGAAATAGTTGCACAGTCTACTCAGCCTTTTACCTTTCCAAGTTAAAAAGTAGTGCCTTTGTGTTGAGTAATACTGACCTATTATCTAAGCCCCGAGGCACAATTTAATTAGCGATGTATGTTTTGTAAGTGGGCGTATAGAGCGCAAATATAGCTGTAGAACAACACAGCGCAGTACAATAGTTGCCTGGGTACACTTGAGTGGTAAACCATAGAGAGCTGCCAAACTAACTCTAGAACCAGGTGGATTGGAGAGTCTCGCTATATGATTTTATTCACGCAGGTCAAGCATCACACATTTTATATCTAGCCGCCGCTGATATGTCTCGCCGCATAAATCATGACAAACAACTGCAAGAGCTAAAGCCCAAGAGGCAGAGCACATTGTGAACCTGTTTTTATTGCAGATTAGAAAATAAATTATGGCTATTCGTCTCTTTTTTTTACTATTTCCAGACATTATAAGACCGGAATCTGTATTTTGGAGTGAACACAACAAAAAACGAATTTCAGATTGACATGATGGAAAAAATAAGCCTCTTGGCACAATATATTTTTTTATGTGTGGCATGCTATGAGCCACCTGTTTGCACTGCTTAAAAACAAATGAAATGAGTGAATTATAAAACAATTACCTGACACCGTTATTTTATTTCCTAGGCACCAGAGCAGCCGACACAAACAGTCCTTCCCTCGCGCACCGAGAGAGAGGGTGATGCAACGGGTGAGACAAAGTCACAGTCACTGGCTGCTGCATAGAGCACCACTAGGGGACTGGCCAAAAAGTATGCCCAGGGCCGTCATTGGTAGCGATTTTCCACGCTACAAGATTGACGGCCCTGGGGACCCACACACTGGTACCGCCGGCCCGCTCCACACACCACTATGCTAGGGTGCGCTACGCAGCATATACAAGCAGTGCGCTTTTTGTGAATCTAGGCCCTGATTCCTTACTGTTCATACAGATTGAGTCTCCCAATAAGTTGCTGTGATCTACGACATGGATTCTGGGAAGAAATCCTGTTTGACACTTTAAGAAAGCGCTTATTGTGCTGTATGTTGTGCTCCTTTCCGCTTTGTTATATCTGATGACCCCCTTCATCTCCGCTTCTCCACGTTACTCTTTCTATTTTACTTTCCCATTTGTCACTTGGAGCACTGCAAAGTGTTCCTTGCAAACTTAGTGATGTTATTTAAAGTACAATATATATGTAGCTTTTCATACTTTTTTTACGTTCACTTACATGTGTACTCTTTTCCATGTGTCTGCACGAGAATGCTGACATTATTTATACTGTTTTTAAAGGTTAGGAAATGGGTTCCCTATGGTTTCTTTACAATACTGAAACTATAAAAATGAAAAGAAGGATAACATACGTAAAGCACTTCACCTGTTACTTCTGTGAAATGAATGCAGACTGTTCCAGTGGGCATTATACACATGCACAACTTAAAAAAGTGTTTCCCCCTTTTGCCGCGCTAGCCCTTTTGCAGACGCCGCCTAGTCTTGTCTAACGGTAGAAACTGCCCTGCTTGGATCCTCCCAACCACCTCTACTGGCTAGATTGCCAGTCCCTTACATGAATTCTCAATTCAACAAAGTCTTCCGACTTGAGGTAGTAATTGTGGTGGGAGATTTTACAGTTTGTAGTTAGCAAAGTCAAATTCGTATGGCTGATGAGCAGGTCAGTCACTGATGTCTCTAGCTAGGAGAATTTGGTGTCCTCCTACAGGGTAATGATTCACCTGTACCTTCTCAGCCTCCTTCATGCACAATAGCAACAAACTAAATATACCAGCACATAAGCAGCTACAGGCCAGTAGCAGATCCTCTCTTCACAAAGGCCTTTGCCCAAGTATTCAGAACCATGTTTGAATGCCACTAGAATGACTGCAAGGTGCATCTAGCCATTTCCCAAGCGCAAAGAAATACCCCCACCAAATAATATCATGTTCTTATCAAAAAAAGCCCACGGTGCCCTGACTGTTATGATGATGCTAATGACACATCCAAATTTGGCCATGTGGGAAGCATCATCTTCCCCTGCCTATGGCAAAACTTAGAAATACGTCATTGACTATCTGAGGCTTGCCTCTGGCTCAAGCTAGTCATGAGTCTACCCACCTAGCAGCAGCTACTAGGTGAGTTGCATGGTTCTACTTCCTTCATCGGGAGTGAATCAAGCTCTCATCTTTCAATCCTCCCCAGAGTGGCATGCCCAGTAAAGGTACAAATTAGGCCCAAGCTAAATTTAAATTATACAGGCATAATTTATGGAATTTCATGTTACACTTGATATGCTAAATTTCCTAAACAACGCCATTACTCCATTTCACATAATTTTGCCACTATTCACTGCAAAATTACACTGCAGGAACAGCGCTAAGAACCAGAATGTGAGTGGTTGAGGGTCACAGCAATTTTGTTTTTTTGTGGCATTTTTTAGCTGCAAAGTTTCCTCGTGTTGATGAGGAAATACAGATAGAAAGGCATAAATTGTGCACACCAAAAGTTGTATTCTAGTCACATTTATCAGCTGAGGGTGATGGGCTTCCCTCCTTTTTAAGGAATGCACCTCACGAGGAGGACGGCATAATCAAAGCGTTTTTCTTCTTAGTACCTGGGAATCTCAAAGAACAATTTGCATACGAAGGGCTTTAAAATAGACCCCTTCAATTTATAGGAAGGAAGTGGTATGAGCAAAGATTCTGTAACATTTGTGTTAGACCTGTCAGCCTTCGGACTCTGTGCATTTGACCACTGCTGACAAGTGCTGAAGTGCTTGTGCTCACTCCACTAAACATGGTTTAATTGGGTTATGTCTGATTGGCATATTCATTTCAGTTATAAGTCGCTTGTAGTGTGGAATACCATATACCCAGGGCCTGTAAATTATATGCTACTGGTGGACCTGCATCACTTTATTGTGACACCCATTTAAGTAGCAGCATATCCCAGGCATGCCATTGCAGTCTAAATGCAGTTTTGAGTTGCCAATTCGATTTGTCAATATAACCCCTTTGCAAAGCCTTAAACTCCCCACTTATTTCATACAAGTCGCATCCAAGGTGTAGGCCCTAGGTAGCAAATGGGGCAAAGGGCATTGTAATTAAAAGGTTGAACATCTGCTTTTAAGTTTTTCATGTTCTGGTAGTAAAAAACTCCTAAATTAGATTTTTACTAATGTGAGGCCTACTTGTTCCATAGGATAACATTAGAATAAGTGATAACGTTTAATTGGGACTATGTAAGCATTTCATATTTGATATCTAAGAAATTGGAATGAAAAATCCTCATTAATGGTAAAGTCAGATGTTAAATTACAATTTTGAAAATGTCACTTTAAGAAAGTTGACATTTTCCTTCCCATAGGAATTTGGGGGCATATTACCAAAGCGATAATTATCGCTATTGCTTGGTTAGAGACAAAATTTTACCGCTGAGCTGCGGCGATTTTTATCGCAGATAAACCTTGGTATTACCAAGGTTTATCGCAAATGCGATAAAAAACGGCCGCAATTCATGAATATCGCTGAAAAGTCAGCGATATTCATGCATTACCGAGCTAATGCTCTTAGCCATGTTATCCACCTCCCATTGGATAACATGGCTAAGAACTGCTCAGGGCAGGTGTTAGCTTTTGGAGATATTCGCGCTTAGCGCAATTATCTCCAAAAGTTGGTAATAGGAGATAGCGATGTTAGCGACTGTTTCCAGTCGCTAACATCTTGGCACACCCACTTTGCATGGCATTAGTGATAAATATCACTGACATGCAAAGTGGGGCCCAAGATGGTCGCTATCTCCTACTAGCTGTCGCTAACTGGTGTTAGCGACAGCTAGGTAATAGGGAGATAATTCTATCTCCGCTTTCTTGCCTTTTAAAGCCAAAAAAGCGGAGATAAACCCCCTTGATAATATGCCCCTTGGTGCCTGCAGCCACTCCTGGGTCACATGACAGAGTTTGTGAATCCCTCCCAGACAGTCACACAGTAGAGGGATTAGGGGATTAGGTGTACCTGTAGGGGCCATCTGCTAGCAGGATGTGGGGGTGGAGCTGGGCACAGCCCCACGTGCAACTGAAAAGGCTATGCTCTGCCTTCACACAAAGGGCTTATCTGCTCCACATATTCACTGCAGCAAGCTTGAAGCCAGGGCAGGGGAGTCAGGAAACTACACGCACTCCAAAAAGAAACCTCTAGAAACTTCTCCCAACTTCAAAGGAGGTACTAAGTATAAAAATATGGCCCTCAAACACACTCTTCAGTTCAGTCCTGTACCTACTAAAGGACTCTGAAGATTGCCTGCTGCTGTGAGCTGCTGTGCACTCTGCAAAATTACTTTGCTGTATTTGAAAGCACTGCTTTGCTGCCTGAAACCTGCCTTGAAACCTTAGAGGCCAGCACTGTTGTATGAGCCTTGCAGCCAAAGGTAAGTGCTGACCAGGCCCAATCATCTTCTTGTATCCGAACTGCGCTCCATCACGGACCACTATATTTTTTTACTTTGACTCTTTATTTAAAATGTATGAGAAAGCATAACAACATATAACATGTCTTCTATAAGTGATTGTAATAATTCAGAAAACAGACTGATGCACATCAGGAAAATATAGGGTGGTGGCAGTAAAGAATCGCCGCAATAGGTAAAACAGGCGCTAAAGGTCCATCTAAGGGAATCTCCCACAGCATAATGTGTCACAGATAGGAAAAGTAAACACATTGAAACAATAGGGTGCAACAGGTTCAGGTCAATGCTTTCAAAAATAAGTTCTGAAACATGAGTAATGTTGTGCAGTAGTTTACAGGTGGACTTTACTGACAGTGGAGGAGAGAGTGCTTGTTATTGAAGATATGCATTGCAAGTCAAGTTATTAAAAAAGCTGCAATGCCCTGAGCTTCAGTGGGTTGAAGCAAGTGAACTCCAATTGTGTCCGATAGTATATTAATGTACATAAGACAGACTGGAATTTAGCATTGGCTTTGGATAAGTTGTGAGAGAGTTGTTCCATTGCCATCAACTGCCATAGGCAAGCGAACCATTGAGCAATGGAGGGGGGAGTCGTCTTTTTCCATGCCAATGCCACAAGCTGTTGAATATCATTCAGCATATGGGTGATATGCCTCCAATTAATGTGGGTCATTGCTTCTAGTGAGGAGCCGACTGCCTAGTATGATCGTGAGGTAGGATGCAGGGTGTGGGTATCCTATGGTGCCCTTGATGAGTCGCATGATCTCTTTCCAGTACGTGGTTTTGAGGCTGCAGGACTACCAGATGTGACAAAAGTCCCCGGGTTCCACTTTGCACCACCAGCAGAAGGGATATGCGGAGGCGTACATGGTGGAGAGGCGGAATGGCGTATAATACCATAGAAACATGATCATATAGGCCATTTCTCTCTGGGATAGGCTTTGGTACGTTTTGGACACATCTTGAAAAAGGGGTCCCACTGCCTAGGGGAGATGCCTTCTCTGTTGTTAGTCTGCCAGCAAGTTTTATATGTGTGGGTTTGGGGTAGAGTTGAATATTGAAGTGTCTGGTAGTTGTCAGAGGTTAGTCCTTTAGATATGTCATAGTCTCCCACTAGTTGTTTAAAGCGGATATAGGATCTAGAATCTAGTATCCCCAGATAGTTGGATATATGCAGTGCCAAGTGCCTCAGCTGTCAGTACTGCTGCCTCGATAGTTCAGGTAGGTGGTAGTCTGCTATAAACTGTTCAAAAGAGCTTGTATAGGCTCCCATCAAAGATCCCTAAGCGTCCTACAATCCCCTGCATCCCAGCTAAGAAATTAATGGGGTTTGAGTGCTGGAGTGAACTGGGGTTTGTGTGCTATCAGCATGTTAGGGTAGGGGAAGGTGGCTAACCCCCTCTTGAGGGCTTGTTTGTCCCATATTTCAAGCACTGTCCTAGTGGGGGAGACTATGTAAGCACTGTGAGGCCTGGCGTGTCTTTGTAGCCAGGCTAAGTCCCAAAGGTTTTGACAGGGCACCGCCAGATTCATACAGAGCCAGTGTAATCACTCTTGCAGACCACCCACTCAGAGATGTACTGTAGATCAGGGGCCCAATAGTATTCCAGGAGGTGGGGCAGGCAAACCCACCCCTTTCTCTAGGCCGCATCAGTAGGGAATTGGAGATCCTTTGTACCTTCTCACTCCAAATAAAGGAGCGGATGTCCTGGTGTAGTGGGGGATCAGAGTAGGTAGATACTGAAAACAATACAGGACTGTTGGGAGGATATTAATTTTTATGACATTGATTCGACCCAGCCAAGCTATGTGGGGAGGTTTCCAGGGTCCGAGATCTTCTAGGATGGATCGCCTGCGGTTTGGCCAGTTAGCCTGTGTCCAAGAGGACAGCATGGGGCTTAGGCTAAGAACCAAGTATCTAATTATGCAGTGGCCCATTAGAATGGTGCAAGCTCCTGTAGAGCGGGAAGAAACTGCTTAGGTATGGTATGGTTGAGCGCAAAGGATTTGGTCATATTGACTTTGAACCTAGATTCTGCCTCAAAAGTGACAAGGCTGTCCACCACAGCCGGTAGAGAGGTAGTGGGTTGAGAGATAGTAAGCAAGAGATCATCCTCAAATAGGCTTATATTATGAGCTCGGCCCCCAAAGGGAATGCCCGCAATTACAGTAGAGCGTTGGATGGTAATAGCCAATGGCTCAACCACTAGGGCGAAGAGAAGGGGTGACAGTGGATGCCCCTGCTGGGTGCCTTTGAATATACGAATCTGATCTGTATTCTGTCTCTTGACATGTATCGCGGCTGTTAGGGTGACATATCATGCCATATCTTTAGCTCTCATATCCAGTCCCAAACCCATCTTGCCCAAAACTACTTGGAGGAAGGTCCAATTCACTCTGTTTCAAACCTTCTCTGTGTCAAGCAAGAGAACGCACACCGGGATAGTGTGGCAGTGTGCTACACGGCGTACATCAACAGCTCCCAATCTCTTCTGGCGTGTTTTTTTTCTGCTGGATGGCAAAAGAGGCAAGGTACTCCTGGAACGCGTGATCCTGAGATCAAGGCACATTGTCAGACTTTATTTCTTCCGGCAGGCTCAGCATTGCAAAGGTCTTATCCAGCACCACCTTGACTTGAGGGCACGCCATGGATCACACCATTTCCACGGCAGGGAATTTTGAGTGTGAGTCCTTTATTACAACGGTGCTTCAGTGATTAGGGAAACTTCTCCCCTGATCATTCTTGCGCTCCTTCTTCTCGCTCTCTCTGCTCCTCCTTCTCACCCTTCTCTCGATCCTTTTCTCTCTCCTTGTGCCCACTTTTCTCTTCCCACTCTCTCTCTCTCTGTCTTGGGCCTCTTTGTACCCATTTTCCACTTTCACTCTTGGGTCTCTTCGCCCCTGTCTTTCCACTTTCTGCTCCCTCTCCTGGGGCTCTTTGTGCCAGTTTTCCACTATTGATCTCGGGCCGGTTCCCGGTTTGCACTTTACACCTTCACTCTTGGGCCTCTTAGTGCCTGTTTTCCACTTTCCTTTCTCTCTCTCTGTGCCCCGCTTTTTCCTCCTTTTAGCCTCATGTGTCCCACTTTTACCTCCTTTGTGCCCTGCTTTTTCTTTGTTCCTGTTCTCTCATGCTTTCCTGCCTTGCTCCTCCCCCTTCCATGCTTTCTCTTCTACCCCACTCCTTACCTACATGCCTTCTCCCTCCTCCTGTGCCATGCCCTTCCCTAGCCCCAGGCTCCACCACCCTATGCTCCCCACCTGCTTAATGGTGGTCACTGTATATCAACAAAAAGTGGACACTGTTCTGGGGCAGGGTCAAGAAATTTACCCATATGCCTAGTAATAAAAAGAATAAAAGAATCCTAAAAAGAAGTCCTAAGTTAGGTGGGCCCATAAGGTAGAGGAAAGAACATGTCTTGCCTCTTATTGCCCTCACACATCCCGAAAGCTGTCATGCTTCATCATCGTCACTGCATAACCACGCAATGGGTGTTATGCTCGCGTACCAAAGGCAAATCTGTCTGTGCCCATCCACGCCTGGACCTTTCCCAGCACCATCACTCAATAAATCAATAATTTGTGAAGTACAACACTGCCCCCCCCCCAAGGGTATCTGGGCGCTGAGGGTGTTAAGTCTCCATTGAAAAGCCAGGTCTTCAGTTTCTTTCTGAAGTTCAATAGGGCCATGGACCCTGGCCCAACTGAACGCCGCAACTACACAGCCTCCAACTTGAATGCACTCAATATTAGATGCTGCCACATCAGATGCATCCTGGTCTTTCCTCACTGCATGGTAGTACCTTTCTCATGCACTCACTGCCTTTTCCCCTGCACCAACCCAACAAGCACCCATCATGCATCACACAGGCCTAACCCCATTTGATACACATGCTCCTCAACACCAGATCTCTGAACAAACATGCCACAGAGATCCTGGGCACCATTGAGATACACTCCCCAGAAATCTTCCCGTCAGAGAACTGGCTAAAGCAAACATTGGCACCCACCGTCACCACAGCAATTCCACCGAGCTACAAGTTCTCCTGCCAGGACAGACCTACCAAACCAGGAGGAGGACTTGCCGTCATAAACAAGGACTACATCACCTGCACCACCTCCACTGACCCCTTCAGCAACCTCCTCACAGATTACAATGCCCCCATCCCCATCAGTTCGAACAAATTGATCTTCCTCTTTGCCGCAAATTCAATATCAAAGACTAAAAAAAACTCCACAGCCCTACTCAAGAGCCTTGAGATCCTAGGATTTACCCAGATTACCCAGGGCCTCACTGACAATGCAGGCCACACCCTCAACCCCACTTTCACAGCCAAAAAGGTCAATTTCAGCCTCTTCACTCTGCTCACCTAGACTGAGAACTCTATTGTCCACTTCTTCATCAATGCACTCCAACCACTCTCTGCCAAGACTACCAACAAACCTCAGACATAGCTGGAACAAAAAAAGGGACACAGACTGGACCAATACCCTCACTGCCTACCAACCAAACCTCTTTGGCAACCCGCATGCTGCCACCAAAACCTTCAACAACTGAATCACTAACAGTGCAGAAACCATAGCCCTCCATGAGGAACATAAGACACTGAAGAACCAACAGGGTGAGCTTGTACACCAAAGACCTAAGGAGCTCCAAAGGAGTCTGCAAACTACTGAAGAGAAAATGGAGGACCAGTCGGTACACCACCACAAGAGACACTTACAAGTCTGCGCTCCGGAAATACAACATCCAACTCAATCTAAGCAAGACCATCAGCCCTAACTCTTAGACAGGAAAACAGCTTTACCAATTATAAAGTACTCTTCAACATCATCAAAGAATTCTCCAATGCCACAGCCGCCACAAACTCCATCACCTTTTCGCAAGAGCTCTGCAACAACCTTTAAAATTTCTTCCACAACAAAATTCTCAACATCTACCGCAACTTCGATCCCAACAGAAGACACAAGAACTGATGACTCTGCTGCACATCACCTGCAAATTTGACCCCGGGATCACAAACTCGAATCCTCTCAAGCCAGAAGACACCTCCGAGATCATGAGGACAATCAATTCCATAGCCCCATTGAACCACTGCCCCCACCATATCTACAACCAAGGAGGAACTCTGATCAGCTCCCACCTCACCACTATCATCAACACCTCCCTCCAAAGTGGAACTTTACCAGCCAACTGGAAACACGCAGAAATCAGAGTTCTCCTGAAAAACCTATGGCAGACCCAAAAGAGCTCAGCAACTACAAACCCATCTCACATCCTGACCTTCCCATCCAAAGTCATTGAGAAGTCTATCAACAAATAACTCGACAACCATCTGCAACAACATCACCTATAGACATCTCGCAGTCTGGATTTTGCAGCAACCACAGCATGAAAACCATTCTCATTACAGCAACTGATGACATCCGGACCATCATAGACAATGGGGGAAAAGTAGCACTCATACTACTCAAGCTCTCCGCAGCCTTAGACACCAGCTCCCACAGCACTCTCATTACAAGACTCAACAACTCCGGATTACATGGCCCTTCCCTGAGTTGACTGGCCTCCTTTCTCTGTAACAGGACCCTAGTGAATCAGGCTCCCGCCCCACACCTCTGAACTCAAGAACCTCATTGGCAGAGTCCCTCAAGGATCATTGCTGAGCTCTACCCTCTTCAACGTGTACATGGTGCCCACGTCATATGATCCCACAGAATAAACATAATATCCTATGCAGACAACACCCAGGTTACCCTCTCCCTCTCAGACAACAGCCACATCAGGACAAACTTCAACACCTGCATGTCTAACGTAGCAAACTGGATGAAACAGAGCTGCCTAAAGCTCAATGTCAGATACAACTGAAATACTGATCTTTGGGAACAAGAGCTCTCCATGAGGTGGCTCCAACAGAGCTGGGACCAATACCCACCCCCACGCCAAAATCCTAAATATAATCATGGATAACAGATTCACAATTACCAAACAAGTGAACACCATCACCTCCTCCTGCTTCTGCCCCTACGTATGCTCCACAAGATTTTCCATTGGTTCCCCACATGCACCTGACGTACTGTCATACATGCCCTTATAACCAGCAGACTAGACTATGGCACACACTCTATGATGGCATCATGAATCAACTGATACAAAGATTCCAGATTACCAAAAACATCACTGCCAGACTCATCCTCAACATCCCCCACAACACATACATTGCACCCCACCTCAGAGATCTACACTGGCTACCAATCCAGAAGCAATGCCAATTCAAACTGCTCATCCACGCATACAAAGCCCTCCACAATGTCAGACCTGCCTATCTCATTCATAGCGTCAACTTTCATCAATCTACTTTTCATCAATAGTTTCATCAACTATGCTCAGCATCCCTCCACCTCGAGCAAATACCCAGCATCCACAGGAGCATGTCAGGAGAAAGCTTCTTCTCTGATATCACCTCCAAATCCTGGAACAACCTTCCACATCAAATCAGGACCACCCCATTTCTTCTCCAATTCCGCAAGAAACTAAAGACCTGCCTATTCAACTAGGAACCCAACCAGCCTACTCACCTACCCAGCACCTGGATACCCCTCGGTGGTAAGCGCACTCTACAAAAACATAACGTACCCCAGGGCCAAAATCTAAGTGCACAGTGGCGTGTAGCCCCCCCACTTCACGCCTTAATATGCCCCGGAGACCCCATCCTCTGGGACAAAATTCAATAAAAAAGGGGAGAGAGGCTGCGTAGCTACTCTCCCCAAGACTAATTATGCCCGGGAACTGCATCTCTGACCAAAATATGATAATAAAGGGGTGAATGCAGTATGCCCTCCCTCCCTCCCCAAGCCTTCTTAGCCCCTGGGGACCCCATCGCCCTATTCATTTTTTTTAAAAGAGGAGAGTGGTCTCTTTCCCTGAGCCTCATCAGGCCCCAGGGACCCATTCCACTAGGCCACTATTAATAATAGGTTGGTTCCCCAGGGCACTCATCTACCATCATATTCGGGGCTGTGGACGAAGCCCCAGGGCCCCCACGACCCTAGCTGACTCACCACATTGTACAGGGGCCAGAATTGCTCCACCCGGAAGGAGCAGCTGCTTTTTGCATGCTCTACGTGGCATCAATATGTGCTTTTTTAATTAAAAAAAAAGTTTACAGAGTTTTATATAGTGCGAACTTGACCCGAATCGGGTATCAGAGCACCTTACATAGCACAAGTTGCATTACATGAGGACACATTCATTTTTGTTAGGCACGGAAAGATTAAGTGATTTGCCCTGATTCACAGGATGTTCAGCGTCATTGCTGAGACTCGAACCCAGTTCCCCAGATTCGAGGTCGAGTACCTTAGTCGTTAGGCTAACTCCTCTCCCCTTTGTTTCCCCGCTCAAATCAATGCAGGTAGAAACAGAATATAAGCTTGCTTCCAGCCAGCGGGACATTTCTCAATCTCCTGCATGCTGGGAGCAGACTTTAAGCCTGATTACGATCTCGGCGGGTGGGATACTCTGTCACAAACATATTACAAGTTCCATAGGATATAATGAAATTGTAATATGGCAGAAGGGATATCAGTCATGTTTGAGACAGAGTCACCCTGTCCACCAAGAGTTATTGTTTGCTCCTATTGGGCGGGAGATTAATAAATGCGCATGCCGGGAGTGCCTACTGTACTTTGCGTAGGGAAACTACTGTCTCTTGGGGTGAGCTCACCTGGACACAGTAAGGGATCCACTACCTGGGCATGGGGTTCCAAGGGCCTTTAAAGGTTCAGGCAGGGGAGGCCACAATGCCCCCCCTTTAAATATTTTTTGGCCTTGCAGGGTAGGGTCCCCACAGCCTTTTTAAAGCTCCGAGAGGGGGGCTGCATGGCCCCAGTATTTGTTTCTAGAGTTCCCACATGGGACAGGGTGCTGAAATAGGCTCAGGGAAGGGGGCTGTATAGCCACCACCTTCTAAAAAAAAAAAGAGTCCCATAAGAGGGGTGCCATGGGGCTTCACAGGCACAGGGAGGCGGCCCCCTCCCTTTTAATTAATGCTTCAGCCCCAGGGGATAGGGTGCCTGTGGCCTTTTTAATGCTTGAAAAGGAGGTATGTACAGTCCCCTCCTCTTTTTTTACAAATTCGGCCACAGGAGATGAGGTCCCCACAGCCACTATCAGCTCTGGGAGGGGGCTGCGTGCACTCTCTCCTTAATTAAATATAACTGGCACCAGGGGATGGGGTCCCCGGGGCCCTAAATTGGCTTGTGGAGTGGAGCCCTACTGACACCCTCCCCATATATTTATTATGAAAATGTTGGTTCAGCATTTTTTTCTGCCATGATCCTGCAAGACTCCAGCAAGAAAGCTTCAAAAATTGGTGATTTAATAAAAAAAAGTGGGCCCCTTTGGGCTATCGCTAGTCCCCCCTCACAGGGCATACAGGGGCAGGGTATCCCTCCCCTGACCCCTTATAAATATTATTTTTTTAACTTCAGGACATGGGTCTAAGGGCCATATGCACGACCATATTATTTTGCGAGTAGCAAATTGTGCTCAATTCCGAGTAACAATTTGCGACTCGCAAAATGACATACACAACATTGTCAGAGACACTGTTTGTGATTCTCAATGGGGTTGCAAATTGCATGCCTCATCAATATTCATGAGGCACTCGCAATTTGCAGGATACATTAAAAAAAAACAAATGAAACATTTTCGTTTCAGTTTTTTAAGTGCAGGTTGTGGTCTGCCCTAAAAAATATTTTCCTCTGCATTTGCAAAGTGGAAGGGGACCCCTTCCCTTTTGTGATTGCATTACTACTCTTTTGAAGAGGCCAGTAAATTGCGAGTGTTTTGTGACCGCAATTGCGGTTGCAAAACATTCGTACATGGCTTGTGGGGTCGCTATTAGGAAGGGAACGCCCCTTCCTAATAGCGAGTCGCTAAACACTATTCTGCGAGTCACAATTTATTTGTGACTACAAAATAGTGTTAATACATGGCCCACAGGATTTTTGCATGCGCAAACAGGTCGCAAACCCATTTGCGCATGCAAAATCCTGTCATACATCTGGTCCTAAGTCCCTGAATCCTGAAATGGCTGCCAGCAACATTTTTCTCATGTTGCTGTCAGTCAATCAGGGCGCTCCTCCCATGGGAGACTGGCTCCCACTGCAGCAAATTGGCCCAAGGGTAAAAAAGCTCCCTGACCAATCAGAATGCTCTAGTCTTTGACATTGGATCAGAGGGACTCTCACAAGAGTCCCTCAAATCCAACCAACCAGATATACACATATATTTAAAGTTTACTTTCTCAAAAATTACTGAACTGATATAAGCCAAAGCACAAAAAGTGTAGTCTGAGGACCATGATCTAGCATTCTGCCAAATCTGATGTAATTCCATTCAGCAATTTTTAGAATAGAGCTGCCGAAAGAGGTCTGTGGAAAATGCATGGGGATTTTGTGTCTTGGACCTACTCCTTTTTTCTTCCCCCCCCTTGATGGATCACCATAAAACTTTCCATGCACAAAGTAAGCAAAAAGATCACTTTTTTGGAAAGTTTTGTGGATATTCGTCAAACAGTGGCAAAGTTATAAGCATAACTTTTCAGGTCAAGAAACACATTTTAGAACATATGAGGGCCATTAGTTATAAAGCCCCTAAGTATCCAGTTGCCCATCA